>NC_026655.2:21784139-22442414 GCF_000004075.3 Cucumis sativus | reverse complement strand
TAAGATTTCTTGATGGGTTTAGAATTTTCCTTGACGACTTTGAGGTTTCTTGATGGATAAAGACAAAAAAGAAATAAAAATCATGAGATCCATATTGCCCATCAAGATATCATTTTTTTTATGAACCTTGCCCGACCATGATCTTAAAAAAATCTATTTTCTCACAAAGCACAAAATTAATAAAAATACTATTTTATACGAAGCACGAAATTTGGTCCCTTGTTAGCTCAAAAAACACAATATTCATGAATAATATCCTTAAATTTTTACTATTTTTTTAATTACTACTTTCTATTATTCATCAATAATACAATATTACATTTTTAAAAGTTAACTTGTTATTAAATTGAAATAAGTGACTTTATCGAAATGAAATTAGTTATTGTGTTCAATTTTAATGAATTGAATTAAAAATTCGTAATTTAAATTTTTAAAAATATATAGAAGTTGACTACCATAAACTTTCTATGTATCGTTTTTGTAGCTTCATTACTATTATCTTTCTTCTTGCTAATATCTTAACAAAAACTTAGTACTATATATATACACACACAGTACTATATATATACACACACAATGGCGCATACTAACTATATCAACGAATTTGGGTTGTAGACCCAATTATGTTAACCATTTTTTCATTAACTAATTTCACCAAAAAGTGCTTTTGCCTTTTTTTTTTTAGTTTGAAACTGCATTTATAAAATTCCAAAAGTTGAATTTATTTTGAAAAAATAGAGCCAATTATTATTTAAAACTAATGATATATATATATATATATATATATATATATATATATATATATATTAGAGTTACTTTTTTATGCAAAATGTAAAGTAGGATTGAGTATTGAGTCAATTATTATCTTATATGTTTATTGCAGTGTTCATGAGTTATAATACTCAATATGCTATAATAGTTTGTCTTTTATACGTTTTTTTTATTTTTATGATCATAATAGTTTGTGTTTAAGCTCTAAAATATATTTGTTTCAGTGGAAAATAATAATTATATACTATAACAAAGAAGAAAAGAAGTTGAGTGAAAGTTAAAATAGTACTTAATTTAATTTTAAAAGATAGATCATTTTAAAAAATAAAAAAGCTTGATAATTGCTCAAAATAATTGGTTAATATATTTTAAATATTATTTTATTAAAAGAACTCAAATAAAAATATGAATTTTTTAAAAAAAAACACTTATTTCTTAAACAAATCAAATGGACACTTAATCATAGATTATTTCATTATCAATAATTGTTAATCCCAAATATAAAATGACCATAACAATCCACTTCACCAATTTCAAAGAGATCGAGACAAAGAATTATAATAACAATCTTTTATTACATTAGATAGTGTTTAAAAGTTTCCAATTAACTTAAGTAAACATTTAACCAAAATAAAACAATTTACAAACCAAAACTCAAATAATAACATTTAGAGAAAGTGAAAGAGAAACTTTATTGAGAATAATAGAGAGATAATTAGATGATGTAAATAAAAATCATGATTGGAAAATTAAAAGAGAAAAGAAAGAGTGAAATCTAAGTTATGGAAAACCCTGAGGAGCATGCACTGCTACACACTGACAAGTTGCTTTTTCCAAGAGAATTCAAAACCCTTTTTCTTTCTTCTTCTCTCTTCCTTTCAGTTCTGTCAGCCTTAGCTTCCATTATCAACAACCCTCCTCTCTCTTCGAAAACTCTTCCCAATCACCTCATTCTTCTCTCTCTCTCTCTCTCTCTCTCCACCCCATTCATACCTACACTTACTTCCAAAACTCTCCCTAATCTTACCCTATTCATTCATCCATATTACTCTAATATTAAATTGTAACAAACAAATTGTATATTCAAGTCTCTTTTGGAGTGGTATGTAAAATTTGACAGATATTTTCTGATTTTTCTCTAATTTATGATATAGAGTGCATTAAAAAAACCTATCGTACATTGTTTTACACTCTAGAAGATACGTTTGAGAATGACATTGAAAGTCTAAAACCTCAATTATTTAATAAACTTTTTACAGGTAGAGAGATAGAAATGCAGAAAACCAGAAAGAGAAAATAAGATTAGAGAGTTTTGAGAGTGGAGCTAGAGCTGAAATACGATAGATGAAGAGAAGACAAGACGACCATGACGACATGTGGTCTATATCTTAGACATTAATAATATATAATAGTACTACTACCCACAAAAAAATAAGCCTTCATTACAACCCAAAATGTAAAATAAATTAATAGATAGTAATTCTAAATAATAATAATAAATAAATATAAAGGCAGAAGAAAACTTGTGGTTTATAATCTTCAACTTCAACCATTAGTTGTATCCAAACAAAACAACATAAAAAGTAGAAGAAGGAAGCATGTGAGGACATGTAGTTTAACATATATGTACGTGAATCATAAATAAATCAGTTCTAGCATACAAATGAAAGATAACAATATTAAGAAAAAGTCGAATAGTCTAAGGACATGAGAACTTAATCGTAGTTGCACTCTAGAGTTTGTCCCGAAGGCTAAAAGATTATACAAGTAAACTTAATAATAGTTAGACACACAAAAATTTAACTCCACCATATCAATCTACTCGTAGTTGTTTAAAAAGTCAGTACTCGACGAAGAAAGCAAAGAAATACAATGACATGTTGTGTAGCTACATGCATAGTCTTTTAAGCATATTCTGTTAGTAGGCACGACGTCAAAATGAAAGTAAAAAGAAGAAGGAGAAGAAAGTGTAACATTGAAGGAGGAGAAGCCGAGCAAGAAGAAGCTATGAAACTCAGGATGGATAGCGCCATTAACAAAAAGCAAAGTGTGAAGCTTTGAACGAAAATTATTTTGTACTATTAATTGGCGCTATCCCTCCTGAGCTTTACAGGTTCTTCCATACTAAATCTTGATGAAAAACCCTTATCCTTTTTACTTTCCCACAGCACTCTCTCATTTCTTTAGCTTTTGAGGTTTTGGTGGGCAAAACTATGCCAACCCCAAACCTTTATTTATAGCCCAAAACCCCATGCCCTTTACCTTTATGCTTTGCTTTTGGACTTTTGGAGTATTTGTTTAAACTAAGAATTTCAAAAGAATCAAACAAAAACATTCAGATAAAGTTTACAGATATATTTTAGAGAAATTATACTCGTAGATATAAAAAATGGTTGTAAATATTTTGATTTATTATATCATATTTAAATTCCAAGAATCATAGAATTATAAAAGTGAAATTATATTTATGTAGATATTGTGCTATTTACCAATGTTTCGAAAATGCACTTAAAGACTACTTATTACTTTATATTTAATTTAATTAATATAGTTTGAACTAGCTGTGTTTTTATTAATTTTAATTTCTTTTTAAATTTACATAATTTTCTTGATTTTGTTTGAATTTTCATAAGGTTATTTTTCAACACGAAATAATATGTATAGCAGACAAATACAGAAAACAAGTAAAAGGTGCCTTTTAAACATGAGAATCTAGAAAATTTCATATTCTAAAGAACATAAAAAAATCTCGAGATGGCAAAAACCAAATACAGTAATTTTGTTATTTTCTGTTGATTCGTACACTATATATTTTGTAATTTATTTAGCATACACATGGGAATATGTTAAAAGGACAAAAATATCAAAACAAAACCCAATAATTAGAAGGTAACTTTGCAACATCTGTATTTTAAGTTCAATCTGATTATAAAAGCTATGACTTGGAAACTTTAAGCAAACCATTGACTTGGCCTAACAAAAGTTATATTCAATATATAGCACAGATCGATACAATATATGACGTAAATATTCCATTGTTTAATTTTAAAAATCAACTAGGCAACTACTACCTACAGTGTTAGTATTAATAATAATATTATTATTGTTATTAATAAGTGCTTTCTTATCATAATGCCATAAGAAGAAGACTTGGTGACGACTTTGTCAGTAACTTTTATTTTACTGTATTAGGGAAGAGAGTAGATGTATGTTGAATTAACCTTTTAATCATTTTTTTTACTGTTTCTTCTGTCACTTTCTTTTTCCCCCATCTCCCTCTCGTTTTCGTTCACACTGATCACTTGGGGTTTAAAATTAAATAAATGTCAGCCAAAGGAAATTTGGTTTACCATATATTTTTCAACCCATTTCTCATTTACTTCCCAGAGACCTATTGGCATGCAGAGTTGATGTAAATAAGGAGTGGTTTGAATATAAGCCGATCTTTAACAGTGAATGAGTATTCTTTTATTCATTCAACACAATCTAACTTGGACACTAAATCATACTCTTAGTCTTACAAGTCTCTAACACAAATTCATAACATCAGTTTGACTTATAATCATAAACAAATCAGTCGTGTATCATTGTTTTGTACTATAAGCTTATAAATAGTTCAACACTTGAAGAAAATCAGCTGGAAACTCAAATAGTCTGTTGAATATATATCTAATAACTTTCTAAACTCAACTATGATAGGAGGATTGAAAAGAGAAACAATAGATGATATTTGTTAGAGCGGTAGCAACTGAAGTGATCTCTAAAGTTAGTCACTGAATTGGTTGTTAAAGGTGAGCAATAGGAGGGAAGGAGGGAAGGAGGGAAGGAGGGGTTGATTGTTTTTAACAATTAAATTGTAAATGTAGAGCTGTTAGTCAAAAGTTTGAGTGTAGGTAAAAGAAGAAACAATAGAGGTCCCAAAAGGAGAGTGTGCTCTGAAATTGAGGCCCCTATAATGGCTAGCTCACTTCTCTTTTATTTCCCTACCCCATTTTACTTTTGGCACTGCACTGCACTGCACTTTGATCTTAATCTAAAGACTAAAACCCTAACAAAAAAACATTATTGTTTTGCAATAATTAAAAAGAAATTGCATGGGGGACTCCCTCTACTATACTCTATACCAAAAATAAATAAATAAAAAGAAAAGGACTCTGCTTTTGTGCTTTCTGAAACCTTCCCATTCCAATTCCAATTCCACCAAAAATAGGTCAAGTCAAAGCTTACGTTAAGTTTTGTGATCCTCTTTCATTGTACTGTTCTTACATTTTCTGTCCCTTTTTCTTTTCCCTTCTCTCTTCTCACCTTTTTAGTAACTATATCTTTCCCCTTTTTCTTCCTTTTACCCCTTTTTTCCCAATCTATATCTAATCATAAATCAAACTTGGAATACAGCCACCCCATGATCAATTGCTCATTGCCCTAAATATGATGACCTTTTCTCATTTCATTCCTCATTCCTACTAAAGTTTTCCTTTATTTTTCCCAACATGGGATTGAAGCTTTTATTAACTTCCCCCCCATGAATGCTCATTTACACGGAAATAATAATGAAAATAAAAAGGGTGAGTAATGTGAATGACGAATGTTCTCTCAATGGAAAACCTTTTTTCTTTTACTCCCTTGCTTCCATGAAAAATTTAAAATATTTATAAAAATCATAATCAAAGTTGTGGAAAGAATAGATGAATGAATATAATTCTACATATATTTTTGTCATAGTTAGAAGTGGGAAATTGTTTATAACATAAGGTAAGGGAAAAGTGGAAAACTAGTAGATGGGATTTAAGAAAAAGTTATGAATTCCAAAATTTAAAAGTAAAAAAAAAAAAAAGAATGGATTTAAAGGTAAAAGTCAAATGAAGGTGTGGTGATTGGAAAGGGATAAAAGTTACTTTACAATGTCGGCAACCCCCTGCCCTGCTTGCTGCTATGCTATGCTATGCTCTGCTTCCCCGTCACATCGTATCGTATTTTCGATATTGAGAAATGAAAATTTAGTATTCAACACATAAATTATCTTCCCTTTGTAAAAATATCCATTTATTCTGATCTAACAATGGATCAAGGTGACATGCTTCCTTCTTCAATTTTCAAGGCTTAGAGAGGTTCTACTCATCAAACAGAGAGAGGAGGATTCATCCAACCTCACCCTTGACTAAGGCCAAGGCCAGTTAACCCTTTTTTTTCTTTTGTTAAGATCACTTCAATCTCTTAGTCCAATATTGCATGATAGGTTCATGTTGATTAATATGTAGAAGGCATAAGTTAAAAAGCAGAAAAAGGTAAAATGTGTAAATGAATAATGGTTGGTTGGGGGATTGATGGGGGAAATGGAAAAAGGATAAAGTTGAAATTATATTGGTGTTATGTGGCATTTAATGGCACCTTAGAAGAGCTCAAAACCCTATCTATCTATTTCTCTATCATCATTTTTGTGCAAGTAAAAAGAAAAGAGAATCCCCCACTGCCCACAAAAACCTCCTCTTCTTATGTTTACCTTTTCACTGCCAAACCCTATGCCTACCCCTTTCTTTCCTTTGACCCCTACTTTCTTTTCTCCACCAACTCTCTCTATATTTACCAAATATTACTATCTCTCTCTCTTTTTTTGTCCCATTGTTATATTTTTACTATATCTTTTTTTCTCAATGTCATTTCATAGTTTCATATGGACACTCTTATCATTATTTTAGGTTCCATTCAGTAAAGGTTAATAAAGGAGAATTGAAATCAAGTCACTTTGGAAATCTTTTATTATTCTACCTTTAACTGCAATTTTTATCTTTATAATCTGGATAAAAGCTTAACTGTTGTACAAAAGCATACAACATCTCTAGTGTTCGTGTAAGTATTCATACTACAATCAAGCAAATATTAAAAAAAATTCATTAGTTTATTAGATTCGGAGTGTATAACAAGCAAATATTCTATTGAATATAATCACATATTTACTAAATAATAAAATAGTTTAATATTGTTTGAGGACAAAATTTTAGTCCATGACCAACTCTGTAGAATTAGAAAGTTAGCCTTCCCATCCCACTTGGATAGAGGAAATTAAACTAAACTAAACTGATGAAGATGAATTGAATAATCTATTTTTAACCAAGAGTACTGTCAAAACAAACCAAACTGATCATCAGCAAACAAGAATGATGCTAAACTTTGTATGGAAATACGAACCAAAGCTAAGGCCGCAAATTGTCCTAAACACAAAGGATCACATACATGATATAACTTATAATCCACCAACAGTAGTAAGACTAAAAAACGACTAGAGATCCAGGAATGATAACCCTCCACCCACGTACTCCAATTGTGGGAACTACCTGATCAAATGCTTCCACCTAAATGACCCACCACAATCTTCAACAAACAAACATAACCCAATACTTCATATAGTACAAAGAATATTATACATTATAAAAGTATAAAAACTATGGATATTATCTAGATAGACCACCATCACATTTTGGATAACCAAAGAAGAAGATTGATTTTCATTGAGCTGTAAATTGAAAGAGGTTTGACCATATTTGAAAGCGATCGTAGGGTATGTAAATAAATAAAATAAAATAAAATAAAGAAAGAGAAAAAGGGATTATAAGAAGCATAGGAACCACAGAGGAAGAAGAGAAAAATGATCGATTGAGCATAAAAGACGATTGGAATATAAGAGTTGAAAAATCCCCATTCAACGCGTCTCCACTCTCCTTTGAATGATTTCTTTCTAATTTCTTCTTTTGATGTAAAAAAATTAAAGAAAGAAAGAAAGAAACAACAACAATAATAAAATAGTAATTATTATAATTTGAAATTGCATGGTAAGGGTGATTCCAGTAGTGGGTGGTAACTTTGCGCAATATGTGTGGCGCAACTTCCACGGCGGTGGCGGGGATATTATTACTGGAAAGATGGCGGAGGGAATTCAGGTGGTGGGCGGGGTGGGAGAGAAAACCGGCCTGGACGGACCCAGCATGGCATGTAGGATTTCACATCCAAAAACTCCGGGGGTTTTTTATGGATCAAACCCTCTTGAAGATTCATTCTCGGCTTTGCTTTTGGATCTTGTCATTGTAATTTTCATTATTCATCTTCTTCATTTTTTACTTAGGCCTCTCCATCAGCCTAAAATCGTCTCTCAGATCCTCGTAAGATCTTTTTCTATCCCTTCACTCTTATTAATTCCTTCCCATATCTATATATCTATTTTATCAATCTATCTATCTTTCTGCTGCTGCTACTGTTTATTTAGTTTTTAAACTTTTACGAGTTATGGCTGATTCTTCAACTCTTATTTTCATTTTTGAAACAAAAACTTAAAAACACCTGATGTGTCTAACATTTTGAAATCTAACCACAAAAACAATGTAATTTTTGGATTCAAATTTATATATAACTTAGATTAGTTATTTTATACAAATCTATTTATGTGATAGGTAGATTCTTTATAACTCATTTAATTGGATTCTCAAATTTTTTATATAAACTTAAAATGGTCTGGTTTTAAATATATATGTAGAGCAATTTTGTGGTTTCAAAATGACCACCCTAAGTTTAATGATAGTACTGAACTTTGAAAGTTAAGATTTAAATCTTTTTTCGTAAATGTTTTTGCATTTTGTTGTTAATATTTTGAAGTTTAGATTGTTATATATATTTGAGATTAGAGTACATTTCATCATACCATAGCTCAAATCTAATTTATGATTATCATTGGATTGATTGTGGAATATTTGATTGTTTGTTGTGTATAAAAGGGGGGTTTTATCATCGGACCATCGGTTCTAGGCCACAACAAGAACTTCAGACTAAATTTGTTTCCAGAAGATGTGAGTTTCTTGGTAACCAACATCGGTTTAATCGGTTTCATGTATTTCTTATTCATTTCCGGAGTCAAAACCGATCTCAGCCTCATAAAAAAAGCAGGAAAGAAAGAATATTTCATTGCTTCCTTTAGCGTAGTGGTTCCATTAGTACTAAACATCTCATTTGCATTACTCATAAGAAAATCCATGGACGAAAACCTTGCCAAATTCTCTTCCATTGGTGCTGTTACTTCCTCTTTAGCCATCACTGCCTTCCCTGTCGTCCACCCGATTCTCCATGAGCTCAATCTCTTGAGCTCTGAGGTCGGTCGTATGTCGATGTCGATCTCGATAATCAGCGACGCCGTAGGCATCAATGCAGTCATTGCGTTTGAGGCTGCAATACAAGGAGAAACGGATGCAATGAATGCATTATGGTACCTAATTTCACTAATTATTTTGTTGGGTTTCATTGTGTTTGGTGTAAGAAAAGTAATGCATTGGATTATTAAGAGGACTCCTGAAGGGCAGGCTGTGGAACAAGGATTTATTATAGCAATTTTGCTTGGGGTTTTGACAATGGGATTTTTAACTGATTTGTTTGGGATTGCTATTCTTAATGGTCCACTTTGGTTGGGTATGGCTATTCCCGATGGTCCTCCTTTGGGCTCAACTCTTGTGGAGAGGAGTGAGACTATAATTTCTGAGCTTTTGATGCCTGTTTCATTTGCTTTTGTGGGGCTTTACACTGATGTTTTCGAAATGGCTAAGGCTGGTTGGCCTACTTTGGCGCCTTTGTTTTTCTTGGCATTGGCTGGTCATTTCTTTAAGCTTGGTGCTACTCTCATTCCGTCTCTTTTCTTTCAATTGCCCCTTCGAGATAGTCTTGCGGTTAGTTTCATCATGTGCTTGAGAGGCCAAGTCGAAATCATTCTCCTTCTTCATTGGATTGATAAAAAGGTAAGCATATACATCATACAATAACTTACTTTTGATTTTCTCTTATAAACTATAAACTAAGATGTCAATTTTTATACTAAAAAACCAAACCAAACTTGTTTTGTTTTGTTTTTATTGCACTTCTAACCGAGACAGTTATGTGACAGATTATAAAAATCCCAGAATTCACAATGCTGGTGCTAATGACTGCAACTGTAACAGCAATATTAACTCCATTAATAAGCATTTTGTACGACCCAACAAAGCCATACATGGTGAGCAAAAGAAGAACAATTCAACACTTACCCCCACAGACAAAGATGAAAATAGTAGTGTGCATAGAAGATCAAGAAGATGTAGCAGCATTAGTGAGTTTACTAGACATGTCTAACCCAACGGCGGCTAGCCCATTCTCCATCTACGCCCTCCATCTCATCGAGCTGGTAGGCCGAGCTGCCCCCGTCTTCATCGACCATAAAAAAAGCAAAGCTCCTTCGAAGTACACCGCCTCTGACTCCATCCACAATGCTCTCAAGCTCTACGAGGAGGCTCGCTCCGAGCTTGTCAAGTTACATACCTACACTGCTGTCGCACCTAAGCGAACCATGAATCAAGACATTTGCGAGCTTGGTTTGATCAAAAGGGCCAATCTCATCTTCCTCCCGTTTAGCAGGTAAGAATAGTTCCTGTTTTGGTTCTTATATTTTAAATTCTTCAATTTTAATCGATGTACAGTGATCTAATTTTAGTCTTCATACTTAAATTGGATACATTTTCAAAAGTTATAGTAAAAATGGTAATGGATGATAAAATGTTTTTTTGAAAATAAATAATCAACTAGAAGAGAAAAGAGTAACTCGGGTATGTTTTACACGTACAAGAAATGGACAACATTCAGGAGTGAGATTACAAGATATGAACACAAGTGTATTAGAACATGCACCATGTTCAGTGGGGATTCTAGTAGACAAATGCAATCTGCACAGCCCAATGGTAGGACAAGCATTTTGGAACTCAGCTCAACATATTGTTGTTCTGTTTCTTGGAGGAGCAGATGCAAGAGAAGCACTTGCATATGCAGACAGAGTCATCGGAAACCAGGACGTTTACGTATCGGTAATAAGATTTCTGGCACAAAATTCAAGAGGAGACAATGAGTTTGAGAAGAAACTTGATGATGGAATGGTAACTTGGTTTTGGGTAAAGAATGAAACAAATGAGAGAGTGATTTATAGAGAAGTAGTTGTGAGAAATGGAGCAGAGACAATTACAGCAATACAATCACTGAATGATGATTCATATGATTTAGTGATTGTTGGAAGAAAACAAGGGATAAACCCAGTGCTTCTTGAAGGATTATCAAATTGGAGTCATCAAAATGAGTTGGGAATTGTTGGTGATTTTGTTGCTTCTGAGGATTTTACTGCAGCAAGTTCCGTTTTGGTTTTGCAACAGCAAATTTTAAGAGATCAAGGTCAGTTTTCTTCTGGGATTTGTGGCAAAATTAGGTTTGATATTCGCTAGGAATATATTTCAATGTTGTTGTGTGTACATTATGTAATTAATTAACTGATTATTTGATTAGACGACTTAGATTGTTATTATTATTGTGTACATGGAATCAAATTATATATATATGATTCAACCAAATCTAACCTTTTGAATGCCTTTGACTCAAGTTCGAAAGTGCACTTGTTATCTTTGTGTTATTTGTTACATGTATGATTCTAAAATTAAGATGAATGTGTTAATATAATCTCTAAACTCTAGAAGTACCACCGTTTTGTAAGTAATTCTCTCTAATAAACTTGTTCTCGAATAACCATGCAAATCCGTTTGTCGATTTTGATAACGTTCTTTATTTGTTGATGTCATGACACTAACATTATTAATACATGTCTTGCTTTAATCAATTAGATCCAAGGGAGGAAGTTTGACCAAACAATTTGAAACTTTAATGGGAATTAAGATGAGATATATGGAGAAATTAGAAAAGGATATACTGTGTGTTGCCAATGTAAATAAAGAAGGCTTCATTTTCACTCACATAATTAAGGATCATGACATTGATGTTACTTTTTTGATGTGTTTTGGCAATGAAAATGGAAAAGAAATCATAATAATTATATAAAAAAAAATGCATGCAAGCTAGAAGGAATTAAAACCCTTTCACAATGGATGGGTTATTGGATTAACAAGGAGGGAGATCCGGCGGCGGAGGAATGACAGATTGCATCTCTCCTTCTCCATTCTCAACAAGAAAAACCATGGCTAATCCCCAAGCAAGGTGTGAGTCTATATGGCAATGCATCAACCAAGCCCCTGCATGTATCATCATTTTCAACAATAGTTCGTTACCATTTAATTAAAAACCTTTTTAATTAATCAATTAATTCATGTATATATAACACATAATCATTGCAGACTATCTCTCACCTGGGTTATCAGCAATGAAACGAATTGCAACCCAACCACCGGTGGGCGTTCCAATGGTGTTTCTCACCGGGGGGTCGATAAGATTAAACCTCGCTGGGTCTGTCCTCGGGTTAAAATTACCAAAACCGGAACCAACAACGTAGAAATGGTAGCCATGGAGATGCATTGGGTGGTTTTCAGGAGTTACGATGCTAGTATCTTGCAACACAATTTGCACACTCGATCCATATTTAAGCTTATAAGCCTTTGTCCCTCGGCGTGGCTGCCACAACCCTCTGCTCACATTCCCAGTGTAATCGAATTGCAGCGGTGGAAACGGCGGAAAGTCGGCGGTGAAAACGCCGGGAACACCTTGGTAATAGGCTTGCATTATGGAATTGGACTTTGGGAAAACGAAGGAAACATTGTTAATGCTGGCAGTGAAGCGAGTGCCATTGGGGCCTTGGCAGCGAGGGCTGTTTGGGTTGGTGCAGTTGTTGAGGCCTAATCCAACAGTGAAGAATAAGTTCTCATCGATGTGCAAGGGGACGCTCACTCGGTTGGGGCTTCGGAGTTGGTCGGTGAATCGGGTGGCGGTTGGGGTGTCGTTGAAATTTGGGAGTTGGGCTAGAATGGGTTGTGGATTTTGTTGTGGTGGGAGATTGTTGTATTGGAGGATGGCGGTGGTGGTGGTGTTGTCGAAGGGGGCGTTTTGGGCGGTGTTGTAGGCTGTGGCCGCCATGTAGTAATAAGCTGGTGGTTGGTTGGCTGTTACAAGAACGTCAGTAGTTTGACCGGGTCCAACCATTATAACATTTGTAGCAAATGGTTTGGTGTAAGCTGCGTCCACTGCCACTACTGTCATCTGGTGGTTTGCAATGGAAAAGAACAGCTCTTGATTCAATGCAGAGTTTATAATTCTTAGAAGAATCGTCTCACCCGAATCCACTGCCAATCTCATCGTCTCTGCCCAATAACATTACCAAAACCTCTTTCCTTACTTTTCCGGTGGAATGATTAAAAACCTTAAGCTAAAGTCATTGCATTATTAACACTTAAAACAAAACATAACAATTATCAATTTATTCAAACTAACCTTTCTTGGAACAAATATAGAAATCTCCAGGCTGCCCATTGATGGTGTAAGCATCAGAGACATTAGGTCCTGCTCCGGTAAAAAGTGCTTGCCTCAACACACTAATTGGGTCTCTGTCAAACCATTCCCCTGTTTCATAAAAACAAGGTTTATCATTTTATTTATTTGACAACAGAACAACACAAGTGACTAACTCATGTATTTTCTTTAGAAAGATTTGATGAGAGATATTTGGAGTTACCAAGAAGAAGAGGAAATTCTTTTTTGGGCATTATGAAAGGGCGTGGAGAACCGAGCTTGGGATAGATAATGAGAGCACCATAGACAGTGGCTCGAAGCCATCGGCTGTGAGCATGCCACCATAGAGTCCCCTCTTGGCCCTCAATGGTGAATCTGTAGGTGTAGGTGCCCCCTGGCTTTATGGAGCATTGGGTTATAAACTCTGGCCCATCCGCCCATGGATTCCTCAGCTGCCTTATCCCATGCCTATTCGTATCACACCCAAAATTAGCCCAAACATTCAAACAAACAAGGGTTGTCACCACAACTTGAAAGGGTTTATTAGCCAAAGAGAAAGTTTATATTCATTTAAAATCATTTTATAGAAACCCTTTTTTTAAAAATAAAATTTAAATTGAATAATTATTGACACCCTTAATCATCACCTACTTACCATCCAAAAGGGATTAAGCTAAACTGTTGAATAATGAATACTATTTAATCCATATGTTTGACTTAAACACACTATTCTATTCTGTTTTTCTTTTTGTATAATTGGAAACAAAAAGAAAGAGTTACCTTTTTGGGAATGACTTGTGGAGTTAGGGATTTGCCATTAAAAGATAAAGATTTGTTAATTGTTGTTAAATCAATAATCGTGGGTTAGAGTGTAATGAATTTTGGTTAGAAGAAAATTACCAATGGAGAGAAACATTGTAACGGGCAGCATTAACAACTTTGATGACAAGGGAATCCCCATCTCTTACTGCTAGAGTTGGTCCTGGGAATTGCCCATTCACTGTTATGATGTTGTGGACTTTGCATAGCCTCTTCACTGGTTTTGGTTGCACCTGTTCGTTCATTTTTCCACAAAACCACACGTAAATCACATAATATTTCTTTTAAAAAATTTATTAGCTATTTCAAGAGAGTCGTACGCTTCGTTTAGTAAGAAAGGAAGAAGTTTAGAGCCAAGAACAACGGTTTAAAACCTAATATTTTATATATACTTTTTAGAAAAATCAAATGGTTGTTAAACGAGGCTTTGTTTTTCAATTTGGCTAATAGTTCAAATATCTACGTAGAACAAGTTAAAACTACGAGTGAGATAGTGCATGAAAATAAGTATACATAAATTTTGAAAAGTAAAGTATTGTTCGGTAACCATTTGAATATTTTTGAAATTACGCGTAGAGCCAAAGAATGGTAGATTTTTATATTCGTAGAGGAAGAAAGTCGGATGAAAACTATATCACCAAACAAGAAATGTAAAGTTAAAAGTAGAAAACAAAAGAGAGGAGAGAGTTTGCATGGAAAGAGTTGGAGAACTTACAATGAACTGATGGAAGTGAGTTTTTGGAAGAGGAAAGGCAGAGAGGAAAGGGAGGAAGGCCAAAAGAGAAATAAGTAAGAAGAAAGAGCAGAAAGACTTGTGTGTGTTAACAAACTCCTCCATTTCTCTCTGTTTGTGATCTGTGATGTGTTTTTGGTAGATGAAGAAGGAAGTTAATAAGAGGTGATATTTATAATCAGAAAAAGAAAAGAAGAAGAGGGAAAATGAAATATTAAATGAAACATATTGTTGGAAGATTAGGTTTAGAGAGTGAGCAGAGGTGTGTAGTGAGGATTTAAGGTTTAAATGATCTTTTTGGTCCAACCATAATGGGGATTTGTTGTACCCACTTCCCTTCTCCCCTTCTCACACTGCTACTCATTTTCCATAACACATAAACATTCAATTCTAAACTTCATATACTATACTATACCATGTAACCACACATAATATCTCATTATCGGTATATTCCAAGGCCTCATCATCTATAGTTTCATGCCACTAATTCATGGAAATACGATCAACAGAATTAGCTTTGCTATTATATTAAAATGTTTTGAAGCTAAGTATATCGATTTACTCTCTTCTAATTGCCTGAAGTTTATAATCCGAGTCAACTAAACTACTAAATTTAGAAACTTCATTATGATTAGAAATCATGTATGTAAACTTCAAATGTTTATTTTACAACGTAAGAAAATAATGAATAAGAGTTTAAATCAATTCATTTATAGAATTTAAATGACATTCTCACATATATTATTTAATAATAAAAACAATAAGTTGATATTACACAAACATTCTTTTAACACATTATTTTAACAATATTGCCTTGGCCAATCTCATTGAAAACGTTTCTTCTAAAAAATGATTAAGTAACTTAATTGACATGATTAAGACAACTATTACCATGTAAATTTGTCATGAAAAAACCACACTTGTTTTAGAACCATCAATAGCATATTCTGTGCCAGTTGAACTTGGAGTGGTTTAAGTACTTAGAGTTGGGCTTTAATTAAGGATTGGTTAGCTCAACCAAGAGTGAGTGTGTCAACCATCTACTCTAATTTATTTGTATATTCTTTATATATATTCATTGCTTGGAGTTGTTTACTATATGGGGTTGGTTTTAATAAGTATAAGCTTTATTCTTTTTAATATATACATACACATAGAATAAACTTGGAAAAAAATAATAATGCGTGTTTAAAGATATATGAAATAATAAAACAACTTCAATCAATATAATACAGTTTAGAAGTGAAACGAAAAGTAAATTTACGTAAACTTATATCTAAATTGTGTTCAATTATGTAATAATGACATAAAGAATCATGAATAAAAATGACACATATAGCTGACTTTTCTATCGGATGCTTAGCGATCTGTACATATTCTTAACATAATATATTTTAGGTACTATAGTATATATTGTTTCTTACATGTGCAAATAGATTAAATAAAATAATAAAATCCATTTATAACACCTCTAAACTTTAGATGTAATATACGTGAAGTATAGAAATTAAGTCCTCTAACTTTCAAATTGTCCGAATAAATTTTAAAAAATAAAATTGGTTTTGATTACATAGATGGTTTAGTTATTGAAAAAAGAGTTGATATATATATATATATAGAAAAAAGAAACCTAAGTTGAAAGTTTAGATAGAAGAGATTGAAAATGAATGTGCATTGAATATTGTTAGGCAATCAAGTCAAGCACTATACCTAATTCTTTAAAGTTGTCAAACTTCAATTTGTTCATTCTAAAACATAAATATAAAAAGCTTTTTCCCTATGGTACTAATTGGCTTAGTGTACTCTTTTTCTTTTATTTATTTTGTATAAGTTAGAATTAAATTTGTAGTATAATAACAAAGTCAAAAGTAGTTAATGTTGTAATTAAACATCAATCAAGGCACTAATTGGAAATGTGTAGTTGTTAAGTATAATAAATAAAATAAAAGAAGCAGGTCAAGAGGGGAGGGTTTGAGAGATTCGTTATAACAAATTAGTTAGCCTACTTATTGACACACACACATATATATATATATATATTCACCCAAAATCATTATGCACCTTAACAACAATATATATTTTGATATAACTAATTAGGTATAGCACCAATCAACATCTTCCACGTCAAAATTAAAGGAAACTAAATAAATAAGTGTGATTGGTTTAAGTGATTAATTAAGTACAAAACTTATAAAGATATATATAGGGTTTTTGTTTTAGGGATTTATGTTAGTTGTTTTTCAAATTTTCGATTACGGTTTTCACATTTTTTTAAAGAAACATTTGATTGTATAAAATCGTAGTTGAATTCTAGAAGTAACATGTTTTAAGTCGTTTTTTGTTTAAGAAAATTTTGGAAACTTAATTTGGTTTTTAAAATTAGATTAATGAAAAGGAGGATAGAAGAGCTAGTGTTTATAACATTGACTTTTACATTATTCATACTTCTCGAACAATCAATCATTCTACTTATTGTTGTGTTGTGGGAACTTGTTCGTCGTCGAACCTCGTAATTGCCATATCAACTTGGAAGTCGATTTGAATCTTACCAAGATAAGGTTTTTATACCAATACTGGATGGACAGTTTGAGTTCAAGATAGTAATGACAAGTTTAAAGTATTTCTTTTAGCTTGTATTACTAAAGATGTTTCCTTATTAGCGTAATTAAACATGTTAGAACAACAAACCTTTAAAGTATTTCAACAATGGTATGATATTGTCCACTTTGAGTAATATACCCTCGTGGCTTTACCATTCCAAAAGGTCTCACACCAATGCAAGTTGTCCTCACTTATATCTTTTTATCTAACCAATGTGAAACTTTGGTCGTATTACAAAGCAAACAAAAAAAAAAAAAAAAAAAAAGCCAAATCGAACATGATTGATATTTTCTTGAAAAAATACAATGACACAAAGCTAACCGGATAAAAAGGGATGCCCCCTCTTCTCCAATATGAAGGCCGTCATGAAATAGGTTGTCTTCTCATCGATCATAATATCTATTACATGTATCATTATGGTTGTATATGAAATTGGAATGAGAAGTTTTCTTGATCTCATTAATCAAGGAGATAGATGGTTCTCTAGCTAGCTATCGATGGACTCATGGAACACCAAGCTTTGCCGAAAACTCAAACCACATCCATCGTGGTTATATTCTTAAATGTAGAGAGAGACTTCATCGAATCAAACAAGAGGGCATTAGAAAATGAATTAAAATGAAATGTGAAGATAGGACTAGGAAGAATGTCATAATCTAAGGTGACTTAGAGAAGTCCTCAGTTCCATCTCCTTCATTCATTAAATATCAAAGATTTCCAATAACCATTTTTTTTATTTTTTATTTTTTAATTTAGAAAAGTCCACGAGAAATTCCACAAGGATATTGAAAATCTCGGGAGAAGAACACGAAACACTATTTTTACGATACTACCCCTGATCGTTCTTTCTTCCCGTAGACGGGAAGATTTCCTAAAAACGGCACCGTTTGAACCTGAAGGGCTTCACAGTGGCCACGTGCTTGTCTTCCTCACCAGCTTCTCTCCGCCACGCTGCTCGGTGGTCTCCTCCGTTACTCTGCTCTATTCCTCATCTGTTGTTTCTTCAATTCTTCTTTATTGCTCAGAAGCTCATCAAACCAAGTGGTATTTCCTCAATTCTCTCTTGTTTTACTGGATTTTGTTTCCGGGATTAGGTTACAGGATGATGGACTCGGAGAATCAGGGCTTTGAAGCAGCCCAATTGTATTCCTCTCGTGATGAGATGGAAAATTTGGTTCTCAAGGAGCCCTTAAGCTCCAAATCTTTCTCTAATTATCGCAGTGCTATGTCCTCCCTCTCTGATTCCCACCACCCTTTGGCGCCGCCCACTATTCTTACACCCGCTGACTCAGATCCCCTGCTTTCGCCGCCGCTCGATCGAGATCTCCGTAAACCTAATGCGTCTGATCATTTTATCTCTGAGCCGCTTCACTTTTCTGATCTGAGTTTCGGTCCGGTCGATGGGAATCATGTTACTGATGTTAATGGTGTTGAAAGCCCTAGTAAGAGTTCCGTAAGTTCTGGGGGTTTGTCTAGATCTTCCTCTTCCAACTCTGATTATATTAGAATTACAGTCTCGAATCCTCAGAAGGAGCAAGACGTTTCGAATTCGATAGTGCCTGGTGGGAATTCGTACGTTACGTATCTGATCACTACGAGGACGAATATACCAGAGTTTGGAGGATCAGAATTTAGCGTTCGAAGGAGGTTTAAGGATGTTGTGACGCTATCTGAACGTTTGGCGGAGTCCTACAGAGGATTCTTTATACCTCCACGGCCGGATAAGAGTGTGGTGGAGGGGCAAGTGATGCAGAAACAAGAATTTGTTGAGCAGAGAAGGGTGGCGCTGGAGAAATACTTGAGGAAACTAGCAGGGCATCCAGTGATTAGAAAGAGCGATGAGTTTAAGGTATTTCTGCAGGTTCAAGGGAGATTGCCACTGCCAACGACGACTGATGTTGCGTCTAGGATGTTTGATGGAGCAGTTAATCTCCCTAAGCAGTTGCTCAATGAGAGCGCAATGGAGCCTCAGGAGGTGGTTCAGCCAGCCAAAGGTGGAAGGGATTTGTTAAGATTGTTTAAAGAATTGAAACAATCTGTGACGAATGACTGGGGCAGTTCAAAGCCTCCAGTTGTCGAGGAGGATAAGGAATTCTTGGAAAAGAAAGAAAAGTTGCGCGATTTTGAGCAGCAGCTCAGTGCTACATCTCAGCAGGTGAGATGCTTGTTTACTTTATCAGTTAGCCGAACTGTGTATTTGAAAATGTGTATGTTTTTGGTCGTTTTAATTATGGTGACACTTATCTCAGGCTGAATCTTTGGTGAAAGCTCAGCAAGATATGGCAGAAACATTTGGAGAGTTAGGTTTGACATTGATTAAGTTGACAAAATTCGAAAATGAGGAGGCTGTATTCAACTGTCAAAGAGTCTGTGCCAATGACACAAAAAATATAGCAACTGCTGCTGTGAAAGCAAGCAGATTATATCGAGAGCTCAATGCTCAAACTGTGAAACATTTGGTAATTTTTTTAATCTTCCTCAAGATTATGAACTGAAACTTTGCTATTTTTGTTCAAGTTACTTAGCAAATGGCTCTTCTTTTATGTATTACAGTGGACAGTTAGTATTGCTGAAGAAACTCGTACACTCCATACCCTATTCAATTTATCATTTATGTATGTAGATTGTAGACTATGAACCTTAGAGTTCATTCATGTACTGATAGAATAATAGCAGCTAACTGAAGACTTGTGCATTTTATTATAATACTAATTATTTCATAGCTAAATTATATTTTCAGGATGTACTTCACGATTATCTTGGGCTAATGCTAGCAGTTCACGGTGCATTCTCAGAACGCTCAAGTGCTTTACTGACCGAGCAAACTCTATTGTCTGACTTGTCCTCATTGCATACAAGGGCTGAAAAGCTTGAAGCCGCATCATCTAAAGTATTTGGTGGTGACAAATCAAGGATTCAGAAGTTAGAGCAGTTAAAAGAAACCATAAGGACTACAGAGGATGCTAAAAATGTAGCAGTGCGAGAATACGAGCGTATAAAGGTGCTTTCCCATCACATCTACCAGTGTTTTTCCTTTAATATATATTTTAACTGCAGTACATGGATAGGATGTATGTGGTGGCATAATTCTCACCTTGATTTGGAAGCTTCATTGCTCTTATTATCCAGAGTGTTGTAGCTTGTAGTATTCAGAGTTTTGTTTTGATTTTTCTTTGTAATGTTTAAGGATGTTTCTGTGGAAGATGCTCCCATTATTGTTTAGCCTCTCCTTGGGTATATATAGATCTTTAATTATGAACTCAGAAAGTTACACCTGATGCCTATTTTTTACTGGCATCGATATTCTACAGTTGTTACTATAATATGTGCATGCCTAGCATTTTATTGGCATCTTATTTTTTACATTGTCGTTGAGAGGACTTAGGGTTGCTTTCATCAAAGAGCTCTTGGGAAATATCAGTCACTGAAATTGTTTTATTTTATTTATTTTTCTTTATGATCATGGACAGAACTTAAATGCAGAAATTAATTTGGGATAGTTGCAAATTTAGCAATTAAATTCAAATTAATTAAGTATATAGCACAATTTTAAACAAATTGTAAATATAGCAAAATTTGTCAAATTCTATCAATAATATAAGTATATCACTGATAGACCATGTTGCAAATATTGGTCTATCACTGATATACCATATAAAGTCTATCAGCGATACAAGTCTATCAGTGATAGTTTTGCTATATTTGCATTTTTTTTAAAATGTTGCTATATCCTTAATTATTATTGCTAAAATAGTCATCAATTGCAATTTTCCAAATTAATTTAGCACTCTGCCTTGTTATCAAGATCAGGGCAAGCGCTTGTCATTTATGTTTAAGTGTAAACGATTCATTCTTGTAGCCTGTTGGATATGGATAGAGATCTGTTTCATTCATATTAGACGATTTGATTCAGTGCTTTAAGAGTATGTCAAAAGAGATGAAATTTGTTTTGTTATGTTTGAGGAACCTTTAACTAGGGTTTGATTAAACCATCAAGAGTTGGCTCTATAGTCAAAGGGGCAAGGTATAAAATCAGATGTCTTCGAGGTTGCGGTAAAACCATGGCTAGCTACTTCGTATATATTCCTATGTACATGTAAGCTGACTCACGTACTTCTACTTTCAGTTAAAGGAGGAAAAAGATTTCCTCATTTTGGAGATGATTCATAATTAGGAAGTGCTTATCTGATCTTGAGATACTTAGTTGTGGGATTTTCTTTCCTTCTTTCCTGATCAGTAAGATTATTCTCAAGGTGTCAGATCTAGAAGTTCTTTATGTTTTATCCTGATGCCTTATTTCAATATCAATAACTATTGTCTTTTTTTTTTTTTTTATTTCCTTGGAGTAAAGGAGTGAGACACAATGAGATAAGACTTGAACTTTTAGCCTCTAGACTCCATTGAACCATAAGAAGCTTAAGGGTACTGAAGTTTAAAGTCTGTTCGTCTTGTGTATTGATCTGTTCGTCTTGTGTATTGATTAGAAAACTAATATTAGTTTATCTCATTCTTAAAAAATATTAGAATTTGAGTTGTGAGTTTTGTGACAATTTGAACTAGGTACCTTTACTAGTGTCAAACAGAAGCTTATAGTGTAACTCAAATCTTTTTTATTTTTTTATTATTATTATTACAAGAGTGTAAATCAATCTTATCAAATTGTAGTGATGTTAAATATATTCATTTAGGTTTTGTTTAAGTGGGGATTGATGAGGTTTTTTTTTTTTGATTAAATTATATATACTTTTTCTTACGGCTGTTATGCTTCGTCATATGTTTAGCAATACCTAATGATACGAATCTAGGATTTGTAAAGTTTTTAAAATTTAATTCGAGGCATACACCTCATACTCTGCTAGAAGGCCTATGCCTCTGGAAGAAGAGGAGAAGTCTCAATGTTTTCTTTGTTTGTGGAATGTTCTAGAGGTTGCATTTCTTAAAGCTTGACCCAGTTATCATTTCGTGTGAATAACACAATGCGAGTTCTTCCGTGTACCTGCTTTTCTTACTTGCTTTGGCTTCTCAGTCATTTTCTGCGATGACCTGATGATATTGCATGTAATTCAGGAAAACAACAGGAGTGAACTGGAAAGATTCGACAGAGAAAGACAAGCCGACTTCTTGAGTATGTTGAAAGGGTTTGTAACAAATCAGGTACGCACCATCTTGTCTATTGGACAGTCATCAGGTTTTAATTCATAATCATGGTTTGTATGATTGTATGAAATGATTTCTTAATCCCATTCATCAAGTATGGAGATTGACTCATCCCGAAACAGAAACAATATTGTGAAATATTTTGAAAATGCATATTCGTCCGTCATTTTGACCCCTTTTTAATAATGAAAATAACTACTTTTGTTGAGGAAAAAAAAAAAAAGAAAAGAAAAGTGAAAGAATACACAGCTATAAAAAAACTAAGTCCACGATTCCAACTATGCGAAATACTGCCCATAAAATAGTTACAAAATGCCTCCGAAATTCAAGCGTGAAGAAACATGATTTGAATGAGAGACCAAACTTCCAAACTACCTCGTGCATATTCTTCTGTCATTTTAACTTGTGCTGAAGCATGGTTCTGCAAGTTTAGATATTGTTAGTAATTGGTTTAAAAGATTCGTGGAGGCATTTTTAGTTTCCAAGCAGCCATAATCAATTAGTGGAAGGCGGGGCCCAGATGTAGACTACAACCAAAGTATTTATGATTTTAAGAATAAGAAAAAGGTTATAGGTGGAATGTGTGACTTCTATCCAAATTGATATGAATGATTGTGTGAACAGAATCATACGTTCTGATGAGTTCTCTCTGATTTTTGTGAAGATTGACATGAATGATTATGTGAAGGAAATATTACAAAAACTACATGATTTTTTGACCATCCTCAATGTTAAATATGGGAGTTTTTGTTGTTGAATAGGTTGGATATGCAGAGAAAATTTCTGATGTATGGGCAAAGGTAGCAGAGGAGACAAGCAACTATTCAAAGGAGAGCAATTGAACTTGTGTGGGTATCAGTTCAAAGCCTCAAGAACAACATTCTTTTTTCCTCGTTTTTCTTTCTTGATCTCACTAGATTCATTTTACGTCCACTTTGTTGATATAATTTACCATTTTTAAGGTAATAAAATATACAAAGAGGAACACTTGGGGAGGGAAGGTTTTTTTTCAACATCTTATTGCCCAAGTTGTGTCTCTACGAAATGTTTATGTTCACACACTGAGCTGATGAAGTTCGTATGAAACTGAAGTTTGATATTGTAAATTGATCTTCTCGTCTTTCCGATTAGGTTGACTTTTTGATCGATCGTATATATCTACATCAGTTGAGTTTTATCTCGAGCTGGTCTTCTGGTTGTTTTTGTTCTTGTTCTTGTTTTTGTTTTCTTGTGCATTAGAAACCAAAGTCTTCTTCTCTGACCCTATCAATATGAGAACGACAAGTCGTTCATTTGACCCAATCTAAATGGCATTTTCTTGGATTTCCCAATCAATAATGCCAAAGCTACTAATTGCCCTTCTCTTTTTTTTTTTGAAACTTACCCAATTGACCCTCAAGTGTGGGTATTAAATTAATATTCTTTGCTTTAATTTAATATAGAAATGGTCACATATGACCCATTTCTAATATTCATTTATAACTTTCATATACATACATACATATATATATATATTTAATTAATATGTTTGCTTTTTTTATTTCACTACAGCTAAAGAAAGCAGCAAAGTGAATCTAGCAATCATTTTTTTCTTTGGTATTCTTTTGGGTGATTTGTCGTTGGTTATATAATGACAAAACTATAAAGTTTTTGAAAATATAACCATTGATAGTCTACTCCATGCTATTCTTATCATTATTACATTTGTCTTTTAAAAGATTTTTTTTATAAAAATATATAATCAAAGAAAATAGGAAGCTAATTTCCATGTGCTACCCATTGAATTTTTATGACCATCTCATTCATAAACAGATTCAATTTATTCTTATCTAACCATAACTTTAGTAAAACAAGATATCTATTATGTAAGTTTTAAAGTTTCTTGAGTATCAAGGATATGAATTTCAAATGCTCTCCTTCAATATTAGAGAAGGGCTTTGTTTATTAATTGAAATCAATTTAGGGTTGAATTAGTAATTAATTTTAATTTGTATGAATAAATAAGATTAAATTCAAAGTGTAATGCATAATGATTATAAAATCTGAAAAAGAATAGGAAAAAAGTGATTTTGGGTCCCTCTTCCTTATGGAAAAGAGAAGAAAAAGAAAAGCATCCTCTTCTTTCTTTTTTCCAATCTTTGAATCGTCCTTTCATTTTCTCTCCTCCTTCAAGCAAACTCATTTTGATCTTTGAATTTCATGTGTACTTCAACTTTGACTATCCCTTTCCCACTTTTACTTTTCATACATTTTTATTTGTAAACACTTTATATTATTCCTTATTAATCAACACTAATTTTCCAGTCCCCTATTGGTGCTTTTATTTCCTATTGGCTGTCATTTCAAAGTTTGATATATTATTTCCATCTCTAAATTTCAATTCAACTTTTGGTTGTTTCATTCTTTTCTTATCTTTTTCTAAGAGACATCCAGATTATATAAACAAAAGTAAAAGTTATATAATGAAACCTAAATTAATTCAATCATTTCTAAATTATAATGTTGTTGCAATTGCACAAAACAACATATCACCTAATGGTTGTCGGACTTTTCTTTTTTATTTATCATTTCCATGCAAAAATTTAACCTTAATAATATATAATAGGGGTGAACCGTAATAATTAATTAACTTTGAAGATGTCAAATCATATGCATAGTTAAATTTGATATACTATGGTGTCAATAAGTAGGAGGGTTTGTGGCTAAAATCAAATCTTATTTCATATTTGCAATATTATATTTGAATATTATGATGAACTTAGAACTATTTTCATCTCACATTTGCAAAATTTCAGCTAAGTTGACTTTCAATTTGTTCTTTCAACAATAATACTTTTGAATAGAAGGACCCAAGCAATTCAAACAAGATTTAAATAATAAAATGAATATATTATACTTTTGCTACTCTCAAATACATTCAATAAAATTGAAGATTATTTATTGAATTTGAAAATTTAATTGCTTCTAATAAGGGTTGAAGAGTAACATTTTTCTTTTCATGCAATTCACAAACTACACTATGGCAATCTTTGGTAACAATATGATTGTGACCCATATTGGTTTAGTGTAATTTAGATATAATACTGAAATTTACACGTCAACAAGTTTATTTAGTTAGAAAAAAATAATAAATACTCTTTTGTGAACAACAATAAATAGACGCGAGAGTAATATAATTTATTGTATAGTTCAAAGAAATTTAAGTAGGGATAAGATTGAGAATTAATTTATGGATATTGATTGTGTAGGAAGGAGATGGGAAGAGTAATGAGTTAACTTTCCCAATTGATGAACCATAATTATACAAACCAAACCAAACCCAAACCAAACCGCGTCATTTCTCTTCAATCACTCTTCTTTCTTTCTTCTTCTTCCTCAATTTCCTCAATTTCCTCAACCTTCTTTTCTTCTCTCTCGCATTTTCTCAAACACTTTCTTTCTACTCCATTTCCGATGCTTCTTCTTCTTCTTCTCCTTCCCCTTTGATTCTTCTTCCTTCATTCCAATGGTTGACAATGGCGAAGAAAAGTTGCTGGCTATGGCTCGCCACATAGCCAAGACCATGGGTCGCAACGAGTCCATGGCCGATGATATTCTCCAGATATTCTCCAATTTTGATGCTAGGTTTTCCCTCGAGAAGCTTTCTGATAAACCCGATGAGCTTGATCCCAGAGCCCCCACCGCGTTACAGCGCTCTCTCAAGTCTTTAGACCGCCGGATCTCCCAATACTTGGCTGCCGACCATCCCATTTGGGCTGATTCCGCTGATTCCTCTGCTTTTCTCGACTCTATTGATGAGTTGATGGGTATCATTAGGGACTGGGCTCCTATGGCTAGGGATAAGTCTGTTGCTTCCTATCTTGCTCGTGCTGACGATCTGATGCAGCAGGCTATGTTCCGTGTCGACCAAGAGTTCCGGTCGTTGATGGACCGTGGAGGTGAGTCTTTTGAATTGACGCGCCATTTCAGGAACGGTGAGTCAACGGGGGATTTCTGCTTTGATTCTGAGGAAGATGAGGAAGTTGCGGAAGGAATTCTGGGCGATGGCGATGGTATTCAGATCCCTGTGGCCCAGCCGGTGACGGATTACAACATCCTTATTGATGCGCTTCCGTCCGGGACTATCAACGATCTCCATGAAATAGCGAAGCGTATGGTAGCGGCTGGGTTTGAGAAAGAGTGTTCACATGCTTATAGTAGCTGCAGGAGGGAGTTCTTGGAGGAGAGTCTTTCTAGGTTGGGGTTACAGAAGCTGAGCATCGATGAAGTTCAAAAGATGCAATGGCAAGACCTCGAAGAGGAAATTGAGCGGTGGATGAAAGCGATTACCCTCTCTCTTCGAATTCTCTTCCCAAGCGAACGACGCCTATGTGAACGTGTCTTCGTCGGCCTCTCCACCACCGCGGATCTTTCTTTCATGGAAGTCTGCCGTGGATCCACTATTCAGCTATTGAATTTTGCAGATGCGGTGGCAATTGGCTCCCGCGCGCCGGAACGATTGTTCAAAATCCTCGATATGTTCGAGACCTTGAGAGACTTGATGCCGGAGTTCGACTCGGTATTTTCAGATCAGTACTGCTTGTTGCTTAGAAATGAAGCAATTACAATCTGGAAAAGGTTAGGCGGGACAATCAAAGGGATTTTCATGGAGCTCGAGAATTTGATCCGCCGTGATCCGGCTAAAACTCCAGTCCCTGGGGGTGGTCTTCATCCAATTACTCGATATGTGATGAATTACCTTAAAGCAGCTTGCAAATCCCGGCAGACTTTGGAGCAAGTTTTTGACGAACCTGCCCTTCCTTCTAAGGATTACACCAAGTTCGACGACAGAGCAGCAGCATCGTCTTCCTTATCTGTTCAAATGGACTGGATTATGGAGCTTTTAGAGAGCAATTTAGAAGCAAAGTCGAAAATATACAAGGATCTTTCCTTAAGCTCTGTGTTTCTGATGAACAATGGGAGATACATTGTTCAGAAAGTGAAAGACAGTGAACTAGGATCCGTTTTAGGAGACGATTGGATTCGAAAACACTCGGTTAAGAACCGACAATACCTCGGAAACTACCTGAAAAGCTCATGGAGCAAGGTGGTGGGAGCATTGAAAATGGACAGTGGCACTTTAGCTCCTTCGGCGATGAAGGAGAAGCTTCAATCATTCAATATGCAGTTCGAAGAAATCTGCCAAACCCAATCCACATGGGTGATATTTGAGAATCAGCTGAGAGAGGAAACAAGAATCTCAGTTGCCAAAATCCTTTTGCCAGCATATCAAAAGTTCATAGGAAGGTACCAGAGTTTGCCGGAGTTGGCCAAGCGTACAGATCGGTATTTGAAGTACACTGCAGAGGAAATGGAGAGTCGAATCACGGAGCTGTTCGAAGGCGGCAGCTCAGGCAGTGGAAGGAGGTAAAGGGCAAGTCACCCATGTTAAATATTGCTTGTATATCTATACAAAAATGCCATGTTTCATAAAGCTTTTTGGCTTAGAAGTGGACAAAGAAATTTTTGGTTTAGTTGTTGTAATTGGCTTTGATCTGGGTACAACTGCAATTGCAACTGTTATGTGTAGGGGGCCATTCAGAAAATGATTAAGTCTTAAAGCTTTGCCCTTTTGAAGTTTTGAAGTTTTGAAGCTTTTTCTTGAATGATTGATAATGGTGGATTGGATTAGAAGGACGACCTTACTTGAACAGGATCAAATGTACTGTGTTATGGAATTCCAAGACAATGTATGTTTAGATTGAAGCATGGCAGAATTTTAACTTGATGAGACCATGTTTCTTTTCTAGGAAAATGGATATGAATAGGGATTTTAACATTAGCCACCCATTTATAATTTAACCTAAATCAACATGTAATTTGAATTAAGTTTTCATCATATCTAACATTTTATAAACTGTTTTAGTAATTCAAAATTGTCAAGTCCATTCTCTGTATATAATAAACAGAATTCATACCATTGAAATATGGTATCTATCACATTATGATTCAACTACCTCAATTTTAATGCGAACCAACAAATACAATAGTGAGGAGTCAATCATAGCGTTAACATTAGGGCATGCTACACTCTACCTCATCTCACACCTACACCACACTCTTATTTTAAATAGTTTTCATGTCTCAATCTTGCTTAAAAAGCAATCGTCTCCATCATAATTGTGTTTATGTATTTGACTCTCACAACTTACTCATTCAGAATAAAGTTATAGTCATCCCTTATATATTACACAAAACTGTTTATGATGACATTAATTATCCCCAACTTCTATCACATCTTTATCATCCTTTGTCTAATCTGAAATATCACTCCAAAAACTATGCATTTGTTGCAAAACAATGGTGTTTTGTTTTCTGCCACATCATTACTTCCTTTTCTTTTAGAAAACAAAAATACTTCTTTAGTTCATCAGTGATTTTTAGTTCATTTCAATTTAGTTTCTAACATTCAAATCTCAAGATTTGAGTTTTATTTCAAGATGTTCAGTATATTTCTTGAAGTTTATCCTAATTAATTTAATAATGATAATTAATGATGAAGTTTTAAAATTAATTTTAATATTAACGACAAATTGTGAATAAAATATCATTTAACTTAACATGACTATTTTAACATAATTTAATTTTTATAATTATTTTTAAATAGATTTTTTTTCAATAATAAAAAAAGAAAACAAACGATTTAAACTCTATTTGATGTGAAAAATAAATAAACAAAGGAATCAAAACAAATAGAGAACAATAGAATATTTTCTGAACTCAGTTGAGCTAAAACTCTACATTTAGTTCTTACTTAATTTTTAAAAAAAATTATTTGCAAATTTGATACATTGAATTGTATGCAAAAAGACATATAGTGTGTTAAGATTTATGAACCTTTAATTAGGACTACAAATCCCAATTATTATTATTATTAATTATACACTATAAGATCAATTGGGTTTTAAAATTTGGCCACAAATCCAATCTCTCATTACAACTAAAAAGGAAATACTTTTGAATTTTGGTATATCTTAAAAATAGTTAATTAAATTATCTTTTGACTTATGATATTGACTTCATTTACTTTGTTTTATTCAATAAATTAACCACAAGATTAAAGCCTAATCAAAGATGTGTGTGTTGATATTATATTAATCTGATCTCTACACTCCATTTGCGTCTTAAATTCAATATCTACATTGGAATACTAATAATATTGCCTCTTCATTTTTCCCCCTTTAAATATTACTTTGATTAGTGTGATATCTTACCATACTTTATTGTCATATTCTTCTTTTATCTATAATTTCTTTAACATATTGTATTCAACATGGTCGAAAATTTTTGAGGGAATATTATAACATATTTATCGATAAATGAACAGTAATTACAGTGAATAATATGTAGTTAGACTTCTCAAAATGTGAGAATCTATTCCTAAAATATGATAGAAAGATTAAATATGATCTAGAGAAATCAGGCTGATCAGAATCACCGACAACACAAACTTCAAAATTATAAAGAATCCTTCCACAAAAAGTACCAAAGTACTCTCAAATAATTAACAAGAATATAACAATCAAAGAGACATAGGACAACTACCCTAGCAAACTCAAAAGCTATATCTTACACCAAATCACACCTAACATTCAATTTTACTATGGTAGTAAAAGTTTCTATCTTGTCTATATGTTTTTATATAATTTCAATAGCTAATTCATATTTTATCCAATGTACTTATGGTCGTTAATCAATCCTAAACTTTGATACCCTCAATGAACAAACTCTCGAAATCATGCATAGACCAAATTCTATCATCGTGATTTAAATTGAAAATAGAGCATACATATATTAGTAATTTGAAGGAATAGTTTTACAAAACTAAAAGTGATTATTCTATACTATATACCAATCCATATCAAAGTGTAAAAGTTATAAAATGATGTATGAATCAAGTTGAAACTCTTAAATATTTTATTTGGGAAGTAAATATATATGGATGTGTCATGGGGGTGTTTTGTTTGGTTTAGGTTTAATAAGTACACTAATTTAACTCATAACCTAATGATAGATTTGGGGAATCTTAGGTATGCATGGTCTCGTGGGCATAGGTTTGCTTAGTATATTAATCAAATGACATTAAATTATATATATAAGTATCGTGTTCTTCAAAGAATTAATTAAATTAATCTGAAAGGGATTCCAGAAATGTGTTTGCTTAGCCATAGGATTTGGGGTTAATGAATGAATGGTGGGTGGTGGGTGGGTGTTGTCTTATATATATGTTAGGGTTGATTAATTAAATGAATTAAGAAGTTGATAGGAAGGTTCGTTTGAGTAATGTAACATGGGGAATGGCTCGAGAAGGCTAATTTAATCACCAATTTCTGACAATAATGTATACCCCTTTTTGTCTCCATATGTTTCCCAAAACCTCACCACTTCCTATAATTATATTTCATTTATATATCATTCCATTTAATTCAACTTTATTTTTATCATCTTTAATTTTTGTATTTTGTATACTTTTCTATATATAATATATATATATATATACACCTCATGCGTTTTCTATTGTTTATTGGTAATGCTTTTATATGTTTATCTTTACCAAATTCTCAAACTTCACTAATATATAATTGTGGATAATAAATGTATAGATTTTTGAAAGGTTATTAATATCTTTCAATTATGATTTTTTAAAAATTTAATTATAATCCTTCCATAAAAAATATAGTTTTTTTAAGTAATAATTATCTTCCGAGAACGGTATAGATTTTTCAAAAGTTATTAATATCTTTCGACAAAAAGTATAGTATTTTCAAAGGTTATTTATAATCCTTTTTGATAAAAAATATAGTTTTTTTTAAAGGTAACAATAATCCTTTAATAAATGTATAGTTTTTTGAATGGTTATTAATAGTCATTTGATACAAAGTAGATATTATTGAAGGTTTTTTCTAACATAAAATATCTATCTTTTTTAAAGGTTTTTATTATTTTTCAATAAAAAACATATATTTTTCAAAGGTTTATCATAAACCCTGATAAATGTATATCTTTCTCCAAGATTTTTGATAACCTTTAATAAAAGATGCTCGAAATAACATCACTTTCTTGTAGTGTGTGGGCGAGGCTAAGTAACTAATATGTTTGTTGATTTGCATTTTTTTTTAGGTTGTGTATAAAAGAATTAAATTTTACACATGGTTGATGGTAAAATCCAAACAATATAAATATATATATATATATATATTTGACCTCCACGTATCACAAATGATGTGTTTATAATTTTGAAAAGAAGTTATTTGAAATGGAGTGACGACCCAAGATGATCAAGTGACTATAGGAGGAGGCGATCTACATAAAATTTGTACATTAGTGGGTGCTTGGTTGGAGATACTTTAAGGCTTAAGTCTAGAGAGTAAAGAAGATAATAAACATTTTAGAGAGATAGATGAGCGTACTGTATGTGTGACTATAGTAAGGAGGAGCAGAGAGGTAGACTTGGAATCCTTCCTAATCTCTTTTGAATTACATAAAAAGTGCTAATAAGATTGAGCTAATGATAGAGAAATTGAGTTAAAAACATATAATAAAGAGCAAGCTCTACAAGGACCTATAGATCATTATCAACTTGAACCTCAAAGTCATATCTATCAGACCTTAGAGGTTGCGGGTGAGGTATGGATAGTTATTTTCTTTCATGAGGTCTCTTAGACTCTTATTTGAGCATTCTTGAAAGTCTCCTACACATTTTGAGTTTAACTATCCTTATTAGATTTTAGTCTAAAATTATTCACATCTACTTTTTTTTAATCTTTCGAACGATTAAAATGCTACTTTAATTTTACCATGCGGGTGAACGTAGCTAAGCTAAGATGTTGAGAGACTATTATTTAGCATGATATGGCATCATGCGAGACATAAGAGAGGTAGGGCTAGTTAGATAAAATAAGAACAACTTATAATAAATAAGAAGATATTGTTATCCCATTATGATTCTATATATTGTATTATTACATCATTCAAAACCTTCACTTACTGCCCCAACTAACCAAAGGTAAATAATTCTTAGTATCAATATGCTATGAGCTATTGGACTTATATAATATAACTAGGTAAACGTAATAAATTATTAAATCTAAAAACACTAAAATCTAGATAGCTTTAGTTCTATAGCTTATTTATATTTTCTAAACTTTTTTTTTAACATTTTTTAGTGTGTTTATTATATAGTGTCTGATACTCCCTATATAAATTTTTTAGATCGGCCACTGATAATATCTTATCTACTTAATTACATTGATTAGAAAAATTCATAAAAGAAAATTGATTGAATTATCTCATTCTAATTGATATTTTGATATGTGAATTTAAATATGATTCAATTAGTCAAAGAAGTAGTGCAAGTACCCAATACCAAAACCAATAGTAGTAATACACAACATAAATATTTCTAAGTATATGCTATACACATGTGAAATGTGGTTTTTATATGAGAAAAAAACAAGCAATAATTTTATTGGTCGTATCATAAAGTAAATTCAAATTTTGGAATAAGATAAGATGGAATAATCAAACAATTATAACACACCCTTCCTTTTCATATAAATTATTTCAGTCAAATCCTATACAATTTTATTTTGGTATAAATTGAGTAAAAGAAAATACTCTCATTTCTCTCTATTACTTCATTCTAAACCATACACCTCTCAAAAACCAAAACATACCCAACTCAACATATCCAACTCAAATCGAACACGACTCTCTAGTTAATCAAATTATAATGTATGCATAACTTATCGTGCATCATTCCAGCTACAATGTCAATCTAGTAATACTTCTTACAACAAATTATAAAAAAAATTCATTAAGACATAATGGTCTAATATATACTATAATATTATATATAATTTAGTCAAACTCAAATTAATTATAAATAATGATGGGATTTTGGGGGGTTTTCTTTTTAGTTATTTTTGGAGATAACAAATGAATGAATGAATGAATATATAAATATAGAGTTTGGTTATTAAAAAATGCAGCTGGCGAAAAATGTTTATTTAAAGAAGAAAGTATATAATAATAAATGTACGAAATAATAATAACGCGTAAAATATAAGAAACCAATTAACGCCAACTATTTTATTTTAATTAATAATTATAGTTTGAAAAGGACAGTTTGGTACTTTCATTTCCCAATTATTCTCTCTCTTTTTGTGTTTTATTATATAAATCTAATCTTGTTTTCCTCTTCATATAATCTCTTCTCATCATCAGTTCTTCAAATTCGGTGTCGTCCTGGTGAAATGGGTAATAGTTTAAAGCATTGTTTAGGTTGTATTCTTCCTTGTGGAGCTTTGGATTTAATCAGAGTCGTTCATCTCAACGGCCTCGTCCAAGAGTTCTCTCCCCCCCTCACCGCCGCTCAGATTCTCCAAGCCAATCCCGGCCACCTCCTCACCACTCCCTCCTCCCACGACCACCGTCTCGTCCGCCGTGTCAACATTCTCTCACCCCAATCTCACCTCCGACGAGGCGGCATTTATTTCTTGATCCCCGCTGATCATTCCGACCACGGCCACCGCAAGCCACCTGCTAAAAAACAATCCTCCGCCGTCTCCGGTGCCGGCGTTTTCCCTGAATCTGAGGATGTGATTGTGTTGAAGAAGGATAAACCCAGGCGCCGAGATCGCCGGAGGAGTCGTAGCTACGGCGGGGCGTGGCAGCCTCATTTACACAGCATTAGTGAAGATTAGTTAATTAACTAATACCGAGAAAACACCCTCCTATACACACACACATATGGTTGTTTTTTTAACCATATGGACTTTGACGGCGGCGGCCGATGAAGAGAGATGGGAATTGTGATGATCATGTACATGAATTAATGGTTGGTGTTTGTGGATAAAGAATATATTATTGATTTCAATCATATTCATTTATTTGTAATTCTGTACCTTAATTATTATCATTAATAATAATACAGCTCCTTAATTCTAATTTTCATATTTTGAGTGTAAGATATAAATTATTAAAAGATAAATATATAGTGTAAGATAGTATTCATATTTTGAGTAGAAAGAAAGTATATGTAACACCAAAAATGCATATAAGTTAAAAAAGTGCATGGGAGTGGCTGTGACTGCCCATTATATACTATGATATATAATTTAATAGTATGCATGAATTATCGGCTCATTGACCCAGAAACTCAACTCAAGCTTCTAAAAAATAACACCAAGTAACATGCTTCTGTTTCAATTCTAAAATAATAGTACTAGTTGCTTTGTTGGAGTTATTTTTTACATTAAATTTTGTGGATTGTTGATGCCAAAAGTAGTCCAAAACTATCACATGCAAAAACAAAAAAGTGATCACTACTCAGATAAATATCGGTAGCAGTGAAGGATAACATTAATTACCTTTGATGAGTGATTCTTATTATTTTGATATCTAGTTAGTTTGAATGACACCTTTAATCTTTAAAATTGTACAACATTACACTTTTAGTAGTTAGAATGACTCTACCATCCAACTCTTATCTACTCGGTTTAAACTCTTTCATGGATTGTTGTACGTTATGACTTTGTACCATTATCACTAAGCTTCCCATGCATGGGGTCCTTGTACTTCACTCTAATTTCACTCATCGGTCTACAAAAGTTTCTATGATCAGTTATCTTACATACATTCACTCTAAGCTCTTGATCTCGATAAGAATTGTGTGCATACTTACTTCATCATTATTCTTAATTACTCGTATACATTATTATTTAACATTTCAATTATATTTATTTAAAAAGTATTTGTGAGTGTGTATTTCAATTATATTTATTTAAAAAGTATATGTGAGTGTGTTATAAACAAGTTAATTAAGTACTAATAAAACCTTAACAAATATTATAAAATTATCATCTAAAAAACTCTATACTATTTTGAAGTATAGAAATCAAATAATAATTAGACTAGATACTTTCTAAAAGATTATGGACTACACAACCTATTAAGTGGAAATTATGAAAATGAGATTTGCTTAGATTGGGTGCCAAACTATGATGGTATATTGATGAAGTGAGGAGTGGGTATCACTGTCAACACTTTATGTTTATCAAGAATTTAGATTAGAATGAATTTGAATCACACTTTTTTATATAAATATTCCATCCATAGCCAAAATTATTCTATGTATATTTATCAAATTAAACACACAAAATATTTCTCTAAATTCAAACTTTAACGAAAAAAAGTACATTGAATTGAAAACCATGAATTCAAAGAAAATAAAATTATATTTCTTGTTTTTATATAGGCCATTTAAAAATTAAATTCTAATTTAAATAATTGTTCAAAAAAATATGTTTCAAAATAAATTTATAAACTATAAAAATACTTTGTTTAACATTTTCCATTATTAATTAAATTTATGGGGCTTATTATATGTTAAATTTTTGTAATGTGATATAATTAAATAATAGAAGATTGGTAGGCAACAATGCCAAAAAAAGTGGAATAAGCCTAAGTGGCTTGGGCCGAGCCCATCAAGTATTGCGATTCTTCCATGATTTGGCCCAACCAAGAAAGGTTAGAAATTCCATAACAAACATACAAATTCCATAGTATTCTAATTTAAATGTTCGATGATTGACCAGTAAACACAGTTACAAATATAACAATTAGATTTTAAATATTAGTGTGTATATATATATGGCAACATTTTAATACTACAAGAAAAGAGGCTCTCTGACGCACAAAATCGTTGGGAGAGGAACTCCCAATTAATGCACAACATTCAGTGTCGGGAGTTCTTCTAAAAGTACCTTCGATTGTTAAGTGGAAGGTATATACATCCACCCTTAGACGTGTATACAAATAGTACAAGACTTTTATTAAGCTGCCTCAACAATACATTTTTAAAATAAATAAATTAATTAAATGATAATAAGGAAATAAAAGAGTAAATAGAACTAAAAGATCATTCATTATTAAAATCAAGTTCACATCAATCGAGGACAAAAGAATTATCTTACAGGGATCTTGTAATTCCTTGATGTCGTATGAACTTTATCACTCGTCAACATCTACAATTCTTTAAACCTAAGAAGAAAATATTGTTGGTTAAAGTATAACATTTTTCATAAAATACTTGTGCATCAACCCATATGCATTTAAACATTCAAACAATCTCAGTGTATCCAATATCTTGTAGCAAAATCAATCTCATCAATATCAATGAGTAATTTCAAATCAAATCAAATATTTATGACCTAGCTGTAATGGAACGTGGACGTAGCCACATATGGGTATCGCTACACCTAATTATTTATGTTCTTATATTGTTACTACATGTAGAAGAAAGAAGATAAAAAAATTGGAACCATAGAGGAACTTTAAGGTGTTAGTTTCAAAATTCAAAAAAATCGAAATTTTGATGAAAAACATCGTGGAACCCAATTTGGAGGCCAAAACGGACGTTTTTTGGGATGAAGAAGAGACATTCGACATGCCAAGGACGTAGATCTCGAAAGTTACATTTAATGAAAAAAAATCCAATTCTGACAACTATGCTCAAAGTTATGGACTTTCAAAGTTTAAATATAGTTTTATGTAATTTTAAAGGGAATTTAATGTCAAAATACGTTAATAAAATGCTAACTTTATGATAATAGATGTAAAGATCGTGAAAAAACACATCAAATGATTAGTTAGTATTGATGGAGATATGAAACTCAAAAGATAAACGATATACATAAACGAAAAAGGACTAAAAAACTTATAACTTGAAGAAGATTATAACTGAACAAAACCAATAACTTATCAAGTACTAGTTCAACTAACTAGTAGTCTTAGTAGCAAGTTGAACCACAAATATTGATACAACAACATCTCACAACAATAACAACATTCATCCATAAACTAACACTAATTCAACCACTCCTAACTACAAAATCAAATATAAATCCAATTCAACCACAAACTAACTATAAATTATAAAAGCAGCATTTTTCAACCAAACTTTAACTAAAATGTACACAACAATAACATTCACCAACAACATTCATCCACATACAAATTGTTTAGGGTAACATCGTCTACAATCCAAATTGGAATTCAAGCTCAACTTCAATCTCGAATCCTAACAACATTTCAAATTCGAATTCAATATTAAAACCTACAACAAATTCAAAATCTAAATACTAAAACTAATTCAAAATCTAAACACTAAAACTGATTAACTAAAACAAAACAATAACTAAACTAAACCACATACTGGAATGAAGGGTGATGGCGGCAGATGACGACAAACGGTTGGACAAGGACGACAGCGAGCGGCGACATGGATCTCTCTCCTTCTCTGTCTCAACTCTCTAGGCCTTCTTATTTCAGTTTTGTAATTTACAGAACTGAAGTGAGTTTTTATAAGAGAATTCCTGACGCACATCGAAAACGTCGGAAGACACCCCCTATTTCCAACGTCATAAGTAAAACGTCGGAAATAGTTTTCACCTCTCCCATTGTTTTACTTATAATGACGTCGAAAATGTATAAACTTTTCTCGACACCGTGCAAAGAGACGTCAGGAAAAACATGAGAATTAAATATTTATTTATCTTCTCCCGACGTCATAGTTCAAGACGTCAGGAATACTTATCTCGGTCAACGTGTATTTTTTTGCGTCGGAGATGGACCTTTGTTCCGACGTTGCTTTTGCCGATGCCTTTTTTTGCGTCGAGAGAGCCCCGATTTCTTGTAGTGTAAAAATAATTCAAATATAACAAAATTTGTTGTAGTATATCACTGATACTATATTACAAATATTGGTCTATTAGTGATAGACCATAATAATCTATCAGCAATATAAATCTATCATTGATAAGACTTTGCTATAACTAGACTTGATTAATATCTCTAAAATTGTTATATATTATAATTACCCTTGATCGATATTAACTCAACCATAGTTTAGCCGGTAAAATGACATAAAAGGTCCAAATGAAAATTATTTATCTTTTTAGGTTAAATTATACAAAATATCATCAAACTTTGAACTTTGTGTAAAAAATACTTCTAAACTTTTGAATGAAAAGAAAACAATTAATATTTTGTTTCAAAAATACTCTTAAACTTTAAAAAGTATTTCAAAATCGCAACTCAAAAGAAATGGTAAAAAGTAGTATCACTGTTGATATATGGATACATAAAGGTTAACGTGTTGTTGTATAAATACCTAAAAAATTATCTTTACCATTTATGTACACATCACCACCTCTTCAATTCATGACCTATCACTTCTTTATTTTCTCCTTTTTGTTTTTTGGTTCCACCCCTTCTTGTTAACTGTTTAACCTTTGTTTATCTCACTAAGAAAACAAAACAAACTTCCTCCCTTAAGTTATGTATGTACATTATAATAAATGAAGAAAACAAAAATAATGGTACACCAAGGAAAATCGTTAAGATTTGTACGTTTTTACAAGTTTATACATTAACCAGTAATTGAGTGAAAGTAATTCTTTTTCCAAATTTATGTGTATTAACGCATCTTTTAAAAGTTGAAATGAGTATTAAGATATTTTTTAAAACTATTTTTAAAGTTCAAATGTATTTTTTAAATATTATTCATCTTTTTTCCTTTTTTTCCTTTTTTTTTTTTGTAGTTTTTTCCTTACTTTTAAAATTTTCTTGAGTTTCTTTCTTGTTTCTATTTTTGTTTATTTTTTTGCATTTCTTCTTTCATTTTCTATTTGTTTTCTCTCTTTTCCTATGATTCTTATCATTAGAGCATCCATCCAGCATCATAAAGTATTGGACATTAGAACTCTATAGTTTATAGATATTTTGTACTACAAAAATACATTTTTTCTATAGAAAAGAGAGAGAATTATTGTAATTTGGTTAATGGTTAGGTGAAAGGTAAGGGGAGGAAAATGGGAAAAGAGGATGGTGTGTTCTTTAAAATTTGGTGTCATTTGATTGGAATCCAAAGGACAAAGAGAGGAAAGAGAGGAAAGAGAGAAAGAGAGAAAGAGAGAAAGAGAGAGAGCATATCATATGATCCATTCACCCAACGTTTGTCAGAATATCTACGCTCACGATTTGCTGTCGGCTACTCTCTATACACTTCGTCAAATTTCCTTTCTCCCCTCCCCCTTCCCCCCCACTGCCCACCACCTCTTTCTCACCTCATTTCCCCACCCCCCCACCCCCACCCCCCTTTCTTTTTGGCATCTACTACCTATCCCCATCCCTTTCCCCTTCCCCCTCCCCCTCCCTTCTTCTCCACAAACACTCTACATTCACATTTCCCATTAACATCTAATGTTTCTAACTCATTCATCTACGTACTTTTAATTAACAACATTTCATCATAATACTGTTCAATTATTTCTCTCATTTTCAACCTTTTTTTTCTTATTAAACTTACATTTATTCTTCAATCTATCTCTATCTTTTAGCCATGTTATTCTTTCAACTACTTTCTTTGACTTTTTCTTATGCATCATCTCCCCCTCTCTCCCCCTCTTTATTGCTTTCTTTTCCATTTTCAACTTTTACTCTATCTCACACCATACTTATTTTTACTTAAATACCATTCAACGCTGCATGGGGGAATTATGTTTGTTTTCTATTGCATAATTTTGCATTTTCAATACGAAAATAAATAGATAAATCTTTACTTCTCAATAACTTCAATAACATCAATATCCATATAATTATTTTAAATAATTAAATATATTCCTTAAAAAAAATTTAGATATTCTTTGAAAACTAAAATCGTTCATTTAAAAAAAAACGTGAATGTAGTTCAACAAATCGTGTACTAAAACGATAGTTTTTAATCATAATAACAAGACGTTTATTTTGAGGGAGAAATTTTTTCTTTTTATATCATATCTTAATGTATTTTTTTCATTAAGATCATTTTGTAGAGTTATATATGGTGAGAAAAATATTAGCAATCTTTATTGTTCTCGTGTTAGTTCAGTGACATGTCTCAATCTTGTTGACTATTCTTTTGTACATTATTATATTAAAATTAAAAATTACATTACTTTAAAGTACAAATCTATATATAAATTCCATTTACTTTATTCCTCCAATTAAACTTCATTGCTATGAATTTGTAGCTTAGAAGTTAATGCCATGGGCACATGATCAAAATGAAACTATTATCTTTAACATGTTTGTGAAGGGTAGTTGATAAAACTTAACTTAGTTTCACTCTCATAAAAATATGTTAAATGAGGATTAAAAAGTTCAAATTTCCTGACGCAATTCATTGTATTAAAAAAAGGAATAGACAACACATAACATAATTCATCAACGACTAACGAAATTTTCTTCTCATATTTTTTTAATTTAAAGGTCTAAATTGTTAGCATGATGTTGCTTGCATTGATTACAACTCCTCTCTAGTTCCGAGTTTGAAAACCCGTGAAATCCACAATGGATGAACATATCAATATTAATTGAAGAAAAAAAATAACATTATACAATTTCAAACAAGATATCTCCATGTACTTCTTCTACTACAATATCTTAAATCAAAAGTTTACAATTGATTAAAAGAAAATCAAAATGGGTATTTAAACCCAATATGAAATAATTATGTGTGACATAATTGAGTTAGGGAAAAAATGACAAATTAAATCTTGTCATGACATAATCATCATTCATCCATACCATGATTAGCATATGATCCATCAAAATTTCATATTTCTAAATCTCATTTACATCAGGTCCCACAATAATAAATAATAATAATAATAATTATTATTATTATTATTATTATTATTATATGGTTTTAAGAGATAGTATTTTGGAAATTATTATTAAAATAATTATCCAATTATTTTTTGGTTTATTATGATAGCATATATATTGTAGAAGGATTTGGTTGAGGTTTGGGTGTAATCAAGGCCGTTGAATAAAGAATGGACGATGGAGATTTAGAGGATATTGGGGAGTCAAGACGTAACAATTGGAGTCCAAATGGTCAAATAAATATTTATAGAATGTGATGGCGTCAATGCAGATTGGGCCAATTGATCTTTTTTAATTTGTTCATAATTACTATGAACATTTTTTTCCCAACTTGATTGACATGTGACCTTAGAACACACCATTTAACCATATACCTAAACATGAGTCCGAGCAACAGAGCATGCCCATTACCAACAACCACCTAACTCAATTCTTCTGTCAATTCATCCTATCCTAACTTTATATCAATTCAATTCAATTGTTTCTCACTTCTTCTCCGTTTACTATTCTCTCCGATTCTAACGTTTACTCTTTTTTTTTTTATTAATCTAAGTTGGTTTTTAAAAACACTTCTAAAATAGAGATCAAATCAATAGGTAGAAGTAGTGACTTTCAAAAACTAGATACATATAACCGAATACCTCTATAATGTCAACCACACATGAGTACTACCACGATTGTGCATCATTCACAACTTTTCATTTATTTATTCAACACTTGAAAATTCTACCAACACAGCAAGTTAGGGTTTGGTGTCATTTCAATATCACGTATTATGAACAACAAACCACCAAATAACTCCACAACAGTAATTATTGGCCACTTCTAGAGCATAAAATTTTCATGGTTTTGCCCAAAACGCGTTATACATATTGATGAACTATTCTCTCCATGGATGGATAATAAAACCTAACACCTACAATTTAACATGAAATGTCATACAAAACCCTAAGCCCCTTGACGACCTACTTTCTAATCCATATACATTATTCCACTAATATGAAAGTATATAGGAATTTGTTGTTAGGTATGAAACAATAGTATTTTGTTTTCCTCAAATACAATGGTTATATATAAAAGATTGTAAAATATATATAGCAGTCTCAAATACTTGTATATTTCTAAAAAAACGATCATATTTAAGTTTAAAAAAAATGCAATTGATACTTGATTTCTTAACTCAACTCATCTCAAACATGTACTTCCTAAATCAAACAAAATAATTATACCACAAACACAAAAAATAAGCACTTTACAACATATAAACTACTTTCGACTTCAAAATTGAAAGCAATGCTCCCAAATTCTAAGAGAGAAAAAAAAAAGTTAATTAAACTGTCATTATCACAGCCGTAGTAGCTTATTTTCCAAAAACCCTCGCATGCAAGTTTAAAATTTTGTATGCTCCTATATAGTATCTACTTTATATTAATATGAAATATATATTTTGTAGTACTTTTTCCAATACATTCCCAAAAAATGTAAGAATATTAGCCCCAAGTTTTTCAAAGAAGAAATATATAACATAGAAAAACATATGTACAACATTTGAACAGTGAAAAACAAAGATTATGTCTCTACCTAGCTAAAACACTATATACCCTTTTAACACGTGTGTTCTCTTTGGACATATAGGCCAATTAAAAGATCACTATCCACCACCCACCAACCACCGTGAGCTCCGCCGCATATCATCGAAGCAGGAAAAAGAAAAGTATAAATGGATGAAATATATATGATGCCCAAAATTCAAAATGACAATGAAATTATTTGGTGTATCTCGAAATGAATCTATTTTTTAGTGTGTCTTGCCATCTTCAATTTGTTCAACAACATTTTATCACGTGACAGTCTCTTTCTAACTTTCTTCTTGTTGTTTTCTGTATGAGTAGTTATATTGAACTCGAAAAAGTTCAATACAGTAAGAAATGTATTTAAGTATTTGTAAGTTTATTCATGTGGGGTAAGAGAAGAAGGAAAAAAAACCCAAAAGATTCTTTGCAACTAAAATTAGTACTGTAGCAAGACAAGACTAGTCAGTACACAAAACCCATCATCCAAGTCAAGAACCTCTAGAGTGACATGACATGTAAGGCCAATAAATTCCTAGATGGCAATTTTGGCAAAAGGACTTCCTTTTCTTCCTTTCTTTACACCAAACTTCTGCGACATTGTTTTCCTTTTGAACTCGTAATCACCTCAATGTGTTCTCCGTCCCGGCCCACTTTTATTGACCGTTTGTACGCTCGTCATCAATATAGTGATAGTCATATTGCGACGGGTATATTATTCGTACTGTATTGAAAGAGAATTAGACGAACGATGCATTGAAAAAGATTGTTGAGTATTACGCGTGTATGTAATCTCCTTGTTAACCTAATTTACCTTTCCTAAGATGATATCATGACAGTTACTTGAATTTGAGTCATTTATTAATGTATTTGATACCTATTTTCTATTTTAGAGAAATATAAACATTTAATAACTATGATGTTGATGTTTTTCATCTTACAACTTTTTACAAATATTTTCATATTTGAAAGCGTTACTATCTTTTTTTTTTTTTTTCCCTTTTTTAAGTTTCAAAACATGAATAAAAGGTTCATTTTACTATTATTATTGCAGAAATTAATTTCACTTAAAAATATCTTAACAGTTATGTGATATTTTACTTAAAAAGTGAAATTTTCTCCTAATTCAAACTAAGATGAGGCTTTATTTTACATGAAGAATATGTTAAAACTTTAAGAGATTAATGAAAGGAGAGATTATTAGTAGTAAGTACCATTTTAAATCCCACCAATAGACAAAGGTATAGGGCTTGGAGTTTGAACAAAAATGCCATGTAACTCAAATTCAAACTTGTAATGAAGAACAAAGTAGATTTGTTTAAAGCTAAGCTGCTTCGTGTGAGTGATTTTGTGATGACCTCTCTTACACCCTCCCTAGGAAAAAGAAAACTAGAAAGAAGAACTGAAAAGGAGATACAATATATATAAAAGCATTCAACAAATCTTCATGATCCAGTTGGGTTTAAACAAAATGCATTTTAAGGGTTTAAAAGAAACTTAAAAAGTCCCATATATCAACGTACGACTAAATAAAACCCCCCTCCATTTCTACGAAAAAGAAACTCAAGACTAGAAAATTACCCATTTATTTATTATTTAATATTCGAATTTGATCTTTCCTAATTTCTAAAAGTTAGAAAAATATACAAAATTTTCCCTATGCTTCCTCTTCATTTTTCGTGTAATTGCCCATTTGACATAGAACAGTAGAGCCCCAATCCAAAGTTAAATATACATTTCTATGTTTTGGGGTAAACTATCCATCAACTGACCTATACTAAAGAAAAAATAAATTCTCTCCATTTCTCTACGTTTTATCCTTACGAAGATTAAAAAATCGATCCAATCTGAACAGAATCAAAGTCGGTCGATCAAGAAATTAGAGGGCATTGCAAATGTAGGCGGGTTTGATAGCATTTTATTAAAAAACTGACTATGACCCAGAGATGTCACTCCTACATAAACAATTTTGAGATTAGGGTTGAAAATTGGAATTCAATACAATTTGGAAAGGGTATAATGTTATAACGCATAGTCCTCTCTAATCATTAAAACCTGACGAATCCTTTTAAATTCAGAAAAGAAAAGAAAAATGAATCTGACAGAGAGTTGTAGGTTGAAAGAAAATCAAGTCTGAAGAAAAAATTCAAAAAAGAAAAGAGAGAACAATGTTGAAATCCATCAAAAGAAAAAGAAAAAGAAAAATAAAGATGGAGACAGAGAAGGAGGATGATGAAAAGATGTTTTCATAGGAAAAAGTGAGAAAAGGTAAAAACAAAATCAACCAAATTATGCAACCAATCATCATTTCGGTGCTATATATCTATTATTATTATTATAAAGATATCTATAAATAAAACAAAGCAAATGGGGTCTAAAATTAAAAAGAAAAAAATGAACTTTCGATATGGGTTGGAGTGTGAGAGCATGGCCAGTGGGTCTTCCCCCCATTATTATTCCCAAAATCCCCAATTCCCAATAATTAATTCTATAATTTCAATAAAAAAAAATAACAAATACATGTAGACATATATACATATATACATATATACACACACACAAATACATACATACAGAAATGGGAAAAGCAGGGATGGTTTGGCGACATGTCGTTTTCAGTCTTGGTCTTGGATGGTGGTTAAGTTAAAATAAAGACAAGTGATGAGCTTATAAATAAAATTATAACAATGAGAGAAGAAAAAGAGAAAAGAATGTTGAGGTTAGAAGTTGGGAATGTAAGTAAAACTAAAAAGAGGGGTGAAAATAGAGAAAGAAAGGAAAAGAGAAAGGGGTGCACCTGAAGGCTGAAACTGGAAAATTCTTGCATAAGAGAAACGCACGTGTTTCTTTTTTGTGTCATAAACAAAGACACAGATTCAACATTTAATTATGCAAAATTATAAAGAAACAAGGACCAGGGACTTAAATTAATTCTAAATAAATAATCTATATACTTTGGTTTCAACTTATATATGTAAGTTCATTCATTTTCTTTTCTATGCATTCTCTTTGCCCTTACTATCTGCTATCAATCTCTATTTTTATGTGGCCTCCACTAAATAAATATCACTTCTACCAACTCTATAAAAACACCAACAAAAAAAGAAGAAGAAAAAGTTACTATAATTGTATAATTTATTGTCTAAATTAAAAAATCCCTATATATATATATATATATATAAATATTGAAAAAATCATCGCTTGTGTTTTATATTAGTATGTTTTGCTATCGTTGAGTCTTTGTAGTATAGTATGGTGTATATTTAAAAAAGTTTAAATGGGGAGAAAAATAATTATTAGCTTTGAAATGAAGGTAGGATTTGAATTATAGAATAGAGATAAGATGCTGATTGGAGAAGAAATTGAAAGATTAGAAAATAATAATAATAATAATAATGGGGTTTTTGAGTGATGGGAAGATCTAATATGAGATATTGAATGATCGGATTAATGAGAATTAATAGGTTTAATATTTATATGATTAAATAAAACTCATAATCACAATTAAGAGAGATGATGAGAGATGCTATTTCAAGGAAAAATATTAAAAAAAAAAAAAAAAGAAGTAATTGAGAGACTATACGGTGGTGGAAGCGGCGGTTGTGGACGGCGGAGGAGGAAGGGCGGGATCATCGCCACCGCCACCGCCACCAGCGGTTGTTTCAGGCTGATTATCTGCGGGGGTGGTGGTGGCGGAGGTACTAGTCTCTGCAGGGGGAGGGGCGGTGGGGGCGGGTCTTTTCCGTTTCTTTTTCTCGTAAGGAATTCCTCTGGCTTTAGCCTGAGCTTCACGAACCTCACGGAGATAAATCCTGACGGCACGTGCGGCAAATGGGTTGGATTCAGGGCGGCCACCGTTCTCTTCGTAAGCGGCACGGAGGCGGCCGATCAAAGCGTCGAGGCTACCCCAAGCTTGTTTGAGGGGGCAGGGGCAGGGAGCAGGTGGATTTGGGTGACCGAAATAAGGGCAGGGGGAAGCATGGACCTTCGTCTTTCCGAACTGATCCAAATATTTCAAGAATTCGATCACGTGAGCACCACTGCATCGAGCTAAACACAGTGGCGGCTTGTGGTTCTTCAAATATTGTAAGAAAGTGTTCCAATCTCTTCTTTTTTGAGATTCATATCGGCTCGGTGGAGCCACCGCCGCTCCCCCTCCCCCTCCCCCTCCCGTTGCCGATGAACAACCCTCCGCCGTGCTCTCCGATGCACCACCACCCCCGCCGGATTCAGACACTGAATCCATTTTTTTTTTTTCCTTTTTTTGTAATGGAAAAGAGTGGGATTTTAGTCTTTGAAGAGATCAAGAGAGATATGGAAAAATTGGAAGGGTTTTTTTTCTTTCTTCCTTTTTTTTTTTAAATTTTAAATTTTATTTATTTCACGGGAAAGGTAGAGTGTGTGTGTGTGTGTGTGTTGTGGTGGGATTGTTTGTTTTCTTGAAAAAGGGAAAAAGAGAGTTTTAATTTGATTTGAATTTAATTTACTTATTTAAAAAGAAAAAAAAGAATTGTGTGTTTGTGTTAAAAGAGAGTAAGAGGGGAGGGGGAAGGGAAAGGGAGAAGAAGGGGAGAAAGGAGAGCGTTTTGGTGATGGGACGTAAAAAGTTTAGATGAATGAATTTGAAAGAAACAAATAAAAGAGAAAGAGAGAGAGAAAAAGACCGTGAAATTTTTATTATAATAGATTTAATGGAAAGCGAGGGAGAAGGGAGAAGGGAGAAGAGAGAAGGCAGAAGGGAGAAGGGAACGAGAACCCACACATCTTTCATAGTGTAAATGAGTTTTCAAATAAATGGTAATCATGATTTCAATTACTAACCATACACATAATTATGCACATACATCAATAAATTAACATTGCATTTACATGAAACCCAATACTCCAAACTTTAATTTATTGTTAAGAGAAAAAGTTTACAAAAAAACAAAAGTAATTAATAGATATACTATCTATATATACACACACGTATACTCATCCTTATAAGCAAATTTACTCTTCTATGCTAAATTTATATTTACAAATTTTTTAAAATGTTTGTGTACATTTAATTATTACATCTAAAAGTGTTATAGATTGCAATTACTCTTGTAACCAAAAGATTAAAGAGGACGAGGAAGAGGAAGAAGAGGGAAAGACGATGAAAGGAGAGAGAGAAAAATAGTTTTTTTAAAAAAAGTTATTATGGGTAATTTAAAATGTGGTGTTAATATTTAAAACAATAATTTGAATTAATTAATTACTTGAATTTAAAAGGGTGCAATTTGAAATTTGGGTAAGTTTTTTCTAATATACCAACTACCAAACACCAACATACAATCCCTCTCAATAACAAGGACAAAATATTAGAAGAAACGACCTCTTTCTAGGACCCATACAACTCAAAATAAGATGTCAAAGTGGTATGATTATGGAAAGCTTTGTTCTCCTTTATAAGAATGTCACGAAGGGAAGAAATATGAACAAGATTGTCGGTAGAAAAGGCTTTAATTTCTTTCTCCACAAAAGAATTAACTTTAAACAAAATCATGTTCTAATTGGTTGAAAATTGAGAATGAGGACAAGCGAGTCGGATTCCACAACACCATAAGATTGAAAACTCATAAACCAAAAATATTAATTTTCAAAAATGATTTAAACCTACCAATTAACTAATATATCTCTTTTTTTTTTTCTAAATGTAATTGCATTAATATTGAGGTTAAAATAAAAAGAATAATTTAGTGACTACTTTTCAAAGATAATATAAAGATGGTAACGTAATACTCATCATATTTAAAGAAGGATTAAATTGAAACATCCAAAACAAGTCCCAAAAAAAAAACTTCCACAAAGACCCGCATTGACTAAATTGATCTCAAATCATATAGACAAAAACAAATCAACAACGAAGCTCCTTTATATAGATATGCAAAAAACAAAGCATGTACTGAAACTTAGCATAAATATTTAGGAAGGTTCAATCTACCATTTTTACGAGCTTTAACTATTTAAAAAATAATAATAAATAGATAATTAGATATGTAAAATGTGTTTTTGAAATAATACATTTTGTTAAGTCAATGGGAACAGATGTGTATTATTGGTGGGAAGGCAAGTAATATATGTGTAATTGATAGGATGGAGTGAAGGGGTGAGGGAAAGAGAGAGTGATGAAAGTAAGAGAGGAAGGCGCCGACAGGATCCGGCAAGCGCACGCTGTGAAGGAATAAGTTGAGGCCTAAACCCACACTCCAAATTGCGTCTATCCAACAATATTCACTTCTTCATCTCTCCATTCATTCATTCATTCATTCCTTCCTATCTATCATTACACATTTTCAACTGATCCAATCAATGGCCTCTATATTTCCTCAATCTTCTCTCCCTCTTTTATTCTCTAATAACCTTTCTTCTTTTTCCTCTCAAATTCAAGCCTTTCTTTTAGCAACTTCATTACATCCAACTTTTATGATTACTTTTATCTTTTTTCTTTTACTTGTAGACTCAAGTTGTGTTTAATAATCTAGCACCTTTGTAAACTCGAGTGTTGGAAATAACCTTAACATTCACTAGGGTTACACATAATAATAGTAAGAGACTATACTAAAAGAATTGAAAAACATTATAAACAATCTCGTTCGACAATCGACTCCAAAAAGTAGAGTAAGTAATTTACAAATATGGAAGCAAGAATAACCAAGAATATTTCGTTTCTGAACAAAAGAGCCATTTTTCATTTTCAGGTAGTGTTCTATCGATTACGTATATTAATCAATATTCAATTGGTTGGTCAGGGGTTATTGAGAAAAAAGATTTGTACGTCTAAGTCATTTTGTTTCTTCTCTTTTTGTCTAACTCACTTCTTTTTTTCTTTGTGAGTTTCGGGAATATTCTCATTCATGTGTCTAAGATCCACATCTATGAATTAAAAGGTCTGAACTGTAACATCAAAACTTCTTGTGTGTTTAGTTGGATCCACACTCCACGTACTAATTTAAACATCAGAAGATGGTATATTTTGACACTATATATTATGCAAGAATCGTTCACTCAAGTTAACTTAACAATGTGTGTACTACACTCGTTGATATGAAGTTATGTAGCTAAAATAATTTGTATAATGAGATGTGGTTAATAAGAACATTAAAGAATAATGAATCATTGAGCTTGAAATGATTGAAGTAATGAAAAACATGTTGAAATCAATAATGAAAATGAAAATATAATTGTGGTATTAGAGTGATAACAACTTCCATATTTAATTTATAAGCAAGAGGGCTTTGATGTCGTATAATTATTAATTATTGATATGTGCAAACTTAATAATTGATTGCATTCCACAATAATAATCTACATCTCTACTACTACTACACTATCTCCTCTAATTTCCTTTTTAGACTTCTCTAAGTAAATTCATTTTAGTGTTTCCTATTTGTGGTTTTCTTTAAAAAAAAAAAAAAAAATCTATGTTTATTCGAATAATAGGTATTTAATTTTACAAATTCATAAACTATAAAAACTAAAAGTATAGACCGAAAAGAATGGTATACAAGATATAGAGTTTGAATAGAAAAATAAAATTAATTAATTTCATTTTCTTACCATTTTTCTATCAAATTTTAAGAGGAAGAGTTATATTGTTATTAAAAATAAAAAATGAATGTTGGAATTGAAATTAAACACTATTTTAGTTATAAAAAAAAAAGAAGAAAAGATTCTTATTTAGTGTGTAGTTTAAAAAGTAAAAGGTAAGTTTTGAAAGGTAAAATGAAAAAGTAGTTTTTGGTTTTTGTTTTTTTGTTTTTGAATTCTTGAAGTTTTTATAGAGAAAGAGTGTTGATTTTGAAATTTTGATTTCACACCCAATAATAGAAAACTCCTTTTACGTTGGTTTCTTACACGCAAACCTTTTCTTCCACACGCAAACCTTTTCACTCTTAACTCTCTTCTTCCTTTCCTTTCCTTTCTTTTCCTTTCTTTTCTTTTCTTTTCTCACATTCATAATTTTCCAATGTTTCCATATCCAACGACATGTCGTCTCTCCCTAGTCTCTACCTCTTTAATTCAATTAACATTATTATATATCAACCTATGAATTGATACGTACTGATACTTTCACATTCATACTTTTCGATATAAAGTTTTTTCTTTTAAACAAACGATATTGAAGAACAACAAATTGTTTCTTCGATTAATAAATTCAAATTATACTGAAATGAATGATGATAATTATTACAATAGAAATTAAAAATTAATTTATAATAGCAAAGGGAAGATGAGCCCTTAATTCTTTTAATGAAACCCTAAACCCATTGGGGAAGTATTCAATGGTTTCAAAATGGTGGGAATATGCATTTTAATAGACTGCTTATTCCATAATTAAGTTAAATTAAGCATGGAATGGGAATTCCAATTCCAATATTCTTGATTAATGATCAAATGTGTTACATAATTTGAATATATATAGGTGAAGTTTCCAACTTTGAATATCTTATCTTATGTTTTGATCAACTAATTAATAAATTTTGATATTAAAAGAATAATCCAATGAGAGGGAATTGAAGAAATTAAATAAATTCCCATAAACTTATCAATTAAGAATATTTATAAAAGAGAGAGGAAGTTCCAAGTTGCTAAGTGGGACAAAGTTTGCATTGTCTAAGAATATAATCACAAACAATTTGAAATCTTATTAATTATATATATATAAATGCTTATAATTTCCCTTTTCCTAATTATTTTATAATTTGATTCATTGAATTAATCAATCTGCCTTTATTCCAAGAAATGCAACATATCAGATCAAATTTTGTTTTAGTGAAAAGATTCTGCACTAAACATTATTAACAAAAAAGAAGAAAAAAAACTCATATACATACATATATATATATATATAATTTAAATGCTAATTTGTTATTGTTTCGTGATTTGTAGTTTAATAAATATTTGGTTTAGACCAATAATTAGACTCACATCAACCTAATAAAAACCTAATAAAGAGTGTGTTTTTCTTAATTGTTCTCTCATATTAATTTTTCAATAGCGTGTAACAATCAAATTTTGTGATTGCATGAACTTTCATTTCGATTTATAAGTTAATGTTCACAACTTAGTTAAGTTAGCAAACCTCTATTCTTAATTAATGTTTTTACAAATATTGCTTCTTCCAATAACTTTTTAGTATAAGTGTTTTCATACTTTTAAAATTTGTTGTTAGGATCAAATTGTATTTTCATTATTGAGATTTTCGGCATTTCTTTGGCTCTATTTTGAAAACTTAATAATAAAATTTTGTGTGATCACATATTCAATTTTAAGATTTTGAGCTTTTTTTAATTTCAATTGATTGAGTATTTACCAATTAAGACAACTGTGATTGATAATATATATATATATATATTGCCTAAAGATTGAGCACTTTCGTATGTGGAGATTTGTCAATCATTTTATTATTATTACTTTGACCTTAACACATTGTAAATCCTCCAAATACTTCAACGTTTCTTTTCAATATCTATATATATTCTGTAAATTTTTATTATATTCTTCTCTCTTTTTACTTCAATTATAATGTTAATGGATACCTTTATGAAAAGCAAACCAATACTTTTACAATGTCGTACAAAAATAATTCATGTTATTTAAAAAAAAAACCATAAAGAAAAAGCACAAACTATTACTAAGCTTAATTGTGTACATATAATCTATACAATAAACAGCAGGTTACTTTATTTATTAATTAAAACTTGAAATCGAGACATTCTTGTTCGTTTTCTTACTATCATATGAGTATTTATTGGTTAATTATGGAAGAATAAGAATGAATATGTGAAGTCAACATTAATATAATCATGGCAAACTTATGGCCATGTAGATAATTCATGTCATATTTTTACTAACTTCATGAAATGAAATCTATATCTTTTTTATGAGTCTAGAAGGATGAACTTTATTGTTTCCAACTACCTTCTTTGCTTTATTAATGAGGAAGACTTTATTCATCATACCATATATTATTAACATTTTTATTAAATCTAGGAACTTTTATTTTTGAGGGGGGGTCATAATTTATTTGAATTATTATTATTCTAGTAGATTCATTAAATATAGGGTTCAAAAAATTTCATTGAAGTAAAGAAGAAAATGGATGGAGAATAAGAATTAAATAGTTGAGTTAAGAATGGTGATGGATGTGGGTATGAGGGGAAGATATCCGATCGATGCGTGAATGTGATGAATGTGATGAATGTCCAATCCCTATCCTCCATTATCATTCCTTTTATTATGTGATTAAATTCAAAAAGGGGAATACGATGACAGGCTTTCTTTCTTCTTTACATTAATCTTTGCATTCCCCCATGGAACCCATCTGATCTTCTTTCAATTATATATTTGGAATGATCCCCTTGCCATTATTCATCTATAAAAGTTTCACTAAAGCAGTGGAACGTATCTCGCTTGGAGTAACTCTATGTTAAGTGATCTCTTGAGTCGTAGAAGATGTTAAAAAATGAAATTTTTTGTATCTATATCGTTTGATGTATTTCATTCGTCATGACATCCATGACACACAAATGATTTGAATATGTTTATTTTGTATTTTTAATCTAAGCTAACCAAATAGTTGACCGGAAAATAACTATATCTATATGAAAAGATTTAAGAAAAGAAAAACTCAAAATGCAAATTAATTGTCGAGTAAAGATTGAAAAATAAAAAGGAATTCGTTAAAATTTAAACCCACTTTGTTAAAGTCAAAATAGAAGCAAATCAAATCAATTAGGTTCCAATATTTGTTGATGTTGTTGAATCACATACACACACATTAAAAGGCGTTTTTTAAAACGATTTCAAAAGGAAAAGCATCCAAAAAGGGTTTCAAGTTTTTTTTTTCTTTTGCTCTTTAGTCAAAAGTGTTAGAATTTCATAACAGTTAATAAAAGCACTTTCACAAATACAAAAACAAAACAAAGCAAGACTGCATAATATATATATAATGAAGGAATTGCTTACCCAAATTTCAAAGCTTTTTTTAAGGTTAAAAATATTGTTTTAGTTTTTCTCCTTCAGAGTTTCTCAATTTTGCTTTTCAAATGTCCACCCTTAATCCCTTTAAATTCATAAATGTTGGATTTAGTCCCTTTTGAAATTAATAAACCCTCGATTTAGTCATATAAAAAGAGCCTACATGTCTATGATTTCAAGCATTCTGGTTATAAATATTTTAAGTGTACGTTCTAATAAAATTTCTTTCGTATTTTCTAATTTAAGAGAAAAAAAGGTGAATAGTCCAAAACTTGTGAGAGTTTTATAATAATTGGAATAGAGAGAATTATTTCGTATCATTGTAACAATTTTCCAAAAGCCAATTTTTCTGGTATGTTGTTTTTTCTTCAGTTAGGAGCTTTTCCACATTAACTCTTGTGTTTCCAATTTTATTGTTTTTATTTGTTTGCTTATTTTCTACTGGAGAAGTTGGAGGTTTTTCCAATAATTGGTATTAGAATTATGCCCCTAAATTAGTCATTTTGATAGTCCTCATTTGTCAAATAAAGATGTACTGAAGCCTCAAAAGTAGGTCATAATGTGATCTATAGTTGAACTCTATTGAATAGTCAGTGTGCACCAATAAAAATGAGTCAACATAAATAAGAGCTAGATAGATAAATAATTATTTGAAGAGAGGCTAAGTGTTCAACGAGAGAGTTGTTGAGGAGTAAACCAAAGTCTCCCATCAATTAGATTAAGGAAATGAACAACAATCATCTTCATTGATACGAAACCTTTTAGGGTAAAACCAAAAATAAAACCATAAAAATTTATATCCAAAGTGAGTTTGTGGAGTTGAACATTTCATCATTGACTGCAAATATAGAGTTTTTGATATTACGCTCACCCTAAAGTTAAAACCTAAGATAACCTCAAACTAGGTATGAGAAAGAGACCGTAAGAGCAAGCACTGGAAGGCAAATTCTAAAGTGTTCAAAAGGAAATGTTAGTGAGGAATGGGGAGAAGAAATTCTTCTATGGGGTGTTCCCATGGCACCATATTCATTATACATTATCTAATGAGACAAAAACCTTCGATCATCTTTTCAAGTAAATTAGAAGGAAAATGGAATCAATAATTGATTAAAAAAAAAAAACAAAGAATGCGTATAATGAAAGTAGACGGTGGTTGAATCGTACGGTTGATGTAATCATTAGCAGTTTTTTTAAATGAATAAAGAAGCAAAAACTAATCAATATTTAGATTCAAGATTTGATCAAAAAATATTAAACTTATTGTGTCATGGCCCCCTATATGCAACCTTCTTTTCTAGACTATAGATTATAGAGGGTGAAAGAAAAAAGTAATTAATAAAGATGCCAAATTCAATATCCTAACCTTATTTTAAAAGAATTTAAGATTAAATAAAGATTGCTACTCCTATCACCCCACCCCCACCACCTACTGATTCCTTTTAATTATTAAGCTTTCCTAAACAAATTGATCCAAAAAGCTAAAAAGATCTGATTATCCTAACCAATAACAAACTATATTATTTAGTAAATCATAGCTGGGAATGGGAAACTTTTCGTTGATTTCAAGTCATCATCACCATTCCATCAAAACCTACGCATTGCATTCCACTAAATTATCCTTTCTTTTTTATTCTTTTAGGTTAAATTACAAACCTCCTCCTTCAAAGTCTTGGAGCTCTCAATTTAGTTATTTTAACTACTCTTAAACTTCACCGATTATCTAATAAATCTCTAAAAAAACATTGTCTCAACAAAGAGCTAAAAGATCATAGGCTCGTCAATGTGACAAACCTAATAGATCTTGAAACTTTCAATTCTATGTCAAGTTGATCTTTAAAATGGGTCTAATATTATTCAGAGATGAAGAATTTATTAGACAAAAATTGACAAGTTTGGAAACAACTTAGAAATTTTTGAAGTTTAGAGAAGTAAACTTGTAATGTAATACATTTTAATATCCGTGAAAGGTTCGACAACTTACTACATACTCCATAACTACTTTCACGAGATAAATGTTTAAAAAATTCTTAGTTTCTTAGGTAGTGAGTTGTGAGTAGTGAGGATTAAGAGATTTAAGGCTATCATCTCAAAACTTCTTGGTTTGCCCTAATAACCACAGACCAAATTAGGGTTAGTTGTCATTAACTGAATGACACTCTTTTTTTTCCTCGTTTCTTCTCCCTCATAGGAATCCATATGGAAGAGGAGAGGATGTGGGTGGGGTATGATCCTGTGTGAAAGCACTGATGAACATCAAATGTGTTGGTAGTACACATGTCCTTGTGCTATTTATTACTCCCCACCCACCATTCATCTCCATTTTTCTCTCCTAAAGGATGAAAGGATCTATTTCCTTGTGATGCTGACCTAAAAGCCATTAAAGCCAGCACTAGCAGACCCCACAAAATTATCAAAGGATATTTTTATGAAAGGAATTTTAAATATTATCACTGACATACATGACCACCTAACTCCCTACACCCACAAACTCTAACTAAAGCTACTTTATTTATTCACACATGCACACACAAACACATTGTCCCAAGTCCAAATACACCTCTACTCTTCAAGGGTTTGGTATGATCAATGAGGAAAAACCTATAAGGTTGTCACATTGAAATCAATCAATCAATAAATAATTTAATTTCATGACTATGTGTTGAATTTACTGAAGAGATTTAATCGCATGAAGTAACAGAGAGAGCTACGCGGAGATCGTTAGCAGTACCGTTTATGTACATTCGATGTGTGTCTATTTCTTCTTCTTGAGCTGTAGGAGTGGAATCTGCATAATGGTTTCCATTGACACGATCTCGCAATGAAAAGACGATCTCCCTGAGCATTGGTTCGTGGCCATTGAAAAGGTTACCCATGCTCAAAACCTTCCTCCATGATTGACTAGCTGTTGGAGGAATGAACATGCTTGATATCACTCCTCTTTCATGGCTTCTTACTAGCTGCTTCTTGTTAAACTCCTATGAATGGTTCATAGTCAGAAATAAAAGTCAGTCTAAGGCTCTAGCTGAGCTTCAAAACAATGACCCAGAACGATCTTAATGAGCATTTATGAGCTTTGACCGACACAACGAGAGCAAGGGTGAACTTGGATTCAACTTTTAATTGGAAACAATTTTCCTTTGTATCAAATTGAAGGCTAAATTATCCTTTTAATCACTCGATTACTAACTACTAACAAGAGATAAATTTGTCAAAAAAAGAAGAAAAAAAAAGACCATTATATACACATGTAGTAGAGTGATTCACAAAATTAACGTAAAAGAAATTTTTTGTCAATTAAATCATTAATTTCTAAATAGCAATTTTCTACCTGTCCTTGGTGTTTGGGTATTTTTTTATCTAGTCCCACTTTTAAAAAATTCTAAAAAATTAGTTGACAAATTTTTACCGCACAGTGAAAATTTAGAGGAAAAAGTTCCTCTTAAAGGATTCAAGTTCCTCCCCACAATTTCTTTAAATCGGTAGAAATTCAGAATTTCCTTTTCTTAAATGGATGCAGGAACCTTTTTTTAAAAACTAAGAAAGAACCATTATAATGATATCATTGTAGGTTCTAAATGGAAAATTTTCTCAAGTATTGCAATTTTTCTCAGAAAAATCTTATAAGTGATTACCGTTCTAAATTTGCTGCCTGAAGACCCAGTTCCCATTCTTGGCAGGTAAAAGTCGAAGTAATCTTTGAAAATCACTTCAGACAGACGTGGTGCCTGTGACAATTTACGATGGAGAGAAGCTGCTAGAGCCATCAACTTCTCCACATGTTCGAAAACAACACATAGCCGTCTAAGGTCATCAATAACCTCACTCTCAGCAGACAAACGATTTCCTGCAGCATGACATAAATTCAAAGCAAATCGATTGTAAATAATTAATAAGTTTAAAAATAAAACATGAAGATCACGATTCACGATTATGCATTTGTCTACCTTGCAAGAACTTCAAAACAGATGCCATAGTAGTGTACAGTTGCTCCATTTTTGTTTTCATCAGTTTTAATCCCCCATAGTTAGTTTGGCTTAATGTGTCGGCTGCTGCTTTAAAGGAAGTACAAACCATTTGCTCAAGTAATTGATGCGGTCGTAATGTCTCCAGATAGTGAAGAATCTGCAGAATTCCAGGTACCATGAACAAGAAAACTACGCAATGGAAGTACAGGATTTGGGTATACACATAGGCAACCTTACTGACTACTATGAAATTACAGCTTCCCATTTACCACAATCCATACGCACACAAGCAGTTAATTTTTTGTCAAGGTTAGCCTCTCAAAGTCAAGTTACTCGGGTTAAAGTGCATTAACTGAAGTCCACATATAAATCAGTAATAGTACTTGAACCATTAACCGGCTTAACTCAGATCAGTTTCTATGCTAAAGTTGCCAAGGTTAGCCTTTCAACGTTTTGAATCTACTTATGGGTTCTTGACCTTACCCTTCATAAACCTGGTTGTTGTAGACTAAATAATAAACGTAAAATTGGAGTACCATTCGGATGGACCTGCTAATACCTAAAAATTTTACAAATGATTTGGTTGTCATAAATCCTTAGAAACTTGAAAGTGACTCTAGAAACCCTAAATTGTTTCCATTCTACAATGATCAATCTCCCCAACGATAATCTTTCAATATTCATAAAACAGAAAAAACCGATTCATACATCTAATGTCTAATGAATATACCTTTTCCCCTTCTCTATTTGGATCCAGCAGCGACTTCTGTTCAGAAACAGGCAACGCAGGTGCATCATTCCATAGTTGTCGCCATAAATTTCCATGCTCAGACATACGTTTCGAAAGATGTCCTCGAGGAGGCCAGTTGTTTTTTGAAGTTTCAGTTGCTGAGCTATCGGGTAAATCCTCGTCCTTGGGACCAGATTCCTCCTCCCAATCTCCAGGTGAGTGCCATCGAATAAAATCTTCGAAGACACCATCAGGATTCGCTGCTTTAAATGCTGACATGTCTGTTCAAAATACCAAATGTATTGCAGTTTCGCTATAAAATGACATAATGGAAAGGAAAGCTGAAAAACAAATACAATTTTTGTGGGGAAAAGAATCATACATTTGGCATATGATAATAAAAAAAAAGTTAAACACAATCAGGCTTGAGATTCTAATCTTCTTGTTCCTTGGTCTTGACTCTTGTCCATTAAATGACCATAGAGATCAAGTATGAAACGCAATCAGAATTAAGATCAATTGAAATGAGAGCAGTAAAAATGAGAGTTTGATTCTTAAAAATTACAATTACTAAAACTTTAATCAGAGTAATGATGCGATCACTAAGCATCCACTATATACTTGGAATCAATTAAATAACATATAAGTTAATTACCATCTTTTCGTTACAATTTATAAATGCTTGGGTTCTATAAGTCAATATGTGCAAAAAATCACTCACATTAGAAACTTTCATCTAAACCGACAGATCAATTAGTTAATTGATATGTAGCTCACGTGATTCTAAATAGTTCATACATTCATTTAAATCTAACATGTTCTCCTCTAGTAAATATACATCAATACCTAAATCTACAAGTTGCGTCACTATGGAAATGTAAGACACTTAGGAAGAGTTTGGACACCTGTAATACAATGGGTTTGTAATGTAATATAATAAAAAACCCATGTTTTGATTGAGAGTTTTGAGCCCGATTCGTAATATTAAACTCATTTCATTCCGCAGTTTTCAATTTAACCCTCTTTTCCATCATTTTCACTCCACTATCCCATTTTCGTTCCTCCCTTGATTTCACACGCATTCCAAAACCCCCTGATTTCTATAAATTCAGATTACCCTCTTCCAAGACAACCCCTTAATGTTTAATAGCCTAATGATAACTTACCTTCTTTCATTTACTGAGGTAAATTTCCTACAGAATCCTAGTAACATCTGAATAAAGATTTATAATTAAGTGTGGTAGTTCAGTTTTTTTCCCTGCCACATCAAAACAAGAAACTAACTTTACTTTAGAGAAATCAAATGAAAAAATAGTAAACTATAAACTTTGATTAAGGACCATCGAAATGCTGAAGTTTGGTTTTTTCTCTGTAGAAACAAACTTTACTTAATAGTGACTCATAAAAAAGAACACTTCAATTGTAGCCAGCCCAGAGCTCCGCAGAGTACAATGATTTCACCACCTTTTGGCTTACCAAGTAACAAAGAGATATATATACCTCACACAATTCATAGAGCCAATACCAGCTGGTAAAAAAAAACTGTCTACCCAAATTTCTCAAATCTCACTCTTACTCCCATATATCTCACATAAAAAAAAATCCTAGAAGTTTTAGGCTAATCTGAGAAAGAAAGGGCATAATACTTCCAATATCTTCCTATTACTCTCCTTCACTATTACTTTTTCTCTAACGGATCCCCTCCCAGTCTAGACGTCCCTCTCTCTGTGCATTTTTTTAAGCAATTCATATCCCTTGGACATATTTGTTTTCAATTTTAGAAACTAATCAATTTTCATTCCAGGAAAAAGGACCTGCATTAACGGGTCTATTTTTTGCTACAAATCAACCCCGGGTTTGGCTATATAGCTGGAGCAAAACAGCCATTCCCACAACAAAGAAAAGCTTATCACATCAGCATAACCCTTTTTAAAATGAAAAAACGGAGTAAACATTGATTAGGATTTTTTCCCCCAAGATTCCTGTTAATTCAGAGCCAATGTAGATACAGTAATCTAATGATAGAAGAAAGTCATTCAAAGATTATCACCTGAAGATAGAATATCTTTCTCCAACTGAGCAGAAAAGTCCTGCCACAGAATACAACTGTAATTTAGTTCAGAATTCTCAATACAAGAAAATTAGTGTACAGAAAAACAGAATAAACACTGTTCTGACGGAGAAGAAATTGCAAATGCAGAACAGTGCAGAATTCAGCATATAGAAATACATTTAAAAAATCAACAACTGTAGGAGGAAAAATCTTTGCTAAAGTAAAACCAAAATTTGTATATAAACTACTGATGATTTAGACTGAGCATTTCAAGTTAATACCAGCATAGACATATTGGAATTTATTATCTTAATCTAGAATTTTCTTCTGCCAGGACTATTTTACAGATCTGGACTGGAAATGTAATATTTAGTATATCTGAATTTCCCTCTCCTCAGTAGTGCCAATCATGCCAGTGCTCTAATGAAAGATGTCATCTTTTAAATTGGTGGAGGAAAATATAAAATGCAGCAGATGAAGTACTGTCAGAAGCACTAACAAAAGAATCACCGAAGGCCTCCACAGCTTGGAGTCTTTCTTCGTGCATGTCCTCCGTCATAAGTGGTACATCCTGTAATAACCAAGTTAAAATAAATAAAACAGATAATTATATAAGATTTCAGAATGGGTGTACTGACACATAAGACATGTGAGGTTGCAATGTATATGTGTGCGTACACACACACACACATGAATAGAAATAAGAGTTTGGAAAACCTGTGTGAATGGAGCATGCATAATCTGGTATGAATTTAGAAGCATCATGTTTCCGACAATGCCTGCTGAACCCCTTCTCATTGAATCTGGAGACTTTTGATCAGTAAATGATATTAAATCTTCAGACTTGGAACTATCTTCCAACAGATTTGCTTTAGATTCAAATTCATCCTCTGAAGAATGGCTGCATAGTTTGCCAAAAGAAGAGGTTTGATTTAATTGTACTACAAGTCCAAAAATTCATGAAGATAACATAGCAGACTAGAAGCATGACCTAACCAATATGATCTAACAACAGAAACTCTCATCTGTCTATTAAACCCTGATAATATCTGCATGATCAAACAACTACAGTCTATCCTGCCCCACAAATTGTGACTGCAAGTTTTAGCGTCTAGTGCATTAGTACGCCAGCAATAAACAAAATAACACCAGGAAAGGTATTGGTTTTATTCACAAAACCCTTTTACCTCTTATTTCACCTGTCACGTTTCCCATCTAAAGTTTCTTGAGAAAAATGGTAAATGTATATATTGATATATTAAAATAAAATAAGGTCATGGACTGATATCATATATGTTTTCAATTCTCAGTGAAGCAAAATAAAAGAGGTCTCACTTCTTATTTCACCTGTCACATTTCCCATCAAAATTTTCACCAGGCGTCTGCATAAGGGAAAAGTCTTCGGAAACTGGACCATCGTCCTGCCAATTCAATAATTTCAATATTTCTTCCAAATCAACAAGGTGCAACTTGGATAATGCAGAAATTTGATGGCATTGAAATAACAATGAGAAAAAAAGTAAATGTTATTACCTCGTCACGAGGAGATTCGGGATCTTGGCTCCCAAGACAATCCTGAAACTCCTCAATGGACTGATGCTTCCTCTCTATGCATATAGCCAACTGCAGAGCCAACAAAAATAAAAGATTACATTTTTCCCTTCCTTTGTAGTTGTATCTTTTTTTGTAATAACATAACAAATACTCCATTGATTAGATATCTAATCATATAAGGGCTACATGATATACTATTAAATTTACCTTCACCCATCAACTTAACCTTTTGGTCAGCTGATGATTTAAAAATAAAAAAGAAACATAACTTCTTTTTTATAAGAAACAAACATTTCATTGATAAAATGAAATAGGGGAAACCCCAAGCACCTAAAGATGATTACAAAAAGAGCGTCGATTGGCAACTAAGACCGATAAGCTATAGTTCTTAAAAGGGTGCCCAATTTTGCACCAATAAAAAGCCATGGACAATACCATGTCAAAAAAAGAACTATAAGATGAAAGAGTCTTGAAAAAGAAGCCTATTACCCTCGCCCCATAAACTCCAAAAGAAAGCCTGAAGAACAGCCAGCCAAATAACCTTCTTGCAACCAATAAACAGGTGACCCACCCTAAAAGAGTTAAGGATGCCCGAAATGTCATTGGACAAAGCAGTAGACCAACCAAAAGCCTCCAAAATGAGATCCCAAAATTGTCGAGAAAAAGGACAATGAATAAAAAGATGAGCAAAAGGATTTGGCAATAGCACAACACAGAATACACCAAGAAGGAGAAAGAGACATATAAGGCATACGACAATGGAGACAATCACAGTGATTATAGCTTTATGACTAAGCTTCCAAAGAAAATTTTTAATTTTCTTCGGGAAGTGATCCATCCAAATGATCGAATAAAAATCAAAAGGCTTGACAACACTTGTAAAGTCATCAATCATAGATTTCACAGTAAATGTAGATGAGGAATCAATAGTCCATCTCGAAGAATCGGGCACCATACGAAATCTGAGGATACCCATTCCTGAATCTCATGATTAGTAAAATTACATCTAAAGAGCAAGTCCCAAGTCTTAGAATCAGCAAGCCACGCTTAAGCCTTTAGATCAATGGTGCCCGATTGACCCAAAAGTTTAACCTAATGAGTGAATGTAAATTTAATTATATACCATCTAACGTTTAGTATGGTAACTTTTAACAACACTAGTTCTTGAACTCTTCCTGTATTAATCCTAAAGCTAAGGCCGCTTTATCTACCACATAGATGATGTCACCAGAGATTGGCTTTAACACATCCTTTTGAGGAGTCATGTTCACCAATAATAACCATTGAGCTGGAAATTTTAAGTGTCAATGCCACACAAAAGGCACAATTATGAACTCACCCCCTCCTCCAAGAGAGAGAGAGAGAGATTAGACAACAGAATAAAACAAAACAAATTGTGTAGCCTGCAAAAAAAAAAAGCAAAGTTGCACAGAAAAGCTCCTGCCCTAAAATAAAATAAATTTTCAGAAGGTGTAAATAATTACCATTTGCAGTTTTTGATTAATTAAACAAGAAGAAAGGTCAATTGAACTGCTAATTGGCATTCGTGGCAATGGTTGGACCTCCTCCCAGCACCATCTAACTTCTCTAACAAACTCAACCCAGAGTGTAGCTATTGCTGCATTTATTACAGAGACAAATAAACAACTGAATGTGCTAGAAAGGTTTCTGCTATCCGCTAAACTAGATTTAACATAAACTTTGATTAATAATCCAAATAAAAAAAGCCAGCATGCAAACCATACCACGTATGTTGCAGTTTCCAAACCATAGAACATGTAAACAAAACTGAGCAAAAAGAGAATCGACAGGTGCAGCTTTAATTGCTTGAGAATTCCTGTGCTCACCCTTGGCAAAGTAATGGAACTTTTTTCCTGCACATGATACATGGATAATTAATTATAACACAACCGTCCACCTGGATCATACTAATATTTGGACGATGTTCGATGTTTCTAAATGGCTTTCATAAAAGGACAAATGAATATCACTGGCCACTTGTACCATAACGAGCTACAAGTTATCTAAACAATGCAATTGATTAAGATTTTCATGAATGCTGTGGTGTGTGATGTATAACATATTCATTCTCTTCTTTTTCTTATCAGGAAGACTAGAGCATTTTTATGGACATCGACTAACAAGCTAACCTCTGAGATAACCAGGAGGAAGGAAGAAGGAGGAAGCAGTTTAATACCTTCATGAAAGAGTTCTTTAAGCACACGATCGACAACTGTGGGTGGAGGTACTACTGTAGAAGACTTCAAATTATCTGAACCTGGGTTCTCAACTGCCAAACCAGAAAAGAGAAGAGCGGAGTATGTATTAAAATTAAAGATTCACACCTAACTGGATGGTTAAAAACAATACTTACCTGAGACAAAATCTTCCATAAATTGAGCTTGGAAGGACATATCTAATGCATCAATTAGAAGATACATCTGAGAAGAAAATCCGACTCTGTTTCCCATGGTGCTATCGGTTCTAAATAATCATGAAAAAATAAATGAACAAAGATTTCTAGACCAAGTAGAAGTCGAAGATATCTTCAAAAATCCTTAGCCACTACACATATCACTGTCTTAAAATTCACCATCAGATGAAATTTTATAATAGACTCTTGATCAAATTTACATTAATTTAGGATCAGCAACTAGGGGCAAAATAGATAATTTAGGTAAATGATCAATACTCAAAGTAGCATGAGATAAACATGGAAACTCAGAAAATAACAGTAAGAAGTAATGAACCATTTAAAAAACATCATTACTTAAAGAAATGTCTAAAGACAAGTGGTCAATCATTAACAATTACAGATAGTGAACTTTTATAATGAGAAAAAGCCCATGCACAGCTTATGTATAAATTCATAATCTAAAATAAGTCAGGTTGTTTTTCTGCTGGACTGATTGCTTCAATTGAGGCTATTGCCTACCTCATGATACTTTAGTACACAACGGAAGTTAATCCAAGTAGCCAGTGAGAAAAGTGTGACAAAATAACCTCCCATGATAATTACATAAGAAAAGATGTCTGCATCAAGCACCAGGCCACCCAAGCAATAATATTTCAATTTATAACAAACAAGTTTTGAAGATGGAGCCTTCTGGGTCATGTCACGCAAGTCAAATGGTGGGAAGACTCATCTCACTGTGCTTTCAAGCAAAAATAGGAAAGCACAGGTTCATTTCTCAACCTTACTATAGATTGTCACAAGGTTAATCTGAAAGGAATCGAGCATTTATTTTCTGACTTGGCGTTCTGAATATTTTTGCTAAAATTCTATGCTAGAATCTTTAAGATCCTACTTTCTAAGAATAAGTGTTTATGTGAATTGTCTAAGAGACTGAAGCAGCTGTTCACTAACTGCCTCATAACCTACACATTTTGAACAAGACTGCAGAACATTTCAACATTGGGTTTCTCTACCTACTTCTTTCAGCACAGCCAAAGGGCAAGCAAAATTATTTGGCTAAATGTTGTTTGGATGACCAAATGGGAAATTTTCACAAAATAAAATGGAATAGAAGAACCTTCCAATTGGTGGAAAAAGATCGTTCACAAGTTCAGGACATTACATTTTGGTGGCTTCTCACTGCAGTAATTCAGGGGGGATTTTCATAATCCCCTTGGCTAATCCTTAACAAAAAAGAGGGAACTAGACTCTTTTACTCTCACACATTTGAACTATCTTATCTAACATAAAAGTGAGAATATCATATAATAGCATAACAGCTCCCCTCTATTTGTCAAGAGCTAGAGCTTTTCTTTTGGATATGTTGTCAAGCTTTCACAATAATGGTGTACGGTGTACCTTACCACCATGTTCATGAGCAGAGAGTTACTGGTTTCACATAAAGAAATTATATACCCAACCATAGATTGCACTCCTTACATATTCGGTGATAGAATTGGAAACAAAATCCATTTCTTAGCTTCATGAGGTGAAGAATTTTCCAACTCAGCCATTTCCAAGGAGCTCTCAATCATCTTCTCTGACCATGAGGCAATCAATTCAAATCCTGTGCACATCCAAGAGCTATTATCTTCCACATTAAAGGAGAGGAGACCATATAACATAACCTTTTTCATTTCCTTTTATTTCTGCCTAAATAAAGTAGATTTATTAACTTGGAATATTTGAACATTTAAGCTCAAATTAAACAAAATAGAATTGAGTGTCAAATAGAACGAAGTGTTAAATCCCTTCTATTAGGAATTTTAAACATTGCTGGCTGTTTAGAAATGATATGTCAGTAAATAAGGTATCTTTGATTCTTATCACGTGATCATGTACATTGTAAACAAACCTCAAACGAAAAAGAGAAGTAATATGTTAAATATTTCACCTTTCACAGGATCTTCTGAGGAATACCATTCACTCCATGGACAGTCATCGTCCCACTGCACTTTTCCATGAGTACCATCAGCATTTTCTTCTGCTGATTCTGTCATGTCAGCATCAGCTCTGCGGATGTCATCATCATCAGATAGGAGGATTCTGAAGGTAAGCTTCATAGTAAAATGGACTTTGAAGAAATTCGTAGGAATGTCCACAGAGGAGTAGGCCTTCAAAAAGAGGAAAATTATTGTTTAGAAAAGTAAGGATTAATTTAACTCTAGTTTCTAGCACACACAAAATATGTAGAAAACGAAAAGATAATTACAAGAATGAGTGTGTTAAAATAGCTAATAATAGGGGGTTACACACACATATATATTAAGAAAAAAAATAAAGGATGAATGCACGTATCATCATAATTGTTTATTTATCTGAGAAGTACATAAAATGGGATAATTCATAAGTTGTATCATATCTACCGGCTACCAGGGACATAAACATAAAACCAGATTTGGTTGGTTACGTCCAAAATTTATTTAGACATTGACTATCTCTCCTTCATGCTTTTATGAAGTAAAAGGCATGACTAATAAAGGCCGCTAGAAAAGAATTGATAAATATGCTTAGAAAAATGGGAAGGTGCAATAGTGAAATTTGCGAAATAAGGTAATGGTCTAAGAAAAAATCCATCTATAATCTATATATATATATATATATATATAAAAGGGGCAATGTAGGAGAATTTTTTATTTCCTCTTTTGCCCCTATCTTTTTTTTAATTCTTATTTTACTCTTTGTACATGGGTCACATCACTTCAATATAGGTGGTTGTTGAGTCTAATAGATACAATTGATATCAACAGGATACAACTTTTCAAGATGGGGCATGATTCTTCAGATGTATGCGTTCGTTGAGTCCAATAAACACAACCTAATATCAATAGGCTGTGACTATCTAGAAAGAAATGGTTACTTATTGAATTATTGCTTTCTTTTACTTGTGAGTGAAATACATGTAAAACAAAAAGAAAACACATGTAGATATTCTATATATCAAATTGATGCATGGTTGAGAAAAGAAAAAATGCTAACTAAAACAATTGACAAAAGAATACTAGAAAGAAGGAGAAGAGGAAGAGGAAGAATTGGCCTATGGGGATGAATAAAAATAAGCGTTATTATGTATAATTGTTTTTCTTATGACATCAAATATTATTTATTCATTGTATTTTAATAAAAGAAAACATTTGTATTCGTTATTATTCGTTGTTTTTCTTATGACATCAAACATTTGTATTTGTATTTGAGTTTTTTTAAATAGCTAAATATTATTTTAAAGCTTTAATTTAAATTTTGACCTTTTCACATGCATCACACGTGTTCATTACTAGTAGCAAGAAATACTAGCATCCAGAGAACTTACAAACTTTGAGACAAACAACTCGTACAATCCTTCCAAATGCATAAGTTTTATTGGCACTTGGGTACCAACGCGATCTGCTTCGAATCTCCTAGTAAAAGTTGTTCCCATATTTTGGATACCAATGTATGCTTTTCTGGATGGATCATGTACTGGAACAAAAGCTGGCCAAAAACTGCATACATACATGAGAAATAGGGATCATCTAAGACACTATAGAAATTTGGTACAGTTATCCCATAACAACAAAGGTTTGTGTTAAGAGCATAAATAACAATAAGAAACAGACTCAGCCATAACTTATCAGAAGATTGTAGACTTCCCGAGTTTATTACGCTTGTGGGATTGTTAAATATAAATCAACACTTCATCAAGAGTAATGAATAGAATTTTCCAACAACAGTCCTCACCTGGAACAGTTTGTCAAAGCAATTGCAACTGCACTTAAAAGCTTGCTGGCTTCAGGTGAATCAAGAATAACACCACTAATACTTTGAGGAGCAATCACCTGTCAATATATGCAGAAAATATCAATAAAACAATTGAATTTATTACTATTTCATATAAAATGCAAAGATATGAATTCAAACTTACCAAAAACTCTTGTACCCCAAAGCATAACTGTAATTCATGCAAGCTTAACTCCCAGTCCACAACTTTGTCTGTCAAGTAGAAGCCAAAAATGCATAATGAAGGCTCGTCTACACATGAAACTAAACTTTTAAAGTTTATGGGAGAAATCCCCTGTTACCATGATTGCTATTTCCAAAGTAGTATTCCATCGAATAGTTTTTATTATCACACTTGAGATCAGATTTAACCTTGTATAGGTTAGTTGAGATTTCTAACTGAGTCGAACCCTTTTTCTGCAGACAAGTAACAAAAATAGCAGGAATTTATTAAAAGTAAAATAAATAGGTTAATAAATTTTGAAATAAAAAAAAAAAAAAAAACGGGAGAAAATTGTACAAAGTTATCTACAATACAAACATTTCCACATGTGCTGTTAAGAATAGCATATAATATGCAATGCGGTGGACAAACCCACACAAAAACCCTTTCAAATACTCTGTTCTATTGGAAAATTCATCTTAATGAACACAACAATAAATGTAGGGGAAAAAAAGGATGACCTTCCAACTACATATCATACACTATTCATTTGATTTCCTATCAAATAATAAGAACAATAATTTTTTAAAATATATATATATATATAATCCATCCAAAGAAGCCCAAAGCGATTAGAATTTTTTAAAATAAAAGATAATAACGAAGAAAATATATATGGTGGAAATGCAGTTCCTTCAAACGGAAATTACTTACCAACAAATTATTTGGACCATCAGCCATCCATTGTCGGCAAACTGCCTCGATTTCAGAAATGAATCTTAAGAGAAAGTAAACATGACAGTTAGAACAAGTTCCTACACTTATGAAGTGAGGTAAAACAAATCAATTCATTATATCTCCTACTTTTGTCTTGCACCTAGATATCTTAGCCCATTGAGCAATTGTCATCTATTGAAGAGAGCGTTTGTTTACAGAAGACAGTTTTTCTTCAGTTAGAGTTCAAGGAGAGTTTACTCTACAAGCAGAAAAAGGTTTAATGCAGAGAGCTCCTACTTGTACATTATGAATGACCAGATAAAGAAAATTTTCGGCGAGTTTATTATTCAATCTAACTGCACTTCTATAAACTCGATTGATTAAGAGGTTAGAGAAGCTACCTTTCCCAAGTTGACGCTATAGTAAAATCATCAAAGTGTTCAACCTGAACCATTGCCACATAAATGGGAAAAATACTCAGTTGACAGTTCCTATACTCATGTCAGGAGATGAGCACATTCCAAAAGATAGTGATGAAAACTCCAGAGTGCCTTAAAAGAAAAATTAAACGAGACGCCAAAGGATTTTCTAACGTCGTGATATTTGGGGGCAACATACAAAGTTGGATGATCAATGGAAGTTCAGCGGGGAAAAAGCAGAGAAAGACGTACCTCCTCGTCATCCAGGGCTTCATCCTCTCCATTAGATTCAACTTTGGTGGAGGACGCCATTAGAGATCTGATGGAGTGAAGCGGAACTCAAATCATGCGAAAATTGGATCAAGAAATGCAGAATTCGGAGAGATTGTTGGTGTATCGTTACAATTCAAAAGATATAAACGAGAGTGATTGGGGAATTGTAAGGAAATGGAAGAAAATGAAGAACAAGCTGGTTTGATTCAGCTGAAAGAAAGAATTCTGAAGTAAACCTTGCTGCTTTTCAGACGAACTTTGAAAGTTTGGCTTAATCATCAAACTGCTTTTGGATCCATTTTTAATTTTATTGTAATCTCTTGAATATCATTTATACTATTACCAATTTTTTAGACATTTTATTTTTCAAATCTTACTATTTAACTGATCTGGTATTCTAATTAACAAAGTAAAAGAAAATTGAGTTTCTATCACTTACTCACGTAGGTATTCATTTTATAAAGTCTTCCAATCTTTCAAATTTAAATTGAATATTAATTTATTCAGATTGATAAGCTCGGGTACTTTTGAATTATACCATGCCATATTGATAATCTAATTACAAAGTTTGGCATAAAAAGAAAATGGTTAGTTTTCTTAAAGTATATTCAAATGTGTTTTAACAATCTACTCTTTTGAAAGGTTCTCAAATTAATCTCTCTTTTATATAGAGCTCTCTCAAATTAATTGGGGTTCTGAATCCAGATCCAGTAACCGGGCCGAGTAGCTTTAGTTGGGCCTTTCCATTTCATAGATCATTTGGTTGGAGTTGGGCCTTGAAGCTTGACGAAGCCCAGGTGTTGGCATCCACTTGTACTCAACCATTTGATGACGGGCTATTGAGTTGAACCGGCCCAGCCCATTGTCTCCTATCGTTCTCTCCCCATTTTCTGCTACTGCACACATAAAATCCTCAAATAGGGAGAAAGAAGAAATCAAAACAGTAACAAATGATTATTACAATTTTCTTTTGCTATGAACATGAATATTCAAATCATACATTTCATGGTTAGTAACTTATTGCATTTATACATTTTCAAGATCATTCTCATTCAAATTAAGGATAAAGATTTAAACGTAGATTAATGTTTTCACTAATTGATTTATGCATAAGTCGTTTGTTCAATTTTAGTCCTTACTTGGCTTCTCCAATTTTTTTTCCCTTTTTTTACTGTCTTCCTACGTTATAAACACATTTTCAAAAACTTGATTAAAATTTTAAATAATGAACAAAAAAGGAGTAGTTTTTAGTATTAGTATTTTAAATTGCAATTGTTTTCTTATTACTTATTTATTATGGTTTTCATCTTTTCGAAAATTATTTGTATTCTTAATTGCATTACCCGAATTCTTTTAATCAAGTATATATATAGTTTTCAAAACAATTGTTTAAATATATAGTTTTCAAAACTTGACTATTTTCTAAAATACTTATAAAAATAGTAACAAAACTAAGAAATTAATAGGTAGAACTAATGTTAGTAAGATTCATTAACAAATAATTGTCAAACAAGGTTTTAAGTTTTAGAAACTTGGTTTAAGTTTAATTTTTTAGTTTCAAGCTTGGAATGTATACGAGTGTGAGTGTTTTTCAAGGGATGTGAGAAACGAGGTAAGAAGGTGTAGGTTGTTTTAATTTAAGTTATAACAGCATTTGTTTGTGTGTAAACTATTTTAATTTGATAAGAAAAGAGTAAATAATTGTATAAGCAAAGAATAAAAAGAAATGATGAACGTAAGATAGTAAAAAGTACCGTAGTTAGGTGGGGGAGAGACAACGTTGATCAACTCAGATGTATGAAAATCTGATGGCGATGGAGATGGAGATAGCGATGGGGATGGGGATGGCATCTGAAAAACATTACTATCCCAGCCATTGGCTTCAAACTGCTGCTTCATATGGAGTTCCCTAAGCCTATTCACTTCAGCTCTATTCTCTTCTATTTCAGCTGCAATATTTTCATTTTCAAAACCCAAACCCTAAATCAATTTCCTTGAAACACACACACATATATATAAATTTCAATGCCTTAATTAGTTCTTTTTTACTTTGTCTTTAATCGAATCGTTACATATTTAAAGAACATTCAAACCATTTTTTTGGTTATGAGTAGGATGGAATGTATTGAATTCTTATTAAGCGTGTGTAATTATTTATAGTTATTTACTACTATGACTCTAGGGTTAGAGACGTGGCATCATTTGTACTAAATACTTCTTTCTAATGATATTGTTAATTTTCCTCTGCTAACAGTACACTATTAGTAAACCATGTATATAGGTATGTCGATCTCCCTTTACGTTTAGTTGTATTTCTTATTAGTGGATTTTGTAACAAAGTACGTTTTAGAAACCCTAATTAAAATTTGAAAATGAAAAAAATATTTTTATTATTTTTAAAATTTAACTAACAATTAAATTAAATTGTTTAGATTTAAAATAATCACTATAGTAATAAAAGGAAACGGTAAGAAAAACTATATAAAAACGGAAACTAAAATATGAAATAGTTATCAAACGGAAATATGTAAATAATTGAATATATATATTAAAAAGGTCACCGTCTTTGATGAGCTTGTTTCTTGAGCAATTCAAAATCTTTTGATTCAATCTTTTTTGCTCCATTTGCAACGCATGCTGCTGGTTTCTGTACAACTCGACTTGAGGAGATAGAACTGCTATATGTGCCTGCATTTTTTTACAACATATATTTATCGAAATTTTCATACAAATTTTGATCTCGAAGAAAAAAACACATTGAAAAATGTCCAAATTTCATCAACAAAAGTTTATTTAAAGTGAGCCCCATGAAACCTTCTTTTTTGCTTTGCTCTCATTATATGCATATTAAGAACTATGGAAATAAGTACTAATTTAGTGTTAAATTTATTTCTAAATAATAAGATTTTGTTAGCATTTTTGGAATATTTATAATTATTTTTCAACATCAAATATTAATTTGCTATACAGATTTGTATTTCCAATGCATTTGGCCTTCCTATTAGACTTAATTAAGAACATTTCTTTAGTGTTTTTGTTTAATTAAGTATGTTTAAAAAACAAAAAACAAAAATTAGGCAATGTTTAGTTACAATTATATTTAGGGGTTTGAAGTGTTTTTTTTTTCTAACTCATTAAAAGCCATATTGAATTCTTCTTTTTCTTTTTTTTTTAGTATAATCAAAGCTAGGGATTTAAATTAAATAGACTAAACTAATTGTCTTCTAAAAGTGCTAATAGAATAAGTGTTTTTCTTAAAAACACAGTAATTCAATATATATATATATATATGTAAAATAATCTCAATGGAACCAATATTAGTATTAACTAGATTAATTTAGAATTAGGTTTGAATATATTATCTATGTAAATCTATCAACTTTAATATTACTTTATTTTGATTCATGTATCTTGTTTTGATCTAAACTTTCATAAAAACCTAACCTAATTAGTAGTGATTGCTATATATTCTACCAAGTTTTCTTGAAAGTTAATGAACGAAAACTTAATATTAGAAGATCCAATAATGCAATTAAATACTTAATTCAATACTCAAAACTCAAAAGGCAAGTCTAAGTATTGCCACATAATTATACTCTGTATATACATACTTACACTATCTTATCTATTTAATGGTGTAACCATCAAAGATCCATTCATATAAAGTGTTTAGAGAAAGAACTTTTATAACAATTAACTATACAAAAATGATATAAAAATAAGCTAACGTTAGTATAGTTTAACGAATATAAACATGCACTAACAATCTAGAGGTCAGAAACACAATCTTTCATCCATGTATTATATACATAAAATGAATGTACTGCATCACTAGCTAGTTTTATAAAAGCAAGAATATGATTTTCTTTTCTATATATGTATTTTCATGAATCTATCTAATTTTAATGTTTAACTATTTTATGTTCTTAGATTTTGTTTGGTGAATATTTGATTTTGGAAAATTGTGTTTGTTTTCTCATGTACAGGTAGGCATTAGAATTAGAAGTACTTAGAGGTGATCTTCAAAAACAAAAACAATTTTTTTAAATTTTTTTTATTAATTTTTAAAGTCATTTTAATTTTGAAAACACTCTAAAACTGTAAACACAAAAAATAGAAAACAATACATAGGAAAGTGGTGTTTATAAGCTTAATTTTAAAAAACAAGAAACAAAAATCCAAATGGTTACCAAATAAGATTTTTGTTTTATTTTTAAAGTTTATGTTTGGTTTCTCCCAACTTTTTTAATCACGATTTTCACCTTTACTACACAACACTTGAATTTCCAACCGGATCAATTTAAAAGTAAAAATCAAATGTGAAACAACCTTTTAAATTTTTCAAGTTTTGATTTGGTTTTTGAAAATACGAGTATGAAGTGGGATAATTTTAAAAACCAAAACTAAGGATAATTTTTCAAAACAAAAAATCAACACTCTATTTGATAAAGTTTTGGATTTTAAAATTTCAAAAGTTATGTTTGTGTTCCTTGACTACAGTTTTTATCTCTCATGAACAAACACACTTATACCTTTTCGGAATTAGGTTTTGAAAACTACTTATTTTAATTTTTCATTCTAAAATTTTGGTTTGCTTTTTTAAAATACTAAAACAGAAGAAACTAGGTAGACAACTAAAAAAATTAATTATAAGTAAAAGTAGAGTGATTATAAGCTTGATTTTCTAAAACAAAAAATCAATAACCAAACAGCCACGAACAAAACCATTAGATGGAAGTGGAGTGTTAGAATTATATTTTAGATTTGAATGAGTAAAATGATGAATACCTCTAGGGACTTCAGCTTCCTTTCCATATCTGCTACATATTGAACTTTTTTAAGTCTAGATTTTTGAGCAGAGACTCGATTCGACATTATTCTACAACAAAAATCAAACCCTAAATTATAAGAGAAACCAAATTATAAATGATAGATCACTAATTAATCAAGGAAGAAGGAAAAGAAAGAAATTACTCCCCTAAATATTCATCTTAGATTTAATTTTTAAAATATATATATATAATAAAATTATCCTTCAAATTAGATTTTTGTATATATTAAAAATCAAAACTTAAAAATTTCCATCTCCCTCCATGAAAATCATAATTTCATCTTGCTCCTAACAAAGCAAATTAATTAAAAATGCATGAAATTAAAAGAACTATAGCTTTTAGGGTTCAAACCGTTTGAGTTTTCTTGGATCCATGTTGGGGTCAATATTACGACCATACAAGATCTGCTCCGAATTATTTCTGCCGTCGACATTCCCCAACCCGTCACCAGAGCTCAGCTCTCCAGCACCAAAAGGAGGCAGCGGCACTGCCGGCCTCCTCCGTTCGTCATCTTCCCTCGAGCAACCAATCACAAAGGATCTCCGCCAGTCCGACACCGAATTATTGTTGATGACTAAACGACGGTTGTCAGGAACGATCGTAACCGGCGGAGTAGTAGAAATAGTACTTACCGAACACAGTTCCATTAGGTCCTGGAAGTTGCATGGAGGATGGTTTTGATTTTGAAGCAAATGATAATCTTCCATCTGAAACAAGAAAAACACATTTTATTATGAGGGAAAAATGAAAAATAAAGAACAAGGAAGAAGAGGAAAAAAGTTCTTTTTCTTTGGTGGGGATGTAATAATAATAATAATAAAAGAAGAAATTTGGAGTTTGGGTTTTGTTCTTACTTATCTTTGATCCCACAGAAACCGAGAGAGAGAGAAAAAAGATTTAAAATTTGAACAAAAATGGAGTTTTAAATTGTAATAATAAAATGTTTATCTGGCCCTTGATTTATAGAGGGAAAAAACACTAAACTTTACCATATATTCCCTAAATACTTTTAATGCACGTACCCACCTGTAATAATAATCCCTTCATCATTTCCTTTTTTTTTTTTTCAATAATTAAATTATATATCATTTTACATATTAATATACATGAACAACCCCATCATTTTTAACATCATACATTATTTTATATTTATACTTCTAATTATGTTTTAATTATTAGCATAAAATTATATGTTTTTGTTTTGTTTGATTATATTCTTTACATTTACGTACTTCCTCTAGTGAAAACGTTATAAACTAATTATTTCTACGTTAAGTTTTTTTTAATTCAAGAATATATAGAAGTGAAGGATTCAAACATTTTACCTTTTTTATTATGATAGAACATATTTGTATAAGAGTTTATCATGCTAATTAAGCTCTTGTGGATAGTTAAAAGTTTGAATTTTTTAATTTCTCGTATTTTAAAGAATTTTTACTCTTCGTTCAATTTTTTTTTGTATAGTGCACTTAATAAGAATCTTTCTTTTTTAGCAATTATTCGGTAAAGATTTTCTTTAGTAAAAAGAAGAAGGAAGAACATAAACAAAGCTCATAGATAATCAATTAATTATCACGATATATAATTAGACACGGGAAGAGAAAGATCGCCGAGTGTAAATAAGCTTCAAGCCAAAATGTGAAAGTTTAGGATGATTGTGATAGCGAAATACTTTTGAAATATAAAAGAGATAAAGGAGAGCTAAAGTTAAATTCAGAATGATTTTATGTAAAAATAAATAAGAAAGAAGAAAACAAGACGATGACGAACAATGAACGATCGCGATGACGAGCGTTATGGGAAAACATTTTTTGCTATTATAGGAAATTATTTTATCGTTATGTAATTATTTGATAATGCAATATCTACGTTTACTTCGTAGTTTCTAACACGTATACTCACACTACCCAAAATTAAATCTATAAATTATGACGTATGATATATGTTATTCATATATATAGTAATAGTCATAACTAATCAACCAAACACTTAGCGATCAGTAGGGATGTCAGTGTACGTCGACTCGTATGTTACATTCACAAGAATTCTTTTAGCAATACTTTAGTGCATTTTATACATCTCACTTTTATCATACACAAGAAATTGAATTAAAATAATGCAAAAAGGAAGTAAAGTGAATTGATCAAAGTGTCAAATAATATTTTGGATATATCTGGTAGGATATATTAATATATATACAGTTCGAGATGCACCACATATTTTTTTCCTATTTTTTTCTCTCTGTGACTCTTTCGGCTTGTCGAAGGAAACATTATTTCAATTGGTATGATTGAGTTTTCTCTAACCTAGAAAAGAGTTTTTTTAATAAGTAGTAAAATTGGGAGTGTGTAGAAGATTGAATTCACTCTGACTTCAAAACAGGTGTGCATGTTAACTATTGTTCAACTAAATTCCTTTAGAGAATGAATAATAGGATCTAATACCATATTATATACACCTAGCTCTAATTTATTTTACAAACATAATCAACCGTCAATTACTTCTGATAAATTATATTAAATGATATTTTAATTATAATATAATCTTAACCAATAAATTAGGATACCGAGGATAATGTTATATATATAGTAATTAATAATAGGGATGACGACACGCGAAGTCGAAGATCAACCTATTAAAGCGTTGTCCCGATTTAGGAAGCTCATGTAAACATAAATATCTCATACGAAACAATATATATACGTTAAAGTGTTTAATAGTACACGTCATATATATGAAATTTTTAAAAAAATATAAAAGTATATTTCGAATGTTCCAAAGTAGGTCGTGTGAGAAATTTATCGTCCATCATATTCATATTATGAGGTACTATTGTTGAGCTAAAATTAAAAATTCCACCTAAAAACTTAAACCATTTTAAGTCTACTTAAGGGCTAGCTATATACAAGCCTAGTAAATATTAAAAACGTCCAATAATGAATAATGAATAATGTTTAATTAGGATTATAATAATTGACTTTGAAATTTAAAGAAATGTGTTATATAAATTCTCTAACTTTAGAATTACATATGTTTGGCTAATACATTGTTAGTGAATCATATAAATTTTTGTTATTTACTGCTTTCTTTATTTGTCAATTTCATAAAAAGATCAGACATGGTTGAATTGAGTCCACATTTACCCCATGCAAAACATAATATTCATAAATGGTAACCTGAAAAGTGAGTTTCGAAAAGTGAGTTTCATTGATTACCTATATGATTTTGTTTACTTGTGTATTCTTTAATCATAATAAATTGTGGAGCTCATCTCCAAATTTGTAATAAAAAACACGTAGCCCTAATAGAGAAATTATGAAGGATGCTCAATTTGATTATATTTGAAATTTATGTAGGATGACCTATTACCCTAAACGTGACATATTAACATTTGACCGTTAAAAGGTAAATGTGACATATTTATAATTTTAAATAAATTAAACCAAATTAAAATTATCAATCAAATTACATATATTTGCAATTCAAAGTCATTAGAATGAATGAATCCTGAGATTGGTAAACGATAAGATGAATAGTGTAGAATGGTTTGTTTGGTTGGGATGATAAGAAAAAGAAAGGTGTCAAAAAAATTGTGTAAGTATTTGAAAAATGCACAAGAAAGTTGCTATTTGTTAGAGAAAAATCAAAGATGACAAGATAGAACAATCAGCAAACAAAAAGAATACACAGTTGGCCTCTCCAACTCAGTAAAAGCTAACCGTTCAAGAAATAGTCATGGTTAAAAGTTTGTTTTATGTTATCCCGTAAAATAGTGACATATGTCATTTGCTTATTTATTGTGTGAAGAATTTTCTTATTTGTTATTGTTTTATAAATGTGTAACTATTGGTGATAATAAATTGAGTAAGTATTTGGAAAATGCACGAGGAAGTTGCTATTCATTTAATTTGAAACCTAAATTTGGTATTATAATCATCACAGTTACGCCCCATGCACGAGGCTCCCTCTTCCCTTCGTTACCAACAGAAACGCCGCGTGCCAGCTTTCCTTTTCTCTTTCCTACCTCCTCCACCCAATACTTTTTTTAATTCCCTTTATTTCTTTTAGATATTTCTAAATTATAAAAGTGTTTATTTTTATTTTAAAAGTGTTTATTTTTATTATTTATAATTTTAATAGATGTGAATGGTGTTTCTGTATAAAAAAAATATTAATGTAAAATAAATTAAAGTTTTAAAATATAAGGAAACCAAATAGAATCGAACATATAGAAACTAAAATTAAACATTTAAAAAATATAATGTTTACCAATGTACTAAATTCTATTTTTCAAAATCATAACGATTTTAATTCATTATGTGCGTGGTGAACTTAAATTTGAAATTTAACATAATTAGTGACTATATTTGTTTTTCCTTTTCCATTTCTTTTAGTTGCATTTGTTTTTGTATCTATATAAAATAGTAATTAAGAGATTTGATCATTATGTGTATACTTCATTTTTTATTGCTAATATGAGTATATATATATATATCAACTTTTAATGTGTTTTTTTCTTTTAGATTATTGAAATTCAAATCTTGAGTTCAATGTAATAAACAAACTAAATAATTTGATATATTTTTTAGGATTAAATTAGATATTTGGATTCAAACTACATGTATTACGATCACTAACACATATCATATATCGATTAAACTTTATTTGCTTTTAATGATAGAACTTAGTATTTCATTTATATTGATATTCACGAAAGTACTACACTAGGATATGTTGAAATTGTAGAAAAATTTTATGATGTTTATTAGTTGATTTTGGGTTCTCTTTTCTCCTTTTGTACCTTTTGTGACAACGAAAACAACCAAAAAAAATTACTCCTACTAGCGGGAACAGAGAGTGGCAGTGGCAACCATGAGAGAAAGTTAAAAGAAAAAGAAGAAAAGAAGAAAAAATAAAATATTAATGGTTTTTTTGAAAATACAATTCATAAAATAAAATCACTAAAAATAAAATTTATTATAATTTTGATTGAATGTTTAAAATATTAAAAAAATTATCTTGTTTTAGACCTGAGGTTCAACCCTAAAAAAAGTAAATTATTTTATTTAAAAGTTGAATTGGAGAAAAGAATTGGCACTAAAATCAATATGGAAATTGAATTTAATTTTGTTATTTAGGAAAAAAATGACTCTAAAATATCTGAGTAATAGAACAGAGTATTCTTATTGGTTGCATGGGGTAGGGAGATTATTTAGTCCAAATTTGGAAGAAAATCAGATGTTTAAATTTGACTTTTTACTTTTTTAGAAAAAAAAAAAATTCACGTGGATGATGCATGCTACTGAATTGTTCGATTGTGTGATACTTTTTTCTTATAAAATGTTTTAATTAATTATTTGAGGTGATGAGAAGGCGATGCACAAATATCAATACAACTATAGATGTATGTAATATTATATTTGTTGAAATTCATATCTTAATGTTTTTAAATTTTCTAAAAAATTATCTGTTTTGTTGAATTGCTTTTAATTTTAATATTATTAATTGGTTTTATGTTATAAAGTTTAATTTTATCCAAATATTATTGTAATGAATGATTTAATTTGTAAACTATATACATTAATGCATGCTACTTCTTTATAATGCATTTTTCACAATATATATTAAGTATATATGAAAATTTTAAAACAAACTTAAAATGAATATGTTTTCTCAAACAAAAATTTAGTATAACTACTCTAAAATTCTAGATTTAACCTTAATGGTTGGTTTTGTAGCTAGATTTTGAAACCAAAGGCAAGCAAAATAGTACAAGAACAACAAAAGAAGAAGGGCCTAGTCGACCTCGACCACAGTCAAAGTCAAGCCCATGATAAAACTCCAAAAGCCAAAGGTCCAACATAAGTCAGGCCTTAGAGGGATGAAATTAACCATAAAGCGTGTCTGGCAAGAATAATGTTCGGATGATTGACCTCGACCTAAGTAAAACTCAATATAGCCAGGCTTTAAGGGATGAAACCCCTAGCATGCTTAGCAAGGATGTTGGGTCGGTCGGCCTCAATCCAAAGAAGAGATCTGAATGCAAGTTGTCCAATGTAGAGCCCTAATAAAATACAAATAAGAAATAAATGACAAATTAGGCTTAAGGAATTAAAATGGTCAATTGAGACTCTTAAGATAAAATAGTTTGATTGGTCTCGAATAGAAATGAACACTATTTAACGACCAAAGCACAATATGACCTATTCAAGGTGATGGTATGAGTTGAAAGCCTCTTCGACTGGCCCTCGAGCAATATCGAGTCAGGTTGAGGTCGAGGTCAAACATATCTCCATTTGGCACTCCCTAACCCAGTTTAAGAGATCATAATCCATCTTACTTAGGATTAGGAAACTCGTATCCTAATCTTAGTTGGACAAAAATCAAAAGACCATGCATTTGATAACACTTATATAGCATGCATTGATGATAGAATTTGATGATTAAGAAGCAGAAATTGAAAGATACAAAATTAGGGTAAAAGTAATTTAATAAATGTGTAAAAGAAAGAAGAAGACAAAGAAAGGGAAATTTGAAAAATTGATGTCCGTTTGTGTCCAATAGATTCTAATAAAACAGGGGGCGCCCAATTCCTAACCATGCCAACCTGTCTTTCTCAATAAAAGTGATAATTACAACGCTGTGGACTCTACACATAGACATAACTAAATAATACATACCCACATAACTATACATATTTTGTTACTCCATATATTTTACGTTTACATTTTCTTTTATTTAAGCTCTCTCTCAATTTAATTCACAACACCCATCCCTTTAGCAACTTTTTATTTCTCGTTTTTTATTAAAAATTAAGTCTATACACACTAGTTCTGCCTACAATTTTCTTCCTTTGTCATCTACATTCTATCGGTAGCTTTTTTATAAAAAGAATAATACTAAAATAAATAGCTTTCAAAAAAATTGATTTTGGTTTGGAATTTCGTTAATAATTCAACTATTATGTTTAAGAATGTAAATAATTGTAATACATAGAAAGAAAATTAAATATGATTAAAGTTATAAAGTAAAAACAAAAAATGAGATAATGATTAGCATATTAAGATTAAGAGTCTGTTTGGATTGAATTAATATCAAAATGTTTTTTAATAATACATTTTATTTTAAACATTTTTTTGGAATTGAGTTTAAAAATTAAACACTTAATGTTTAGTTAGACTTTTTTATAAGTATTGATATGTCAATTTGGTCTTTAAAGATTTTCTCAAAATAGATTATCTTATAAATGAAATTTTTAAAAATACATTATTTTAATTTGCTACCGTGTTTTTTAAAATAGTTTATTTTATAAAATTAAATACTTTTATAATCTCAACCAAACAGACGGTGAACTTTATTTTACATAATATTTTTTTTCCTTTAATATTAATATCTACTAATTAATTTATAATAATTAATTATGTTTTAATATTTTATCACTTTAAAATTATATTTAAATTTTGCTTTTGTAATTGGTTCAAGTTAATTAAAATAAAAAACTGAAAGTGAGTTTTTAGTAAAAGAAAATTTGAAATCTAGAGAACAAATTAAAAATAATAATCAAATTTTGGAGGTGAAATTGTAGACATATGTACTAAATTTAAATTAAAATCAAAACTTAACGTACTAAATTTAAATTAAAATCAAAACATAACGGAGAGTAACATTTTGAAATTTAAATGTTAAATCAAAATTATACGCGTGCCAACACAATGTTTTACTTAAATTAAAAAATGGACATTTTTAAATGGTAATTTAATTGAATGTAATAAAATCCAAAAGTATTTGTAACAAAATAAGAATGGCTCATGAAATGGGCTTTTTTTTTTTTTTTTTTAATGTTTCAAGTTTTTCTTTGCGCTTTTGAATTTTGGGTATCTCTAATTTCTTCCGCCTTTACTTCACAACAATGTTCTTCTTCTCTTATTATTTTGTAATTTTTTTTTCTTTTATATTTTTTTTTGAAATCGTGATCATTCTTCTACAATTATTACTATTCCTTTTCATTATACTTATGTTATTATTATCTCTGTTTTCAATTAATCATGTATTGTTTTTTCAATGTGTTGTGGATAGAGATGAACTACATGATCATTTATTGTAGAGCTTTTTCAAAATCATCGTTTATTATGAACTATACAATCGTGTATCATGAACTTTTCAAAACCATCATTTATCATGAACTACTTGATCGTGTATCATGAACAAACTTGTATCATAAACTACACGATTGTGTATTATTTCCTACACGATCGCAAATCATGCTCATTTAAAATAAGAATTACATGTGCGCGTGTTATCGATTAATTGTGCATTGATTGAAGCATTTTTTGTATTTACCATTGTGGATCCGTTGACTTTTTCCATTTTCAAAATTATTCAATAAAATGTAAATATTTTGACACTTCGTTATATTAATTTTTTTTCAAAAATAACAAATTATTAAAACTATTTATAAAACATAACAAAATTCATCAAACTCTCCCTGTGTATATATATGATATGTTTTTGCAATGTTTTGTAAATAGGTTAATTTTTTTTTGTGCTGTTAAAAGAAATTACTCTTGAAAATAAAAGAGTTTATTTAAGAATTTTGCACTATTTTAATTTGGGTGGAAATGACTTTTTAATTAAGTTTCAGATTTAAGATTTTTTTACCGTAATTAAAAAATTAAAACAATTCAAATATATATTTGCTTTTTAAATCAAACAATATATGGAATTAATAAAGCAAAATACAACATTAGAATGAGTGAAAATTTTATTTTGATTGCTTTTTAAAAATCCAGGGTAGTCATTTTAAAAAAATAAAATTAACAGATGTTTAAGTATTAACTTCTAAATAAAAGGATTCAAAGACTTGGGAAAAAAATTCCACTTATTCATAACGGAAATTAAACAGAAATACTCTTAAAACTAAAAAAAAAATCAAATGTAAAAAAATGCTTTCACTAATTCAATTTCTACACCAAATTTGGTATTCAAAATAAAAACTAAATTCTTTAATTAAATCATAAAATTTCATGGCCTCTGGTAAAGTTTTTAAAATAAAAAATTATCCTGTACTTAAAAATAATAAATAGTCAATTAAAAGATGTATTGAGTTATTGACACACTCAACTATTAACAAACAACTTCATTCAAATATTCAATTCCTAAATATTTTTTTTGGGTACTTTCATTATTCTCTCTAGTTCTTATTAGAACTAATATACATTACTAAAGTACAAGTTCTATTCATTTATTTATTTGTATTGAAAAAGGGACAAGAGAAAGAAAACATTTTTTTGCATTTTTAAAAGTAGTAAAATATTTTAAAAAAGTTGTTAAGAATAGCAAATTTGATAAAATATTTACAAGCTATTAATAAAATTTTAAATTATATCAATAACAAACCTTTGATAACGAGTGATATATCTAAAAATTTTGCAATTGTTGATAAATATTTTAATTTATTTTACTATCTTTAAAAATGTGAAAGTATTGACGTATTTGAGTTTTTTTTGTTGTATTTTATAAATAGTTTTAATATTTTGTTATCTACCGCAAATTTTATTGTTCTAATTCAATCGATGAAAGTTCAACTTAAAAAGTTGTTTTCTTAGTTCATGGATTGTTAAAACAAATTGTTGTTTTGTCCATTTGAGGACGCTTCTACTTCTAAATTGAGTCAGACTTAAAAATGGTGGCTATAGATTTACTGATGGCTATACACCAACCCTTATTTTGTTCTTAACGAAAAAAAGACAATAGATATGGAGATCAATGATTCTTGTAATGTTTGAATTAAGAAGATTGTATGATTGAATTGCGATGAAAAAATGAAAGCAAAGTAATTTGAAAGATAGGAAAGTAGATAAGAAATGTTTTAAAAAGAATGACTGACTGAGTTTTGGCCATATAATAATCATACAGACAATTTGTGTAGAGAGATTGAGTCGTCAGATTTCGTAAAAGATTAAAAAATTTAGAATGTACGAACGATTTTGCAGGTAGAGATTAGATTACACCGAGATGGCAGTAATCCCAACAGATATCTGATAGACATTTACCAATTTTGTCATTTACCTGTTGCTTCGTTAAATCCTTAATCACAAATCCCACGCAAGCTCAGCGACCTGTTCATGGTTGAGCCCCCATGGCCACTTTCCGCTCACTCAATCTTTTTCAAGTAAACCAAACATGCCTGCGATTCTTCAATTTCCATTCCCCTCCTCATTTGGGTCCTTTGGCCCTTTCCTTCCCCTCACCTCCCCAACTTTTCTCTCTCCATTCACACCCCCACTTTCCGTTTCTCTCTACTCCAATTTTCCCCTCCCCCACCTTCTCTTTGAGATTTCCCTCCAAAATCCGTCGGAAACATTGCCCAGTTTCCGCAGTTATGTTTTTTCCTGAAAATCCGGTGGTCTCCGACATCTGCGCCACCGCCTTGTCCAGTGGAGTCGCTTTATCTCTGCTTCAATTATGGGCGGAAACCGCGAAACGTGGGCTCGACCAGGTTCTATTCCTTTTGTTCACTGATTTTCCTTTTCTATTGTCTTGAGAAAATGGAAACGGTCTAAAATAGGAGTTTACAACTACAGGGTAAATGTTTTAGTTAATTATTATCCACTGGGGTTTTCTTGGAGTGCGTTTGAGTGTGGTTTTTGAATAAGTATTTAAGGAAAAAAAAGTGCTTAGTAACAGTTCGTTTGATCGTCTACTGCTGCTTTTGGACTCATAATGCTCTACTTTGTGGGGGTGTTCTTTTCCATAAGGCACTTCAAGAATTTTGACTGTTTTCAAAATTAGTTTTGTGTTGTTGATTTGAACTGCAAGTGCCTTGTTCACAGAAAAGATGCTTTTGGTTTCAAGCACTTTAAAACATAGCTTTAGTGGCCCATCCGAATCTAGATCAAGTGATGAAAAGCAACTATTATTATCCAAAAGCAATGATTCAACGACAGGATGTGGGATGGAGAGATCGAACTTTAGACTTCTAGTTGATAGTACAAGTATATGCCAATTGAACTATGCTTATGTTACCTCCTCTGACTCCTGTAATTCTTGAACTAAAAGAAATCATAATCTTAAATGTCTCCTGCGAGATCGGATTATAACATGACCGTAGTACGATATTTGTGCTGTTATACCATATGAAAATGATTGATTCAGTTCAACAAGGCTCATGTTCTATGTACATTGCTTATAAATAATCAATGTTATGCATTTTCTGACAATTGAAAATGCTTATCCGTGGAAATGTGAAAGCTTCAAATTGTGAAACAATTCTGATCTTTTATCAGAGGTGTGTACTTATCTATAATTGGTTCAGAAATTGAACAGGAAGCTTGTTCATATAAGCATTGGGCTTGCTTTCATGCTTTGTTGGCCTATGTTCAGGTGAACTTAGTTTTAAAAAATGTTAATTCTGACCCTTCTCCTACTCCTGTACTTGCACTTATATGCTTGAATCAAATGATGCTACTCCTTGTAGTTCTGGTTATCAAGGAGCAATACTTGCATCTCTAATTCCCGGTGCCAATGTAATGCGAATGCTCCTCTTGGGATTTGGGATATTGAAAGATGAGGCTACGTTAAAGTCAATGAGCAGATATGGAGACTACAGGTACAATTTTGTAAAGAACATAATCGAGTATACAGTTAACCAAATGAATGTTGAATCTTAGGAAAACTCTCTCCATTTGTTAGCTTCTTCTTCCATTCATTGTTTGCCATTGCAATTCTTTTTGGCTCAATTGTACATCATTTGATGTATTAACCCATGGTTGAAAATTAATAGATGACAGTATTTATTCAGTAGTAGTGCATGAAATGTTATCCTCCTGGAGAACTCAAAGAATAAGAGCCATTCATACAAATGTTGGACAATACTCACAAAAAAAAGCATAGCGCTCATTATTTGGTTCATTTATGCTTAATTTTCTAATTTGACCAGCATGTTTTTATCCATCAGGGAGCTTTTGAAGGGGCCTTTGTATTATGTTGCAACAATTACGTTTGTTTGTATTTTCTACTGGAGGACATCCCCCATTTCAATTGCTCTGATATGCAACTTATGTGCCGGAGATGGTACTTTTCACTTTTGTCTATCAACTTGTTAACTCTTTCCAACCACAAATTTAGAGCTTACCCTTAACAACCTTCACACTTCACTATTTCAGGGCTTGCTGATATTGTTGGAAGACGATTTGGAAGTGAAAAGATCTTTTACAATAAAAACAAGTCACTTGCTGGTAGTGTGGCAATGGCAACTGCTGGTTTTCTTGCATCTATTGGGTAAACTCTCTCTTCGCTTTGGATTTGAGTCATCAAGTATAACGAGTTACTGTGTTTGTGATCTTTCTGGGTTGGTTTAGTAAGTATTGTGATTTGTGAATGACAGATATATGTACTATTTCTCCTTGTTTGGGTATGTTGAGGCAAGCGTCGGAATGGCTATGAGATTCTTAATTGTGTCCCTTGCCTCAGCATTGGTGGAGTCTCTCCCCATAAGCACTGAGATTGACGACAACCTCACTGTTCCACTCACTTCGTTTCTGGTAGGGAGCCTAGTTTTTTAGACTTTTTTGAGCCAAAAAGATAAAGTTGCTACGTCTAGAAAGATGGGAAATGGGGATGTCGTTTTGCAATGTCACAAGGCACGGGGCGACAACTTGGCTTTTCACGATGTGATTGGACACAAGAAGATTTCTTACAAATCCTATTTGACATGTAGTTTTATTATGTTAACTTGAATAGATTCTACTGAACCAGCTGATATTAGACATTTATAATGAAATTCTATTGAAGCTATTGTTATGAAAATCCATGTGATTATGTTAAAGGGAATGCATTGTGTTGTGAAGTTCCAACGAAACAGTGATTGGAACTTCAATATGCAGAGAAGCTAAAATCAGCTTGAAGAAGAAGATGAAATCCGAGCTGCCTCATGGAAACGAATAAGATCGCCAAACAAAACAAAGAACAGAGAAAAACAAAAAAGTTAAATTTTTGCAATAAAAAAAATTTGAGTGCCATTTTATAATTATTACCATGGGGTAACTTTTAAAATAAAAATTGGAGTCCTAATTTCTCTAAGGTTGTAAATTTGAAGGGCTAAATTTAAGTATATAATTTTGTAGGTTTAATTTAATACAAACACTAATTGCAAAAAACTCTTAAATATGGTAGTAATCGGAATACTCTCGAACTTATAAAAGCTGCATAGATTACTACATATTTCCATTTTCTTCTCCAACTTTGAGTACAACAATTTGGGTGAAACATGTTTATTGTGCCCTAAAGCTGTATTTTTCATATCCATGGCATAGTAATAATCTCCCTAAATTTGGGGATTTAAATCCTCACTTCTATTAAAGCCAAAGAAAAAATTAATAATAATTAAATATATTATGGTTGATTATATCGCAAGGTTGCTTAGGAAATACTATCAATGACATTAAATATAGTATAAAAATATATTTATTAAGATGAATACACGAGTGGAGTGGTTGCACAAATGGTTCTTTGTATTTTAAGTCAATTTCATTGTTTATCTCTAAAGTTAACGACCACTCTCAAATAGATGATGAGATCGTAGGAAAATTCAAATTTTATAGTCGAAACAAAACATTTACATGGTTCACTGACAATGTACATAGTTCTAGTTGGATCCACAAGACAATTGGAATATAATTTTATTAGAGAGAATGTTATAAAATACAAAATAATTGGCAAGGTTCCCAACTTGGTCATTTGAATTGTCATATAATAGGTCAAGGCATTCCAACAAATCTCCACCTTTGGCTTAAATTCTTTCACAAATAACGGATATACTAAATGAAAGATTAAAATATCCGTAGATATGCCGATACGTCCGTAAATTCAAGTGTTTAAAGTCGATACTCAATTTTTCACAAATATTTCCAACATCTTTATACACGTACATAAAACACAAAGTATGACATCTATTCACTCCAAATAAATAGTATTTAACTTAGATTGAGAGTAGAAACAAGATAACTATTGATCTAAACAAACTGAAATCTCAATATCGAAACTAGTATCAAAACTTTAGTCATTGCAAGATGTAACATAAGACACATTGGTAGACGAACCTATACATCTCATTCATATTTTAGAGAGTCTCAACACATATATCAAATACATTAATGAAATTGGATGTAATGTGTAACCTTGTTAGTTTGCCAAGTGACGTTGGTTGGCTGCTTCGAGATCATGTGAGTTAAAAGGATTCTGATTGGTATTTAACTCCACTAATGTGCGTAATATTTGGGTCGGCGTTGACACCTTCAAGAGTGATTCATAATCAAATTGCTTTGAAAAGTATATATTAAAATTTAATTTCAATTCTCTGATTCCAACAACATCCGTTGTCGTCCAGCGGTTAGGATATCTGGCTTTCACCCAGGAGACCCGGGTTCGATTCCCGGCAACGGAATTCCTTTTTCCATCTTATTATTTTGTTTTTGTAAAATTATTATTTTTAACATATTTTCGATGCCCTCTTCTTTCTCGATGAAACTTCCCTCTTTCTGCAATCTTCTCCAGTCCTACTGTGTTTGGATTTGTACGCTCTCTCCATTTTTGCTTCGACTTCAACTTCATACAAGTACGTACGCCTAAACCTTTCTACATTTTTCAATTTTCCTCATTGATTTTGCCAATATTACGAACGTTTTTCCAGTAAAACAATTTCCAGAAATGTTGCGTTTGATGCCAGTTTGCAATATTTAGAATGTTAGAAGATTTCTTTTCTTTTTTTGTATTTTGTTTGATCGGTTAGTTTTACAAGTTTGATTCATTTCAGAATGTGTAAATCCTCTCGTTAGTCTATTATTCAACTTCTGTTTTTGATGATCCTTGAAATTGGATTTATTTTTTTTACTGTGTTGCTTTAAACTTGTTCAGTCGTTGTGTTTAATGACATTTGTTCTGGTTATTATGTTTCTAGGCTTATATTGAAACTCCTCCTGCTTCTAGATCCATGTCAATGCCTAATGAGGACAATGCATCTTCACAAACTCAGGTAGCTTTTCCCTTTATGTTTCTTTTTCATTTTCTTGTTTGCATTTAGCACCTCAGTATATGAATAATGGGAAATGACGGTAAAACCTATAATTGCTTTGTTTACGGTGAAGAATGAAAACTTGAATTAGTTGTATGGACTATGCGTGTTACAAGAGAAAAAATGGCATTATAATATTGATGTGCCTCAAAGTATTTCTAACCGCTGAAATCCGTTGGTTTCTTGAATTAGTTACTTCAGGAAAGAATGAACAATGGGACTATACCACTGTTATAAAACGGTTTACAAGCCAAATGGTCTAACTTGCTTAACTTTCAAGCTATTAAATAATCCTTACCTTATCAATCCAACTGGTTACTTGCCACAACGAAACTACTTAATCAGTGAGCTTTCTTTCACAGACTTCCCCCCCTCAGTTTAATGATACTCAACCAGATTGTTCCCCTGAAATTGGATTTTTATTTTTCTGTGAGATTTGTTGCAGTAAGTTTTCTTTATTGTCACTGGTATGTGCTAGAAATAGAATTGTAAAAAAATATTAAGTCATGTGTGTACAATATATGATATTTCTACCTGGATTATCAAGAAGGTTAAGATGCATCTAGCTGGTTCTTTTGAAAGGATCTTTAGCAATGGTCTGTCAGCACCAATGTTTTGAAAGTGTAAGGCGTCTCAAGCTTGTCCTCTTAAAGAGGCTAGGGATAAGCCGCAAGTTGAGACATTTGGTTCAATTTTAATAACAATTACACAAATACTAAATTTGTACATTCACATATATATAGTGTGGTAAGAAACCAACTTTTCGTTGAGAAAAATAGAAAATTATAAGGGCATACAACAAACAAACCCGAACAAAAGAGTCTTGAAGAAAAAAATTACAGGAAAGAACTCCAATCCAAAGAAGAAGAAAAAGAAGACAATGGTCATAATTACCAAGAGGTCTTGTAACTGAGGCCTAAAGGGAGATATTAAACCTAGTAGCCATCTCCCAAGCCTCTCACTCGAATGCTCAACCTCTATAAAGTCACAAGTGACCACTTAAATAAAACATAATAGTCATATAAGTACAAAAAAGATCACTCCGGTAAATGGACACTTTATTGAAAATTTTGACAGGTTATTCTCAATGCAACGACTATCATCACTAAGCCTAGGTTGCAAAGATAGCAATAGCCAATACAGCTCATGTATAAACATAATATCATTACATAAAAACTTATATCTTTCGTAATAACGGCCTAATGGGGCAAATTGATATCATTCGTCTGATTGATACATGGGACATAAAGACTTCAACATTTAGTGTGTTTGGCGTAGAGACATAAGGCCTCTTATGCTTCAAAGAAGGTGTAAGTTTCAAGGCTTAGTCTTAGTATGGGTAATGGTCAAACATGTCATGGAAACTCAAGAAGTATAGTCGTATTAGTTTTCAATTTTTGATTTCCTTATTAGAAGACACATAGCTAACTGGTATTTCTTTTCCTCATATTTGCAGCTTTCATCTAATTTGTTTGGGGATCTCCTGGATTCCGTGATTGTTGATATTGCATCGGAATGCCATCGAATAGCAAGGTTAGGTCTTGATCGTAACTTAGAAGAGGAAGAAGAAGAATTAAGACTTTCAGCACAAGCACGAGTAAGAGTAGCAGATTCTAGCAATAGTAGTGAGGCAAACGGCAAATATGTAGTTGATATTTTTGGACAAACTCATCCATCTGTTGCCAACGAGATATTTGATTGCATGAATTGTGGTCGATCAATTATGGCTGGGAGATTTGCCCCTCATTTAGAGAAATGCATGGGAAGGGTAACTCTCTGCCCTGTAATTAATATATGTTTTTCAGAAACGTTCCGCTTCTTTTTTGTTAATCTCTTTTCACTTTGTCTCATCAACTGTCTACTCTACTATAGGGTAGAAAGGCTCGTCCCAAAGTAACAAGAAGTAGTACAGCGGCTCAGAGCCGGTATTCACGAGGCAATCCTGTTTCTGCATATTCCCCTTACCCCAATTCCACCAGCACGAATCGCTTACCTAATGGAACATCTAGTCTTGCAGGGGAGGAGTACTCAAATGGTACATCTGAAGACCCATGAACAGTGGAGCAATGGTTGAATGATTCCAATTTGAGAAAACATACTGTAATCTTAATATGCGCACAGGAATATAATGATATCTCCTGTCATGTTCAGTTTTTACATTACATGACTTCTTTGTATGAGTTATCATTACGTGGGAAAAAAATATATCATGTCTGGAATCTATACTATGAGTTCATTAATTTGAACTGTTCCAAATTTTGATGATGAAGATCTTGTACAGAAGTTCGAGGAAATGGAAGTTAAATGCAATTCTAATTTGGTGTCTTCAATTTCCATTATAAAATTGAGTGCAATTGGCCAATCAGGATGTTTTTTCGATGTGGGGTTCTATTTTTGTGGTTACCTAGTTAGAACATACATATTTTTTCCAAGTTCCAAATCTTGTAAAAATTGAGTAGTGGTTGAGGATGCTATCTCCTATTGTTTCAAACATTTCAATTTGCTTCCATAAAGCTTTAGTCCTTTTCATATTAGATCCTCTGAAAGGGGCCACAAAGATTTTAAAGGCAGTTAAACTCTTGCTTTGTTCATTTTCTGACAGTTCCTAAGATATTCAGCTCTTTTGCTAGAAATTCTATCAACAATTTTATGGAAGCAAATTGCAGGAAGGTGGTCCAAAAGGTTGCCAATCTATGCTCAGCCACTGGAAAACTAGAATGTTAGTTAAGTCTGCATCAGTGGTCTCCACGCTCCACTTTCATTTGCTCAAACATTTCAAGTATGATTGCAGGGACCATAGGGCAGTGCTTGGAAGCTTATGAGACCTGAATGGCTGATTTCTTCTATGAGCATATTGAACAAGAATTGTGCTCAGATACGTCTCTCTCACACAAACCCTTCTTTTTTCTGCCATATAATTGCTTTGAATTTCCGACTGCAATACTTCTCAATTCTTAGGTTAATATGAAAAGAAGTGTTAGATAATAGCTTCTTGAATTTGGCCATTAGTTTTTTAACCTTCTCGTGCACTTGTATATGAAAGCAAGTGAGGCTAGAGCCAATATTGCAAAAATTATTGAATGTTTTTGTTTCTAGTAAAATGTGGTTATTACTTTTATACTTTTTAGATAGAGGAATATATTGTAAAATATTTTTGGTTATGCTTCCAACTGTCATGAAGGTGGCGACTCTACTAAATAACCTTTTTCCAAAACAGGATCTCAAATAATGATTAATTTCTTTAATTCTTATAAACCACAAACATACCACTAATGAAGTGCAGGTGCTCCACTCAGCTATAATAAAGTAGTTTCTTTATAAGATTTGGAGAAAAAATACGCCCTACCTCTCTGTCCTCTCTCTCAAGCAGGAATAAACACATCATCAAACACCGAAGGTATGATTATTATCTTCATTTAATCATGATTAGAAACTTTATGAATTTCTTATAGTTGTTGCCACACATTCCCTTATTTGAAAAGGTTTATCATTATCACTAATAAAAAAGTGGGAGGTGAATTTCCTTCCTTGGCAGAAAGATACAGAATAATTCGTTACTCACTCTTTTCTACTTTTATTTCATTTTCTCCATTATATTATAGCCCCTATTCCTTCATATACTACTTTAGATACTTAGATGTCACTGGTGGTCCGATGGATCTCTGAAAAAATTTTAGTTAGAGGAATTAAATTAATAACTTACATGAAACTGATAAGCTTTTGTAAATTATAAACTATGTTACTTCTGAGAGTGTTGGGTTTGTGTATATTTTTGCAGATCATATCTATCTAAATATAAATGATTAATTAATTGGGGAGCAGTTTTTCTCCGGCCTTGAAAGCTCATGGTAACATAATTTCAAATATTTATAGTTTTCAACGTTATTTCTGATATTTATTTGCACCATAAACTATCTTAAATCCAATAACTGTTTTTTTTTTTTAAATATAGCATTATAGTTGTGGTGTGTGAATTTGAACTGTCAATTAATAACTAAGAGTACCAAGATTTTATCAGTTAAGTAATTGGTAGATACAATCAAATGAGATTAAGTTATAAATTTGGTCTGTATGGTTTGAAGAAAATTAGAATTTAGTCCCTACAATTTTGAAAGTTAGAATTTAGTGTTTATGGCTTGTTTAAACCATGTGAGTAGTTTCTTAAAAAAAAAAAAACCTTGTAAATGGTCTCTTATTTTATCAAACTATATAGACTAAATTCTAGCTATAAATCATAAGGACTAAATTCTAACATTTTCCAATTTATAAGGGACCACATTTGCAATTTAAACATCAAGTTGTTGGATCATCTTCATTTGATCTACCAAGTCTCATCTACTAAAGAAACGAAAAGATTATATTTATAATGTTGTGAATAATTTCATTTATGAAATGCATTCTTGACAAACAAGATGATTTGAAATCTATATGACCAAATTATAGAAGATTGTCTTTTTAGCTTTTAGGATTCCTCCTTGAATAACTCCCTATTTGAGTTAATTGATCCAATTTTTTAGACACATCATAATCCCAATCGAGTTTATGCCACTTTGTTTTTGGTTGACGAATATAACTACTTGGTTTCGTGTAGCTAGATCCTTTTGCTATATCAACTGATCTGATGGACATGAACTTGGAGCAAAACTAAAAAGACAAGATGAAATTATGCTTCAAAATTTCTTCGTCCCAGTCTGAATAGGACTCTGAGTATGATGTTTTTTTACTGCGGGAAAGAAAGAAAGAGGGTTGTAGCCAGGTGGAATAATTAAGAAAGGACCACCTTCAGGCTGATGATTGAGTTGTCCCGAAAAAGCAGAGAGAGATTGGTATTATTATTTTGAGTTGCAAAGGACACAGTGAAGGTGGCTCCTAATTAGGGAAATCTTTCAAGATTTTTTGTCACCGTTGTGAAAGTTACAACATAAAAGCTCCCACCACTCCATTTGACACGGATTTTCTAGATATAGACCTATCTGAACGATATTAAGACATGTTTGAAATGACCTCTCAAATGCTTAAAAAAGAATTTTAAGTGCTGAAATTTGTTTTAAGCATTTGAATAAATCATTTCAAACATGTCTTTACACATGACGTGGGGTTTAAAAGAAACCCTTCCATATGTCCTCCAACTCTTTTTAAAGGTGCATCTTCATTTTTTCAGCCCAATTTATTCTTTTCAACTCCATTGATACATCATTAGTTCTTTTGAGTATGTCGTGTGAACATAGATCATGACATCTTGAATAAGATAGTCATTACTCACTTGATACCCAAGTTTATTTGGAGTATATGAGTGTGAATTTCTTGAGCCTTGCATAAAAGCTTACTATGGTCCCCTTTTATACAGTACATTATCATTTAACAAAAACTTCACCCAAATGGAAGGACTCGTGTTTGATGGGTTTGAATATGGTTAAGATAGAAGGGAATCAAAATAGATCTTTATCATTAGAATAAAACCAAAATCATGTAAGTCATAGTTTTTCTTATTAGTGACAAGAACAAAAATCAACCCATTATTGGAAGTGTGTACATGTTGGTATGTACATAAAAGATAGAAAGTTTATAATTTATATGTTGGATTTTGGTTTAGTTTGTGATTTGTGATTAACTAAAGTAAGTTTGGGATTTATTAATATTGATATGATTTTGATCATCATACCTCTCTTGGGTCTACAAAAAGGGCTGGTCTTGTAGTTGGTGGGGTTTTTGTCAACTCATGTAGGCTATTTCTTGCTTCTTTCTTCAATGCCTTTATGCACCACAAGTCTTCAGGGCATGACAGCAATTTCCAATGTGGAATCTCTTCTCTTAGAGAGTCTTCTCCTCCAATCTCTGTTACTATTACTTTACAGTCCCTTGCTGCAGCCGCCATGTTGTGTACGTATTGGCACAACGCTCTCACCAGCTTCCCTGTCCCCGTCCCCTCCCGATGAACCCCATACATGAAATAGAATCCAAATGGCTCATAGAAATCGGGTATTGATGGCAACTTTAGACATGGGAAGATCTTGTCTATCACCTTGGAGCTCTCTGTATATATCAAACATGACAATGGTGCCTTCCCCAATCGTAGCTTGAACACCTTGTGAAAAAAATTAATGAAATGATTAAATATACTGTAACCTATCAGTCTAAGAAGCAAGCTTCTTGTGTTGATAGTCGTAGTTTAACACTCACCTCTCCACTGTTCCATACACTCAGCATTGCCCAGCTCTTCGGTATTGTTATCTCCGACTTGCTACCGTTCGTTTCAAATTTGGTGGAGGAGACATCGTCATCTTTGTAGTAAGCAACCCATGTGCCAAGGCTTAGCTTGTGTTTGAGCACATGATCAATGTCATGGGGGAAAAACTCAGTAGAGGCCATGAATTTTCGGTAGAGAAACTCCGCAACGTCTACTTTTAGGCGAGCAATCTGGATGTTAGAAGGGAGTTGATATGATCGGTAATGTTTCACCGGGTTCACCAAAATTGCTGGAACTCTAAAGTTAGTGTATCCAAGCTTGTTAATGAACAACTTCACAGAGGCTTCATTGTCTTTCTCCGTCGCCATATAAGCATAATCTACATCATTAATCATAAACCACTCCTCAAGGCGTCGCACAAGGCTACAACCAATCCCTCGACGGCGAAACGACGGCGCAACACGAAGGCCTAAAACATACCCAACCTTAGCACGGTCTTTCGGCGCCTGATGAACAGTTACCACCTTTATAGAGCCTTGAATCACACCAACCAACTGGTTATCCACTTCGGCAACCTGAAGTAACGAGAAACTCAAGTCAATAGGTTTACGATATTATATATATAAAAGAAAAAAAAGAACACAAGAAAGGGAAGAAGGGGAAGTGGTGGGAAGGAAATACCAGCATCTTGTACAAGGGACTGTTTCTGATCCTACAAATGGGGTCACCCATAGTGTCTGTGAAGAGAAAAACTCTTTCAGATGGCCCTACCTCGCATCTTCTCTCTAGATCTTCCACTCTACCTCTATCTGCAGATTGCCCATCATAGCTTCTTATTATCAAAATTTCTTCTTCACATCCCATTTTTCCTTTGGAAAACTATATATATATATATATATATAATACTATATATCTATATCTATATCTATATCTATATCTATCTATATATATATATATATATAACTACTTCTCTCTAGCCATTATATGTATAAATACATTACAAGTTCAATCAACAACCCTTTAAAAAGACAATAGTGCTAACAGCTACCTTCCTAGCTCTCTCTTTTGTGCAAAAGAAAACAAAAAAGAAAAAAGAAAAAAAAAAGATCTAAAAAACCTTGAGGGGCTTGAAAATTTTTGAGTCTGATGATTTGCATTTTATACCCAAATTGGTGGGGTTCCATTTATGGGATCTTTTTTTTAAAAAAAAATGTTTATAGAAAAAGATAAAAACACACACACACACACACACATAGACACTTAGAGGGTGTTGAGACAAAGATATATTGTGTGGTTTTTGTTTGTAAGTTGTTTTTGCCATTTTTGATGTAATTTAATTAGATTATTACAACGTTAGGATAACCTCAGGCTCACGCCATAGAGCACACTCCATTCAGAATATGTTCTTCTTTGTGTCTATTATTCATTGGTTCATAAATTAACCTTAATTTTATTTTTATGTCACTTTCTAATATTTTTTTAAATTTTAATTTCATCATGTATATAGTACGGATAATTTTGCTTAAAAGTCCTTCTATTGCTCGTGTGGATGTAATATAAACTAGTTATAAGAATCTAATCATAGATTTTTTAACCAATTTTTTTTTATAGGTTTCTTTTGGCAATGGCTTTTGGATCCATCTTTCCTTTGTCGCCACTTGCCGGCAGGGAAAAAGGAAAAGAAAAAAATAATAATAATATCTCTTCCTATCTTGGCCTAAAATTTAGTGCATGATTTTTTTTTTTTTTTTTTTGCATAAAGTAAAGTGGTTGTCGATTATGTTGTTATATTTGTTGGTTTGTTTTGTTTTATTAACACCCTTTCGTTAATTAGGTAAATATCATTTCTAGGGTTCCAGGGGTTTTGTTTCTAAATTTTGATCTTAAACCAACGTGAGTATTTACCTCATGATAATTGACATGTAATTATTTTAAGAAGTTAAAAGTTTGAATTTTTATACTTTGATCTTAAACTTCTGATTATATAAACTTCTATTTTATCTTTTGGTAAAAGTGATCGTACTCTAGTTTATTATTATAATACCGAATCAATTAAAATCATTCTTGTCATAGGAATGTTTTATCGATAATAGAAACAATTAAGTACAACTGAACTTCAAATGATACAAAGTGTAAGGCGAAGTTAAAAGTGTCTTTTGAAATTTGAGAAAACTAGGTAAAATATAAATTCAATTTTAATTTTTTAAAAGAAAAGTTAGAAACATGGTAATTATTAGTATACGGACATATGAATTAACATATTTAAACAAACATATTTAAACAATCTACAATGGATGGAGGGTGAAGTCCCTATCTTGGATTTTGTTTGTATGTATGAACATGGGTGGTGAGGCTTTAATTAGGTGGTCCTCTCTCTCTCTCTCTCTCCTTTTATACACAATAAAATTAGATTCGAAAATGAAAGTGAAGCCCCACTAAAAAACCCATGCCTATATGTATATATCTTTTAAATTTCTTGTGTTATAATATATATATGTGTGTGTATATATATATATAGATTTGTGTGGTAAATATTATTATTGAGACAAATATACTCTTTGTAGGGCTTTTAGAGCGTGCATACATCTTTTCATCTAAACGCACATGCGACAAACAAGTAATTATCATGCAATCCATTATGCTTTATATATTATAACACACCTCAATTACCCAATAAATATTATACATATAATATATACTGTGTGTGTGTGCAAATATATATTAGGATAAACACATGAAAAAATATGCAACATTTATTCTCTCATCCAAACTTTGGCTCAACCTTATAATTGAATGTTTGATGTCGTGAGTATATTTATAAAAAAAAAACAAGTAAATTAAGAATCGATTTGAATTGACTTGACTTGAGTTTTTTCTCAAGAAAAACTCAATCATCCATATAATTAAGTTGGATTGAATTTATTTGTATTTATAAAAATCTATTTTAATTTTCTTTAGTTTCTCTCGTTTTGGCTGCTAAAAAAAATATGATATATATATTTGGATGTAGCAAAAAGATGTATTGAATTGTCTCATTCTTACCATGAACCCTAGCTATAGCTGCCTTTACCATCTTTCCACAAAGTCAACTAATGAGTTGTTATATATCAAAAGAATTTGGCCACCTCTTTGTTTAGGATCATTTATACACAATATAAGATATCCTTTGGCCTATGAGATCCTTTGTTTTCTCCTTTTAGTATCTAATCTTTATCTACATGTATATCTAGATATGTAGCTTTACTACATTTTATTCGATTTTTCTTTTACCTAAAATTTATGTACGTCAAACAAACTTATTGCCCTGAGAAAAAACATGTAATCAACTCGATTTTCTTACAAGAATAAACTAATTTATTGCAACAACAACATATATAGGTACAAATCTTTAACATTGGTCAACAATATAAATAGATGGTCTAAATAGTTGAGTAATACCCAAGTTTTATTTTACACCAAAAACAAATCTACCATACTATTAACAGATATAACATAATGCACGTAAATTTGAACTTTGAGTATTTTTTTTTTTTTGAAGTATTTGAATAGAAATTTAAACTTTCAATCTCACAAGAAATATTACAAGCTAATTAATTACTATTAAGATATGCTTATTATTTTGACTAATTACCTTAAATGATGTCTCAATAATAAAAAGCTACACCCAATTTGGATAAAATTGGGAGTAACTAGTTAGTATATTGATTTTATTTGGTTTCAATAATGATGCCTATTTTTATATATGTTAATCATGTAGGGCACACATTAATTAATAAAGGAGATTTTAATCACATTGACTTTAATTAGAAAGAAAAATTCGTTAATTTTCTTATAATTAACCTCCAAGGATGAATTAATTAGTTACCTCTTTAATTTTTTGATCCCAAGTGGTTGACAAAAATGTTGATAAAACCCTTAGACTTCAATTTCAAAGTCTCATTCTTATTATGACCTTTGTCCCCAAAATTTATCTTTCTTAGTTGACTCCAAGATAAAGACATTTTATTAGGATAAACTTCAACCCAATTAAAACTTGCCTACATATAACAATTTCTCATTTTACTTCCCATCTCTAATATTTACTCAAATTCAATTATATTAATTAACACATATATAATATATTATAATAATAATAATCTTTGTCCAAAAATAAATAAATTAACTAGCTATCTAGTGTGTGTATATATATAGTTTTCATATCATTGGGTAAAATAGTTGAATTGTTAAAGCTATTTTCAAATATAGCAAAATAAATTAAGATATTTTGTTCATTTAAAAAAGTTTTTTCAAAAATAGAAAAAAATTTACAAACTATGAAACAAAATCAGTAAAAGAAAAAAGTTCATTTTTCTATGAAGATTAAATATTTTGTGAAAGGTTCTATTCTTTACCATTTTTTAAAAACTCTATAACATCTCCATTTAAATTTTCTTAATTAAAATGATATTTGTAAGAAGGCAAAATTAGGTAAACTCTTATAAAAATTTATGACTAAATTTTGTAAATAAAATAGATATATATATAATTAGATAATAATCCTTTAAAGTTTACTCGTTCTAATATAAATTTGTTAGTGAGTTTAACAATGTATCGTATATATTACGATAAAAAGATTTGAAAACATCTCCCATTCTTATTTAAACTACATATTTAAATTAGTTGATGAAGTTGTATACACTAAATAAATATCAACAAATTTTTTAAATATAATAAAATAGTATTAACAAAATTTCATATTTTATCAACTTTATCATTTACTAGCGTTTTTTTTTTTTAAAAAAAAATCAATAACCAACTCTTTGAAATTTTTAATAAGTAAATTAAAAAGTAGTTTTGAGTGGAGTTGCATATCAATATATGTATGATTGGTACATTATCTATGTAAAAAAGAAGAACTAATTTAATTATATATAGTTGTTTTAAATTAAAAGAAAAGAAAAGAAAAAAACATAAAAGCAGAGAAAGAGAAACTTAGTAGGAAACAGTAAAACCACAAACTTATGTCACTGAATTAATTAAATGAATTTGAAGTTAATCATTTCATTTCACTTACAAATAACACACTTAACCATTAGTAATAAGAAGTAACCCCACTATCTAATCCCATCACTATCATTCCTTTTTCCCCTTTCTTTTTTCTCATTCCATTTTCTCTTTTCTCTTTTCTCTTTTTTCATTTGTCGGCCAAACTATTCTATTTTATAAAATACTAATTATATACTTCCTATGCTTTAATTTCAAAAATATCTTTTCAATATCGTCACACTCTTTTTAGACTTTTTGAAATTATTGTTAAATGATTTTGGATATATAGTTTTGAAATGTTTATAAAAAATGAGAAGCTTGCAAATACTTGTTGAATAATAAACAATGTTTAGGGGTGTGTGTATACTGTGTATATATAATTTAGCAATGGGTTCTTAATTCTAATTTGACAAGATCTCATCGATCAATCCTATCATAATTACCTGGAAAGAGGCGCAAATTCCAATATCGTCTTCCATTCCCCAATCACAAACTATACACGTGGAAAAGACTCTCTTCCTCACCCCCACGAGTCTGGTTTGTGGCTCAACCCCACCATCACCACCACTAAAAACCCTCAACAGATTCATTTTCCTCTTTGCTTTCTCCTTTTCTTCTTCTCCCACCAAAATAATACTTTTTTTTTTTTTAAGAAAAAACATCTTTTTACTCAAGAGAAAAAGGAAAAAAAAAAAAAAAAAGGGAAAGAATGTTCTTTATATTTTTTAAAATTAAAAGCTAGAACACATGGAGTTTAGTTGCCCAAAAGAATATATTAATATTTTTATTATTAGTAGAAAAAAAAATTAGATTTAAAAAAAAAAAGAAAAAGAAAAAAAGAATTGTGTGTCTAGGAAGAATATAATTGCATGCATAATAATGGTGTGTGTGGGCTTTATGCAATGGGGAGGGAGGGGGAGAGTTATGAGTATTTGGAGAAAGCACTTTCAATTGTTTTCCAATATAATGACTTGGGGGGTTTTAGGGACCCATTTGAAACCCAACTTTTTCTCAAGGGTTCGATTGCAATTTGGGAAAGGATCTTTCTTTGCCACCAAACAATATAATGTCTTATGATTTTGTTTGGACCAAAATTTAAATTACTCAAAATCACTTTCATAATCATTTGATGTGTTGTCTAATTCCTATCCCAAACACGCCCCTTCGTGGATGCCACACCCCCCATGCTTATGCTCCAATTATATCATCTCAATAATACTCATCTTCTTCTTATTATTAATTATGTACTCTCGACCAAGAGATTAATTGTAAGGTTTAGTACTACACTCATGCGATTTCTTATTGAAATATTACAAGTATAGTTGTTCAACATTGAAATAAATTTTAGATAGGAAAGTAATGGATTTCTCGTATGAGTCATGTCGATCATCTTAATTAAAAACACTTTAAACTTGAGTGCACTAACTCTTAATTTGAGAGTAGGAAAGGAGTGAGAAGTGTATAAAAGCTTTGAGAATTAAAGTGCTCTTGTAATTGAGATCAATGAGAGAATTATTCTATGTGATTGTAACAATTTTTCACATAGTGAGTTTCGTTTTAGTGGGTCAGGGTTTTTCTTCAAGTGGAGAGTTTTTCATGTAAATTCTTTATGTTTTCAGTTTTATTGTTTTCTTTTAACCTCTTTTAATTTCTTTGTTTATTTCTTGTGGTAGAAGTGAGAGGTTTTTTCCCAACATTTTTTACTCTCAAACGAAAGAATATAAAGGAGAATTTAACTAAGGTAACACACCAAAACCTAAAGTGTTTTATGGTTGGGACGATTTAAAATGAAAGAGATAGACTCTTTTTTAATTATAATGTTTGGAGATAATCTCTTCTTTTAACCGTTCTGATCTTCCACCACACACCTTGCATAATCACAAGACAATGCTCAAGTGCAAACTTATGGAACCGCTAACATCATACTCTCCATCATGATAAAGTGAACATGTCATAAGTATGAATTCTTTCTTCTTCAAAAGAAGTCACTATTTCCCTTTACGAGAAATATAATGTTAACATATGATCCAGAGCCTTTTGACTACTCTACTCTATCTTTTATGTGTCCATATTGTTAGCATTTCCAACATATCATTTCTTAGCTTTTACTCAAAGACTTTCTCCTGTTTTGAACTTCCACTAGAATCACTTATCTACTAACACACTAGACCACCATCACTCTCTAACTCTTAAGAACAACTGTTGTTCGTTATTTTCTTCAAGTCCCTTAGTGTAATACAAATTGTATATTAGCACATACTTTACTAGCACTTGTGATAGCTCTCTAAACGAGCTATTTATTACCATTTAAATCGGTTATTTCCTAGAGATATAATGGTTTATTTAGTGTAATTTTGACAGAAAAACAAGCAACGAGATCCTTGAGACGTTTTATATGCAATTCACGTCAAAATGGTGTAGAAAAGGAAGCATAATTCTAAAGTCGAGAACCCATTTTATAGGGCAAAATAAAGTCGTAAAAGGGGATGGAGATTCTAGAGGACAGTCAACCACCATGTATTAATCTTATCTAATTAGGACTTTACTAGGATTGTAACTCATGGGTTCATAAATTTTCTCTTTAGTTTATGTATGGGATCGATAAGGTATAATTGTATTTAGTTTTGTGAAAGCAAATCCCACGTAGTTTTGTGAGATTTTAATCATTTAATCTATGTTTTCTTTCAATGTTATGCTTATAATTTAAAATTATGTTACTAAATGGATTCACACTCCTCTTCCCAATGTATTTCTTAGCTAAACTATGTTAAGTTAGCACGTTTGTTTATGTTCGTCAATACTTGAAATCTTGCGATAGTTAGAATTTGTATACTAGAACGTGTAGTTTCATAGAATTAGAAAAAAATAAAAATATAACAAGTCTTAGACAATAATTTTCTTTTATTTGGAAAGTTTAAACACCAAAATAAATACTGTGAAAAAAAAACAAGAATTAAAATAGAGGTTTGAGAACAAAAAAATACTTGCAAACATGAAAATTTCTAAACTAAAACAATCTTTACACTTAACCATTAATGCTATATCTTTAGTTTCTTTTTTAAATTATGTTTTTTTCTTTTTAATGTATATTTTTAGCTAAATTTTAAAAAGTGATTTTTCTAAAAACAAAATTGAAAGTTAGTTTAGTTTTTAAAATCATTGGTAAAAATAGATAGAATAAAAGAAATTAGAATTTTAAAAGTACAAAACGTGTTTATAGACATAATTTTCAAAACTAAAATGTTTTAAAGACTGTGTATTTGAATGGTAGAATATTAGTTGGATGCTAATGAATTAGATGATAATATTTTTTAGGAGTTCCTAAAGGTACAAAGCAAAATAGAAAAGAGAGGAATAATGTTCAGTAGGTAATGATCTACCATTAAATTAAGCTTCTTTCCATAATCCTTTAAAACATTGTATATATCATTTAATTTAAAATAGAAGTATAAAGTGATCTGAGAGATTTTCTAAATCAACTTTTAAAAAATTCATAGACTAAAATTGTATATTAATTTAAAAACTAAAAAATTTAATTGAGTCTATTCTTATAAATATAGAGAATAAAAAAATACATTTGTAAAATGTAAGAACAAGTGCACGTATTCTTTCAAACTTTACTGAAAATGTAGTTTTCCTAAACTTAAATTAAATAAAAGAGGAAAGAATAAAGGAGTTGAATTTAATCTAATTATTTCTACTGCACATCAGATAAAGAAATTGTTTATATAAAAGAATCTATCAATTTAAATTCTAAATTTTTAAAAATCAAACTAGGATTATTTCAAAAACAATTGTTTAGTTTATAGTATGTATCTCCTCTTCCTATTCTTCTTCTTCTTATTATTTTGCTCTAATTTAAAAGCTTATAATTATATTTTTTATAAAAATTATAAAAAATAAAATTATCACCTAACATTTAAAAATATATCTTAATATAAATTTTTTTTATAATATACTTTTATAGTAAGATGGAGAATAGATGCAAATGAAAAAAAAATGAAAGAAAAGTAGAACGAAAAACTATTCTTAGATTGAAAACAATAGGGATTTATGGGATATAGTTTTTTAAAAGGTTAAATTTGAAAAGAAAAAGAAAATAATAGTGTTTAATATTTGGTGAGAGGAAATTTGTTAGTAATTTTGATATTATGTTATAAATAATTTAGTTAATTTGATCATAATTGAACAAATTTGTAATTTGTTTTGGAAAATGAATAATTTTGGTAAAAGCAGAAAAGAAAAATAAAAAATAATGAAAACGTTTTCTTAATTGCTTTTTAAAATATTTTTCAAAATAAATGTACAAAACACATAACATAGTTTGATTGTTTTCTTTATATACTTTTAAACCTAAAAACAAAAACAAAACTACCAACCAACCAAGCACCTTACCTTTTCTACGATAATTAAATCTCATTCATATTTATAGAATAAATTTCTATATTTAATTGTTCAACTCAAAAGAAACTTTTTTTTATGTATCTTTTATTAAAGAATGATTAACATGTAAAATGATTATTTGAATTATTATTAATCCTACCTCAGTTTACTAATCCTAATTTAAACTAAGCAATAAATTGTATGGAGTGAATTATTATTAGATATAAATAAAAGTGAGTCCTAGATCTCCCTTGATTATTTAAGTCTATCAAATAATACAAAAGAGGTATCTGATACAAACAAGTGTGGGACTGTTCTTCACATTAAAGGAAGGGTTAGGTGTCATTTGAGGGTATTAAGGCAGAAAAAGAAAAGACCTAAGTTTTTATGTTAAATATATGTGTGTGTGTGTGTGTATATATATATATATATTGAATAATAATGTGTGATATACATATAAGATTATGTCTGCCACTTATACTAAGTTAAATGGACAAAATGCCTTAGAACTTTATAAAGTAATAAGAGAGAAGGGAAAAGCTGCAAATGTGGAATAATATATATGTGGATTGGGAGAGGGGAGAGAGGATAAGGTACCCCATAATATATAACTTTACAATTATTTGACACCAACATAAATGCCCTTAAAATTAACTTTGGTGTCTCTAAAAAAAACTTCTTCATCCAAAATTATTAATTGTGTAAAGGATTTTTTGTTTTTGTTTTTGTTTGTCACATCAAATTAATCTCAACCATCAAATGTTGAACCAAATCATAGGACTTGTCTTTCATGAAGATCTTTGTCTATTGAGCATTTCATTACTATTCTCTACAAATTACTAACAATTATTATTATTATATCTTTTTTTTTTGTGAAGTTTCTAGGTTGGAGCCATGTGTTATTTGAATCATTTCTAACATCACCTATGATCTTATCTATTATTACTTATACCCACATTTTTATATCAATACTACCCATTCATTATGTGCAATGTGTCTGGTGCTATTAATCGAGCAAGTGTTAGAATCTTACGTATTTATGGATTAAATCACGTCAACTCCTGATGTTTTTTAAACCTAACTCTTGTTATATTCTCTCTTTTTCTCTCCCTACAATAATCCATGTATATGTTGCATTCTCGTTTTAATTATCTACAATAAGAAGCAGGTTTTTTCATGGTTAAAATATTTTTTGGAGTTTTTCGAGTCGATCGAATTCAAAAAGTAGAGCAATTATGTGGAACAAACCCAAAGAGCAATGATTCGTGGGACATACACGAAGAGATGATTAAAAGGGTCCACACAATGGTAAGAGCATGACATATGACATGTAAATAATTTGGGTTGGAATACTCTTATAAGGGTTTTTTGTTTTTTGAAAATGCTGAAATTATAGAGAATTATATATTTGGCAGACAATAACGATGTTTGTTTTGGAGGAATAATTTTGAAGATAATGAAAATACTTAGATATTTGTATTTTCAATTCTTTTAAAAATAATATAGCTTTCTTATTTTATTTGTCAGTTTTTTCTCACCAAAATAATGTATTAGTTTTGAGATATTTATAATAATATATTTTAATTTGATTTTTTAAATAAATAAAACAACTACAATATAATTAACAAAAGTGTATTACATAGCACAAAATATTTATTTTAATTAAAAAAAAACAAATATGAAATTTATATTTATATAAAAAAAGAATGTTAAAAAAAAAAAAAGTAAAAATCCAAAACTCTCCCGATATCCTCCGTAACGATTCTCAATAATCTTAAAATATAGAAACAAATATAGTAATCGAGATGCCTACCAACCATGAAAAGAAGGACCTCCAATTAGGAAAAGAGTTTGAGATTTATTGTGATGCCTCAACACAAAGGATTGGGCCAAATTTAGTTTTGACTTTAGATATTTCAAGGAGATTTTGGTGACCCATTTTCTTTTTGGGCTTTCCACACCAATCTCTATGATCAAATATATGTTGGGCTAAAGGAAAGCCCAAAAAGCAAGTTCGATGGTAATCATCTTATTCCTACATTTCACATACAATTGAAGAAGGTATAAAATTGAATACCATAACAATAATAATTACAAAAATATTTGAAGATTTTTTTTAAATTTTTCTTAATTCAAAAGTCTAATCTATGTCTTAATCATTGATTTATAATATTTTGTTATTAATAAGATATTTTATGTCATATTATTACTTGCAAATGCAAAAGTAAAAGTAAAGGTCTCATCTCATTTTTTGGTTTCGAAAAATAAAAAAAGTGTATGTAATGTAAAAGAAAAAGAAGAAAAAGAAGAAAAAGGTTTGTTTGTTCCTTATTTGAGGGTTTTACCAAGATTTTACAATGCCAACAATGGCTTCCTTCTTCCTCTTCTTCCCCACTCCCACCATTACTGGCAGCTCTAAATCCTCTCCTCTCATCCCTCTTCACCCCTCTATCCTTCCTCAATCTCTCAATTTTTGCCCCTTCCCTTCCCGCTTTCACTCCCTCCTCACCTCTTCCCATTTCCTTCCTCTCGCCTCTATTTCCCCCGACGCTCTTCCCTTTTCCGATGACCCTCCACAAGAAGACCCGCTTCATTCTCTGGCCGAAGCCCAACTTGCCGTTTCCGAGTATCTACAGCGTTTCGGGGTTTTGGAGGACGAAGCTGTCTCCATTGCCTCCAATTCTCCTCGTTTCTTGAAGATGCTTGTTGATGCAGTTCGGGAATTGGACGAGACATCCATGTGGGATTCCTGGAGTAAGGAAAGAGGAGAACTTGATGGTTTTGGGTTTAAGGAAAAGGTAGCTTCGATGGCTATGGAGAAAGGTGACTGTGGGAAGGTTGCTTTCTTGGAAAGCGTTGGTATGAATCTTTCTTCTGCTATGAACGTTGCTCGTTACCTCTCTGGGGAGATGCTTCCATCTCTCATTTATAAGGTAGGACACTACTTTTGTTTGTTGTTCAATGTTCATTCTTTTAGAACTAATCCAGTTTTTTTTTTTTTTTTTTTTTTTTTTGAATTAAATATTCAAGGTTGTTCAGTTAGTGGGAATTTATGAAATTTGTTTCTGATTAGACGTGTCGGAGTTCTTCTTTACTTGAGTTGATATCTGTTGGCAGTGTAGAAATTGAAGACTGATTAGCTCGCCGATTGGTTTTGTCTTACATTTTCTCATTAGGTAAAATATATGAAGGCACTCTTCTTTTCTGGCAGCGGTGATGGAATACTCATAGGGAAAAATGCTCGTCGAATGATGACGAACTTATCAATTCCTCCTGATGATGATGTGCAACAAACTTTATCCTTTTTTGAGAAGGTCTTGTAAGAGTCTTGCCATAATTAGTTTTCAGTTCCCGAAGTTTTAACTTGTTTTTTCTTGATTCTGTTTCATTAATTTGTGGATTTTCATATCATCGTATGTTGTCTTTATTAATACTCTTACAGATTGAAGCCAGGCGTGGAGGCTTAGACATGTTGAGTTCAAATGAAGAATCCTTTGGTCTTTTACTTGAATCATTTCCCCGCATGCTTTTGCTGTCAGTAGAATCCCATGTAAAGCCAATGGTAGAATTTCTTGAAAAGATTGGCATCCCAAAGGAACGCATGAGAAGCATATTTCTGCTATTTCCACCCGTCATTTTCTTTGATACTGAAGTCCTCAAATCAAGGATAATGGCTTTTGAGGAGGTACTATTGCTTGCATCTACGTACTTATATACATACATGCTCACACAACTACACACAAGAGCATACTAGAAAATTAAGCCCATGAAAAGGGAACCAATCTAAAGAAAAGGGCTCCAATCAAGTAAAATAAAACTTAGAGGGTAATTACAAAAAAGTTTTATCATATTAGTGAAACATACCTCATAAAGGACCAACATCACTTGAGACATGGTCAAATTTTCATGTAAGCATCATTAGAGTAAGTTGATAATGGGTATGAAGTACCACACTCTCTTTAGGATGAAGCATCTATAGAGTTTGTCCTGTGTTGAAAGCTTGACCTCCTCCCTTTTTGTCCTTTCATTTCTCTGAATGAATCAAGTTTCTTATTGAAAAAAGAGTTCAATTTGTAGTATTACGTTATCTTGCTATTCTGTTATTACTTTTACTTTATTGATATATAATTTTCCTGTAGGTTGGCGTAGAAGTGACAGTATTTGGTAAATTGTTACTTAAATATCCATGGATTACGTCCAATTGCATCCACGGCAACCTTAAACAGATTGTTTCTTTCTTTGAATCGGAGAAGGTATGCCTTCTGTCTGGTCATTTTACCTTGCTTGTACTAATTTGATTAATTGCTTATTCAAAACTCTAGAATTTGATAGATAATTATGCTCATGAGAGCTATTGGTTGGTATTTTGGATTCAATGACAACTGGCCTGCTGATGTGATGACCATTCTAAATCTCATATTCTTACTTAAAGAATGAAGATGTATCTTTTTGAATTTGAGTGAAAATGAGCAATATTGGAAATAAAAGGCAGAGATGGTTGATTGGGGCTAAATGCAACTTTCCTTGAGAAGGCTTTAATTGAGAATCTGCCAACAGGTTTGTTTGGGAAGGAGCTAAAGTGAAAAGGGATAACACTAGGTAAAAATTGGCCCAACATTGGTATTGGAATCCAAGGATACGTTATTATTATCATCTTGCAAAGTGGCTATGGAAATTCCGGTTTGAGAAAGAGGATTAATGGAAATTTCACTGCAAGAAAAAAGATGGATGGAGAAGAGTTGTAATGGCTAAATTTTGAACCACCAATCATGGTTCGTTGCAGGTCACTTCTGTCAAACTTTCTATGCTCTCAAATAGGATTGGAGTTCTGCGAATCAGAGTTCTGTAAGTTTTTAGAATGATTTTTGGATTGGTAATGAACTCCTTTAAAGGCTTTCCTATGAGTATTCTCTCTTTCCAATTGGGAAACCTCTTTTGTCGAAGACATTTGGAATCCCTGCTAAAAATGGGACCTCAGTTATTGAAGTTTTATGGATATATTTTTCAACATGTGCCTCTTATCTTAAATTCACTCGCCCATTTCTCCTTAAACTCTCGTCAATTCTGTACAAATGGATACCTCTATCTACAAGAGTCTTCTTATGCAACCCTTTATTGATTGCTTTTGTGAGCAAGAGTGTCTCAGAGAAACGATATTTATTCTCCTAGCTTAGTTGACTCTTGGTGAAGATTGTTGCACTCTAACTTTTTAGGTATTTGTTCTCCTTTCTTTGCCTCTGTGGTTTAAGCTACCCTTCATCTTTGTGCTGTCCATCCATATCCTTTTTGTTTATATTCCATCTTCATCTCACTCTGTTTTTGTTTTTGCTATCCCAGACCTAAACTGAGCTACCTAGGAATTAATTTTCTACCGGTTTCCTTGACACCTAAATGTTGTAGGATTAGGTGGGTTGACCCATGAGATTAGTGAAGGTGTGTGTAAACTGGTCTGAACACTCACGGATCTAAAAAAGAGATCGAGTTTGGATGAGTTAGACATCCTCTTTTCGAGTAATGGTTTAACCTTATCCCATGGGGTGTAGGGTTTAGGGTCTGACCTTTTTTCTTTTCTTCATTTAATGGAATTTAATTACCATAATATTATTTATATACTTTTACTTTCTTCTTTTTCTTCACCTCTTGGGGTATTTTTTGACTCGATAGTATTCTTGATTGTCACTTGCCGTAAATTATCACCACTTTTTTGCAACTATACTTTTGTCCAATTGGAGAATTTTATGCAACTCTTATGGCTTGGGGTTGAAGCCTTATCTTTTCTAGTTTCAACCATCAAATTGGTTGTGCTTGGGCATTCTTTTGAAGATACAATATACCAGATATTTGTCACATGAAAATGATTCCTATGTCACTATATGAAGTTGGGAGACATATATATTTTAGGGCCAATATGAACTTAAACTTTGGTAGTTCAGTTGTATCAATCAAACACCCAAAATAATGTTTGTATATTCAAACTCTAAATTATGATCAAAACTAAATTTTACTTAATCCATTGTGATTCATAGATTTGAAAACAAGAAATTGAATTTAGATTGCATACCAAACATGCCTTTGCCTTTGGGTAAATGGGCATGATTTTGTACTAGGTGCTCTTTAAGTTGTCGAAAATCCAAGACTGCTAATATGACAAATGTGCACCTTTATATACCGAAAATCTCTCTGTTACTAGATGATATTTCATGACAGGTACCAAGTGCCAGCATTATTAATGCAATCAGCAGCTGGCCGCTGATTTTAGGAAGCTCAACTAGTAAATTGGAACTGATGGTAGACAGGCTTGATGGGCTAGGTGTTCGAAGCAAGAAGTTGGGTCAGGTGATAGCCACAAGTCCTCAGATATTACTTCTAAAACCTCAAGAATTTCTTCAGGTTGGTATCTAATATTATTTACCATTCTTTGTTGTATCCTGTATTGCAACTAATGTCAAGAAAAATTCATGAATACTTTCAATTTTATTGTGGATGATATGTTCAAATCATAATGCTTCAAAGCTTCTTTACTGATCATTTACTTCCTATTCTTGTATTTTAGATATAATGTACAAATTGTGTATGCCTTCTCTCTCTCTTTTTTTTTTTTTTTTTTTTGCTGTTCTTATATTTATATTCCGACATCAATTCAAGAATATTATATTATTATGAAATATGATGATATTCTCTCTAGATTTTTAACTTTCAATTTTAGAAAAAATTGAACTTTCTATGTTGTTACAAGCTTACCATTGCATCGTCCAACGTCCAATTTGATTAATCACCTTCTTAAATTTTTGAAAAAATGTTAGTAATTAATTAAAGTTTTAAATGTTGCAAAATGAACTAATAAGCTATGGTAACTGTTTTTCCTTAAATCAAGATGGTTGTTCAAGGTTCAATTTTTTAGTAGTTAACATTAGAGTTCTTAAGTTTTATAGATTAAGATATTAGGTAAAATTAACAAATTTAGTTCGAGGGTTGGGCCCTATAGTTTGAAAGTAGATTGTGCATTAAAATCTTGGAAGTGTGGTGGAGCAATGAAAATTCAATAGTGTGGCTGTAATGTAACAACCTCTATGGCTTAGTAGTCAGCTTTTGCAATTATTTGTAATTTTTATTGCTTGGGAGTTTTGGAAATTTATAATTATAGTTGTGCAAATACAGGTTGTTTCATTTTTGGAAGAGGTAGGGTTCGATAAAGAAAGTATTGGCAGGATAATTGCTCGTTGTCCAGAAATATCTGCAACCAGTGTTGAGAAAACGCTGAAGAGGAAGCTTGAATTTCTCATCAAAATTGGTGTTTCTAAGACTCATCTACCTCGTGCAATTAAAAAATATCCTGAGCTTCTCGTGTCTGACCCTCACAAAACTTTACACCCACGGTAATGCTCAGACTTCACTTTTGTGTATATGTGCAATGTGGTTTGGCATAGCTTCCATGGATAAAGCCATAATTTTTTTGGAGAAAGACCAAAACTATATGCATTTTGAAAATACATCTTCATGTTGAAAACACTTCCAAGTTCTAATTCACATTTATAATTTTTATCACTGGATTCCTGATTTATTTTAGCATATTTGCTGTGTCAAAACTGAAAATGTCTAGATGCAACATTTGAGTAGGTTGCTAATTAAATCACATAGCAACTTAAAATTTCAGTTGCAAATCAATAATTTTTTCACCTCAAAGAATGTATAATTATCTAGTTGCAAAGAAAGTATAATTAGTTAGATTATAAATAGATGTGAATGTGATGGCCCAAATTCTAATAAAGATCATAAATTTTTGCAGTATAAAGTACCTGAGGCAGAGAGGGCTCTCAGAGAGGGATATTGCCTCCATGGTTGTAAGATTCTCTCCTCTTCTTGGGTATAGTATTGAGGAGGTATTGAGACCCAAGCTAGATTTCCTTGTCAATATCATGAAGAAGCCAAAAAAGGAAGTGGTCGACTATCCAAGGTACTTTAGTTATTCATTGGAAAATAAGATAATTCCAAGGTTCCGGGCGTTGAAGGGAATGAATGTAGAATGTAGTTTAAAGGATATGTTGGGTAAAAATGATGAGGAGTTTTCTGTTGCGTTTTTGGGCAACAAAAGAACAGCAGAACATTGACGTTCACCTATGTAAAAATCTGTCTTTAACTCTCTAGTCACAAAGTCGTGTACATAAACTTGTATATTTTTAGAAAGCTATTTGTAGATTCTATTCAGCCAAATGCTCATCTTGTGTTAAAGCTGAGCTTTGTAGTCTCCTAAAGTGAGGAGAGAAAAGCATGGATTTAGTTGTTTTTTTTTAGTACAACAAATATAGGGTGGGGGATCAAACTTGACCTTGAGGAAAGATAGATCATGTTAATTACAACTAATCCTAGCTCACTTTGGCGCATGGAACTCATTGTTGCATGTCTATTTATAGAGCAATTGAAGCTTGTTTAGGTATGTCAACATGCCGTACATCATTGTTTTCCGAACTAATGTCAACATGCTAGGTAGGACATGAAAATAGGACTCGTACTTGTTGAAGCAATTAATTTATGTAATAGTGAAGCAATTAATTTATGTAATAGAGAATTTGTTTGTTTTCTTTAGTTTTGCACTGTTTGTTTGTTACTGTTTATTTACTTTTCTAGGTTTAGATTAGATTAATTTTTATTACATTCTGGCCTCTCGATAAAATTAATCTTAATAATTTTGTTATACTTAATCAAACACCACCAAAGTCGTTTAAATTATATTATTAGTCGAGCCATGAACTGACGTGTTTTTAGAACAAGATGAATAAATATATAGCATTGATTTGGGCTAATCCTAATACACATCTCAAAAGGGTCGTTTGTGTATCATTTTTATTTAGTTTTACACATTCATACTAAGGCTCAAGAAAATAGGAATGTCATGTAACTATTCTCTTAAAAGCAACTATTCATTAAAATCGAAACCAATAAATATGCATCGATCTCTCATAGAAAAAGTCACTCCTTCCTATGAATTTTAAAAACTTAAAATTAGTTGCATATACTTATTAGCACTTTTAATTTATCTCTAAACTTGAAAGAAAAAGGAAAAAGAAAAAACCCAGCAATTATGGTGAGTATCATTATTATTATGTCATAAATAATTGCTCCATCCTATGTTGATGCAGCTTTAATACATGTCTATGTAAATGTTAGCATAAATTATTTCCCACATAATTTCTACATTAATTAATTAGATTAAACATAAAAGAAATCAGAATCAGAATGACAGAGGAATCAAATACAGTTTAGTTTATTATTTAATTATTGAAAGGAAAAAATAAAATAAAGTTGAGAGATTAAAAATGTAATAAGAAAAATAAGGAATTTCCTAAATTTAGGGGCAGCTTAGGCTATGGATCCTTTTATGCTTATGGTCACACTGCCAAGTCAAATAAATTTATATGAAATATGAAAAGTCACTTTGACTATGCCCTATAAACGACACCGCATTAAGCTGGAAACATTGACCACAAAACATGGAACTAATAAATTTATATTTCCATTCTCTCTCTCTCTCTCTCTCTCTCTCTCTCTCTCTCTCTCTTCATACTCCAATATTTCCAATCACACTGTTTCTCATTAATTAATTCTTTCTCACTTTATCCAATGTTGACGTATGCTTGTTTATTTGGAGTTAGAAGTTAAGAGGTTTGAAAAGTTCAATTTTAAAATGGACCAAAAATATTTGTTAAAGTTATCAATCCCTAAAAGGAGAGAGACAAATTAGAAACATTTGGAGTAGTAAATTCAACGAATTGGAAATTCTCCATTCTCAAGTTTTAGAGGTTCTATGTCATACATTTCCATTTCTCAATAAATCTATCTCTCTTTTTACTTAATACTATTGTTTTTCTTTTTTTAATTTCAGTGTTAAAAGTAACATTTTACTTGGTCAAAGACTTTCTTTTAGAAATAACTCCAATAAAAGGAACTTTATAAACATGCACACAAAAAGCTGATTTGTAAATATTTCTAGAAAATATATAAAGAATTAACTAAAATATATTAATGAATAAATAAACTGTTTATAATGTATAATTATATTCACACTAGTCATATTTTTAATTTTTATGCTTAGATTTAGTGAAAATGTTGATTAATCTCTTAAGTATTTGATTTAGCATTTATAGTAACAAAAAGAGATGCTTTCAATTTGGTCATACTTTGATATCTGATTATGAATTTTTTTGTTTAGAACTAACTAAATCTACTTCTTGAAAATTTTCATCAAAATTTCCATCCTAATTTATTTTATACTTTGTAAGATGAAGGTAACATGCAAAATATAAATTACTTTAGAAAAGAGAGAAGAAAAATGAATCCTAGCTAAAAAGAAAAGAAAAGAAAACTAATTTTGCTTCTTGTGGATGAAACTATACTTTATGAGAGACTAGTCTAATACTAAAGGAAGGAGAGGGATTTTTAATTTCTTGAAAATCTGTACAAAAATGGCGCGATGCTTCTTCCATAATTCAAACACCCAATTCTTCGCCATTGGAGGACGGGAAAATCCTTCCGTCTGATCTGTTTCTACTCAATATTCGAATCAATGACGCTCCAATCGACGACATCAATGGCGGTGGGTCAACCGAAGAAGTAGAAGAGGAGGAGGAATCAGAGTTAAATTGAACGCTTTGCCCCTCATTCACAGTCTCCCTTCCGATTTCTCCCTCGCCTGATTCCACCGCATCGGAACAATCAACAGCCTCGCCAATCACCGGCTCTCTACAAACAGGACAATTCGCGTGAGAATTCAACCACATATCAATACACTCCAGATGAAACCCATGCCTACATTTGGGCAGCCGTCGTCCAAGTTCTCGTTCTTCGAATTCACTGAGGCAAATCACGCACTCCATCGCCGCTGCCGCCGCCGCACATTTCTTCTCCTCAGATTCGTAGACGAACAGAGGAATGGCAGAGATAACAGACGGATCCAGGCCTTTGGAGTTGGACGGAGCGGAACCTAAATCAAAGGGAACGGAATCGAAACGCGAGAGACGAGGGGGAGCAAGGACGTAGGAGACGGTGACAGAGGTACGGCGGTGGTGGCGAGGGTGAGGGAAGAAGCAATTGGCGTAAGCGTGGAGGAGAAGGACGAAGAGGACGACTAAGAGAAGAGAAATGAGAGCGGCGAGCATGATGTTACTGTTGTAGGAGAAAATGGTTTGAGCGAATTGGGTGAGTGAAGTGGAATTAGTGGGTGTCATTGTTGGTGGTGGAAGGTTGAGAAAGTTGCAGAGAAGGAGCCGCGGTAGGCAGTGGCCGGAGGAAGGAGGTAGAAGAAGAGTTGAGAGAGTGTTTAGTTTATTTATTATGAGAATGCAACGAATCTTTTTCTCCGTGAACCCAAATGGGCTCTCCGTTTTTTGGTAACGTAACATTTACTTTATATCTCAACTAATTTCCTAATTTCCTAATTTCCTAATTTCCTAATTATATATATATATATATTATACCCCCAAACAAATTGATTTTTTTAATAATCAACTTCCTCTCCAAATGCCCCTTCAAATATTACATTACATTTTACTTTTTGGTAAATAATTCAACAAAAACCATTAATAGCAACTTGAATGTCCACAAACTATATCTCTAAATGACAAAGGATTCTTATAATTAATCATAAACTTCTAAATTAGGAAATGTTGTTATAACTACATGCATAACATCAAACTTATCATGATGTTACACTTAAATCAATCAACAACAATATAGTTTTATGCAACTATTATTCATAACTTCCTATTTCACATTAATGATGTTATTAATTAACATTTGAATTGAGTTTTAAATTTTGTATCTAAACACAACATAAAAAAGTTTATTTGGCATAAGAATTTAATCTAAAATATTAACATATTTTAATCATTACTATTATTTAGAGCATATTTTAAGGCTCATTTAATTACATTGAATGGGGTGTAATTTTTCTAATGTAGAAGCATTAATTACAATAATGAAAGGAATCAATATTTGAGAATTATTAGATGAATAATTGAAATTATAGAGAGAAATTTGATTGATTTGTTTGCTTTCTATTACTATTGCGTGTACAACTCACTCATCTCTCTCTCTCTACTTTTAGGCCTTAGAGAAGAAGGTAAGTCAAAGCAAAAAGCCCTAATTCCAAGAAATACATATATATAATAAGAGACAAAAGTGGCGGAAATGGAGGTCTCGTGAAGGCGACGGCAAATCGGTGGCGGCGCCGGTGATCGATCTTCACTTTTTTAATTAATGCTTTCATTTAATAATACAAATTTATTTTGATTTTCTTTTTGAAGTGAATCGTATTCATACATTTTGCTACTTCTTAAAAGTGTTACATGGTAATTACGAAGTAAATTTTTTTAATTAATTTTTCCTTTTTTGAAGTGAGTGAAAGATAGTAGCAAAATTAATGTGAATATTCATTAATTCAAAGTGAATATTAACTGAGAAAAATTGGAGTTAAAACTGTAAGTATCAAAATTAAACAAATTTACTAAATTGAAATTAAATATAAAGTGTGTAACTAGGGACTAAATTTAAACAAAAAAAAAAGACATTTTTTATGTAAAAATATTCATATATGGATATGAGTTGATTTCCATTTTATCACTAAAGTTTGAACATTTTCATTTTAACTTTTGGAGTTTAATTTAAAATATGTTTAGAAAATTTCTTATAGGGTTTTTGTTGTTAAGATTAGTATACATAAATTATTATGTATCTCTAAGGATGGATAAAAAACAAAGAAAGATACATGGTGTGGAGTACTAGTGATTGTTGAATAGAAAAATTATAGACCAATAATAAATTGTCACATTCTTTATGAAATTAATGATAAAATGTATATATATATAATTAAATTTGAGATTAATTAAAAAATTGACATGTATCCCAAGTTAAAATTAAAAACATAAATGGGCAAATTATGATAATATCACATGTTTTCATCGTCACATGTTATAATGACTTAAATCGATGGTTGAGCTCATGGGTCAACCATGCTCAAGTCTATAAAGCCCACCAGATAACTCTATAAATAGAAGAGTTCACCTCACAAAAATTGGAAATATTTTATTCTGGAAGGTATAAAGAATTCTTTCAAGAGCTATAAAAGCGACCGTCCTTGAATACTCCAACTCCTTTGAAGATAACATTTCTTCCAAAACTCCAACTTTTACAAGTAAGAGCTAGAAGACTTCTCCTAACTAGAAAACTTCCTAACTTTTGAAGTCGATTTTCCCTCGAAGATTAAAGCTCATTTGAAGATACAAATTTTCTTTCAACAACAACATCACGTGCTCCGCTTCCTCAAATCAAACATAAACATTCAATCGAGAGAAAATTAGAGGATCAAATTCTATAGATCAAACCACGTCGCATCAAATCAATAAAAATTCAACATCAACTTAAGTTTAATTCCACGAATCAAATTTCTCCGAAAATCTCATGCGAACAATGATCTCAAAACATTCCTTTTAGTTCTACACCTTAAATTTAATTAATTTACTTGAATGCATTTTGATTTTATTATAACACATAAATATACCCGTAATAATCATAAATTGAGAAAAAAAAAGGTAAGAACAGGAACTTCAACGAGTATGGTTCATGTGTGTGCGTTTTTCTTTTCTTGAATGATTTATAAATTTAACATATGCTTTTAAATTGTTAGATTAATGTTGCATAGGAAGAGGGGAAAATGGGAAAGATTATTTTCATTTGGCTTATTCTAATATACTTTTGTTGTTTCCATATATATAGATGGGTCCCATGTGAGTGAGTCTACCAACTTTTTTTTCTTTCTATTTTTTCTTTTGAAGCTAATTAATTAAATTGTAGGGTTGTGTATGTTGAATTATTGAAGTTTGACTATTTATTTCAATTAAGCAATTACCTAAACTCATAAATATATACGTCTTTTTTCCCCTCTTCTCACGCATATGCATTCATTTTGTAGCTAACAAACAATAATAGAGAGAGGAACAATACTAAACCAAAAATTACTCAATATAGTTCCTAGCCAAGAAAATAAGAGAAGTTATTCATATATTTTTTTATAATCATGTTGTCCAAAAAACCAAATTGAATACAACAACATGTTTACACTCATTATTCGTAACACATTTGTTAATAATCATTCACAATCGTCTTTTCAGTAAGAAATTTCTTGAATCATCACGACAAATGACATCACCTTCTTTCTTTCCTTCGTGACATTAGAGAGCAATACATATGTAATTATTCCTCAAAGTACAATGATAAGATCACTCAACCTATTTGAAATAGAAGATTATTCACCCTCAAAAAAAGTAAAAGGCCCAGGAAGCTTTCAAAGTCTGCTTGAGACATGGCTTTGAGTTGAGAAGTTTTACTTGGTGGACTAGTGTTTATATCAAAGCCCCCAATGAAGCCTACTCTACTCTTATGAAGCTTCTCCAACTCCAAATCGATTAGGCTGACAAATATAATATGTGTATGTGATATACTGATAGAGTATTAGAAAAGAACATTCTTGACGAGTATCATAAATCATTGGGATATTTCATCATGATCTAAAGTTAGTAGTTATTAAAATCCACTTCATAGACTATCATAAGTCAATGTATAACTTGTAAAAATATATAGGTACACTTGTTTTTTTTGAACTTATGGTTTTCGAGGGACTAAAGTTTTTCCTTCTTTTCTTGAGATTAAATGATATATTTTTCACATTAAGCAAATGAGTTGTCATATTGTTGAAATTGTTGAAATTTATGTCCTACAATTCGTATTCGTAGTTTGTAATTATATTATTCCATAAAGTTGTATTGAAAAATTGAATACTATAATCTTAAATTTAATAAATTAAGGTTTCAAAACTCGTAGAATAAACTTAAACTTGGTAATGACCCCCAATAATTTCTTTAAGAAAAAATACAATGATCAATAATTCTACTAATCATAAGTAAAAAAAATGAGGTGTTTGAAATTGGATGAACTAATTACATGCAATATATAGTTGCATGTAATTAGGTTATTTAAGGAAAATTTTTTAAATTATGAAAGGCTTTTTGGTTAATTTAAAAAGTTATTTTCTTTTGAAAGAGTTTTTCCACCAAACAAAATTACAATTTTCAACCATTAAAAAAAAGTTATTTCAACTTCCAGTTCCACCTTTCTCTTTATCTCAACTTTCTTTCTCGATTCCTTCACCCATCAGATCTCACAACTTGGTTCTTTGTTCGGAGGATAATTGGTGTGACTATTGCTAGTGGTTGAAGTTAGTGAACGAGAAGTAGTCGTTTAATTCAAAAGTTACAAAGGTAATTTCTAATCAATACTAATTCATGTAGTCTAGGCGTTGCATGTTAATCTTAATCATTAGGGTAAATTTTATATCTATTTTATCATGTGAGTGCTTAATGATGTATTTAGTCTTTCATATAAGACATTTTATAGATAAATCCATCCATTTATGTTTTATTAATAAGTTTAGGCAAAACTTTCATCTCAAGTCTTTTCTAAAAAACTCTACTGCATTTTAAACCTTTGTTATCTATTCAAATGATGGGACTTGTACATATATAGTAAAATCTTAACTCAGGGGATACATTTATTTTAGAGACAAATATGGTTAATTTTTATACACTTCTTTCACAAATATTTTATAAGATTATTATATCACATTTGTTTGGAATATTTTAATTTATAGAGTAATATTTGTAATGTATAAATAACTCTTTATTATTTGAATTTGGTATGCTTTTAATTCTTCACCAAATTTCATAAATAATATAATTATTAAGAGATTTTATATAAATGTGTTACGACAACTTCCACGAGAGGTAAGCTAAGTTTTTCATACACAATAAACTAAACTAGATATCTCATGATATTATATCCATCAAAGAAGAATATTTGTTCTTTGTGATAAAAAGTATCGTGAATATCCGTTCTACGTAAGTCAATCATTTTGTGTATTAACATTTTTCAATGTATCTAAATACATATAATCCTTATTTCTTAAGTAATTCTGTGAGCAACATTATTGAATAAAATTTTTTGTCAACTTACACATGTATATTTTTCATCCTTCACTTATTATGAAAAATAAAATATATAAATTAAATGGATAAAATCACCGATTGCATGGGTACATGGACCTAAATAAATTCGTCATTGAGCATTGGTTTTGCTTAGTGGTCTCTAGATGACGAATGAAGTTTAGTGTATTTATTATTATTTCATGGATGTATTTTATGAACAATTTTTTTTAGTACAATAATTAGAGGAAGAGAGGTTCAAACACTTCGATGTCTATTGAATTAACCTCTTTGTTGAACAAAAAATTTTGGTCAATTAAGTCGTGTCACGTCATCACGCTAAAATGATGATATTCATAATTTAAATGAGTTTTGGTAGTCAAGTTTTCTCGTATCCAACCTAATTCAAGTGCTCCCGATGTAAAAATTGGGTCAAAGAAGTAATGGGCCCAAGTTCGCTAAGCAAATAAGCCCAAACTCAAATCCAACAAGCAAATGGGTTCAAACCAAGCCCACTAAGCAAAATGGACTCAAGTCCAACAAGCAAATAGATCCAAGCCCAGGGAAATTTTCTATAAATAGAGACATTTCAATTCATTTGGGAAGATCTTTGGTTAAATGAAGAATTCAAGCTCTAAAGTACAAAAGCTAAAAGCTCTCAAAACGTGCAAGTTTTTATCAAGCTCGAGATCGACATCTTCTGAAAGATTGAAAACTTGGAAGATTAAACTTTTCTTGGATTCTAGAAGATCAAAGCTTAGTTGACTTGCAACTACAACATCCTGAAGATCGAAGATCAAGAAGTTCTAAGTTTTAACCTTCATTCGAGAGAAATAATCAAATGAGTAAATATTAGAGATTGTATTTGTTATATCAATCAATAGACAACGTTCAATTATACGAAATACATTTATTCAAAATCTCATGTGAACACTCTTATTTGCATTTTATAGATAGCTTTGAATGATTAAATAAAGCTAACACTTATAAATAGTTAAGTAAGAAAATACAAACTTAAGACTTGGAACAATATTAGTGTCTTAAAAGTTAACAAGACATGGAACTGAATACAATGACATAAATGAAAAAAACAACTAATCACATTTGTTTTACTATAAACTAAAGAAAAAGAGAAACGAGACAAATTTACATGGTCGCACATACTTGACGCTTACGTAGATTCGTTTCTTTAAATTAAGGAAAAAACGAGTAGAAAATTCAAACAATAACAATCATCAAACGGATTGAAGAATAAATTTTTTTATCTTATATTTTTGAAGTTTTGTGAATAAAATGAGATTTAAACTTATAATTTGTCCAACTTAGTACCAAACTTTTATTATAAATCGTCTAAATATCTCTATAGTGAATATCATCTTATGCATTCAATCAACTCCTAATGGGCCGAATTCTTCAATCCGTTTGCTACTTTAGGCCCAATTAGATTTAGGGTTTATATATAAATACTGCTTCATCTCATTTCTCAGGTTGATTTTACTATCTTTATATTTCTTCTTCCGCCGTTCATCGACGCTCACCTGACAGAGAGCACTCGGACTTTTTTTGCATCGTCGCCATGAGAGCTAAGGTAATTGTTGTCAAGATTCATCCATAGATTCAGCTCGTTTTCCGCTTTGTCATCTTTTTCTAGATGCTTCATTGGCTCTAACGTTTTGGTTTTTTCGTTTTCTGGCAGTGGAAGAAGAAGAGAATGAGGAGGTTGAAGAGAAAGCGCCGAAAGATGAGGCAGAGATCGAAGTAGTGGCCGTTTTCTGAGGGGTGGTTTCCAACCTAGGGTTTTGGTTACTGTTTAGTTTTATTTTTCTCATGCGTAACTTGTGTTGTTTTTAAATTGTTTTATGATCGATACATTTTGTTGTCTTGAATCCAGAACTTGTTTTCCAGCCTTACAGTTTTTATCTACTGATTTTTATATGCTATATATTTGTTCTAATGATGGCCATGCTGAAGCATCAATTCATTAATTTCTCTCGCAATAATCTAATTAATTAATTAATTAGCTTTTGCCTTCTTGAATGAACACAATCACTTAGCTTTTTCTACTCTCTTCAAAGATGAGCCATTGCTCATCTTTTGAAAGTTCTTGAACTTACTAGTGTAGTTAGTATATGGGGCTGTATGAGCCTTCATGGGTTCCTAGTTGTGAATAAAAATCTTAGACTTTATAAAGAGTTCAGTCCGGTGGCCACCTAACTATGATTTAATGTCTATGAGTAGTATTAGTCTGATTGGCCAACATGCCCTGAGTAGGCCGTTTCGATGGGTCTCCCTTTCTCAGTGATCGGGTGTTGCATTGCTCTGCATTTTGATTATAACACTGTTCTTGTTCATGAGTGTTCTATTTTCTTTTGTGATTTTGTTGGAACATCGAGTTGACTCTTTCTAGTTTTGCTTCTTTTTTGAGAAAGGAAACCTTGCCCAATTAGAAATCTTAGTGGTGGAATATGGGGTTTTAGACTGTTGGGATAAGTTCTCTAACGTCGTCCAATCAAGAAACATTGTTTTATTGAAAGCTTCGCCCTTCATATATTCTTAGGACGTTCCTCCTGGTGTTATATCTAGTTAATTACTAAATTTTAATAGAACAAAGTCAAGTTATGCTGATATGCCATTTTCTTGCTATGGGTTGTACAAGATGCAATAGGATTTGATTATATATATAAAATTCCGTTCAAGCAGTTGTGTTACATCATCTAGTTGAATGTACTCTGCATTTGAGTTGGCAACAGACGACAATATTCATTCCCTATAATTTACGTTCGAGCCTATTTTCTTTGACTACTCAGCCCAGCTTTCTTCAGTCCTTCAAAAGCCTCTATAGTCTCTGAATCGAAACCACCTGCATACTAAAAAGGATTATGATTGGTTAGTCATTGTCAAAGCAATGTGTTTGTATTAGTGAATCGTTCTGGTTTACCTGATGAACCCTGTACGCAAATCGAGCCCCTTGGAGGAAAAGGTTTTCTCTTTGTGGGGTCTCGGTTGATTGTAGTTCTCTTGTTATCCTTATCATGTATTCCTTCGCCAGCCTCAATGTGCTCATCTTTATCTGCAATCCAAGAGACTGAGTTAGGGCTTTTTATTCTTCTCATTTTCTTGATGATTCAAGATGTTTTGGTTTTCCTTTTGGTGTGTGCAATGAATGTTCACGTATAGTTTGTAGTTATTTTTGTCTAAGCATATTATTATTAGTTATTTTAATGTGATTCTGAAACTTGACTATTAGATTATAATCCAAGAAAATTCAACTAGTTTTTGTGGTTAAAACTCACTATCAACCTGGTTCTTGTCCTGAGACACAGTCGATTGAAAATTGATTTCAATTTCATTTGTGTTTCTTAATCTTAAAAAAGTTTTGTAAAATGTTTCGCCGAATCTGTTTTAAGATTATAACCCTGAAATTCGTTTTCCCCTTAACTTGATGTCTAGATTGCTGAGCTTTGTAGGTTCAAAATTTTAAATTAATTGATTAATTATATATAGATTTGACTTGTACATCTCATAGAATTTACGTTTAGTACTGCAAGCATAGATTGTAAGATGTTAGAAAATCGATTTCGATCCAATGAAATGATAATTAGTGTTATATAATGTGTTAATGTTGGATACCTGAGTAGGCAAAGCGGAATCGAACATCCATTGGCAGGGAATTTGAAAAGCTTGATACTTCCTACAATTGAACTCCCTCGTCCTCTCCATATTACTCACACTCTGCTCCACCCTGCACATTTTAAAACAACAAAATTCTCATAAGTTCATCATTCAAATCAACTTACCAAAACAGAAACATTGCACAACAAACAACAAATTGATTGTACATTCTCGCCTGTCTTGCAATGCTTGAGCTCTCTTCAACACAACATTCATCTCTTCCTTTGGATTGTCTCTAAACATACACACTTTGCTCTCTAAGCCCTTCAGGTCTCGGTAGCTGAATGCTGCCTCCCGTAGTGCATCTGCTTTTGCCTCTGGCCACCGTGGGAAGTACTTTAGCACTGCTCTCTCGTCCACCAATGATGCCAACTTCCCATCAAGCCACTTCACGAACCTTTCCACCTCTGATATGTCTCTTGGTGCTATCGTTTCTACTTCTTTGATCAACCAATTCACAAAATCTCCATGTGTTTCTACCTCGGATTTTATCTGCCATGTGTTCCATCTCTAGTTTTTTAGACAATCCAACCTTTGATTTTTTATCTTTTAAAATTTTAAATGAAAATATTTCAACTGAGTCTTCTAATTCGAAGGTTTTTTTAGAGTTACTAACATGGGAGTAACTAATCAAAGAGACTAACTTTCATTACCTTGTATGACTTCTACCTAAGTTTCATAGATTCAAGTTTATGTCTGTGAAACCATAGTTTTTCTTTTTTGCCTCGATGATTTTAAATCTAGTACCATCAAACTAAGAGAGGTTTTTGAACTTTTTAATTTAATTTAATTAGCTTTCCTCTCAATTTTATATATTCAACAAAATTTTAATTATTTGTAGTATAATCGAACAAACACGTAATTTAAAAGAAAAAAGTGATTACCTTAGAGAAAAATTCTAAAGTCTCTAACTCGAGTGAATTTGAATTAAGATAAACCTAGCTTAATGGATGTTATGTAATATCAATTTGGATATTATAATTTAATTCTTCTATCCACACATACTATAAGAAAAATCGAAAAACTCTTAAATTTGAAGTGTAAACTTATAAAATATTTAAATTTGAGTTCAACCTGGAAAGGTTATAAAATTTCATTTCTATTAACAGAGTAAATTAAAAGGTTTAGAACTCTGTCGAATATAAAATTCAATTTAGTAACATTTTAAATTTTATTTTTAAAGTTTTTGAACGCCACCACCCCATAAAAATCTGTTAATTATAAATACATACCGCCGAGAGATAGGCAGATCGGTTTTCAATTTCGCCGATCATGTTTTTAGTGAACGCCACAGCCGGAGCTCCGCCGTGTGCCACTTTATTTTCCTTCTGTGCATCTCTTTTCGTCAGTGTACGATACAACTCCAACACTTCCGGAACACGCCGCACTGCCTTTGATCCTCCGAGCAGTTTCGTCGGAAGTGGCGGCGGTGGCGGTGGCGGTGGCGATGCCGGTACCCCCGTCATTCTATGACTCTCTTTCACATCATCCCAACTACTCTGTTTCGGCGATTTGGTCGACTCCCGTTTATCACCCGCCACCGTGGCAGGGCTTAGCGGCGGCGAGTCAGCTCCGGCTACGGAAATGTCGATGGAGCTATGAAATTTCTTCCAGAGAATGGATTTTCTCTCATTGTTTTGAGCTTTGAATGACTGAATTTGGGATCGCAATCGATTCAGTTCCTGTCTGAGTTCTTGATTTTCTTTTTCGAGAAAAATTGATTTTTGTAGAGAAATTTCCAATTCTTTTTTCAAGCAATTGATCTCCATAGCTAATACTTCATCTTCTTCCTTTGGCATTCTCCTTTGTTTTTTTAGTTAATTTTTAATAAATGGGCTAATGGAGAAGCCAAACTGTTGTAGTTTGCTTTATTTTTTGGGCTCATTTAATTTATTTCAATTTCATCTTCTTGCTTAAAATGTAAGAATCGCATATATGCAAAAAAAAAAAAAAAAAAAAAAAAAAAAAAAAAGTGAAAAATTTGTATTCCCATGTACTAAACTTTAGTAAAATGTTTTACAATATGTCACCATTAGCAAAAAAAGAAAAAAAAAAGTTTAATAGAAATACACGTTGAACGACATTTATCTTCTATATTTCATGTATTTCAGGACGGTGACTAATATCAAAATATTAGCATATTTAGTAACATTTGAAAACATTTACAAATATAATATAATTTCCATCACTAATAAACAGCTAGACGTCTACTACTAATGAATAAACTTTGTTATATTTGAATTTTGAAAATTTTGTTGCTATACACTTAAATATTATCTTTATAATTGCTTCATATTACAATACCTTTAGATTTTTGTTACAATGTTAACGAAATATTGATCCATTTTTATATCAATGTTCTATAAAAATGTGGAATCAACGAAAATGTCGATATTATAACGAAAGTATAATACTAAATATTACATTGAAAAGAAATTTATTTATTTATTTATATTCTTGCAAACACTATGATACTTGAGGTAGGTTGATTTTTAACCCAAAAATTTCAAAGTTAAAAGCTGGTAGTTTAATCTACTCTAAAATGAAGAATGGAGCTAAGGTAGCTCAAACTTTAATAGGCATCTCTTTTAAAAGACAAAAAAATCTAATAGATATCCACATTTAAGAGTGTTTTTTTATACATATTTTTTGGTTAATTTGTTTCTAAACTTTGATTTTGTTTATCAAGAGGGTAAGTTATAGAAAAAAATGTGTGGTAAAATTTATATCTCGAACAAAATAAGCATTTTTTTTTTTTATCAAATGTCAAAATAAATTATCTAATTTCACAAATAGATGATTTAACTCAAATTTAGAAATAAGAGATTCATTAAAAAGAAAAACTGTGATTTTGAGAAGTTTTGAAATAATGCATATGAACATTGTAGGTGACAAGTTCCCTACCCTTTATGGCATGCCATAATAGTGATGGTTGTCTTTAACAAGATATGTTTAAGTTAGGTACAACATTTATAACATTTTAACCTATCCTTTATCATTTACCTTAAAATTACTCAACTCCCTCCCTCAAGTCTAACATATCTTTCATCACATTTGTTGACGGATGTGGTGTGGATGCTTACAATTTTTCTAAAGGAATAACGTTTTATGAAAAACCTTGCTAAAGATAGTTGTAAGTATATATTTAGCCATAAGAGAGAAAAAAAAAAGGTAGAGTTGTGAAGTCGTAAATCTTATAGACATTTTTTAACTAGTCACGAACTCTCAAATTCTTCCAACTAAATAAAGAGTGAAATAGTACGCAACTTTACTTCTACTTCTTTACTCAAACATCATCTACTAGTTTACCAAGAATCACAAATTTATATGAGACAAATATATCATTCGAGATTTGATGCCAAACCCACTCATTCGTTAACCGCCCCAAACAAGTAAAATTACTAAGATTAACATTTTTATGGCATACATATATATACACACACATATGTATATGAATTTTAATTGAGATAAAAAGGTAATAATATATAAACTTGGTTGTGTTGTTTTAGAGGTGACCCTTTTCACAAGTTTGACACAAAAGTCAAAAAATATATATATTGAGATTTGGTCGGTTTTGGAGGTGATGTTTTGAGGCAATTGGTATCTAAAATTGAATATTATTTCTCAACATTTATTTATTTATTTTTTAAGCAAAGGTGAAAAAGAAGAAAGTAAGATAACAAAGTTTGAATGTCGCTTAATTAATTAAAGTTCTTGACACTGAAATATTAATGTAAAAGAAAATGAGATTTGGGATAATTACATTTCACCATAAATAATTAATCCACCTTTTCCTTAATTATTCAACCCCCCTTTTTTTTTCTTCTCAAAATAGTTAAATATTATCAAGTTCAAAAGTGTTATGAAAATGCCATTATCTTTCCCTCACATATCAACTTCTATATAAAGATATGTACTTTATTTACAAAAACTCAAAAATATTTTACCTCATATCATTTATTAATTCTTATGTCATGCATATGTATAATCTTACAAACTACAAATTATTTTAAAGTGATATGCAAATCTTTTGTTTCATTAAACGTTGATAAAAAGAGTAGTAAGTCTACTTAATCTAGGTTTATCTTTTCGATAATGGTGTAATGTTTCTAGAGTAAAGTATTAGTGTTTACTTAATATTACGACTCGTTTTTTAGGTTGAAGGATGGAAAGAATCTTGGAAGGAAAAGAAAATGCATAGTTCAAACTATATGATAAGAGTTGATACTATTGCAATTTATAATAATTGAATGGTTATGAACAGAAAAGAAAAGATTTATTTAGAGGGATGGCATCATATAATTAAGTAATTTAATGTGATGGGTTATTAGAAGGAGCTGTAGTTGAGCATAAATATTGGTTGCATGTAGAGGGAGTTGGTTTAATTTGCTTTATTGGAGAGCACATGGGGCATTAAAAATGCCATTTTTTGGGGTCTTTGGTTTGATTTCCCCATCAATTAAGGGAAAGCTCATCATCATTAAATGTTGAAGCTTTATTTTCAAAGAAGAAAAAATTGTTGGAGGGTTATGTGAAAAGTATGAAAGTTCAAACCAAGAAAATCAAACCAAATCTTATTGGTGGGTGGTGTTACATTTAATTCTAGTATGTCCCATTAATAAAACAAAATGCCTCACACAATATACTAAATTATTGAATTAAATACTTATCAAATAAGTGATCATGATTTTGTTATATGTGATCTTGAGTTTGTAATTGGATGTATCATGTTGTAATGATACTTTCCTTAAGCTCTTTAGCACAACATAAAAAAGAAGATTTCATACAAATAAATATAATGCATATAGTTTGATGTCATATGTTATACTTTCATGACGTGATAAACTTCACTATTAAAAAAAGAAAAAAAAATTTACTATTTTTTTCGAATAAATTGAATGAGTAAACTCTTCAAAACACAAAAGCAAAAACTCATTCAAATTCACTTATGTATATGGTTTCAATCCATTATTATTTAAATTCTTCAACAAAGAATTAGTTCATATTATTATTTGGGCTTATTATTCATTGGGGATTCGGAGCACGACTATTTGCCGCACAAACTCTTGATCCCCATTCTAGCAACTCTTTACTTGTATCATCTTTATGAACAATAACTTCAATAAAGCACAAAGAATCACTCTTCTTCTCTGTTGCGGTATTGATTGCTTCAATAAGCTCTTCTTCAGTGCGCACCTAATTACCAAAGGATATGAAAACAATTGAAAAGTTTAGGACCTAAATTAAATATAGAGCTTAAAAGTTGTTGGAGGAACTAAAATTATTGTAAATATGAGTTACCTTTGTAGTCCAACAATTGCCTTCATCATTGTGGATTGCATCGATTAAGGCAGTGTAGTTCCAATTCTTGATAACATTATATGGTCCGTCGTGAATTTCGACTTCGATAGTATAACCTCCATTGTTGATCAAGAAGATTATGGTCTTTTGTTGACACCTAATCATGGTTGATACATCTTGTGCTGTGACCTAAATACCCAAAGTAAATGCCAATTAAAAAGGGGATCACACATTTAACCATCTAATTAATCCTTTTATTCATTCAAACAATTTCTCTAAATAAATGTTTTAGAACAAAAACTATAAAATATGCGAATAAAAGATTTAGAAACTAAACCTGGAAGCTTCCATCACCAATGCATGCAATTACACGCTTACTCGGCACCGATTGAGCATACCCCAACGTCGCACCCACAGACCAACCAATCGAACCATATTGCATTTGAAATTCATATCTGCAATATATATATATAGTCAAATCCACAAACCACTTCTTAATGAATTACCATTTTCTTTCTCAATCATATATGATATACCATATATGCATGCATATATGTAAGCTCGTTGAATTACTGACATTCTATTAGTCTTCTTGAATAATTTCTCGAACGTCCACTACTTACCCGCATCCTTTGGGCAGCTTCAACTTCTGGCAGTTGAACCACGAGTCTCCGGTCTCGGCAATCACCGCTGTCTCCTCTGACAACATCTTCTGTATGTGCTGAAACATAATGTTGACTCTCAACGGCTCATGGGGCTTGCATTTCAATGGCTGGCCGTCGGGCACATAGATCCGATGGTAATTCTCGTAAGCTGTTGTATTTTTCTTCAATCTTTTTGCAAGTTCTTTAAGAAAATCCTTCATTAAAATACAACCAAATGTTGGGCCATTGGCTATCATCACACGATCAGGCTCCACAATGATGGCTTTCTCTTTTTTCAAAAGGAGGGAGTAGCCGACCGAGCTGTAGTCATTGAAGATCGGGCCTGCAAATAGATATGCATCGGCTGATTCCACGATCTCGCCGCAAAAGGCAGTCCCGACTGCTCCCCAGTAAGTTCCGATAAAGTGGGAGTGGTATTCCGGGACCAAGCCTTTTGCCGAAGGCATCACGGCAAGTGCGTAACCGCAGGCATCGGCTAGCTCGACTAATGCATCACAGGCCTTGGCCACTCGAAGCTTTGGCCCACCAACCATCACCGGCTTCACTGCCTTGTCGAGGAACGACACTGTGGCTTCTACCGCGGCTTCTAACCCCATCTTGTTGCTCATCCTAATACAGATAGACAGGAAGAAATGTATAAATGTTTATATTGCTTAACCTGTATTAGGTTAAATTATAACGTAGTCTTGAACTTGCAACTACGTGCTCCTATTCCGTCTATGAACTTGTAGTGAATCTGTGTCTAATTGAATATTGAGTCGTTGAACTATCAATTTTATCTATATGCGTATAGTTTTAAATTTATTATGATCTCAAGTATATGTATGACATACATTTAAAGCAAGCTTAATATACACAAAGTTAAAAGTTAGGATCACATTAGACTAAAGTTTATTCTTCATCTATTAAATTCAGTTAGTATTTTTTAACAAAATTTGAATATATTAAAGATGATCACTTAGACTGAACACAACATTAAGGTTGTTGAGTGACAACATTTTAAAGTTAGGAACTTATTAGACATAAGTTATAAATTCTTCGTTGGCCAAAACATGCATAAGTTTGAAAATTAATATACAATTTAATTAATAATAGGATTCATATATTTAATGTCTCATATATAAAATCAATTCAAATATTTAATTATACCCTTGTAAATACAATTTTCATATCATGATTTTAACTATTTGGAAATTAGTTATGAACATGCCATAAGTAATTCGGGTTTAGAAAGTAAAAGGTTAGTTTACCTTGGAGAAATAGCAAATGGGATTGGCTCTCTAGAGAAAGTTGAATGAGGGACACCAGGTAAGTTGCAACTGATGCTGATATAAACAGGTTTGCTTTCAATAAGTGCTGTTGATATTGCTTTGTCAATTTGAGCATGTGCTTCTTCTATATTGTTTATCACACCCTATATATCCATCATCGTCATTATCACCATTATCATTATTGTCATCAACGGACAATATCTAATATAGCTTACATAATATAAATTAACTAACCTGAAAACATGTCACAGTTTGAAAGCATCTAAGTTCTTGACTAAAATCAGACAATCCAATAGTGTGATGAAGAATCCTACTGGTTCCATAATCATTAGTATTTGGGCCACCAACAATACAAATCACAGGTAAATTTTCACTATAAGCACCAGCAATGGCGTTCAACACACTTAGCCCTCCAACAGTGAATGTGACAACACATGCACCGACCCCACGACGCCTTGCGTAGCCATCAGCCGCATAGCCAGCGTTGAGCTCATTGCAGCAACCAATGTTGGTGAGCCCAGGCTCGGCAATGAGATGGTCGAGTAGGGTTAGGTTGAAGTCACCAGGGACAGAGAATACATCACTGACCCCTATTTGGACAAGGCGTCGAGCAAGGTGGCGACCAAGCGTAGCGTCTGAGGAAACGGTGACGGAGGGCGGGGTGAGAGAACCATTTTGAGGCAACGAAGCTATGTCGTTGTTGAACGGCTTGCACGAATCAAGAGCTTCAACGACGACATCCATAAGTTGGAGATCAAAGTGATCAAAATTAAGTTGGTTTGATATGGGGGAGATCAGAAAGATGGATCTATATATGAAGGGGAAGGAGACTGTTATATATAATTAAGGGCATTTTGTAGGAGAAATAATAGTGCCTTTTGTTTGATTGGGAAAGACCAATTCCTCCATGTTTTATTGGGAATACGCAAGTGTGTGGCTATAAACTACAAGAATAGAATTTCAAATTTAAATTCCAACTACATTTACATGCATGGCTCCCAATGCCTCTTGGTAACTACAACCATTGCTAAATCTTCCTAATTTTGAATTGGTTGTTTTTTTCTGTACATTGGGACATTTGTTCTTGATAATGTCCATATGTTTCTTGCTTCAAAAAGAAATTATATATATATACAACACTAGTATAGAAAATATTTCATTATAATGTTAGTAGTCCGACAGCATTTAAATATAATGCTGTGTTGAAAACTTGTCTTGAGAGAGGATGAATGGGATGTGATGTCAAACTTGAGGTGTATTTTTTACTTTAGTGTTTATTTATACTAACTAGCTATCTGATATATGGTGAGAATCGTAACGAATTTACCTTCTAAGATTATAGAGACTCTTTTATTTGTAATAGTTAGTTTCTTATATTATTATTAAAATGTCCAAGTCCAACCAAAGCTAGCTTAACTCAAGATAGCCAAAGGGCCAAACCAATATATAGACTCTTCTCACCTTTTAAAGTCTAACCATTCTTTTATATGTGTGTGTGAACTGAACTACAATATTCCATGCGCTTTACAAGTGTAAAATATTCAGGTAGGGTTGAAAGAATTTGAAACTATAATTTCCTTTCCTGTTAAACTTTTAGATGTAAGTAGTTACGTGTTCACATTGAAACATGGGATGAAGCTTCTAAGCTTATTTTCTATACATAATATACCATCCCAACTTCCAATAGAGAAGTGTGAGGCACATTTAGTAAAACCTCTTGCTCTCTACAATTCTGGTTCAAGAAAGCATATATAATATCAATGGCTAACTTCTTGAAGATGGAAGATGATTTCTTGGCCTTGACCGAGCAATGTCCAAAGATGTACGTGATTCCTGATTCTTTTCCTCTCAATATTTCCATTGCTTCCTCATTATGTATAGACTTTCCCCGATCATCGTCTGCGGTATCCATTGCTTGATATTTGTTTGAGCTTCTAAAAGCTTGCTCCAATGGTAATTCATATTCACAAGGTTCTTTTGAATTTTCACACCCTCTAGACACTTCTGTCATTGGTTTCTTCCAAAACTGATCTTCTGTTTCTACATAATGCACTAAAGAAAACACTAATCTGTTCTCGAAATTGTAGTTTTCTTGCAGTAAATCTCTGTAACCGTATCGGACAATGCACCGAAACATGCTGCATTCTTTTGGACCCACCCTCGTGACAAGCAAACGATCTTCTTCATTGATATGGGGAACTTGAACATATTTTATACAAACGAATACAAGCACTTGATGAAATGCTGGCAAAGTGGTTACAAAGTGACCAAAAACAGCAGGAACACCAGCAACCAGATTAGTGTATATGAGTCCAATTCCAGGCACACGCACTATGCCGAGACTAGGCCCCGAAGAAAGAATCCTATTCATTGACACTTTGTTCTCATCGTCGTATTCGTGTTTCTTCATCGTTCCATAGTACCATGCATACATCGAACACATAAAGATTGTAGAAAGCACGAGAGGGATCCAACCACCTTCATGAACTTTGATGATTGATGCAGAGATGTAAAGAAGTTCGATCGACCCGAAAAACATCAAAAACGCTATAGCATTGATCAACCTCAGCTTCCAAACAATTATAATCACAAGTGTCATCAAGCAAGTTGAGACAAACATGACAAAGGTGACTGCCAGCCCTACAAACCCATAAAAACAATCAGATTCTTTTATCATGCGATTGAATATTTAAGACCACAAACGATAAATGCTAAGACTTGGTACCATATGCATGGCCTATCATGCTTGTGTCTCTCAAGCCAATTGTCACAGCTAAACAAAGGCACATTAACATCCAATTAACTTCTGGGATATAAATCTGCCCATATATCTGGTTTGAGGTGTGCATAGTTTTCACATGAGGGAAACAATTCAGAGCACAACACTGGTTTACAAGGGAGAATGTAGCCGAAATCACAGCCTGACTTCCTATGACAGAAGCAAAAGTGGCCACGACAAACACCGGCCAAAACACAGCTTCTACATTGACAAATAATGTAATGTCATATTGAGACAGAGATATAAATATATGATCTCTCAGTATTACTAACTTCTTACCAGGTATTGCTCTGTAGAAGCTTCTCTGAATATCTTCATGGTGTTTAGAGAGGAATGCAGCCTCACCCAAATAAGCGAGTATCAAGGAGGGATATACAAAAAGTGTGAAGGCAATCTGTGATTTAAATTTGGAAGATTTCAACTTTCAAGTACATTAAGATCATAATGAGTTTGCTTATTATAAACCACAGCAGCTGCGGTTACCTTGATTGAAAGTGAAGAGAAATGGCCTAAATCAGCAAACATTGCCTCCACACCTATGACAATATCCCATAAGCATCTCGCTCCCGATGTTTAAGAGACGAGAGAAAGCATATGATTCGAGATGTACAAGTACCTGTAATTGAGAGAACGACTCCGCCTAATGAAATCCAACCTTCAACACCTGTGCTTCGAAGGAATTTTAGCATATAAACGGGAGAGAGTGCGTGATATATACTTGGGTTCCATTTGATGATATTATACATTCCAATAACGCTAATACAGACAAGCCACGCCGTAATGATTGGAGCAAACATGAAAGCAACTTTGTGTGTTCCACGATGCTGGAGGGAGAACAGTCCAACCAAGAGGACGCATGAGATTAAAACAATATAGTCTGAAAAGGGGAAACAAATTTTGGCATGTTTTAATTATTTTGATAAATATGGAAATCAACTATAGAGAAATGATGTAGCTTACTATCATGGAGTCCAGTGATCTTATGTTTGACTCCCGAGACTGCTGAAAGAACTGAAAGGATAAATATTTATAAATCATTATATGATTATGAAAATGCAAGTTTTTATGTAGCCATTTTAAAAGATTCAAGGTTAATCTTAGCTTAGCTACTAATGTAATTCAAATTCCGACATCATAGAACGAGCAGTGGCAAAAAAGTAATACATATTGAAATACTAGAATGATCTAAGCTACTGAATTGAAAAGGAAAAGGTAAAATGTAGGGACCTGACCTGATATTGCAGGAGTGAGCACTCCATCACCAATAGCCATGCAGGTTCCAAAGAGAACAAACAACAAAAAACCTCTTCGAAAAGATGGATGCAGTCGAAAAAAGGACTTCAGAGCAGCACTCGACCTTGTCTCCGAGATCCCCTTAATGTCATATGCAGATAATTGATCATCGATAGGCTCTTGATTCGGCAGAATGCATAATCTAGCATGACGGCAAAGAAGAGAGTACAATGCAAAGGTACCCCCTGCATCACAAGCAAATGGAATGAAATAATCAGCTTTGCCTCTTTTCCCATCGACATATTGGGCTTCAAGCTATTCAATCCTTTATAAATCACAGAATTCCAAAATCTTTATTGAAAATTAAGCTCAAAAGAGAAGTTAACGTTAGGACTAATAATCATATCTCCATAATCGTACGGTATTATCAATTTGGACCTGAGCCCAGATGATCCTTTTGCAAGTTAAGACATTGTCCTTAATATTTTGAATTTTTTCTGCTGTGAGGTTAGGATGAACTGAAAAAACTAGATACAGCAAAAGAAAAGAAAGGTATTTCTTCTAATCAATGTGATGTGTGAGACTGTCTTTAAATCTTTAACGAACAAATAAGCTTAAGGCTATCTATTTTATTGGATAAGATGAAAAGCATTACCTTCACCGTTATCATCGGCTGACATGACAATGAAAACGTATTTGAAGAGAGCAATGAGAGTAAATGTCCAGAAGATAAAGGATAGAACCCCATAAATTTCTTCATCATTCTCATGGAGACTCAATTTCCCAGAGAAGGTAGTTTTGTAGACATAAAGAGGGGAGGTGCTGAGGTCCCCATAAACAACTCCTAAACTTTGATAAGCCAACATAAGCACACTTCTGTACGAACCATTCTTCACCTTCTGATGAGAAACATATTAAACACATATTGCTGGCTACAATGATCATAAACAGAGATATTCCAACCTAAAATTTTAAATGAAATTGGAAAAGGATATATCTGAAAATATAACAGGTGTAAATGCATCAACAATCTGAAGGAATTGAGATAAGTGTTTATACAAGTCCTTCTAGTTTAAATATTTTGATTTCTCATGAAACAATATTTTCTCTCTATTACTCTTTACACTAAATATCTCTCAGTTACTTCTCTCTAAACACATCGTTCACTAATCACTTCGCTAATTCTTGTTCAAGCAAGGAAGAATTGAAAATGTCCGTTCCTCCATGGCACCATGTTTTTGTGTCGCGTTCGGCGTCTGCCAATGACACTAAGGAGATGTTTGAGAGGGATTTTGAAATTCTTAAAATCACTTGAGTCGTTTCAAAATAAACTCCAAAAGATGGCTCCAACAATTCAAAATTAATTGAGCGCCGTTTTCAAACCATTCACATTAATTTTGAATGATTAAAAGTATGTTTCACACGGATATTTTTACTATAAAAAAAGTGATTTTAATAAATTTAAATATCTGTACACAGCCAATGGATCAAGGTCCATCTTTTCACCAAACAACAAAGTATTATCATTATTAAGATAGAACTAATTTTGATAAACAAACACTTATTTTGAGAACAAAGACACTCAAGAACACAATCAAAAGCAACGAAAAAGCTTCTCTTCTACCTGTTTTGATTAATTAAACAGATGGATATGAGGTACAAGCACCTTAAAACAAACCCATGTTTCCATCAAGGGTCTCAAACATAAAAACTCCACCAAACGGATCACATAACAAAAAAACATCTCAAATTTCTTGCTGACAGAGAGAATTTCAAAGAATCAAAACCCACCAAGTAGAATGAAGTATAAATGTCTAAGAAAATGAATAATGCATTTCATTCAAACTCAAAAGGAAACCCAGCTCCCATATAAAGTTTATAAAACAACAGAATGACACAGCACCAGAAATCTCTCAACTCTGTGGGAGAAAACAGAAATAAGAACCCATATAGAATTTTTGAAGAAATTAGAAGAAAGAAGACAAGAATTAAGAATACCTTTGGAGAGATGCCTTCAGTTTCAACACTTTCCTGTGATGGGTTGTTCATGGCTGCTGAATACTGAATAGAGAAAAAGCAAAGAGAGAAAAAAAAGGTGTGTTAAGTGACTGAGCTTCTACATGACCCTCCTCCCTCAAACCAACCAAATAAAGCATAATCTTTGCCATCGTCAAACAACCAAATAATAATAAGTCTTTGATTTTTTTTCCCTTTTTCCAAAAATATTTTTTATACTTAAAATCATTTGAAAGTAATTGCAAGCTCATGGATAATGATATAGTTGTTGGTCTCTTTCATTCCTCAGCTTTCTTTCCAAATATTTTTTCACTCTATTCAAACCAACAGTGATGTTATTTTCAAATATTACAAAATATACTAAAACATATGTGATATTTTGCTATATATATAAATATTTTTAAAAAGTTTTTACCTTTAGAATAATTTCTCAAAAATTATAAAAAGAAATCATATTTGGGATTTTGATCCAGTTTAAATCACCCCAATTGAAGGGACCAAACACAAAATAAATAAAGTTTTGTAGGCCAAAACAAAATAAAAACAACAAAAAGGGTTTCTATTACTATTACTATTTAGTTTTGACCAAATCCCAAAAAAATGATAGAAATTTACCAAAAGAGGTATACTGTTTTTGTTTTTGGAAGAACTGAAGAGAAAAGGCCTTACAATCATTGCTGAAACAGCATAGACCAAACCGATAAGCTTTCAACATTCTCTGATTACACGAAAGCGATTCAAAGAAAGACAATTTGAAACGACGGATACCCAAATCAATTCAATCAAAATCATCAACATAGAAGAAGAAGAAGGAGGAGGTGTAAGTCTTTTTCTTCCATTACACTCCCATGGCCGACGATTTCATTATCCTTATCCTCCGTACAAGATTGACTACTAACGAGCTTTCGATCTGCCAGCCCTAGCATTTAATCCAACTGGGGTCGCCTTAGATTTTCATAACAGATTTCTAAATTAGTGACACTGATGTTATACCTAATAGTGTATAATTCTTCTCTATTGTTCCTTTCAGATTTCAATCTATGATGCAGTGTACTTGGGAGTAGAAGACGTGGTACGGTGGGAGAAATGGAACAATCGAAGATATGGTTGTTAGAAGGTAATTAGAATATGACTTCTCAATTGGCTGTTCTGTTTCAGCCCATAATATGTTTGCGGTAATGCTTGACTGAATTTACCCCCATTGTTTTAGCAGAAAGAGTGTGAGTGTTGAATATGGTGGTTGGGGTTGATAATTTAAGTCATTTTTAGCTTGCCCACTTAAGAAAATAACATCTCTCAAACTTATAGATTAAGCTATTTGATCATTGGGCCGTGTTCAAGCTTCTACCTCTAAGTTTTTGTAATTCTACTTCTTCTCTTCTTTCATGTTTTATTTTAAAGTTCACTTTCTAGTTTAATCCTCTTCCATTGGAATGTTCTGCAAATCATCTAATCAAATCCACAAATTGGCATCCAATTCTCCCTCTTCTCCATAAATTTGCAGTGCCAAGCTGGTTATATGTGTTGAGAATTTGATTCTCCTCCACCTCATTAGGGAGGCTTGGTTTTATCCATTTGCGTTTTTGTTGGTTTAATTATGTTATGTTAATGGTTCTTATAGATAAGATTGTTCAAAATGAGTAGGATAACTTTGATTCATTCTCCCAAATAATGGAGAACTCCTGATGATACTGAGGCTTGAATTGAGTAAACCCTAAAGCTTTGTTTAGTTATAGAAAGTCATTAGCAGGTGCGAACTTCTAGAGATTGGTAGGGCCAAAGAAGTAAGAAAGATGGAAGTTTGTTTTTCATATAAAAGGAAAAAGGAAAGGGAGAATGATGTGATATATTATGCAGCAATTATGAATGAAGCTTCATAACTGATATGCCTTTGTTTTTTGCAAGCTTCAGCATCCATTCACTCTCTTTTCAGTGCCCCAAATATAGGATCATATAGAAAAATAGACAATTTTAGTTACAATATTTTTATCCTTATGATATTATTATTTGACATCATAATTGTCTTCGTATTCTTATCCTTATATGAAATTATTTGGCTTTATCATTTTCTTTATGTTCTTATCCCTATATGATATTATTTGGCGTTTTGTTGATTGTTTAATCATTTTCATCTCTTTCTACTCTTTTTTCTTTATTAACCGCTCAATTATTGTGTATGATGCAAGAACTATTTGAGGAAAGAAAATCTTTATTTTGTAGGTGTAGTCCTATTTTGTTTTGGATTTGAGTGTTGTTGGAATAAATGGTTATTATTTATAACTCTTTGTATATGGAGCATCATTTCATGAAAATTGTTAATAACTAAAAGATATGATTTTTTGAATGGCTACGAGTAAGTCTAAAAATAAGTTATTTTGGTTGAGAGAAGATTTACATTATAATTCTTTGTCTTCTATATGCGGATTTCTCTTCATATTCACAATCTTGATGTTCGGTAGTTTCACAAGGTTTCGTTCGTTGATTTTCTATACGGGGTGCTACAGTTAGAACAAAGGTGATATGTTCTGTTTTGAAAGACAATTACCCTAAATACTCAAGCACTAAGGGTGAGTAAATTTGTTTTAAGGAGACAACGTGAATTCATTGGACTTAGATCTATATTTACGTATGATTTTTTGTTTATTGTAATAATAATTTTCTTAACAATTTGATAATCAGTGTAACAATCTTTAAGACAAATTTCAACTGTGCATTAACTTTAAAGGCTTGGTAATTCGCTCAGTTGAATGAAAATGTGCTTAGCTATTTTTTATTCCACACACACCTCACGTCTATGATTTGTGTCAAAAGTGAATTTTGTAATCAAGTTTATATTAACTAGTCTTCTCGAAGAATTGAAATAATTAATATGTCATAGTTTGTCATACCAAACAAATGACTCAACAATATAAGCAAAAGTTGATATTTTATTAATAATATTTTTTAGTATAACTGTGAGTACATTTAATTTTAAGAGTCCACTTAAATAACTCTTTCCAATATACATCTCATTCTTAGAAAGTACAAACTTATCATATACAAAGCCCATCTTAAAACCATTCTTACGAACATGAAACACATTGTTGAGAGTTAGTTCCTTGTCAGAGATCATCTTAAGTGGTTTTACCTTGTCCCTCAACTTTTTGAAGTAGAGGAGTTACCCATAAATAGTTCTCCACTAAAGATTTGACACATATGATGTGAACATATTCTTGTTGGCATGTAGCCTCAATTTCTACTCATCATTTCTTGGAATTGTCCACCATGTTTCATTCTGAAATGACTACACAATGGTCAATATCTGCAACACCATTTGATACTTATGTGATATTTACACAATAATTTACCTATCTCAATGTAAAATGTACCTATTTGAAACCAAGGGAACATGAATAATAGATAAATAAATAAGACAGAAAAAGAAAGTTGATGTGTAGAAAGAAAAGAAAAATCAAAACAGACAACCGACGACAAAAGAAAACTATGGAAGAACTTATTCAAAAAAAATTCTCACAAGAGGACCGATGGGAGGCGGTGGAAAAAAATTACAAAGACTCTAAAATTTAAAATTTCCACCAGATTGTATACTATCTATATATATTTATATTTTAAAGAAGAAGAAAAGAAAACACAAACTTTAAATTTGTCTTAAGAATTAAAATAAACTATTCAAATCTGATTTTAGTCTTTTGAGCTTATTTGAGTTGATCAAATAATAATATTTTTTTAACATTGGAGGGCTAAAATAGACATTTTAAAACTTTGGAGATGGAAGCAAAATGATTTTTGGTGGACTAGACTGCCATTGAAAGTCCAAAATACAGACAAGGAATTGCAAATTGTAAATAGGGGAATTTATTATGGATGGGTTAGGCATAGCCTTACAATCACTTCACCATTAATGACAAACACATTTTAGGTCCCAAAATCAAATTTGTACATCCACAAGTAATCCAATGGTGGGTCAATTGTTTAATTATTTCAAATTTTGAGTTAAATGACAATAACAAATTTGACTTCTTTTTTTTCCTTAAGAAAATTATTGAAAGATGAACATGTTTCTAATAGCCCCTCGACATCTTCAACAAGTTTTGTAAACTTAGGTAAGATTTAATTTTATTTCTAATAGATATACAGTCAATTAATTCTTTTTTAAAGTGCAAATATTGATTAGATATTTTTAAGAGTTTAAACAGAATAGACTTACAAAATCATGAACAAAACTTGTAATTTAGATGACTAGAAATATCTTGAGACATTTGAAGACAAAAACGTGTTTCTTTCCACACCACATTTATGTTCGATTTATAGAAAGAAAATTATTGGAAGACGAACTAATGTGAATCAAAAGTACAGACAATGGCTTAAAGATGATTGTTGAAAGTCAAATCTCAAGTATTTTATAATGAACAAAGTTATTTTAAAAATATATTATGTATAAAAAGAAACGAAGAGAGGTAGAATAGGCGTTGTTGAATGTTCATCACAAATACAACATATGACTCATAGTCAGGTTCAACTACTTCATAAAACATACAAGTTAGGTTCAAGTTGGCTTGAGTATTCATCAGATTGTAAAACTCAAAATTAATTGATAAGAAACTAACCATTAAAAACGAACATCACTTTCATTGATGGACTTCTCTATCATTGCTGCTAGACTTCAAAAACTTGCCTTGAAAGAGTTCCAATAATAGTTTGAAGAGAGAACAATCTAAATAATCCTCTACACATTCTGACTTCAAAGCTCTTTTTCATACCAATAAAGAATCATCTTCTTAATCATTGAAATCCTTTGATTTTTTTTTGTAGTTTTTCAGCCCAGAATTAGTGTTCTTCATTTGAACCCACCTTTCTAAGATCACAGTTTCAAATTGAATAAAAGATAATTGCTTTCAGAACAATACAACATTGAACAATAAAATAAAAAGAGCTAAGACTTCAATAAAATACCACAAGACCCATCATATTTTTTTCATCATCCGGAAGGTAAGAAAAAAAATCTCCGGCACTGAGCAGCAAACCAGACCAGACCAAACCAAACCAAACCAAACCAACCCAAAAAATAAGTGTGTGTGGTATGATGTCTTCCGCAAATCACTAACCTCTTGCAGCATCTTCAGCTTAAGCATTGGCGCCCACACAGTTCAATAACTCTTTCGAGATTCACAAACCGCAAGACATCCCGGCACACAACCCACCCCATTTGACGACGACCATGACTAGAAATCTCGTTTTTTTTTAAAGGAAGAAAGGAAAAAAAAGGAAAGGAAAGGAACTCCAATCAAAGTACAGTTTGGATGACTCTCACACTCTCCCACCCCAGCAGAAATTCAATCCAAGAACTGAGTATGTTTAGATGTACCACAAGAAATGGATGGAAGAGAGGTCAACTTCATAACGAAAATCTCTGATAATATCATCATCAGCTGGCTACTCATCATTCTTTTTCTCTGCTTCTGATTTTTCTGGCTCACCCTTGGGCTCATCCTCTTTCTTAACTTTGGCAGGTTCCTCCTCAGCTTTATCTTCAGTTTTTTTTTCTTCAACACTCAGTGTCTCAAGTAATCCCGCTGCTGCAGATGCATCTTTGTTCTCCCCTTTCTTCTGTTGGCTCTCGGCAATTTCTTGGAACGTTTCCATGAAAGATTTGCAGTCTGAAGCAAACAGAAAATATGTTACCAAGAGGAATAAAGCAACTAGTATTAATTAATAAAGTAGTTATCTTAAGACAGAACAAAAATGAGAACATGAGCATTTCATAAACGAGGCTCTAAGACTGTTGGAGTTGAAGCAAGCATACAGACAATGATACAAGTGCTGGACTTTTTACACTTTTTGAGTTCAACCACATGGGAAGTGTGAGAACTCAAACCCAGGTGGAGGATTCGTGCCTCAACGACCCAAGCGTAGGCAGAAGTTTTTACATTTTTAAGACCTGGATATGCTCCAAAAATGGCAAACAGTTTGAGAGAAATAAAGGAAATCACAAGTTTTGGGAAATAATAAAAACGAGTATGAAATTTGAGAGAGAGAACCTAAAAACCATAAAAGTGTTCAGATAGAAAAAAAATTTATGATAATAGGATCCATGTCATTACATTCTTTACATTCTTTAAATTTCAAAAGTAGCAAATTTATAAGCAGATAACTCTCTGCTGATAGCCGTCTAATAGCTCTCTGATAGCCGTTTGATATCATTAATTACTTGTCATATTTGCAATATGCAAAAAAAAGAGTGATATGAGCTGTTTTTTTCTAAAATTTTGTCATCTGATGCAATTTCCCTTCCGACAAGGTAAGAGTAAAACTAAAAGAGGACAACTAAAGAAACAAATTGAGCTGAGAAATGGAAAATAAACAGGCATTTTCCCCATTCTGGTGAATATAAATGAGAAATAGAATAAAGAACATGCATAGTGTCGGAGCAGTTATATCTAAAAATGTAATTGTTCATGCCAACATGTCTCCACGTTGATTAATAATTTTGTAATTGTACAAAACACAAATGGACGTAAGGTTACCTACAAGACCTTTAACTTGAGTTAGTTTTGAAGTCAAAGATGTCAAGGAATTTTGTTTTCTCTATCAGAAAGATGAGTGTTGTCAAAGTAGATACTTAAAAAATTCAAAGGAGTACTACCACACCACCACAAAAAATAAAGAGAGAAGAAAAAGATCAAACCTTGACTAATAATTTATTCAAGGTTCCTAAACTTATTGAGAGTTGTGATAATAAAGAACCTAATTACCAAGTAAATTTGACAGCCTGACACTCATTGAACACACAACAACAAAAGATTATGATGGAATGGACATGGATCATCTCCCAACTAGAGAGACAAACAATTTAAACTTATAAATCAGGGGAATTGAATTAGGTGTCAAGAACTTGACTTCCATGTAATATGCTTCTTCAATTGGTCTAGATAAACAGTTTATAAATTATAGCAACAGAAATATGAACATCCAAATTAAATCCAGTTTCTAATGACATCTTATGCAAAGTGGTCAATCACATGGAAGGGATAGCATCCAGTTGCATCCTTTCATTTCACCTTCCAAACATGCTGGCTCCTATTTTGCCATTGCCACAATCCTCTCTTGACAATGAGTACTCCAATCACCCACTTAAACTATTGAATTTTATTCTTTGTATGACTAAAACAAAATTTAAGTTCATCGTCCCATTTCCCCGCTTATCTTCTAATTTGCCACCATCAAAATTTTCTCTAGTCACCGTTAAAATTACTCTCCTGACTCCTCTTCACCCACTTTCTCTGATCAAACACTTCTTCTTGGTGCAGTCAACCTCCTACTTTGCTACAGACATAATGCCACACACAGATGAAGAAGAAAAGTAAAAGTCCAATTCATAAAATCATCTATTGAAAAGTTAGATACAGAATAATATTACTTACTTGAATCTTCAATAAAACCAAGTACAACCATGTTTAAGGGAAACATAAACAATAGACCATCCATATCATGATCGTAGATTATACAGCTTAATATGACAAACTGGGAAAACCATACCACATACATTGAAGCCATTTGGATGCTAAAAATGGCGGGAATACAAATCCTCAAAGCACCCAACTAACAGTAATGAACAGCCAAGTTTCAAGAAAAATAGAAGAATTAGAAAATTGTACTCACTCTCAATTGATGGGAATCTGATACAGAAAAGCTCATCTTTCAATTCGCCATCAGCGAAGTCAGTGGCATGCCAAACGCAGGATTTATCATTTCCAGCGTGTTCCTGAACCGTCATTGATGGAAGAACTACAAAAGCACAACAACAATCAAACAATATAGTAAAGCACTGAAAGGAACTCAATTGTATGCGCATAAGGTGTAAATAATCGAGAACGAACCAAGATGATTAGCGCAGATCTTAAGCGTCTTAGACTGTCTCATAACAAGGCGAACCTTTCCAGTCTGCTTATGTTTCAAGAACTTAACAGTACCAGCACCTCTCTCCTTCCATTGGTTTCCATCTTTATCGAACCGATACAGTTTTGCCTTCCTAAATCAATGAATAATCGGAACGAAACAAATGAAACTAAAGAAACAAAACGTAGATCGAAAAAAAAAAAAAGAGAACTGTAGAGAAAAAGCGTACAGATCGAGAACAGTGTCCTCATCTTCTTCACCGGTGGTAACATCAACCGCCTCCAACTTGACGATGGGGGCGACTTGAGCTCCAGTGTCTTCATCCTCTCCGGCAGGAGCCTCCTCGTCGTCTCGGCGCTCAGAATCGGTGCTGGCCATAGATGAAGCTTTTGCTGCGTTAGGAAAATTGGATGGGGAAATTGGGGGAAGGCAATGAAAGAGTGGGAGAATAAGAAATTAGGGTTTTTATATTTGAAGAAACAATAAACTCAACCACTAAGCTCTATGTTAAAAAATAAACCTAACATTAAATATTCTAAAATAAAACGGCTTGGCTTCTTAATTAAAATTAAACATTTCACACAAATATTTATGCTTAATGTGATTAATTTTGATTTTTTAAGGGGTTTTGTTAGATAGAAAATAAATAATTTATCATTTTTTTTACTTTTTAAAAACGTATTAATTAATTTACATAACATGTTTTATCATTTCTGTTTAAAAAACCAGAAATTTACCTCAATACTAATATTTGCAGAGTTATTCACATAATTAGTAAATTACTCTCGTTTTCGAGTGTTTCTCATTGTTCATTCCTTCGTCTTTGAGTGAGAGTGAGACGAGAGCAAGAGAAATTGAGAGAGGAAAAATACTTTGTTTCAATGGTACTCGAAAAGGGATTGTCATCGAGATGGAAGCGAGAGCGATACCAAGAGATTGAGATGTGAATATTGGGTTAAAATAATCACAGATTATTGAGGTTGAAATTTCTTCATGATTATTATAGGTATTGCAATAAGAAATCTACAAGAATTTTGTTATTCTCGTAAATAGTTTAAGTTCATTTATCATTGTTTTGTTATTTATCAAAGGCACATCCGTCTACCCATCAAAGACATGTTGTACCCTAGAAATGGATTTCTAGGTTATCAATATAGTGCTTGCAACTCCCATCATTGAGATTTGCTCGTCAGTTTGAATGGTACAAATTGTCAATTCCTAAAAAAGTTTCATTTTTTCTGTTTTGATGTATATTTCTTGAAGATTGATTCAAAAATAAAACTCTAAAGATTGACCTAAATCTCTAACTATAAGAAATCAAGGTCCAAAAAGTGTATAATTGAAACCATAATTTTAGAACATAGAACTTGTAAAGAAAAAAACCTTGCTATCATATTTTGTTGTTTGTTTTGTTTATTAGTATAAAAGAAACAAGCACTAACAAAAATAAGTTATATCGAATTGCCTAACAAAAGTATGAGTATCGCGCTTGCAACTAGACACTAAACACGACGAAGACACTCTAGAAAAACCTTCAAAAGATAGCTCACAGAATTGCAGTTTTAATCCCACATAAAATAGTGGAAAAAAAATCACACCCAAAAGAGTCCAATGACCCCAAATATTCAACAGGAGAAACATCTCTCATGAAAAGGAATGAACATCCTCTCGATCATGTTGCATCAACATGGCAAAATCAGAGAACAGAATCTTGAAATCACCAGCTAGCTAAATAATTAGCAAAACTTTGTTTACTAAAGCCCCAATACAAGCAAGAAGAAGATGAACTCTTTGATCAAAGTGACGAAATTCAATGTCTTTCCTACAAACAAATTAAAAAAGACGGCTTCTCAAGCCATTGTTTGGCCATTTTTACCACTAAAAATGGTAAATTTTCATTAGTTTTATAGTTAGCTAATATAAAAAATAAAAAAGATCAAAAACATTTTACTATTATGCTATATTTAAAGATATTTCCAATAATTTGCCATTCAAAATAATCTCCTTTCCTCCCAGCATCCCCCAATTTTATCAATCCTATATAATTTGTTAGGATAACTAAACTATACCTTTTTATATACAATTGGTGAATACCTTTTTATATACAATTGTTGTAGAGACAAGTTCCAGTCTACAGGATGAGGCATAACAGAGATCAAATCCATGACCTCTAGAATGTCGGTTAAGCTAAACTCATTACATTTCTAATAACAATACTACTATTAATTTGCTACTTTATATCTAGTACATACCTCAGAAGAACAATATGACCCTCATCCAAATAAATAAATAAAAAGCAAAAAAAAGCTTAATGGCCTCCCTGAAAATACAAAATTACAATCTATAAAAAAGAGGTAAATAGAAAGCAGTCCGAAAAAGAAAGCACAATGCACAATAGAATAGGGGTAGAACTTAAATAATATAACAAAACCACAAGACAACCATCCATGTTTTCTCCTCAAGCAAAAATAACTATATATGTCTCTGCAAATACTCTTTGTTTGACTACTAAACCCAACCCAACCTTGCAGCATCTTCAGCTCAGGCCCTGCACACAAACTTTATGGTTTCTAAAAAAGCTATTTGACCTTTTTTGTGGATTCACAAACGCCCATCACCACACAACCAACTATCTGACACTGACTACAAATCAATCTCATTTTGAAATGAAAGGAAGGTGAACACTAGAAAACTGACTCCCCAACCAACCAACGAAAATACAATTTAGACGATTCTTAACTTTCCAGCCCTGAAAAAGTTACCCAATCGAAGAATTGACTGTGTTTTGATGTAACAAAACATGGACGAATGAGATGTATCCGGTAGAGGAAGAGCTATATCCTACCGTATTTGGCAGTAGAAACAAGTTCCTAGTCTTTCTTCTCTGCATCTGATTTCCCTGCCTCACCCTCAGGTTTATCCTCTTCCTTAGATTTTACAGGTGTGTCCTCAGCTTTATCTTCAGATTTATCTTCAGCTTTCTTTTCATCTTCAACGCTCAATTTTTCAAGTAGACCAGCTGCAGCTGATGCATCTTTATTTTCCACTTTCTTCTTTTGGGACTCCGCAACTTCTTGAAATGTTTCCATGAAGGTCTTGCAATCTAATGATACCCGGAACAAAAGTTAGTAATAATAAAGTGAAAAACCAAGGGAGTGAAAGTCGATTAGCACAGTCAATAAAATGTCTACTTTTGGGACTAGAGGACTTCTAGGAACGTTTTTTCCATCAAGGTTTTGCAGTCTATAGTACAAAGAAAAAATTTAGATCCACGGGTGGAAAAGACTGCATTATTTAAACGAAGCTGACTAGCATAGTTAATAAACCACAAGGACAGGAAAACATTCTCCGTAGCTCAATAGATATTGTATGGAAAACATTCTTTGTAAGCTCAATAGTATTTGTACAAAAGTCATAGAAATTGCACTGTTGAGTTTTTTAAAACCACCTCAGATACAACCCATAGATATTATAGACACTTTTGAAGAAACAAATGAAATCAATAATGTCTAGAGGTAAAACCATTTCAGACTGAATGATACTTACGTGGGAAAAGTAAAATAAATAGAAAAATAAAAAAGTGAGCTGAAGGGCTGTGCAATACATATGGTAACAGCATATTGTTCCCATTTCAAATACAGTACAAATGAAAAAATTATGAAAAATGTGCAGTCTGTCAAAGCTTCTTAGCATATAGTTTCAATGCATGTCATTGTGTCTTTTACATTTAAGCAATCAAAAGCCTATCTCCATGCTTTGTAATCATATGTGAGCATAAACTAATTCAATATTGTACGTTGTCAGGATTGATTATTTAGTAACTACAAAAGCACGAACTAATAAAAGATTACTCAAACACCCTGGATTAGAGTAAATTTAAAGTTAATAGAGTTCCTAGCTGACACAAAGATATGAATCCATGGCAGAGATGATGCTTATATTAATTCAAAAGACTAAATCACTCACTATCCCAAAAAAGGAAGAGAAAAAGGCCACTCTATTGGATAATGTATATTTATCCAGGGTTTCCGATTTTATTGAGTTACAACGACAAATAACCTAATTCCTAGATAAATCTGAACTAATTAGTTATTGGAGACATCATTGAAAGCTTCTGATGAATGGAAAGGGAGGTAGGTCTAAATAAAATTACAACTACCAAAGCTGGCATCAAACAGTTTTGATGTATCTCATGCAGAGAGACCCACTGCATTTAAAGATGAAAACCCAGAACATATCCAATCTATCAATTACACACCTCGGTAGGCAACAGCAGCCACAAGTAATTGTTAACTGGGAAAGTTTCATTTGTAATGTTACTATCTTGCAGCTTCTTCTCTTCCAAGTATCATTACTTAAAATCCTCTCAAAGTAAAATCACAACCAGTTATTCACCAATGAAACCACTCACCTTTCACCTACTTTTTCCTATCAAAGTTTATAGGCGAACTATCATTTAAAAAGTTGTAATTCTATATTATACTTTCTCTTTTCAAGCACCGACTCCAACTCTTCCGTTGCCAAAACAACTGGCAATCAACTTTGACATGTATAGAACTAGATAACTGAAGAAACTGGGTGGAAGATGGGTGGAAGATGGGCCTATGAATATAGAACTTCCCAATTTTAGAAAAGTGAAAACAAATGTTAATGAAATAACAACTATATTCATCATGAATAAAGACAATAATCAGTAAAGATAAGCAGAAAATTAAAAGTTTCGTGGTTAAAGTTACCATTATGAACGGATTAAAACTACTATGGATTGTAAGAATCAATCCCATTCTTGACTTTTAATAGTACCATGTACTGACAGGCATAGGAAAACGTTCAACTTCAAACATACCACAACAATACAGTAATTTCTTGTGATGAAAACATGTACAGACCAAACCGCATAAAAAAGCGGATACAAAATAACAAAGAAAGAAATATATTAAATTGTGAGTGAAAAAAACTGTCCTAGTGATACTTCAAACCGGGCACAACCACCAAGAGCTCTCACATATAATTTATTTGGAAGGAGAAAAGAAAACACAAAACGTCAAACAATATAAGATTCAAGTTTAACACTAGCATTGCCCACAACCAGATAACAATGAATCCAAAGTTTAGAATAGCCTATCAATCAATCTACAACCAAGATTTAGTGAGAAAAAAGATTCAGAGTTGTACTCACTATCAATCGATGGGAATCTGATGCAAAAAAGCTCATCTTTCAATTCACCATCAGCAAAGTCAGTCGCATGCCACACGCACGACTTCTCATTTCCAACGTGTTCTTGAACGGTCATTGATGGAAGTACTACAATCACGACAAATCAAACGATAAAATTGAAGAACTAAAGCTAAATCAAGAAGAAAAGAAAACAAATAAAGCCAAAAGAGCTTGATATATTCGCGAAAGAACAAGCAGAGAACCAAAAACGAACCAAGATGGTTAGCGCAGATCTTGAGGGTTTTAGACTGTCTCATAACAAGGCGAACCCTGCCAGTCTCCTTATGTTTCAAAAACTTAACAGTACCAGCACCCCTCTCCTTCCACTGATTTCCATCTTTATCAAATCGGTACAGTTTGGATTTCCTAAAACAAAAATACGAAAAAAACCCCACATGAAAAAAATCAGATTAACAGCAAGCAGATCAGAAAAAGAAGTAGATTAAAAAAATTAAAAAAAAATCATACAGATCGAGAATTGCGTCTTCATCTTCTTCACCGGTGGTAACGTTGACTGCCTCCAACTTGACGATTGGGGCAACTTGAGCTCCAGTGTCTTCATCCTCCGCGGCCGGAGCCTCCTCCTCTTCTCTGCGTTCGGTATCGGAGCTCGCCATGGAAGAGGGTTTAGGGTTTGGTAGGAAATGTGGAAAGTGAGATTGGAAATAATGGATCGGAATTGGGAGAAATTAGGGTTTATATATGGGGGAAAGGGAAGGGAAGAAATGAGTGAGATTGAAGATGAACCCCTTACTATATAAATAATTTTATTTCTTCCTCTTTCTAACCCATAGTTTCATTTTTATTTTCACATATTTATTAATATGGAAACAAATATTTTTTTTACAAAATTATTTTCAATCTCAAAACTTCTATTTCTTTTATAAATATAACAAAATATTATATTTTATGTATTTTTTTTTATATATTTATTATATTTGAAACAATTCTAGTTATTTTCGTCTAAAGCATCGATACTCATTAAAAACGATTAGGATCCATCATAAAACTAAACCAAATCCTTTATAAACTATAATTGTTTCTTTGATCATCTCAGACTAAGAATGTTGTATAAATGAACTTCAATCATTTATAAATAAGATTTGGACACATTTTAGGTTTGTCCATGAACGGCAATGATATTATTGGATCGAATACTAGATAAAAACACTTTCAAACGCAATCAGGAGCGACTCTTTCTTTTCTTAAATATATATTTTTTTTCTAAAAATGAAAACCACACCTATAGTTTGAATAGTTTAATTTTTTTATGACTTTATTATTATGAATTTTTAAGGTAGAAAAACAAAAATCGATGACATTGGTTGAAAAATGAAGTAGAAACAAAACTTTCTAAAACCTATAAATGCTTTAGCTATTGAATGGGATATTGGATTTTCTATTTTGGTCTTTAAGAAAAAACTAGGCTCATAAAAACACTCATGTTTTATCATTTTTGTGAAAATAATTTAGATCCAAATGAACATAGTTTAACTAACATAAAGTTTGTACTTTCGACCTCAAGAAAACATACCTAAAACAACATTTCTTTTTATCTTAACATAAATGTTAAAATTTAGATGGGTAACCATTTTGCTTTGGATTTTTGTTTTCTCAAACTAAACCTATAATCATTATTTCTATTTTTTTTCTTAAATATTAATTTTGTGTATTGTACGAAATATACAAATACATTATAGAAAAATAATAAAAGAAAATAAGTTTAATTTTCAAAACAAAAAAATTAGTTACTAAATTGTTTGTTAGTAATGTGATTGGTTTTATAAAATTGATTCGTTTATTTATTTATTTTCCTTCTTCCTCTCCAATTGGGCAGAAAGAATTTATCTTTTATAACAACACCTAGTGATTGTTAGATTTTCCATTTGAAGTGAAAAGGAAAACTAATAATACTTCCTTGAGAACCAAGTTAATCTTATTTGGATTTCCATTATTCATCTTTCATCCAATCTTAAATTTTTATTCTTTTTTAAGTACGACGATTGAGACGAAGGATCGAACTTTCAATTATAGCTAAACTAAGTTTAGTTTATTGAGAATGAATCAATCGCTATCCATTGTTAGCGGTTTGAATCAAATGTGTTGGAAGTCATTGATCTCATAAATGTTGATCGAGGATTATTCTCTTTTTGATATTGATGACATTCTCCTAACAAATATTTTAGGACAATTAGATGTACTATGGCTTGAGTCACAAACCTCATGGTTAATTACTAATAAGTTATGCTCGATTTAACTTTAACAATTAAAACGAATTTTAAAATATGTTAGGGATGTTTTCTACTTTTAGATAAAAGTTCAACAATAACTCAATAGTTAAAGCATTTTTATAATATGAAGGATTGAGTTCTCACCATATACCTTCAATCAAACCAAAATTGATGGTTTAGTCCTCACCATAACTTTATCACTACTTGATTGTTTAAAAATTGCTTTTTCTAGGCCCAATTTTATTGGGTTTTTGCTTCCAATGGCATTTCTTTCCATTTTTTTATTTTCTCCATTTTCCCAATCCAGCCCATTATTAATTCAACTATTCCCCAATTCCTCCTTTAAAAATCCTTATTCAAATTTCACCCACACTTTTACATTTTGCTTCTCCAAATTTAATCATAAATTCAATCCATTTCCACTTCTAATTATGGATGGTTATTCTAAATTTTATTATAGTAATTTTCAACTTTTGTATTTAAAAAATGGTTTGAAAGAGTAAATCAAATGTTAAATAGTTTGATTTGAGTTTTTTTTTTCTAAAAATAGTTTTTCAATTCATGAATACGGCTTCAAAATTGATTAATTAAAAGAAGCAAATTTCACACAAAGTTAATTTTTTATTGAACCTAAAAAGATAAAGAATAATGGAAAAAAATTTCCTACTCGAAATTATCTCGAAAGCTACTAATAATTTATTTGACACATTGAAAGTTTAGAGACTATTAAGAATGATATCATACGTTTTCTTCTAATTGGTAATTTAAGATGGAATCAAAACGATTTTTTTTGTTTTTGTGTCTCACGTTGCTTCTCTTTTGAACTCTTCAAATAACAATCGAAGTATATCTCAAAATTGACTATCAACAATTATGTACATAGATCCATATTATATTTATCGTACATACAATACAACCCTTAACAATGACGAAACTTATAAATCAACCTACAAATTATTCATCAAATTTTTCTTTACGAAACATTACAACCAAGAGATTAGAAGTGTTTCTTATGATCATAAAGTATCGTAGGATTGATGGGATGAATTCGAGACTACTAATGAATTCACCACAAGAAAGTTAAAAGAAAAAGGAGAAGACAAAGTGTGAGATAGGGAGTGATAGGGGCAAATCACATGGTACAATACACCAAAATGTTTTGAGAGACAACACAATATCGATAAGGATTCAATGTTGTTGTTTTCTTTTTGCTTTTTAATATATGAACACAACAAATCAAATGTGTCTAAATATTTTTGGTATCTTTTTATGTGTGAAACCATTTATGAACATAAACAAAACAACTATTTCCCCAATCTAAACACATGTTCTTCATTATTCACATTCATCCTATTTTCTATGTACATAGTATTTTCAACCAAATAGTGATCATCAATGCATGTTTCCGTTTATTCATGGGTTCTATTTCTTATTTTTCTATAATAATTTTGATTTTTTTGTTAGCTTTTAATTTCTAAAAATGAAAGAAATTAAGTTCATAAATGTCAATTACTATATACTCGGTTGGTAAGAGTGAAACATTTTTAAATCCTATTAAAATTTATTTTTCTTTTCAAATAATCCTATTAAAATTAAAATTTATTTATTGATTGATCTAAGCTTAAAATTGAATTAATTGTTAATGGCTTAGTTTTGGATTGGCCATATGATCCTCTTTTATTTTGAAACATGTGGTGCTTAACCCTCTACAATTTTTATAGCTAACCTAATCTTCTTTATTGAGTCCTTAAATTACATTCACTAATCATTGGGGGAAAAAAATCATTATTCAATTTAAGTTTGGTAAATTAAAGCGATTTGTTATTTAATTTTGAAGGCATTATTTTAGGCAGAAAAGAAAGGTAAGAAAGTGTAATTCCCAAATAACACCAATTTCTTCATTAATATATTCCAATAGTAACAACATAATATCAATTCAATTGAGTATATCCATGAGGTTATTATTGTTGTAATTTCAGATATTTCATATCCCAACCGCCGGAAACTTAATCCACCGCTACCGCAACCGCCACCACCGCCGAAATTATTACGTGGCCGCTCCGGAATGATCATACCGCCAGGATTTGAATATTCGGCCCCCAATTTTCCGTGATTGTCTCTTCTTACAAACTCCGAATATTCCCAACTTCTCCCTTCCATTTCCCCTTCTACCCTTCTCAAATTTCCACATTCCCATTCTGCCCCTCCGCCTTCTTCTTCTTCTTCTTCTTTCCGGCAGCTCGCCTCTGTCTCCGCCGCCGCTTCACTGTAACTACTTCTCACCGCCGACCAACCGTCTGATTCCCAATTTGGCCATTCACTCGTAGTACTCAATTTCCCAATTCTTTCCTTACCATATATCTCATTTTCCTGGCCGCCGGATCCGGAGGCTTCGTCGGCGTGTGGAATTTCCTCCTCGTCGTCGGAGAAACTGACGTTGACCCAGTCAAGAACGCACCTGGGGGAATTCTCTACAGCAATCTTCGGCGAGGCCGCCGCCGCCGCCGCCGCCGCCAGAAATGGATGCTGCAGCAGCCGATCACAGCTCCACCGTTCACTAGGATTTCTTCTGAGACACTTCCGAAGAAAATCCCGGCAGACTTCCGATAAGCATGTTGGAAAGTCTGGCAAATCGTCGGAAAAGCCGATTCGACTGAGCGTATCGGCTCCGAAATCTTCCCATGCGGGTTTCCCGGTGACCATTTCAATGACCGTGCACCCAAGGGACCAAACGTCCGATTCCGGGCCCTGAAATTCTCCGCGGACTACCTCTGGCGCCATCCATAGTGGACTCCCACGTGGCGCAAGCGAATCCCGAGACCTGTGGCCGGGGCCGTGAAGTTCAATTGCAGAGCCGAAATCAGCCAATTTCAGAAACCCGGGATTCAATCCGATCAAAACGTTCCTCCCTTTAACATCACAGTGAACAATTCCTTTGGAATGAATGTAACTCAAAGCCGAAACGAGGCACCATGTCCTCTCCCGTAAAAGCTTATCATCGCGAGTGCCAGTGGGGTCATCTGCTGCGGTGCCACCTGGCAAATACTCCATATGAAGGTTACGAAAGGAGGTGGTGGGAGATTCATGGGAAACATCATCGCCGAGAAAGGCAACCACGTAAGGCGAGTTCAAGGATCGGAGGATTCGAATTTCATTCTCTAAGCAGTCGATTTGTGGGCGGAGTGTCTGAGTCTGCTGGACAGATTTGACGGCGAAAATCCGAGCGTCGGGTTTTCGAATTCCGAGAGAGACGGTGGCAAAGGAGCCTTTTCCGATGGGAGAATTACTTCGAGTCCAAGAAAGCGCGGTGGTTTTGAGCATATTTTAGAGTGGGAAAAAGAAGAGAAAGAAAGAGGAAAATTAAAGGAGAGAAAACAGAGGGAAAAGGTTGAAGAAACGTTGAATGGGGTTTGAGAAATTGGGTGGTGAGAGAGTATTTATATAGGCGCGTGGATCATTGATTATGGGGGAAAGAAAATGATATTAGAAATGTGGATAATTTGAAGAAACGGTTAAAAAGGAAAGAGAGGTGGAATTTTATTGGGTGGATGTGCACCAAGTTTTGAGATTTTGTATACATTTCAAATTTTGTTTCTCTAACTTTCTTTTTAGTTTTATCCTTATCCATCTTCGTTTCCCCTCCTAAGCCCTCTCCTCTCCTCTCCTCTCCATCTACTCCCCCTTAATACAATCATAAATATTTTTTAAATATAGCAACCAAACCATATTATTTTTAACTCAATTTGACTACATATCAATTTGTTTTTTTCCTTAATTAACCTACATCCCTCTTCAATCACTAAATTGAATAATTGTGGAAGAGCAAAGGTGATTTTAGTTGATGATAAATATAATGGTTTGAAAAAGAGTAACTAAACCCCGTAACTAATGATGAATTAAGTGGAGAATTAGAGGGGGTGGGGAGCGTGCGTGGTTATGTGGGTAGGTGAGAGCCGTATGATTTGAAGTTGACTTTGACTATTTTAAGATGGTGGGAGTTTATGCATTGAAACTACGGTCTATAGTGTACACACATGATTATAGCCGCAAATATATATATATATATATAGAGCTGATAACTGATAAGCAAACTCCATGAGATAAATATGCAAACAAACTAAAAGAAAAAGAAATAAGCTTTCTCCGGATGCTGACATGTCAATACCAGGGAATGCCACGTCAGTTATCAAAGGAAAAGAAAATAAAAAGGAAGAAATGGAGAGAAGGGAAAATGAGTAAGGACGTGTGAAGTGGATTCCCACGATTACATGTCTGTCTTACAATTGCCGCTGGAATTTAGTTGACGTGGCCCATCATTTTCCCATTACCTTCTCCTTCTCTTTTTTTCTCTTTTATAAATTTATTCATTCACCCTTTCTCTTTTCTTTTCTTTAAATTTATTCATTCACCCACATCATTTTTTTTTTTTTGCTATTTTTAAAATTGTTTACATCTTTCAATTTTTAATTTGTTAAAACCAAAAGAAAATGTAATTTTCAAGAAAAAAAATCTTTATTTTTTAAAATGGCTAAAAACTATAATGTCTATTTAAGTATGGAAATCACAAACAATTTTTTTTTGTGAGAAAATAAACTTTTTTTTTTTCTAAAAAAGAAGTTAAAATTTCAACATTTAAATCAATGCTTGGTTAGTCTTGATTTTTGAATTAATCCTCGAATTTCGTCAATTTTTAACTAGATTTTTTTTCTCTTCTTTTTAATAAAATAATTTTAATTTGGGAAGGTTGGCAAAACCCCAACCATATCCTCGCGATCCACATCTTTGGGAAATCCTTCCAAAGATTTGCTTTATATTCCTCTATCAATTACTATCATTTTTTTATTTCTTATCATCCCTTTTTCTTAAAAAAAATAAATTAATATTTAAATAAAATAACAATAATAAATAAGAGAACCCAAGAGTACCTCAATATGAATAAATTCTTATAAAATATTACCTCTTTACTCAATTACCCACATGAATATTTTGTACTAAACACAGTAATCGACATATATACTCGTATTTTTTTCAAAGTTGAAGATCCAAATCTTAATAATTCACTTTTTATTATACCATAAAAAATTTCCTTAGACTTCTTTGTTTTGGTCGGTGAAGACATAATATATTACGAAAGGTTATAGATCTAAAAAGAAAATGGTATTTGAATATTTATTTATTAGTTTTCTTCGTTCTTTTAAATAGAGATGTCGTATGTTTAACCAATTAGTTATGTTCGAGTTGGATTGTAATAAAACTTTTTTTGTGATTAAGAAAGGAAAGGATTATATTAATTGTTTTTGTTAATTAATTTAATCAACCTTAATTAAACAGTGTTGGAGATATTATAAGTTTAGTTGGTCAATATTATCCAATACATGTACCTCAATTATATAAAATATATATAATGGGAATATTGTTCCTTTTTTGAAAAAGTTGACTAATTAAAATGTTTAGTGTGAATAAAGATTTTGTCGTATAGTATGAAAAGATAATAAAAGGTAATTTGAGTTTAAAAGATAATTAAATGTGCTATTAAAGGAGTGGATTTGAAGAATCAAGTTGAATTTAATTGGACAAAATATTTTCCTTTTACTCCTCAATATTGGAGATCTCACGTTCAGTAAACGCGATTTTAATTCGATAGACGTTCATTTAAAAAAAATCCAAAATAATAACCTTTCTAAAAAAATTCAAAAGTTTAACTACCTAAATTGATAAACTAGTAGTTAATTTAAATATTTACTAAATCAATTATAGTAATAGTTTTAGTAGTTATGGTTTGGTTTAAGAGTTGAATGCTCATCTCTATTATTTGTAATATTTTTTTAGGGTTTAATTTTTTTATAAAATTTGAAGAGAGATATATTTGAATTAAATTAAAATATAAAAGATTTTTTTTTGGGGAAAGACGACATTAAAGTGAGACCATTATAGTCAACATAGTTGGAATTGGAAAGTAGTTTATTTTTGTGGCAAACTAAATAAATTAAAGCCTTTTAATTTAGAAAGAAGAAGACGCAAATTCATGCATATCATAGAGTTTTCACCATCAGCATTTTAAATTACAAAAGAAAAAAAAAAAAAGGATGTAATTTGACTACTTCCCATAAGCTTAATTAATTGTAACACTTACAAAAATTTACAACTTCAACCTAAACTAAGCATCTAATCCCTCTATAGAATATGCATACACACATATGATCGTTTTTAACCCAAATTATTTATTAGAAATGAAGTTAAATGGGAATTTTTTTTTAGTATTAATATATATCGATTTGTATACACTCAAGAGGGGATACCTCATTTGTGAAGAAGGATGGGGTAGGATAATTCTATCACTAACCATATATTATCCAACCGTTTTACTAGCAAAATCCAAATTAAAAAAACTCATAAAACTAACATACATTTTTCAAGTTTTCTTAAAACACATGGGAAAATGGGTAAATTTTCAACCACCTTTGGAAGAAATTAAAAGGGATAAGAGTTGAAAAAGAGAGAAATAGGGTAGGGAGATCAGAAGGAAAAACATTGAATAATGAGTTGAAAAGGAATGGAAAGGGAAGAGTAGTTTTGAGAGAGAGTTGTTTATAGAAAAGGGAAAACGTTTTACACTTAATTGAAACTAAAAGCCAAGTGGGTGTTTTTAAGAGAGAATTGAATGCATTTGCCAAATGGCCTGAATGCACCAAAATAATAAAGAAAATAAAAGGAATTTATATTGATTTTCTTTTTTCCAAAATTGTGAAGAAATAGGCCAAGCAATTGGGAAATACATAGGATAAGTTAGAACAATTTTAGACGGCAGAGAAAGGAAAAGATGAAAAGAGGGGAATGAATTTGTCCACATAAATTATTTTAAAACAAAATACTTATAAAAACATTCTAATTAAATAAATAAAAGAAATCGAACTCTTTTGGATAAAGATGACAAACTCTTTTTTTCCCCTCCAAGTTCCATAGGGTTTTTTACAAAAATGTGTTTCTTTTTGGCATGATTGTGACCATTTCCACTTGGCACCAATATTAGTTTATATCCATGTCAATATCAAAAGAGTTGTCGTCAAAATGATGTGATTATATATCTCACGAGGCTCAGTTGCTAACATGATATTCCACCATAGTTTCATATAATTCAAAGTTAAGACCACATTCTTTTGAGTTTTGAAGTTGAAGAATGAGAAAAAGTTTATTTTTTTTACTGTAAATGTTGTTACTTTAGTTGTACAATAAGTTCTTACCCTAAGTAAAACTTTACCCTTATGCATATTTAGTTGAATTACAAAACATTTGTACAATACAAAATTTAATTAATGATTCATTTGTAGGTTGCTCATACTTTTTTCTTTTTTTTCTTTTTTGTGAAAAATATAAATTTACTTTCTTTGTTTTCATTTCGTCAAATATTAGTTGGTGAACTAGATGAACGCAAAGTTAAAATTGTAACACTTTTGAATTAAAATTGATAAAATTTAAAGTTTACGATTCAAACCGATCGATACAATGGAAATATGATAAGTTTAAAGTTAAAATTGAATGTTCTTTTAAAAGGAAAACAAAAGTCTCAAGTTGACTAAGATACTTTGTAAAAAAAACACTATATACTAATAAGGACACGTGCCATAAAATTTTTCAAAAATATAAAATCTAGAATTTATTCTATTACTTTTGTTAGAAAATATTGAATATTTTTTTTAATGCAACAATTAGGAATGAAAGGATTCAAACCTTCGAATTTTAGGATAAGAGGTCATGTCAATTGACGTTGAACTATCTCGCTTTGACAAAATGATGTTGAATAACGTGTGAGACAGAAAAGTCATTGAAATTACAAGTGTGCTAAATACTTTATAAGAAAAATTATTTGTTGATAGTTTTTTATCTTGAGGAGATAAAATTTTAAACTATGTATTAAGAATATAATACATATTAGAAAAAAAATGATATATATAAAAATTTAATAAACTAGAAAAAAAATGATATCTTAACTAGATACGACACACAAACTATATACAATAACAAATGTTCAAACACAAATTAAATCAAATAGTGTAACAACCTATAAATATTGAAATAAACTAAGAACTTATAAAAACGTCAAAGCTCTTGGAGATTGAAAAGGTAGATGAGTCATGTTTTATATTAATTAGCATTGTTTTAAAGATAATTAATTATATATATATATATATATTTGTACACGAAACACCAACTAATTTGATGGCCGTTTCGATTCAGCTGAAGTACTTTCTATCTATGAATTTAAATCTACACAATTAAATTTATTTTTCTTTCACATGTTCAATATTAAAAACGTGTTACTTCTTTGTATTCTAACAAAAATATCCAACGATATAATATTAAATTTAATACATTTAACTAGTTGAGGTATGTTCATACAATGAGTTTTCCTACCGTTTGATTTCATTATCAATACTTAATACATAATAGCTCGTTAGTGTCAAAATTTGATAGCAAAATGGTAATAAATAAGTATTTTTTTTTCTCTAAATCTTTCGTGGGAGAGTTTGGTTTCTTTTGGTTTGAATGTGACATTTGATTAATTAATTTCGATCCATAATTATCATCTTTTAATATGGAGCGGATGGAAAGATGAATATGTAACAAAAGAAAATTAAAAAAAAAAAACACTTGTAAATATACAGAAATTAATAGAACAAATATATATCCATAAGTATTTATTATGGTCCATTCATATTTAATTATGATCATTTTTATAAAAACGTTTTTAAATGTTAAAATATTCATTCAATTTTTTCTTAATTTGGTGGATTTCTTCTTAATGGTTCAACTTAGGAGAAGTTGGTAAACCTTTTTAAAAGTAATATGTCAATTTTATTGCAATATAGAAATATGGAATAATTAAGATATCAAATACATTTAAAATTATGAATTCGGATTTTGGTTGAAATAAGAAATAATTGATAATGAATTTTACGTATTTATCAAGGTCAATAATTAAGTCATCATGTTTTCTATATATATAAAAGGGTAACTATCAAATTTACGTCATCATGTTTTCTATATATATAAAAGGGTAACTATCAAATTTACGTTATTGTATCAATTTTCGACTTGAAACTTTCAATTTTTATTCATTTTGACTAAACACTAAATATAAGTGCTGTAATCTTAATCTTAAATTTTAAAAAGGTGTTGGCAATTTTAAACTTTTAATTATACCTTCTTAGTTCAAACAAATATTAAAAGAAAATAAAAAAGTATATTTTATTAATATGATTGAGTTGATGAAAAAATGTGTACGTTGTTCTTTTGATTGGAGAGTAGATGAATTAGTAAAAATAAAATCAACATTAAAATTGCGATTTTGATTAAATTAAAGATTTAGGCCCACGTGATATAATAAGTTGATATTTTTTCAAATAATAATGAAAATAATTAGACATTGTTTTTAGCAGTAAAATACAATAATTAGTTCACAATCAAATTGGCAAAGTTTTTTTTTTTGAATAATTACCATATCACTATTGTCACTACACACTTAAAAAAATATAATAGTGATAACACAAGTAGAATTAATAATAAAACATTATGATTACAAAGAGTTGCAATGTTGAAGCATACTTTTACTAAATTCATAATTATATCACCCAATAATGTTACAACATGAATTGCAACCCAACCCTTGGTCATAATTGGCTATGCCTTTTTCCATTTTTGTTTTCCAATTCTCTATAATTATTTTCACCATTTGATTTTTGAAATCCAAAGGTTGATTAAGTAGTCATTGAGAGTGATCACCTCAAGTAACTAAGATTAGCAAGAGTTTGAGGATTGTTAACACATACTTAGGTTGACACAATGTTCCAAGTTTAGGGAGTAATAATAATTAAGAGTTAAAAAGAGGGAAATAATTGAGATTTAGGAAAAGGAATATTACTTATTATAAAGAAAAGAAAGAAAAAAGTGGGAAAGAGTTGGGGTGTCGGATAAGAAGGGGGAGATGTCGTCAGATATTAAGACAGAGAGATATAAAGGAAAGGCGACATGTCGAGGTGCATGAAGAACACGCGCTCATTTCTCTCTGTTCTAAATACTAAAAACCCAAATGGAAGTTTGTTTATTTTGTTTCATTAATTGGAATTATGTGTTCTCTCTTTAAACAATTCAACAACCTCCTCAGCCTTTTTAAATGGATGGGCAATTAATATGTATATGCTTGAGATAATTTATGTATGTGAAAATAATCTTTTGTTAAATGAATTCAAATTTATCTGTTTAAGAAACATGATGTTGTGTGTATAATAATGTGATTTACATAGAGGGGTTTTGATTCCTAATATCATCTTTTCATGTCTTCATCATTGCAAGTCCTTTTTTAGATATAGAGAACATTTTTTTTTTTGTTGACTTTAAGTCTACCGTCTCTCAATTAACATATGTAGATAGGGATTAACAATTTTCTTTTTATTTTATAAATTGTTAGTTTAGTCGTTCCATGAGATAGCTCGATTAAGATTATACTAGATATGCAAAGTTATAAATTGCTTGATCATGACCAAAGGTTAGCGTAAGAGTCTTTAATTTCGTTGAAATTTGTCAAACTAAACTAAAATTTGATGTGGGTTATTAGAGGAAGAAAATATAATTTTATATAGACTTCACAAAACACACAAACTAAAACTTGAAGTGGTTTGACGTAACTTGGAGTCTAGTTAATTTTCTTGAAATTAATTCAACTTTGATTTATCGTATAAACGAAGCTTAAATGCATTGAATGTATTAAATTCTTCATTCATATGAATTATTTTAGTTATACACCATACAAAGATGTACCAAATGAGCATGAGCTTTTACTATATAATAATGCATGAAAGTTGCCTCTTTTATGAATTTAAATTATAATCCCAATTTGGTCAAAACGGCCTTTTGTGATAAAGGTATGGTAGGAAGTTTATTTTAAGTTGTAAATCCTTCTTTAAAAGAAACCCCTCCAAACAATATGATAACTTCATATCAACATTATTATTATTATTAAAATTACGTATCATAAAGTCTCTCATGCAAATATGATAATGAGAAGCAGAAAAAAATGTTAAAAAAGATAGAGAGATCAGATTGGGAAATTATGATGAAACCTAAGAAGGCGTGGGAGAGAGGAAGAAGGTGTGGTAGCCAACAATGGAGACCAAAATGCTGATTTTAGGTCAAATCCTTGTCTTAAAAATGCCATCCTAACACCATACAAATATATATATATATATATATGTGTGTGTATATATTATATTCCATATGCTGTCAATTATATTATATTCATTCAATTTATAAACTTTATATTCTTTTCTAAAAATGCCCTTTTATGATATTTGAATTATGATGGGAATCAATTCACATCAAAAGATAAGCACAAGAAAGGGAAGATGTGTAGTGAGCTCTCTCTCATTTTGGCCGACAATACCAACTTATGCCATATGACCCATGTTTTTTTGTTTGCTCTTCCATGCAACACAACTTCACCTAATCTCTCTCTTTCTTTTTCTTTTTAAACATAACATATTCAAATATAACGTGGGGTGAAAAAATCGAACCTCCAACTTTGAGGTTGATAGTATAAGAACTAATTCATGTTAATTAAACTATATGCTCGTTTTGACAATTATAATCTTTTTTGACACAAGTTCTAGCTTGGATTACTACTTCTATTTAGTATTAACATGTCATTAAGTAAGATATTACTTTCTTTTAGTTTAGGATCTTCCAACCATTATTAAATAATACTTTTGTCTATATAGCAAAACAACCGTAAACGATTTTGTTGTAGTACTACTAGCGTACTATAAGTTTTTTGTGAATTTCTTTCTAATAACTATTATAAGACGGATGTAGATTTGAACATTTATATGCTTCTTTTGTTATTGATATATAATTAATTTTTTTCTCAATTACAAGCTTAAGTTTTTTTTGGTGTATTCTTTGTCGTTTTTCTTTTTCCTATATCGAATGGCGAGAAAATTATTAGACATACTGTACTGACAGTGTCTTGTTGAACTTCATTCCTATATTAGAAAATAACAATATAATAAAGCTTCCATCATCATTATCCATCATCAACATCTAATAACTCTCATTCTTATGCCTATTATTCCTCTATTTTTCCACTTAATTATTATTCACCCAAAAGCTACCACATGATGAGTACTGAAATCAAAGTATTTTTAATCAACTTTATATATAAACGTATTGAAAAAAAAGGGTAAAACCACTGCTCAATGCTCTTATGAGCTATTAATTCTTTTCATGCTTTTAAACATCACATCATACCATTTACGTATACTACTACTAAACTCTAAAACGTTATATATTGTTGTCGATAGAAATTTTGCTTAACTATATCTTATATGTATACCTGAAGACCAAAAAAAATTTAAGGTGTAAATTTCTTCTACCATTTGTACGAAAGAAAAAGTTATATATATTTTGTTAAACAAAGAAAAAAAGTCCAAATTAATAATATGGCTTTAAAATAGGTTTATTAAATATAGTAGTAATGCCTTAATTAATATAAAATGTTGACAAATCAAAATAAAATGATTTGAGTTCAAATTTGTTTTTCTTACATAAACATTGTAATTCATGTGTTAAAGACTTAAAGTGTTGGTGAATCTTTTAAGACAGAAACTTTAAATAATTATTTGTCCATGTTTATTAAGTTCTATAATATGCCCAACTTTCTTTAGAGTTAATTTTAAAGAAAGATGGTTGTTGAATAATAATGTGCACACATGACAGCCTTTAAATAATTTTTTAGCTAATGGGAATATATGGACATGTGATATATGTTACAACAATAATAATAATGTTGTTAGTATTATTTAATATAATGTAACAATGACTAAATATAATAGAGAATAATAAAATGCATCCTTGTAGTTAATAGTTTGATTTTAGAGACATTATTTCGTCTCCAAAATTTTAAAATGGGACATGCTTAGGTTTTAAATTGATTTGTGGAGTGATTGTTCATGTTTTAAATAAGTCGAAGGGTTAACGTCTTTGGGATGATGTATTATTAAAGTATCAAATATATTAATTTTAATATTATTTCTTTTGTGGACGAATGACTTATTCTATAATTTTTAAGTTTCTCTTCTCCTTAATTTTATTTTCTCTTATTTCTCACCTTACGCTAAGTTTTCCACCATCGTTAGGTTTCAAAAGGAGGTCGAGGTTGATTTAGAAGTTCCTTAATTAGGCTGAGGATTTTGATACTTGGAGAATTATGATAGAATAGTGATTGAAAACTTGACGAAAAGAGTTTGAGATCAACTCGAGATTGATGCATGTTGTGCTAGAAATATAACAATGGAGTGATCAAAGAATAACTTTTTATTATTATTGTTTTTTCTTTTGTTTATGTGTCTTTATAAATTTCCTCTAAAAAGAATAATTCAAACAACAATCCTTTTAGAATTTTATCTTGGTCGGAGTGAGGGTGAACTTTGGCTCAAGACGAGGTCGAGCTACTCAGATCAACCTCATGCCATATTCGATTTGGTTTAGTAAAGAGTAAACGAACCTCTTACAAAGTTAGAGCAGGTTAGAAAATTAATTTTAAAGAAATCATGTTTTTTTTAATCTTACAAGAAAGATAGTGTGAAAAATGAAAGTAGAGTAGATGCATTAAATAAAAAAGTTTAGTGAAGAATTGAAGTATTCAAGAACGTGTTGACTCAAAATCAGCATATTTTCAAAACTAAAAAAGAGAAGTTTGAAAAATTAAAGAAAAAGAAAATTGTGTTCTCACTTCTCATTCTTGGCAACTTCATTTTGGATTCTCATTCTTCTTTCATGTTTTCCCTTTCTTCCCTCTTTCCTTTTGTTTTATGTGAAAATAGTACAGCATAACTTCACTTCCATACACTTCACTTTACTAATAAATCCATCCCTAAAGTCTACATTAATCTCTATGTTGATAAACCAACGTATAAAGTTAAGATATGAATGGATTTTTAATTAATACCTCTGGTTTTAGAAAAAAACAATACTAGGTCCTCTCTTTTTTCTGTTAGATTTGATCTGTTCTAAGTTTTGTTAAATATTATAGAAATGTAAAACAGAAAGGTCTCAATTTGGAGATTAATTTGTTAGTTATGATTGTGCTTTGATCTTTTCTCTGCCAGATAGAGAGCTTAGAGCTTTCTGTGTTGCAACAATTTAATTAAAAAGCCTAAAAACGCCAATTGTTTGGTATCTCTTTGAATTATTTGATACCACATATTCCTTCCATAGCATGAAGTTCCATCTCTAAATCATTTGGGAGATGGGAGAAGTAGCCAAAATCTTTTACTGGTGATTATTTGATAGTTGAGAATTCAGAAAAATTACACTAGAGAGAACTGAGAAGGAATCATAATAAATATTGGATATTATTAAAAATTGGAGTCATAAATACAAAAGAATATGATCAGTCAAATTACACTCACAAAACCCTAATTAGATTTGAAAGGCTAATCAGAGAGACAAAATTTTCCACTCCCATCAGCCCCCTATTCTCATTAAATTATGGGGTTAGTTCAAATTTTAAGGCAGCATCATCATCATCATCATCAGATCATTATCATCCTCTCTATAAATATTACACTAAAACTAATAACCAAATTAGATGAAGTTAGCCAATTGGATTAGTACTACACTAATGTCATCAACTGAACCTCTTGAAAGTGAAAGCTCCACAAGCTTTCTACAAGCCGTTAATGGCTCTGCCTTCTCCATTCCTACACACAATGGATGTGCAATGTCAACTGCTTCTTGATTGCTCACCTGAACAAAAGAAAAATAACAATATGGTTTAGTATAATTGTCTTCAAATGGAGGAGGTTTTTGTGATTAATTGATCACATTCGGGTTTTAATCGCTTACCGTTTCCCATAATCCGTCTGAGGCCAAGATCAAGAACTCGTGTCGTGGCTCGATACGAATTGCCCTTGTCTCCGGTTCGGCTATCACCCATTGTTTGAGGTGAGCATCTCCAATTCCTCTTGTTACAGCCAGAGATCCCTGGACTCTCCAAATTCCATTGCACAAATCAACATATCCACCCTATAGAACGCGCCAAAAAAAGTACACCAAATTCAGTTTTCACATCATCACTCCATCAACATTGAACAAAGGCTAAATTGTTAATGAATTAATGGAACCATCATCTTCCAATTCAATTCTTACCGTGGACTCGATCCTGTGCCTTTCGTCTTCCCGGGATGGGCGGTGGTCGGAAGTGATGGCCTCGGCAACACCTTGGCTGCTGAGAACGGCACGACAATCACCGGCGTTGGAAATAACAAGGTTTCCTTTCTTGATAAGGGCTGTCACACAACAAGAACCACCACGTTGATCCTCCTTGAGGAAATCAGAATCTGTGGTGAGGTAGCCATGTTTAATAGCTTGTTCAAAATCAGTTTCATTATCATCCATTCTCTCAATTTCATTCAAAACATTCTTCTCTAAGTTATTTGCCGCAAATTCAGCTGCCTTTGCACCTCCATGTCCATCAAATACACCAAAAAACGCCTGAAAATTCAATACCAATAACCACAAAAATTAAGTCCCTTTTGTTCTAATACTCTGCAGAATCCTCCCCTAAAATTAAAACCCAGATAAAAAAATGAAATTTTCTACAACGATTTTTACCTCTTTAGAATTTCCATCAATATCAACAGCAGCAGAATACCGATCTTCCATAGCAATTCTCCTCCTACCTCTCTTACAATACACAGAATACCCATCTCTCTCGGCTTCCACCACCTCCCTATACGAGGACGGCGAAGGCATCACCGGAGCTCCAAAACTTAACGGTGTCAACGGAATATCCAACCTAGCGGGTCTCTTCCTTTTCAAGATCGCGCTGGACGAGGAGGAGGAAGGAGAAGAAGTCGAAGCCAACGCCACCGCTGCGGCCGCTGCCGAAAGCCCAGAAGGAGGCTTCGGAAAGCGAATGCGGAAAGGGGAAGAAGGAGAAGAAGGAGAAGAAGAAGAGCAAGAGGAAGAAGCCTGAGATGACTTCAAATGAGCTAAAGTGAGCGTCAACGCCTCCGGCGCGGGAGAAATGATGGACGCCTTATTGCAGAACATGGATGAAGGGGAAAATACGGGCGAATTGGAAACCGCAAGAGAGAGAGACATATTAAAAAGCTTCTAAAGAGAAACCCAAATTGAAAAAGAGAAGAAAATTAAAACCCAGATGAGAATTTTAGTTGAAGTACCGATTTGTTGTTCGAATTAAGAAGAATGATTAAATTAGGGTTTCGGAAGAAATGGAAGAGAGAAAGAGGAATATAAAGGGGGAATGGGTCAGCGCGTGTTCGTTTTTAATTCCGTGTTAATAGAGGGGAGGTGGGGACAGTTGGATTTGGATTATTCTTAACGTATTTTGACTAATATTCCTTTTCATTCCACTGAAATACCACAATTACCCTTCTTTCCCTTTTGCTTTCTGACTTCAGTCAAACGTTATTATAATAGTCAGTCGGCAGCCAAAACGAAAATTAATTCATCAAAGTTCTAGGTCTCCATTTAATTATCATTGCAACAAACATGTTACTTATGATGGATACTATTTTCTTGTTTCTTTCATACACTATATACTTTTCTCCACACCTTAACCATTAAGGCATTCCAACCGTCCTATACCATCAATTCAACTTAACTTATTGTATACCGACTTAAGTATATATACATATATTCTACGTTAACACTCTTAAAAAATGACCTATAAAAGTTAAAGAGGTTTTACTAGATAAATTATTAGAATATGTCATCACAAGGTAAAGTAGTATGGATAAGACAACGAAAAAAATGTGATATGGTTAAAGTTTGGCCTCTCTCATTATAGGCAAAATCAAAGTGTGTGAAGCCCTAATCCTAGAGTTTGTGTGTTGATTTATTAATAAGAAAAAAACCAAAGTTTAACTTTAAAAATATTGATTAATTATAGAATGATGATCCAATTGAATAGAGTTAGACAAAGACTTGGAGTAGGTAAGAGAGAGGTAAAAGTAGAATAAAGTGTAAAGATAGGAGGAGGAGGGGTAATGAGGTAATTGGGGGTCAAAAGTCATAAAACATAAAGAGTTAAATTTCCAAAATGAGATTCTCCCATTTCAATTCAATCATCCTTTTTGAGTTTTGACTGAGAATAAAAATTACAAACAAAATAAATAAATTAGAGATTGTGGAGGGGAAATGACAGCTGTCATTGAGTTTTCGGATATTTCCCGGAAGTTACCGTTACAATGGAAAAGGGGTGTTTTGGTAATCTCACAATTTCAAAAGTATTAAAATACATCTCTCTATTTTTTCTTCTTTGAGGCGACCGTTAGATGATGACGTCATCTACCAACGTCTCTATCTCATGCAACGCTGCGTTTTCTTATATTTTATTTAAGTAGTTCAATCTAATTTTGAACTTCCTTCCTTCTTTCTTATTCCTTCTCCGCGTTGATTTACAAATAAGGATAATGCTTTACAACTTTACACACCTAATCCTAATTCTCATCTATCTTTTTCTTCTAATCTTCTGTTGAAATAATTGATTTCTTGTACTCTATTTTTAGGTAGGATAGGAGATTACATTCGAATTTTTATAAGTATTGTATGTTAGTTGAGTTATACTCATTTTGACATTTTCTTTCACATACATTAAGAATGAAGTATCGACAAAAAGTTATCAATTAAATTCTTCTTCAAAATTTGAATGGATTTTTTTTTATTATCCATCTTACTAGTGTGATTGAACTTAAAAGTTAATGTAATGGTAGTAATAGAATTCAAAGTCTTTAAACTAACTTTTCCATGTTAAAGATTAGGTCAAATTCAAGTAGAGCTAAAGTTATCTTAATTACCAAACTTTATGTTTTGATTGGTAGTTATTAGCATTAGTTTCTTTTTAACAATAATGTTTGTTTTTTCTTTTTTAATAATTTGATAATCAAAGGTAAAATCTTCCATTTTCCAACCTCAAATATTATTAAAATAAAAAGAGAAATTACATAAGATGACAAAAATATTTAAGAAAACCTTTTTGCATGTTGAGAATATGACAAATAATTAGTGATATCAAAGATTTGTAGGCTTTTAAATTTGTTACTTTACAATTTAAAAAATATAGTGACATATTATTATAACTTTTTTTTTTGCTATTTTTCAAGCGTTTCAAACAAAAATGCATTTTGTTAAACAACACTGTCCCTAATAATTTCCAAATCTTTAAAGTTCTTTTCAAATGGGTCCAACATTTTAAAATTTTATTGAAGCTTCAATGAATAACTATTAAAAAAAATATCGTTATTAGGCTAGTATTAATATATATAAAGTATATAAAATTGAGAAAGAACTCAAGTCCCCTATACCTATACTAAATCTTTGAAAATACACTTAAATTATGAAATTACATTAATTAAATAATCTTTCAATAATTATATCAAACTAAACTCTAAAATTTAAAAAGTTTATAAAAAAATTTCTAACTAAATGTAATTAATGGTGTATATTGCGGTATAAACTTTTGCCAACTTCGATTTTGAAACTTAAAATAAAATACTTAAATGAAAAAACAGATAAAACCATGATCCAGAATAGTGTCTCTATACTCCCATGCATTTCTCTAAACTAACAATAAATCAGCTATTACTTTACAAATTACACCATAGTAGAAGGAAAGATCAAAGATTAATTCCAATATATCCCTGAATTAAATTGCATTAGAACAAGTAGGGGTAGAGCTAAAAGAACAATGCAGTATAAAACAATTGGTTCCAAGTATCTGGTAAGCCAGGAAGACACCAATGGCTACAATCCGCTGATCTATCTGGGTTAGCCCTTTGTTGAGGATTCAAATCACCACTATAAATGGAAGGGTGTCCATCTTTTCTTAGCTCAGATAACATTGTTATGTCCAATAAGTATACTGGCTTCCTCATCTCCCTTATCACTTCATCCACAACCCTCATTTGAATAGGGTACCCTCCCGGGTACGTCGTCCCCCCCATTGGTGCCGTTTCCCCATAACAATTTTTCGTTGATGTCATCATCGATGCTGTCCCCGTGTTCCATTCAGATGGACTAGTATTCACAAACATGAGCAACATTTTAGCTATCATCAAACTCAGAATATCCAAACCTCTAACTAGGGGAATATTAAAACGTTGAAAAATATACACTAAACCAAAACCAAACTGCCAAATATTCGGTTTCCTTCCAATGTTTTGATTAATTAGTTTGAATTGGTCCATTGTTTTATTTGGTTGGTCTCAATCTCCACTCCTATCTCTGACTTCTTGATGAAACACACACGTCTATATTAAAAATAAAATACAACAGCTAAACCTAAGATGGTATTTTATGCCAAATCCAAGGAATCAGGGAACAGGAAACATGATGTGTGAAAGATTCTTAGTTTCAATGTTTTTCCAAACAAGTTTTATTAAACAAATTGAAAATATCTTCAGATCAAATCATTTTGAATTAAGGAAAGAGATAAAGGCAACAGGTAGGGCCATGAAGAAGCTTCAAGGAACCATCATTTACAATTTCTGTTTCCCTTTTAAAATTGAACACTTCCAGCTTGAAATTATTCTACAATAATATTATCCAGAATTTTATTGTTTCTTTTTTCCTTTGCATGCAGAACATTAAGAACAAATTTTAATGTTTAACTAAAAAGAAAAAAAATTAATACATACTCAATTTTTTAAAATTGGTGTGTTCCTCTCCCACCGACACATTTGAAATCGGCTAACTTGTGTATGATATTTTTTTCCCCAATTAGCAATAATAATAAACTGTGTTAATTAATTAAGTAAATTTATTGAGTTAACAAAATTACAAAAACAAAAAATAAGTTTTTAAAAACGAGTTTTTAGCCTCTAAATTGTTCGGGTTAGTTTTTGAAATTGTTTCTAAAAGTAAATAATAAAACAAGAAAACTTGAGATGAAATGGTATTTATATGCATAATTTTAAAAAATCTTTTATCTTTAGTTTTCATTTTTGTTTTTTTTTAAATATGTTTGAAACTACAAGTGAATTTTGTTTTATTTTTTAAAAAAATAGGTGTAGTAAAACAATTTTCTGTTTTTAAACTAATTTTTCCTCTGATATTCATTTGTTTCCATCTTTGGACATATAATATAAGCTCTTAAAATAATATCATTATGTTTTCAAGTTTTGAATTAAGAAGATTTTAAATTTTAAATACTGAATTACATTAATAAAACATAAAGAAAAATCGTCAAAATAGCAAATTTGACAGAATATTTACGAACTTTAATAAAATTTTAGATTCTATTAATAACAAACATCTGATACCTAATGATAGAAAGATATCGCAAACTGTCAATAATAGAATCCAAAAATTTTGTTATAGCTCGTAAATATTTTAATTTATTTTGCTATTTTGAAAATGACCCTTATGAAAACCGCTAGTATAATGATAGTTGCAATTAGACCCTGTAAAAGTAGGCCTCTCAAATTCTACCAATGTTGAAATTAGAGCCTTAACCTTATAATAATTATAAAAATTGGACTTGGACCTATAAATGATAAAATTGAAGATGCAATTTGACTCAATTTTAACACTTGAGTAAGTTTAAAGGTCCAATTTTTATAATTGCAACTCTCATCACACTTTAGACGCGGATTTTGCAATTTCACGAAGTATTTACCTATAATTTTATATTATATGATATTGTAAAATAATGAACATCAAATAAATATATTTTTATACACACATTACTTTAAATTGGCATCTAACTGAAAAATCTAAATTAAACAAATATATCTAAAAACACTAAAACTATGATACAATATCTTATAATTCCTTAATTTCAAATTTCTATTTTGATGTCACTGCCAAAACTCACCCTTAAATAACCAACACAACACTTTTGGGAGTACGTTGACCAAATTTATAAAATAAACTTAAAAGGGCTAAAATGGTAATTTGACATTAAAAATATCTAAAATGCCTACAATGAGAGCTGAAGGAATAAACAAAAGAAAGACAGAGAGCCCAAATGGGCATTGAGAAAAGGATTTCTGGTGCTTGGTGCCATTGGCAGACCAAACCAACATTCAATAATTACCTAAGCTATAAAGGCACAAGACAGTATACATTTTTTTTTTCTTTTTGTTATTCAGACGCGTTATTAGATATTATATTATTTTATTTCATAGATCTAAAGCATTATCACTAAGAGACTTACTTGTAATGTGTGGGGGAGATAGCTTGGAAGAAAACCCTTGTTCTAGAGACATCAATGTTCTTCTCAACCCAATCAGCCCATGTTCTTAAAGCCTTTTCCATTGCACCCAACCGATCCATGTCTTGATAGTATGATCCTCCTGATTCCATGTAATCCCACCTAAAACAAACAATCCACACCCTTCATCACATTACATCAATGGCTAAACTAAAAGTAAAATCTCAAATTCGACATTTATTCCAAAAATACCTGTATTCTTTTGAAAGTTCTAACAGTATCCATTAAAACGTTGAACAAACTAAAACAGTGTCAAACATCTGTTGTTGGTCCCGAGTAGTATGAAAGAGTATTTTTTAAACAAAAGGTAAAGGTTATTAAGGGTATATTTTGCAAATTAGCCCACATTAAACTTCTTCTTCATCGAGATATCAATTTTCATGACAAACGCTAGCAGAGAGCTTTGAAATCCATTAAAAACGTTGGAAAAAAACTTTAGGACATGAAACAGTGTGAAACGCATGTTGCAGGTCCTGAGTAGTATGTAGGGATCTTTTTTAAACAAAAGGTAAAGATTAGAGGTATATTTTGTAAATTAGCCCACATTAATCATCTTCTTCATCAACATATCAAGTTTCATAAAAAACCATGGTAGAGAGCCTTGAGATCCTTTAAAACGTTGGACAAAGATTTTAAGACCTGAAACGATGTTTTCATCCATTGCAGGTCCCGAGTAGTATGTAAGGATATTTTTCAAAAAAAGGTAAAGATTAGGGATATATTTTGCAAATAGCACAGATTAATCATCTTCATCATCAAGATTTCAAGTTTCATAACAAACCCTTGTAGAGAGCCAGTGTGGCTCCACCAATGTCCAGTGTTGAAGGAAATAACATCAGCTCCAACCCAAGCATTTCCATTCATTGATATCTCCTCCAGCTTCAACACTCTCTTCCCATTCTCTATCTCTATGTCCACAAGATACGGGGCTTTGTAATAGGACACAGTTAACTCATATTCCTGCAAAAAGTTTAATCTATCAACATTCTGAGTTCTAATCCTAAACTGTCAAAAACCCACCAGAGATCTATGAGTTTAAGCATTGTTTCAAAACAAAATCTGAAGGTTTAAAGTTGCTACTCACCAGGAATCTGAAGGTTGAAAGAGGTTCTCCTCTAGTCATTTGAGTAGGAGTTTGAGGAGAAGATGACACGATCAAACAAATCAATGACTCCCATTGGTTTCTCCCCAATGAATCACCAACAAACATCACAGTTCTTCCTCTCATTCTCATCAAAAACTCAGCCCCATCGAACCTTTAATGGAAAACGCTACAGCAAGATTTATCAAAATGTAAATGCAAAGAAAAAAGAAGCAAAAAAAACCCATCAAAGATAAATTTCATAAAGAGGGGTTTTCGATTCCTGACCTTGGGAGCTCACAATCGAGCGGCTGCCAACGGTACTTGAGGTAATTTGAATCGGGTCTGCCGTAAGCTTGGCAGTTGAACTCAGGATCGATAAATGGACAGTTAGAAGCTTGGTAAAGTGGATATGAATCATCTCGAACCCAAGTTCCGGCGAACAGAGCACAGCCGGTTTGGTTAGCTTGAAGCATTGGGCGGCGATTATGGTGGTCGCTGTTCCGGTAATGGTGCTTCAAACTGAGAATCAAAGCTGAGGAAGCTAAATGGGTATGAAGAGAAATGAAAAACAATGCTGCCAAACAAGGCCAAAATCCCAAAAACCCCATTGAAGAGTGAAAGAGTGGAGATGGTCAAGTGTGAAAATGTTTGAGAATGAAAAGGGGAGATGGAAAATGGGGAAATGGGTGTGAAGGAATTAGGCCATTGAAGAGAGGGAGGGAGAGAGATAATGATGCAGACTGCAGAGGGTGAAGAAGGGGGAAATGGGGTTTTGGAATTTCAATGGGGGAAAACTGTGTACATGCTGTTTTGGAATTGGGGAATTGCTTGTGTGGGGTTGGATTGAAATTGGCTTTTGGTGAAAAGGGAAGGAAACAAGTAAATGAAAGGCACATGTTCTTTGCTTTGTTCTTCTCTCCTTTCTTTCTATCTCTCTCTTACACCCAAAATAAAATTAATGCAATTGCCATTACCATCCATCAAATAAAATATCTATCAATTCTAGTATATCTCCCCCGTCCCACTTTTAAAAGTTACAATTTTATTCTCCAACTCTTTTACTACTATCTTAAACTAATCTTATATGGTTAAAATGTTGAATAAACACTATTATTCTAGTGATTTCAATTTTATTCTAGATCATTAAACAATGTTAACTATAACTATGAAACTTATACTAAGGTTAAGGGTAAAGAGGACAGTCTATTTTCTACGTTGTGAAAAATAAATAAATGTAATCTTTATACGAAAAATGACAAATTTTAAAGTTGACGAACTAGAGTAAGCATTTTTCTTTTAGAAAATATACAAAAACATTGAATAATCGTCCATTAAAATTCACATTTTCATGTCACCAAATTGAGTTAGATTAGGTGCTACATTCACATAACTTTTGTCAGAGAGTTTTCAATCGTACACCATGCATTCATGTGAAAAAATTTGAAGTAACCAAAATAGAATGATTGTGAAAGTTAATGGAGAAAAACATTTTGTTTAGTTCAATAATAAATTGTTTTTGGAAAGAAAAAAAAAAAAAGAGGAGCAAATGAGGTTTTAAATACAATAAATAGACATAAAAACTTTTCTTTTTTAAAACCACTTTCTTAGCATTGTACATTTTTCCTTTTCCAACTTTTTGAATATCAAGCCTCCTATTTAAAATAACACACACATATATATATATATATATATATATATATATATATATATATATATATATATATATATATATATATATATATATATATATATATATATATATATATATATATATAAGTAATTTGTCAAAAGTGCTTTTTTAAAAAGTAAATATAGAATCAGGTTCGTTTTTAGATATTAAGTTAAAAGGAAAAAAAATGGTTGAAATAAAACACATTTTTTTAGTCATTGTGCTTTGTCTCCAATGACATACTAATCTTTGCACTTTTTTTTTCTTTCTATTGTTTAATTTAGTCTTCTTACTTAAATGTTTGAAAGAATATATAAGCATATAATTAAAGTATAATTTGATATACCATTTGTTCTTAATTTTGAAATTCCCATTCTCCTTTTCTTATATTTCCTAAATAAATATTTAGGTTTGGTCACATTCTAAATAAATATTTTGGATTTTGTTTAGCAATTTAATTGTCGTAATTTAAAAAAAAATATGAAAATGCAAATAAATATACTCAATTATCAAAAACAAAAAACTAATGATGAAGCTGTTACTAAATAGACTCTAAAGATTATAAAACAAGATATAATTTATCATTACTTTAAGATCGCGTAAAATAGCTATTAGTGTTTCATATTTTTATAAGTTTTGGAGAGTGCATCAAAATAAGAAGATTTAATGGAAAAATGCTACTTCACTGAGATCTATACTTACATCACCGATAATATTTATCATCTAAATATTAGGAACATTGATAGAGCGAACTTGCTCCAATTCTTCACAAATAGTTATAATTTCAAAAGTCTTCATGTCACTGCATCCTTTAATAAATTTGAGTCTAGTCTATTAGATACGTCTCAAATAATCTCGTAATTGAAGACATAAAAGTCCTATGACAGTATAATAATTTAAAGAACCGTTTCTCAAATTAATTTGGAAATCTTAAAATACCGGTACATTGTCAAAATTCTATAATCAAAATTCTAAATGAATTCTAAGCATGTTTTTAAAGAATAAGATACAAGAACTTACTTTCGATACGTCTCTAAATTTACAAATCAATCTCCAAATCGGGATACGTTAGACACCACCCGTCGGAGACCTTTCTATCCTCTGGGATAAGATTGGTTTGTTCGAAAAAATGTTTAGAGATATTTGAGAGAAACTCTTTTCGCATAAAGAAATTTTTTTGACTTTTTTCTCTTAATGAACTTGGATAAAGAAAACTCTTTTCTTCTAGATATTTATGGCTCTCTTTCCTTCTTAGAATAAAAAAGAGTAGAAGAGAATAATCAGATTCTTAATATCAAATTTACTAATTAATTAACAATTAGTCAATTAGTTAATAATTAATTAAATTTATTTAATTAATATTTCATTCAAATCTTATTTGAATAAATATCTCTCGAATGAATAGCTTATACATTTATATTGATGTAATTAATTAAATCATATTTAATTAATACCTTTACAATATCATTTTATAAATTTAATCAAATTTAATTAAATAAAACTAAATTATTAATTAATTCTTCAATTAATTAATAGCTAAGTTAAATATAAGATATTTAACTTAAATTAAATTTGAATCATATTCAAATATAAGTTTCTCCCGTAACCAATAATTTTAATAGGAATCCAATTCACATTAACAATTGAACTTATTCAAATATTTTATCTTTCATAAATTAATTTTGAATCATATCCAAAATTAAATTTATAATATAGTTTCACAAACTTTATAATGTGGTACTGTACATTAAACTAATTCCCTAAGTATATTTGAACATTTCAAATTACAACAAATATAAATAAATCTCATTACCCTTTACGAACTAGGAATGGGACCTAATGGACCTACAGATCAGAAGCTACAACGATCTTAGATTAATTGGCTAAACTCATTAACCACGTTAATCAATATTTGTTAATTGTGTGTACACTCCACTAAATATTCACAGCTGAACTCTTTCCACTGTGGATATATTTCTGTGTCAACGGATATAGACCAATAATAGTAAGTTAGTCATTCACAAGTGTTCGTAACACCAGCTGGGTCAATTTACTGTTTTACTCCTAAGTTACCTATAATCCTTAAATATCAGTGCTCCTCCAATGAACAACCTGTTTATGGTCCTACCAATAAACAGAAACCCCTCTCGTGTCATGGAGAGGGTAGAGCCTTTTGTTCCAGACTTGGATACACTATTTAAGGGAACACTCATCTACTTACCCTAAAGTAGGGAATGCGTGAATTTCATCTTGTGTAATTATGTTTCCAGCTCCCCACTCGGTCTTGTCCCCAAAATGATAAGTTTATTGAGTCGGCGATCTTGCCACTCTCATCCCGTACTCAAAGGACAATCCCTCACGAACAGGAGTTCATAACACACTCAGAATTAAGACTAAGTTACCTAGGTCATCTTAGTGAAATAGAAACCTAACTAGTTAACGAAGTTATATCTAGTGGTTACCAACCCGCGGTCTGATCTTATGCAAACTCATTGCATATGATACTTTCACTCACATGTCAACTACACGAACGCATTGGATCATTGCGTTTGTATCAAATACAAAGTGAGTCGTATCAATAGTGTTACCAGGATAAGGTATCCAGCCTTATCCCTATACTATATACCCTTTAAGCTGATTTTGAACATCGATCCGTATGTCTCTACATACTGTTAAAGACTCATTAAACGACTTAGGATGTTAGTTAATTGGATTTGGGTTATTAAGACAAAACTAATAATTTAATCAATAACAATTATTACAATAATAACGCTTTATTAATAACGGTCAATGAATTATATTTACAATCTACGAGTTTTAGGACATAAATCCCAATAGTAACAACATACATGTACGAAGCTATGAACTTTTCTTCAACTCCATGTCAATATAATCTACCAAAACTAGTAAACAAATACAAGTATAAGTTAGATTTAGTTCTCAACAAAGTCCCAAACATTAATTATTTGTCATTTGTTAATTTAGGGGCTCATTATATTAACTTTTAATTAGCCTCAAAATTATTCAAACGAGCTTTCATTGGGATCACGTGGTGAAGTTTGTTGACAAAAAAAAAAAAAAAAAATCCTCCAACAAATTATATTTATGTTTTGAACCGTATGTGAAAAATTGTTTTTCAATAATACATTTTCTTTTTAAATGTGTATATGTTTGGTTATATCTTTTAAAGAGTATCTATGCACAAGTTTCTTTGATTTTTTCTACTTTCATAGCGATTGTACGAACGTCGGCCTTCTTATAACTTCCTTTGATGTAAAGTGGTGTATACTTAGAATAAATAAGCTTCTATATTTATAGTTTTTTTCAATCCATGTTGAAAATGTAAGGATCAATGCACACGAATCTTAGGACATACTTGTATAAATCTTAAGATGTAATCTCTATGCAAGGTTTGTTATATCGAATGCTAATTCAATGTCGCTTTCCTTTGTGCAATACCGTGATATGTTGGAAATACATTTTAATTGAAAACATTTGACAAAAAGACATTATCATTTGTAAACTCTAATGAAAAAAACTTAAGAATAATTACTAATATAGAAATCAGATTTAAAATATTAGCATATATAGCAACACCTTAGAAAAATTACAAATATATGATAAAATTTGTCAAAGTCTATTAATAATAGAAATCTATCACTAATAAAATATAGCAACATCATTTTGTCATAATCCTTATCTCAAACAAGAATCATAATAATCCTCATAATTCTTTCACTTAATCATTTCCCCAAACAAGGATTATAATAATATTTTTCTCCATTTAATCTCCCTTTTTCTTATTCATTTTCTCCCTTATTCCTTTCCTTCCCCGGACGGCCCCTAATTTATTATAGCAGAGATTCACTTCCATCCTTGATTTTATAATAATCACATCGAGTTGGTTTTTCTATATTAAATTTGATTGTGTCACTTTGGATGATAATTACTATTGTTTCTAGTTAACTAAATTCCACTAGATTCACATAAGAATATATAACTGGTCTAAGAAATATAACGTTTAATCCAAAAAAACACTAAACTAAAAAATGCGAAAAATGAGATGAAATACTCATAACCTAATATACTAAATTAAAATTAAACTTAGACATAAAAATTAAAAGTATAACATTTTAATGTCTTAATTTGGAACCAAAGAAATTATTTTTCAGTGTTAAAAATTAAGACAACTATGTTTAAAAGAATTATAAAAAAATAATATAAATTAGAAAGGATTAAAAAGCGAAAAATAAAAAATAAAAAATAGAATGAAAACACTGATAAGAGAAAAACCCTAAACTCTTTCATCTTTGCTCAAACCCACTTCTTCTTCTTCACGACGTCTCCTCCTCCGTTTCAGCAGCTCACCCTCGCCACCGCTGTCGCCATTGTCTTTCTTCACTTCGTGCCGCCGGAGCATCCACGTAGCCGTTTTTCACTGATTTTCTCATCCACTAGTCCTGGTATTCTCCCATTTTCCATCTACGTTTTTTTTTCTCACTTGAAAAACAACAATTGGAAATTTTCTGATGAAATTGTTTGGTTTTTCCTCATTTAATCTATAGCTGGATTGATTAATCGAACAACTTTAGTCTTTTTTATATTTGTATATTTGTATATTTGTAGATTATAGTTGGGAAATGGACAATGAGTTTTTTCCCTTGTTCTTCGAAAACTGAAATTCTCTCCCTCAGATTAACCAATAAAATGTTCAAGAATCCTTTGAATTTATTGGAACATTGGCCTTGTATATGCTCTGTACTTCATGTGCTTGATTTTAAAAATGGAGGGCTTGAAGGGGATTAAGGAATCTCTGCCACTTTTACATATGGTACAGACCAAGAAACGTTGGGTCAAAACTTTAAGCCAATCACGTAATGTTAGCCGGACCTGGCTATCTCTCTCTTTTGCCACCAAACTATCCGTGGCATTGAAGGATAAAAAGAAATGGGGCAGGGGATGTCGAATGGTGCTTGGGTTGAGTTCATTTTCTAGTATTTCATGGTTGGAATTGGGTAATTGCTTCTATGATTTCTAGGGTTACGGTTTATGTGGGATGAAGAATGGAGAGAGAGGAGGAAGAAGAAATGAAAACAAGAGAGATAGAGCTGTAGTTATTTTTGTTGCCAGGTTACCGAAATTAATATACAAACTAATAGTTAGACACGTAATTGCTAACCTAAGCATCTAACTTGCTCAGTTGCTGCCAACCCTAGCAGAGCTCAGCTATTTAAGGCACACATTCTTGACCGAGAGAAAAAAGAACTTCTGAGTTACTGTTAGGATACCACCTGACAAGATTCAAGAATACTCAAGAATAACTAGATCAACAATGAACATTAAAAGAAAGAAATCTATGAAAATTTGCTGTGATATCATTAGATAAGTAACAAGACCATCTAGCCTTTCAAGAGATCTAGTCTCTCACCAATTCCCTAAAGGAAATCTGACAAAATTCTTCACACCATGTTCCCAAGTTCCCAACTTTTTGTAACTAAAAGCCCTAACAAACTTACTATCTAATTACTAATATGTTCCTTCTAATAACCATACCAATATTCTACAAATAATCCTACCTAATGGAAGAAGGTTCTTTGGGCTTATTAACTTCTTCTCTTCTTCTTGTTGTGTCAATATGCTTGTGTTTAATGGAACTTACGAACATAGGCACAATCAAAGTGTGAACGTAGGCACAACCAAAGTTTGGTGAAATTTTAAGGAGATAGGAGATTGAATTTTAACGTGCATCTGTCTTAATGAAATGCTGTTTTGGAGATAGATAATGCGCATCTGTCTAAATGATTCTTCTTCTTCTTCTTCTTCTTGTGTCATTATGCTTGTGTTTAATGGAACTTATGAACGTAGGCACAACCAAAATGTGGTGAAATTTTAAGGAGATAGGAGATTGAATTTTAATGTGCATCTGATCTGAATAAATGAAATGCTTTTTTGGAAATAGATAATGCACATCTGTCTAAATAATTCTTCTTTTTCATCTTCTTTTTGTTTCAATATGCTTGTGTTTAATGGAACTTATGAATGAGGCACAACCAAAGTGTGGTGAAATTTTAAGGAGATAGGAGATTGAATTTTAATGTGCATCTGTCTAAATGAAATGTTTGTTTTGTGATAGATAACGTGCATCTGTCTAAATGAAAACAGTCAGTGGATTGAAACGCTAATAATTGAATATGTTTTATTTTGTTCTATTACTATAACAATGTTCAAATGCTTCTAAATAAACAGGCTTGGAGAACATGTTCAAAATTGTGAAACAGTGACAACTAAGGAAGTGTGATTAGTGCCTTTACCTACTGGGCTAATTTTACTGAACTAGCTCTGTTTTTCTATTTTTCCCTTGGAGGGATGATTACATGAGTCTGAAGAGGATTGTAATGGTTGGAGAACTTTGTGATAAGTTTTACAGTGGAGGTTTATTCAATCCACACGTTTTCAAGTTGCCACCTAAGAGGTCTTGATACATCAATATTCATCTTCCTAGTTTTTTTTTTTAAAGATGAAATCAACAACTTTCATTGGTGATTCTCATAATTGATTGGAGTCGTACACCTTTTGGTCTTAATCTTGCTTGTGTCCTTGGATTTACTTGAAGAACTCAAGGATATAGTGGTACAACTTATTGAACTAATGATTCTACACGTTTTCATGTACTCTTGAATGCTTTGATCTCAACTATCTTTCCGCTTTGTAGGAATTCACATAACACCATTTTCTAAAAGCAAAAACTATTTATGAAAAACCACTTTTATGAAAGTAAAAAATGAAGGAAGATATAGGGCCTTCAAAACAGAAGTCTACAATAGGGAGATGGACTACGCAAAAGGGCTTTAGCTATGTAAAAGAAGGCTAAAAGTGCAATTAGAAAGAGACTTGGTCAGTGAATTCCAAAGGGAAACATAGAATCTAACAAAGGACCAAATATCTCTGCAAGAACTCTCTCGAGTCCTCACTTCAGGTATTCATTGGTCATTTGACATCGATTTTGGACTAGAACCAATGCCAACTAGTTGGTTTTTATTGGTTGGTGATGATCAGTTTTTAAGAAATAGGATCCGTTGATTGAGTGACCACATCAGCAGTCGGTCGGTTTTGGTAGTTATCATAGTAAGTGCAGATCTCTAAAAAGAAGAGAACAAGAAAAGAAGAAGAGAATATGAAAAGAGAAGAATTGCCAAACTCCAACCTGTTGGTCCATGATTTTATCAAGTTTCCAGTTAAATTATTCACTTGGCATTTGGAAATTCCAACTTCATTTTAAATATATTGACACCATATTTTGGATGCATATTTTTTTGGTTTTTTTTAAAACAGTGGCTTTTTATGAAGATTGGAATTTTAAGTTCAGTTCTAGTCTGTGCAGTTTTACATCATATTTGGCCTGTGCTTCAATTTCAATGACCAAATATCAATATATGCAAAAGTCGTTTGCATTTGTAACGGTGCAACCATAAAGATCTTTTACTCAAATGTGAGGTGATAGAAGATGATCTTATTGCCTGTGGTTAGAGGGTCGATGTGAATTATGCCATCCATCTATGAACTAGAAAGATGTAAACAAACATATGCAAACATTAGGGATTGCTACTCTCCCATCGGTTTTTTTTTTTGGGTTAATTCATATGCCTAACCGTTTATTTTTTAAAAAAGATTTACCTTAGTTGGGGTACATGAGATTAATTCTAACATTTCAAGTTTGAAAACACGTCTTCAGGTTACAAGTTTTACTGGAACTTTATAGATTGTTGTGGTTGCATAAGCGATGGCCAAGCATCATCCTGATTTGATCATGTGCAGAAAGCAGCCAGGAATTGCAATTGGCCGCCTATGTGAGAAGTGCGATGGGAAGTGTGTAATCTGTGATTCTTATGTCCGCCCCTGTACACTTGTTCGAGTTTGTGACGAATGCAATTACGGGTCTTTCCAAGGCCGTTGTGTGATCTGTGGAGGAGTAGGAATTTCAGATGCTTACTACTGCAAAGAGTGTACACAGCAGGAGAAAGATAGAGATGGATGCCCAAAGATTGTTAATTTAGGCAGTGCAAAAACAGATTTGTTCTATGAACGTAAGAAATATGGGTTCAAGAAACGATGAAGCCAAAACACATGTAGTTATCTTCCTAAGATGGATCTTACTGTAATATGATGAATTTCTGATATCTAATCTCAAAACTCTCGTAGACGTGTATGTATATGCTGATGAGTCAGAGTGAGAACAGTTGTTGGGGCCAAGGCAATTCATAAGAATTAAAACTTTGTTGCTTGTATTGTGGTTTTGAGTACAACTATGACTATGGATTGAACTATCGACTTTTAAGATGGTAATTAGTGCTTTATTTATTGTTCGATTATGTTGGTGTATTGATGTTGATTGATTCAGTTGGGCGGACAAGGAGGGAATCCATCAAAATTGAGGTTTGATGTCTATCGTTGTTCTACTTGAACTAGTGATGATGCAATGAGAAGAGGCCCCTCCACCCTTAAAAGGAGGGCAAAGGAGTAACATGCTCAAAGTCAACCAATATACAGTGAAGTTTGGGAACCATAGTTGATGGGATGGACAGGTTTGAGATTTGTTAGTGTTGCTTTTTGTGGCTGTTGGTAGTGGAAGTTCTTTGAATGTTTTTTTATGCTCCATGTTCTTCACTTTTAGACTCAGAGAGAGGGCAATGGTTCTTTCCATTAATGGTTATGGTAATGGTAATGGTAATGTTAGGTTTTCACAATGTCATAACTCATAACCCAACATCCACTTTTAAGATTATGACATAGGTCTCATCATAAGTTTGTCACTTGTTAGTTTTCTATTCAACTAATGTTCTATTATTCAAAATGACATTGCACTCTGTATTTGCTTTTGGTTTCAATTTTGTTCTTGTTGTTTTCAAAATTCTAATCTCAAGATTTTATTTAGTAACCATATCTTCTTACTTTTAAATTGTTTATTTCTACAAATAAATTTAGTCATACTAAAATTTTACGATCATTAATTGTTAAATGACTTAACTGGTATTTACTAATTAGTTGTGTTTTACACACACACACTAGTTTAGAGAAACTCCCATGGAATGAAATGGTATGGTCTAGCTTTTTCCAAGTACATCTCTTTCCAAGTCTTTTAAAAATATTCCAAAATTAGTTTAATGCAATTCAAACTCAAATTGTGTCCATCCATTATTTGGTTGAAGTGCAGAGTGGAATAAAATCAGGTTTGAAAAAAATTGATCTTAAAAGCAGGTACATTAGCTAGGATCTGTTCTGATATATTCTCAAAGTCAACTAAACAGAAGTGGTAAGATAGCTCTAACCCGACATGGTTTGAAAGTTGAAACCTAGTTTTTCTTCGTCAAAAAGAAGAAAAAAAAAATCTCGTCTACAGTAATATCGATAAAATTTTTCTATTACAAATTTCTATTCATTGTATGGACGTAAAAAAATGATATGATATCTATAACTAAAGCAACATATCATTTAATGATAAGTCAAATGTTAAAACAAAATCGGTATGTTATAGTATTACTATTAAAAGGAATTTTGTTTTTGAGTGTATCGTGGTTGCATTATTTGGACCCTCATCTCTAGAAAGCACTGTTTGCGACTGCCAAAATCCAAAAGACAGATTTGTATGTAATATTTCTTTTGACTTTGGAACAGATTTTCCCAACTTCGTATACTCCACAACTTCAGAGCTCCGAATTTAATAACCATAATTGGTGGAATTTAATTTGAGCCATCTTTTGAATTCAAAGTCAAATTCCATACAGTGCTGTGGTGAGATGGAAAAAAAAATAATAATAAAATAAACTCCAAACTGAATGTTCCATTCGTATTTTCGTTTTAAGCTTTTAAGTTCAATGATAATTCAATGTAAAACAAAAGCAAGACTCGTTTGGTCTAAATCAAACCAACCATGCATAGCATGGTGCACTTTATTTCTAACTCAAACAAATTTATATAAAAATTATTAAAGACAACAAAGTTCTTTTCCGTATTTTTATAATGATGTGATATAGTTTCCTTCGAGTATAGATTTTCATAACATTATTTGTTTTTGCACAAAAGATCTCATATCACTAGGAGTGGTCGTTGTTCTTGCTTAAATACCTAATATCTATAGTAATTATCTTTTCTAACTAGTGTGAGACTTCTATCACATTTTCAATATTCTATTTAACATTTCTATAAAATTTAGCACTCAATCTTTCTGTCAACATCAACATTTTAAGTCTTAGTTAATTGATGTTGCAATAACGTTGATGTTTAAAGTTTAATACCATTGAATTATCACATGATTATGTTAACATGTAATTGACAAACCACATTTACTTCCGCAAATACCTAACATCATAAATACTATAGATGAAGTTTTAATTATTTGTATTAAATTTTTTACATGATTTTGGGTTAGATGATTGAATTATTTTTTATTAACCATATAATAGCTACATATACCTTAATTCATCAATCATAATAACTAATGAAAACCCCACTGCCCAATGTTTTTCTTTCATGTAACCAAAATTATGAAATTTCAACCAACATAATTATATACAAAAGTTCAACTAAACAAGAGTTTAAAAAAGAGAAAATTGAGAGTTTATAGTATTGTAGGGTCAGATCATATAAAATTACTCACAAAATAATTTTGGAGTAATTAATAAGGTTTGATCTTAATTCTTAAATGATAAAACTCAGAGAATTATTTTATTAAAATGCTTGATTAAAATTTGCACTATAGGTTATGTATAAACAATCAAATGCATACATGAACTCCTTTACAATATTATTCACCTTAACGTGTAAAAATTAAACTATATAAACTGGTTCAACTTTTTATATAGTTGAAATTGAACTACAAACTTCATTTTAACGAAAAAATACTATCTCATGTACACGCATGAACACACGTAGAAATAGTAAATTAGGGTCCTAATTTGGATCAACCTAATAAAAATATTTTTTAAAAAATTCATTTTTATTTAAATAATTTTGATAAAAACGAACCTAAAAAAACTACATTTTGTCAAACTCTGATTTCTTTTAAAATAACTTATTTTTTAAATTAAACGCTAGTACAGTTATTGTTGTTAGAGTCCATATCAAAAACTTTATTCATCACAGTACCATGCAACCAACTAAAACTAATGAATTTCAATTAACAAAAGAAAAAAAGAAAACCCCATTTTTCTTCTCATTCAAAAAGCTATAAATAAGGATGCTTTTGCTTTGGCTTCTCCATTCAGTACTTTTCACTTTTGTATTGAAAATAGAAGGTGAGGAGAGGTAGAGATATATATTAATGGCTTCTTCTTCTTCTCCTCCTCCTCGACTTTCCTTTTACTTCTCTTTCTTAATTCTCCTCCTCCTCGCAACCGCCATGGTAGCTTCTGCCGCTCGCCATGCACCTGCAATTCCAGTTTCGAGCAACAAGAGTAAGAACGAAACCCTTTCTAGTTCTTCCTTCTTCACCTTTATTCATTTCTCATCGTTTAATTTAAATTTGTCATAACCTTTTTATTTAATGTTTTACGATTTGATAGTTTAACATAATAGTATTAAAGAACTCGATATCTATATCAATTTTCACGAAGATAAAACTTTTGCAATGTCGTTCTTGGTTTATATAATAATGATCGAAGTTGTCAAATTTGTTGTGCCAATCCGTACAAATGATAAAAAATGTCTTACCTCCCAATTTAATCTTTACAGGGAAAATAATATTTTGGCTCTTTTGTATTCCAAGTTTCCTGAAGTGTTTTCAATCGTCTAAATTTACTCTTTTTATATTACTTTCAATATATTTTAAATTTAATCATTCAAAAATTAATAATTTTCTAGAGTGTTATCAAATAATAATAAATTTTGTAAAATAAATAAATTATCATATATATGTGAGTTCAAAAAATTTATAAAAGAAATCTAAATAGAGATAATATTTTTATATTTGGAAAAATGTGGTTATATAATCAACAAAAGATACTATTATTTTAAAGATTTACAGATGGTATTAATAAAAAATATTCCAAAGTACATAAAATAAAATTCAAAATTAAATTAAAGTAATAGGTAATTTAAACGATTATATTAATTTTAACATGGTGTCAAAATAGAAGGTCTTTGAGTAAGTGTCATATATCCTCTTTATATATATATATATAATTTAACCCTAAGGCCTTATGTTTAATTTTTCAAGCTTTACTGATTTAACCCTAAGGCCTTATGTTTAATTTTTCAAGCTTTACAAATGATCAAACTTATTTGACGATGGGTTTATTGGTGTAGTTTAGTACATAGTTAACTATATAGTTTTATGGTTAATTAAATTTTTTTATATACGTAGGAAATGACAAAGAGATGATTGGGTTACAAGACTATGGTGATGCACGTGCCAATCATAGACATGATCCTCACCATCCTCTATCTGTAAACAAGGGTATGTTTAACCAAAGGTTCTTCAACGGTTTCGAATCTCTCACTCACTCCATACAAATATAGATTATTACTCAATGGATAAAACTAATTGGTATATCGTTGAATGCGTGAGATAGAAATTATTATTTATTTATTTTTTTAATGACTTAGATCCCGAGTCTCTAACTAAATTATTATTATTTAGGTTATTAGTGTTTTTATCTATTCAAATAACATAACAAGTACGAGAATGGTGAAGTTTCATCCATTCTCATAAACATAATTAAGTATGAAAGTTTAGCTCAACATTGAGGGTTATATTTCGTCATATATACTTACCATTGTAGCAAACCCACCTAATAAAAATTTGTTGTTATAATTAATCATGATTTGTTGATTTTTGCAGGGAACAACAAGGAATTGGATGGTTAATGAGAATTAGAGAAGATAATGGCATTATGGTCAAGTGGTGGAAGCAACTATTTGATGTGTGTTGAGATAGTTAATACAAGAAATAAAATTTTTCACACACTATATGATATTTTTGCATATCCCTTAATTTTATGTATCAAATTTAAAAGGATATATATTGTAACTATTTACTAATGTTGAGGTAATTTTCTATTATTCGAATTATATATGTATATTGCTTTCTTCTATATCTCTCTCTTCCCATTCTGAAGAGCACACATAATTAATTAACTTAATTTTTGGTCATGTTTTTCAAGGACATATAATTTATAATTTAATAATTTATATTAATAGATAGAACTAAATATGTTAAAAGAAGAGTTGTTATCGTTAAATATGTTAAAGAAAAAGGTGTTGTTATTGTTCAATATTGATACGTGTATGTTTAAAAATTTGTATTTTTTTTCTTTAAATTATCTTAAACGTTCAAGTTTGTATCTATTTAGCATCTAGTGTCCTTGCATGTTTGGAGTTGTCTTATATATTTAGTTCCTCAACTTTTCAATTTGTTTGAAAGACTAATGATTTCAAAGACTGATGAAATGGTTAGATTGGTAAGTTAGTGTATCAAACTAGTTTATGCATATTGGATCAATGTGGGACAAACCTAAGATTAAACGTATAATTTAATAGTAATTAATATTTAATTTGACTTACATTTCATTATAATGAAATAGTTTTGAATTAATATAATTACGTTAGTTGAATATTCTAATTTTTTTAAAAATTTAATAAAAGAAAGAATTTAAACAATAAAGAAAAAAATTAAATAAGACATACATATATGTATGCCAATTATATATACGTGGCATTTATAAAAATAGCAAAAAAAGTTATGATAATAAAATTTACGATACTACATTTTCTAAATTGGAAAAGTTGATAATCCTCTAATAACCTTTCGATGGCCCTTTGACAATCGTCCGATATCACTAATTATTTGTTATATTTAATTTGCTATATTCGCATTATGCAAAAAAGGGGTACTTGCATGAACTGTTCTTTTTCTAAATGTTTTGTCATCTTATGTAATTTTTCTTATAAATAACTGTTGAGATGCACTCATATTGACTTAAATATTAATTATTGGTATAATATTCTTATTCTCTTTTTGGACAACAAGGTTTTAAATTCATATATTAAGAGTAAAATTGAGTATGTAACGTTGCTTGCTAACTTCGAGGAACAAAATACACCCGACCCTCTTAGTTAAGAGACTATTATAATTGTATAACAAAACAAATTTCAAATTGGTATTTCTTTTTCATTCAACATGTGAAAAATGAAGATTGAAATCTTTAACCTTTTGATCAAGAGTTAACGATATATGATCTAGTTGAGTTATAAAGTGCTATATTATAAATTTGTCAGTGTTAAATTAGAATAAGAATCTACATATATTTTGCATGATTCATCATTGTTTGATCGATTGCATATAATATAACAACATATGGGTATGAGAATTTACACCCTCAAAAGAAGTCTACGTGGGGTTTGGAGATTGAACCTCTAACATTGAGATTGATAACAAATATTTGATGTGATTTGTTGAACTATTCTCATTTAGACTTGTAAAGAAAAGTCTTAACGTGTGTAAACCTATATGATTGTTGAACTAGGATCTCATGTCGACTAATTAAATAGTGATAATGAGCTATATTTTTCTTATTCATAAACTATGTTGAGGTGGATTCATACTCTTGATAAACCTTCTATAATTAGCATAAAGTAATATATAGTAGCCGTTTTAATTAAAAAACGTATGTACATTAAGATATTAGGTTTGTGCTTTCACATTACAACCATGTTTTGTCCTTTTTTTTCTTACTTACCAAACTTAACAATACATCTCATCTATTTTTGTTCTATTCATAAATTCATTCAAAGTCACCCATTTTCAACGTAATAATAAACCTCCCATAGTTTCTTCCTTTCTCACTACGTAAATTTATATATATATACTGATTTCTTTACTTCATAATCTCCATCACCAATCATTCAAACCAAAGACAAAACAACAACTAGCATGGATTATTCCAAAGCTCGTCTCAGTCTCGCCCTCTTCCTCTTGCTCTCGTTTGCCCTCGTTGCCTCGGCTCGGATCATACCCCATTCAGGTACGTAAGATTGCCAATTAACCTATATTATTCAATAGTCTAGATTTGATGTATAAAAAACTAAAGTCTAATATTATATCAGAAAACCAAGAAGCAGCTTATGTGATAAATGATTATCCTGATCCGGGAGCTAATCCAAGACATCGTCCACCACCCCCATCACGACATTCGTCCGAAGTTAGCGTTGTCAAGAGTCGCCTCATCAAGAACAAGCCCTAATGAAATTTTGCTTGTTTGAGGAGAAAGAAAGCATGAGCAAGGAAACTTAAAAAGAGAAATAACCATGTACTCCATGAACCAATAATAAACCAATAATAGCACTATATAAATGTTATATTATTGATTTTTATATAAATGCTATATTATTGATTTATATAATTCCATTTATGTGTGTTGATAATGGAGTAATATATATTATCAAATTAACGTAATAAATGCTAAAAATATAGTATATGTTAATAAACACACATATATATCTAAAAGTTTTGATCATTTTTTTCAAGAATATATAATTTCCAATTTAATAATTTATATTAATACATAGAGCTAAATGTTAAGGAAAAAAAGTGTTATGGTTCAAGATTGATATATATATTTAAAAATTTGTATTTCTTTTTCAAACCATCTTTTAACTTTTAAATGTGTGTATTTATTTAGCATTTAGTTTTTATTGTCACTATTTATTTAATTCTTCAACTTTTCAATTTGTTTCAAAGTTTAATGAAATGATTAGATTGCCAAATTAATTTATTACCTTATGTATATATTTGATCCTAAACAGGGACAAACCTAGAGCGTATAATTTAACACTAACTAATATTTAATTAGACTTACATCTTATTAAATGAAATAAGTTGAAATTAATATAATTAAGCTAATTGAATATTCTAATTCTTTTATAAATTTAATAAAAAAAGAAAATAAAAAAAATTAAAGAAGACATAAATACATCTCAATTATATAATTATATGTTAGAGATGGATTTATTTTAACTTAAATATTAATTATTGGTATCATTCTTATTTAATTTAGATCGACTAATCTCGGTGGACATTACATTTCAAATAGGTTTGCAAGTTTTCACATACAAACGACGACCTTGTATCTTTTTTTTTTCCACTTACAAACGCGGTTAACTTTCAATTCACTTTTTGTTTACCCCTTCATTCAACTTGCCAAGTTTCACATTTACAAATATAGTTTTTCTTTTGTTTGTATTTATGTATAAACAATTATATGAACTTCTTTCACACTTTACACCCCGTTACAAACGTGTCAAACAAATGTCAAAGGAAAACCAATAACACAATTGATATCACTTCGAAGCTCGCTTCAATCTTTTTTCATTTTGTTCGAATCACGTCTCATTCAAATACGAAAGTCGCTAATTATTGGTTGTCCAAATGTTTAAATTCATATAACTTATACTTTGAATGATGTATACAAGCTTAAAATCTAATATCATATTAAAAAAGGAAGACACTACACGTTTATGACTATGACAGGAGCTAATCCAAGCCAGGTGAAGCAACCATTTGTTGAAAATAATTTCATTTGTGTGTGTTGAGAAATGATGGAATAATAGATATTATGAATGTAATGAATGAAGAAATTAAAAATAGTATGGTAGTGAAAAAGAATGGAATTATTTTGTTTCCCTTTAATTTGGCAGCACATGTGTCAACGAGAAAGAGAATTTAGATCAAAACTTTGTGATAAGACATTTGGTATACCTTTTTTTCTTCTTTTAATCCTTTGGAAAATGAAAAGGCATTTGATATACTTTTACTTTTTTTCTCTTTTTAAATTTCTTTTTTATGAAATGACAATGTGTGTGGACTTGGTTTTATTTACTTTTATTTGTAGAGGTTGTTCATATCTCAAATTATCTCTTTTCCACTAAAGTGATATTTAGTATTTATCTTGGAAAAAATTATTAGATAAAGTAATCCTAATTATAAAAGTGTGAAGTTCTTCCATTTTAAATATATATGTAGAATTCTCAACTAACATAATTTATTTTATTTACTTATCATTATCGATTCATTCTTAAGGAATCCAAATTTGCATTATATATTTGATTCAACCAATAGAATTGTGTATGGTGTAAAGTTTGTGAAGTTTATATTTTTTTTTTGAAAAATTGTATAGATACTCGAGATGTTATAACAATTATAGCAATTATAGCAGATTGTTTTAGAATTTTATAAATATGACAAAAAAATTTACTTCTCCATTTTAAATTTGATATTATTCTTAAACCACCATTAAATAACTCATTTCTCTTCTTTTTTTTAATGCCCTACTTATTATTTATTTATACTAAAAAATATCCTAATAATTTGAATTTGATTCCAATGATTTTGTTTTATTTTTTTACATTAATTTTTTTGTTTTAATTTGTCTCAGTTTTGTATATCAGTGTTGTGATATACTTATATTATATGTATTAGTTGGTTAATATATTTACTACGTGATTTTTATTTTTTAAAATTTTATGTAGTTCATTAGAGTATTATTAAGTATATGAATGGTGTAACTCAGTATATCATTATCAAGTATATCAATAATATATTGTTAAAGCATATCAGTAAAGTGAATCGTATCAAGTATATGAATCAAGTTTACAAGTGTATATCAATAGTATATTAAGTGTATAAGTAGGACTTCAAGCATATCAAGTGCATTTAATCAATCAATTGTATAAGTAAAGAATATTAAATGTATTTGCAGTGTATCAAACATATATTCGTAATGTTTCGGTATTAGGTGTATCAAGAAGTACCAGGTGTATCAGACTTGTATCAAACGTATATTAGTAACAAGAGCATTTGTGACATTTTACCTTTCGATGTGTGTGTTATGCCTTTTTTTTTTATTCACAAACAATATATGTTTAGGTGGACCCATACTCTTGAACAACATAGCTCCTATAATTAGGAAAAAGTGATAGTAGTCAGTTCAACAACAAGACGAAATTTAATTAAAGAATGTATGTACATTAAGGTATTATGTTTGTAAGTTTTCACAATACAAAAATGTTTTTGTCTTTTTTTTTCTTACTTACCAAACTTAACAACACATGTCATCTATTTTTGTTTTATCCTTCATTCAAATTCAAATTCACCTGTTTTCAACAAAATAATTAGCCTTTCCATAGTTTCTTCATCTCTCACTACCTAAATTTATATATATATTGATTTCTTTATTTTTTAATCTCCATTACCAATCATTCAAACCAAACAAAAAACAACTAACATGGATTATTCTAAAGCTCATCTCGCCCTCTTCCTTTTGGTCTCGTTTGTCCTTGTTACCTCGGCTCGAATCATACCCCATTCAGGTACGCAAAATTTGTTAAATTATAAATCTATTGTTGAATAGTCTAGATTTGCATAATTGTATAGAAAACTAAAATGTAATATCATATCAGAAAATCAAGAAGCTGCATATATGATAATTGACTATCCTGAGCCAAGACATCATCCACCACCTCCATCACCACCTTCGTTCGAGGTTAACGTTGTCAAGGACCGCCACATCAAGAAAAATCCCTAAAGAAATTTTGGTTGTTAGAGGAGGAAGAAAGTATCAGTAAGGAAGGAAGCTTAAAATGAGAAATGATGATGTGCATGAACCAATAATAGCACTATATAAATGTTATATTATCGAATTATATAATTCCCTTTATGTGTGTTGAGAATGAACAAAATATATATATATAGTTTGTTCTAATACATGTCTCTCTATTATATCTAATGAATAAATAGATTTATGATAAGACATTTACCCTACTTTTTTTCTTCTATTCTTTTAAATGAAGAAAAGACCCTTTTTTTTCAAAAAAAAAAAAAAAAAAAAACAAATAATTTAACATCTTGAAATATTTATAAAATATAATAAAATTTAAATTATATAATATTCTTTTACTTTTTATTTGTTTGAAAATGAAAACGTGTGGGTTTGGTTTGGTTTCAGTTTGCCAGATTCATAGCCATTGATTTGTAGATAAATATATGCTTCCTTATCTCAAATATCTTTTTCATTAAAGTGATTTTAATTATAATAGCTATTTTTCTTTTTATCTTATATAAAGATTTCGAATTACATTATATTGGTTGAATCAATTGAAGATTAATCTAAAAAATTAATCTCCTCAGCTGTACAATCTTACTTTAATTTCACAAATAATAATAAATAGTAAAAAATAAATTTAATTTTTGGGTGAATTTCTAAATTAAAAACATGTACTCACACTAGATAAATCATAAAGTACTATTGATTAGGAGTGTACTATATTTACTTATTTTTCAAGAATTGATCCAGGATAAAAGGACTTTTATTGAGGCATATACTATTTTCATCTCTTACACTATGAAAACAAGCAAGGAATACAATATGACAAATATATTTTAATTTTGGTGAACAGAATTTAACAGTAGCTGACATATATTATCTTAAGGATTCTGAATACTCTTTCACGGACAAATACTTATAACTCATGCTAAATGGTATATATAAATAGAAATATGATATATACAAGTCAAACATTTAAATACATACAATAATAAATAATATTGAATTAAAATCTCTCCAAGTTTATAACCTAATTATCTTTTTTAATAGGGTCTTGTTGTTTCCAATGTTACCCCTTATGCTCTTTCTAATATTTTTATATCTATGTAAGAAGTTGGAACTAGTGAAAAATATCAAAATTCCAATTTTTATGAAAATAGTGATGAAAATTTATAAATTTCATTACAAATTATTATGTTATATATTTAATCAATTTCACCAAAAGTTAACTCGGAAGGACTCAATTTCGTATGTATTTAAAATATATAGACTAAAGTTGAACCAACTTTAGAGTATGTAGACCAAAATAATATTGTAATAAAATATATATTTGGCTAAAAAACACATTTGATCCCTAAAGATTCATAAAAGTACGTGACAATTTTGTAATGATCTAGGGTCCGTTTGGATTGACGGAAGAAAAAATGTTTTTTAAAAAATTAATTTTTGTTTAAAATTAATTTTTCTAAAAATTGTTTAAAATATGAGTGGCTTCCAAACACTTTAATTTTTTTTCAAAACAAATTGTTTTTAAAATAATTTTTTCAAAATCAAATGAAAACATATTATTAGTTTTCATAATTTCAATTTTATAACAATTTGATAGAGGTATTTTCAAATTTATTACCATTCAGTTAGTGTAAAAAAAAATCACCAAATCTAGATGCCATTTTTCTTCTTCTTATTTTCTTACATTGACTTAGTATTATTGTGAAAGGTTTGAGCATCAATGGGGTGTTGACTCATGGGTTTGGAAATTAGAGAGTTGACCCATGTTTGGACACTTGAAATAAAATTTTTGAGATTAAAATTTCAAACCCATGAGTTTGGAATTAGTATGTTTTTTTTAATGTCATATCGTTTAGAAAATTTATTTTTCACTTCAGCATCTTATCAATGATCATTGATGATCTTTGGCAACAAATGCTAGCCAAACTTCATGATCAACTACAATGATTGATCGTGATTGATATGGACGGTCACAATAATCGACCTCAGATCATCTTGATCATCGACGACCAGTCATCTTAATCGTTGGTGACCTACAACTTTAGATGTTACTATCGTGGGGTGAACATTCTGATCGACGACAACCAATCGTTATCGTTAATTATAGATGTCGTGCATATTAACATACGATCATAGTGATGATCAATGATCAATAGTCATGACCCTTGATGACTGATTATCATGATGGTCGACGACCAACCAATAGTCTTAAAATTGACGATTGTTGACTGTCTTCACCATTGATCAACGACCATCTTCACCAAAGCTTCCTATACATGCGATTGAATAGTAAACACTATTCAAGTCCATGAAATACATTTTCTTTTCTAACTCAATCTAGAAAATCCATCAATCAACTTTGAACACCACCCCTAGTGACCATTGTAGGTTGACCACTAGGTGTTATTTCTGACAACTTCGTCGACAAACTTCCAACCATCAACTTTTGCAACCACTATAAACCTTGAAAAATTAATAAAAATGAATTTTTGAAATTTTTTTCCACAGTCATTCCAAATGCGCTTTTGGTTTAATCAGAATAATATTTTTTAAAATATGCATCTTTTCATTCCCCTATTTTCTTTTCTTCTTAAGTTTTTTTTATTAACTAGTATTATTAGATCATCTTTTTTTAATTATCTCTTTTATCTTCTTTATTTAAAATTAATCTTTCCTTAGTTGTAGGAGATTTTGTTTATTTGTTATATTTTTTCAAGGTTAAAAATGGATGACCGATCTATTGTTATCTCAAGTATAAATCAAATAGTAATTTAGTGAAAATTGTAAATATATATCACATATATAGATATAGCATGGTTTATTTTTAGCTTAATAACATTTTTCATTTTTTTTTCGTTAGTCAATTTAACTAGAAGACTTTTAGGACTTATTTGGATTGACTTAAGATAAATGTGTTTTAAAAAAGAACTCATTTATATATATTTAGACTCTCTTGGTAAAAGTGGTTTAAAATACACTATATGCGTGTCATAGAAAGAGAACCACAACAATGACTAAATATAGCTATACTTGACTTTCATGACTCTTTTGATCACTACAAGAAATAAGATTTTCTCCGGTGTAACAATACGTTGTCGAAAACCCTAACCAACGTCGGAGAAGGTTACTGCGACGTCGACAGGCACGTCGAGGTTACTTTCCCCGACGTGATTCACTTCAATGACAGAAAATTTCTGACGCACGCTGCAAAACTTTGCAGACGGCTTTCGCGACGTGGCGTTACATAAGTCTTCTACGACGTGTGCGTCGCAGAAGGCTTTAAATATATTTTTTATTATTTATTTTGTTATTTTTTTCATTAATTACAAAACAATATATATGAAAATAAACCCACTAAATTCTTCCATTTATTTATGTCCTTATCAGATATGGTTGATGTTATTGATAAATTATTCTATTTCCATACGATTAATCATTTTTGGAGAATGAAATTGGACAGAAGAAGTGACGGAGATGAGCGATTCAGAGAAGGGAAAAAGAGAAAGTACAAGGAATGAGAGAGGGAGATGAGCTATTCAAGAAGGAAAACATGGATAAAGTAAAGGGAAGGAGAGAGGAAGAATGAGGAATAGTGACAGGGGAGAAAGAGGGGGACAAGGACTCTTCCCGCGACGGCAACGACGACGGCAAAGATGAACAAACGTCAGCACAGATCTGCTCATCCCCCTCTCTCTCAATCAATTTTCTCTTTCTTTCATTTTGCAATCGGCTCTGTGTTGAAGGGGGGAAGAAATGTGGACTTTCCCTAACGTCAGGAAAACTAACGTCGCGAAAAGATTAAATAAAAAATTCATTATTTAAACATTTTCTGACGTACACCTATCACACATCGCGGAATGGTGACCGTTGTCACTTCAATACGTACACTTACAACTTCCACTTTCTTCGATGTGTGGCAGATAGACGTCGGAGAAAGTGAAGATATTAAATTTAATTTTAAACTTTTCGGGACGTCTGACTCTTGTACGTCGCAGAAAGTGAAGATATTAAATTTAATTTTAAACTTTTCACGATGTCTGATTCTTGTGCGTCGCGGAAAGTGAAGATATTAAATTTAATTTTAAACTTTCTGCGATGTCTGATTCTTGTGCGTCGCGGAAAGTGAAGATATTAAATTTAATTTTAAACTTTCTGCAATGTCTGATTCTTGTACGTTGCGAAATGTCTTTTCGTCGACGCAAGTGATGTTGCGTCGTCGAAAGGTGGTCAACACCGACGCATCTTTCACGGATGTTGTTTCTGACGTCGCAATTATTCCAATTTCTTGTAGTTGACTATGCTTATTTTGAAAGCTATTAGACCATTTTTATTGTTGTTTAACTATAACTTTCATAAACTCCATCCGATTACATGATTTGTTATATTTTGTAAATGATTTGTAATATTATTAATTAGACTATTCATGTTAATGCAACTGTAATTAAAATTATTATTATCGAATATTAAAAGTTCTTGTTTTTACATTATTGTCATTAAAATCAATAGAATCAAGAAATTGAATTAGAGGTCCAAAATATCAAAAAAAAAAATCAATTAAAAATTTGATACAAAATAAATTTAGGATGTACAATTAATAAAAAAAACTAAACAAATTAGGCTAAACCTATGAATTCAAAACCGGCAACCTAAACACAAGCATGAGAAATCCAGATTTTCATATCCTTCACTCCAAACACAAGTATTATTTGTAATTTCCAGGCATTAGAACTCAATCAAATAAGTTCACACAGATTTAATTCTCAAATATTTGATTTCGAACCTGTGCGCCAAACGCCTTCTAAATAGATTATTAATACAATAAATCTCATTAAATCTTATTATCACTGATTTCTAAATTAGAGACGGAGTGATTACAAATTTTAAAATACAATGATTAAAGGGTTGAAAATACAAAATCGAAAATATTTAAGTAAATTAAAATTGGTAGGACATCAACATCCATAATAACAATATTGGTTTAATGAAAAACTTTTTTCTTTTAAAATATAAAACAAATAATAATATTTAATATTAAAGGAGGCAAACAAAGAGAGGAAAAACAGAAACACCACCAAATTATTTCTCATATATTACATACGAAGTTGCCTTTCTTCCTTTTCTCTTTTTTATTAAGGAAAAAGAAAACATAAATATTTGATGCAAAATTAGAATACGAATTTACATATATTTTGCACCGCTCATCATTGCTTGATCGATTGCAAATAATATAACAACATACAAAGTATGAGAATATACACTCTCGAAAGAAGTCTACGTGGGGTTGGAGATTGAACCTCCAATGTTGCGATTGATAGCAAATGTTTTATATGATTTGTTAAGCTAACTATTCTCATTTAGACTTGACATGTAAATTATACGATCGTTATTGAGTTAGGATCACATCGGCTTAAATGACAATTATCCATGTTTTTTTTATTCACAAAGTGTGTTTAGGTGGACCCATACTCTTGAACAATTTCCTATGAGATAATGAACAAAAAGTAATAATATATAATAGCCGTTTCAATAATAAGATAGAGTTTAATTTAAAGAATGTATGTACATTGAGATATTAGGAATGTGATCCTTTTTTTTCTTTACTTACCAAAATTAACAACACATTTCATCTATTTTTTGTTCTATATATCCTTCATTCAAATTCACCAATTTTCAACATGATAAAAACTTCCCATAGCTAATTTCTTCATTTCTCTCTACGTAAACACACACATATATGTTTGATTTCTTTATTTCCTAATCTCCATTACAAATCATTCAAACCAAAGAAAATCCAACAACTAACATATGGATTATTCAAAAGCTCGTCTTGCTCTCTTCCTCTTGCTCTCGTTTGCCCTCGCTACCTCGGCTCGGATCATACCCCATTCAGGTACGTAAGATTGCCAATTAACTTTGCTGTTGAATAGTCTAGATTTGTATAATATATAGAAAACTAAATAATCTAATATCATATCAGAAAACCAAGAAGCAACGTATATTATGAATGACTATTCTGATCCGGGAGCTAATCCAAGACATGATCCGTTCCCACCTCCGCTAGAACATTCGTTTGAGGTTAACGCTGTCAGAGGCCGCCACATCACAAAAAATCCCTAAAGAAATTTGGCTTGGTAGAGGAGGAAGAAAGGATGAGGAAGGAAGCTTAAAAGGAGAAATAATGGTGCATGAACCAATAATAGCACTATATAAATGTTATATTATTGATTTATATAATTCCCTTTATGTGTGTTGAGAATGGAGTAATATATATTATCAAATTAATGTAATAAATGCTGAAAATATAATATGCTAATGACTAAATATATGTATATAAAGTTGTGCCAATATATATATATATATATATATATATATATATATATATATATATATATATCTCAAATGATAATGAGAATTTAAATCAAAATTATGTGATAAGAATTTACCTTACTTTTTTTTTTCTATTTTTTTTAAAAACAAAGATGCATTTTTCTAGAATTATGAAAATATTTATAAAACATCACAAAAATTTTATAGTTGGAAATTTTGTTATATTCTTATAATATTTTGGTTATAATGTCTCTTTTTTATATACTCTTACTTTTTTTTAATATTTTGTTTGAAAATGAAAATGTGTGAGGTTAGTTTCATTTCACTTTGTCAGATTTGTAGCCATTAATTTGTTGATAAATATATGCTTCCTTATCTCAAATATCCTTTTCATTAAAGTGCTTTTTTATTATAATTAAAAGTAGTTTTCTTTATCTTATAAAGGTGTATTATATTGAATTACGTTATATATTCATTGAATCAATTTAAGATTACTTTTTACAAGACTAATTGCTATTATTGGTTGGAAAAAGATATATAAGTAAATCATATATTTGACTTAGTTAATTTGTACTTCATATAATCTAAAGTTGTGAAAAGTTTGAACTTTCTATTTATCTCATAGTATAATTAACATATGAAGTCATATTATATTTCTAAAAAGTTAATCTCTTCAGCTGTACAATCTTCCTTTCACAAATAATTAATAGTAAACAATCAATTTAATTTTGGGTGAATTTCTAAACTAAAAGTCTGTTTTCAGTAGATAAATCATAAAATAGTGCCTAAGAGTAACATGTTTATTTATTTTTCAAGAATTGATCAAACAATAAAAGAAAATTACAGTATTATTATTATGAATGACATATCACTACTACAAAAAATGGCTCTCTTGACGTTTTAAAACTGTCAAGAATCACTATTTTTGACGGTTTTAAAACCGTCGTTGAAGCCAATGTCAAGAAAGTGAAAGTTGACGGTTTATAAATGTCAAATATATAAATTTTCATGACAGTTAAAAACTGTCAAGGGTGTGAGTGTTCATGACAGTTTCAAAACCGTCAAGAATATGAATGTTCATGACATTTAATAACCGTCAAGAAATTGATTGTTTATGACATTTTACAACCGTCAAGCATGTTTCATAGTTTTTTTTAAAATAATAATGTAATTGTATTTTTGTTTGTACTCCCTTAATTCTGTATAGTGGTCTAACAACAGTTTCATAAATATAAATGGACGATATTCATCAAATATAGTTTCAAAACTTGAACATATATAAATAAAACCCTTCACCATATTTATATATAATCATTTCCAAAACATTACATATATGAATATTTCATATCATTTGCAAAAATAATATAAATAATCCCATTAGATTGTCACGAGTTCACCTCAACATCCTAGTTCAACTCAACATCCTAAATTATCTAACTTATCTAAAAACGATACCAAAACATCTCAACAACAGTTTGAAAAAGCTCTGACAACAGTTCTCGCAGCCTGAAAAAAGAAAAATCGATGATAATTAATATAACATAGCAGAATAGAAATCCAACCATCACTATTCAACTCAACATCATAGTAGATTTTGTGTTTGCACATTTATTCATTCACTTTGGCTTGTGTAATTGTTTAGCAATAGACCATAAATAAATTAACTAAAATTTCAATGAAGTTATTAGTAAGCCAGAAAATACTTATAATGCACACATGAGGGGAAAGTAGGTACATTGTATAACTAAACAAACACCACATGTTTTTCTACACACTTATAATTATAATGCACGGGAGAGTATAAGACAGAATGGAATTGCAAATCTAAGGTGGCCAAGCCTCTAACACTTCGAACTATAACTTTCTTTCAACACAATCAAACAAAAAGTCAATACAAAAAATATGCATAAATCACAACTGGATATCCAACCATTGTTGTTTTAAGGTCTAAAAAAAATAAATTACTTGTTATCTATTTTTGCAACTATAGTTAATATGAAAGTGTAACACAAAAAAATTAAACAATATTGAAAGTGCAAACATGGTTAACAAATTGGTTGTTACTTTTTTTTTTAGTTTGAAATAAGTGACTTGGTTAACAAATGTTCTGTATTTTACCTCCTGTAATTTCAAAAGCAGCTGGATTTTTATTACCATGAACAAAGAGGGAAGTGATTGATTGAATAATAAATTGCAAAAATATAAAAATTCCAATAGATTGGAGAAATTTTGGATACAAATACCAGCTTCTGCAATGATGAAATAACAATGTAGTTCAATCCACGAGTTTTATTCCTTTTGTCTTGTTAGTTTGATAAAGTTTAAGACGTTTTCATACACAATAAACGTGATTGAGGTCGTTGGGATATTATTTAGAAGGCTTGATGTAATTCTCCTGTAAAACCCATGAATGCCTTCAAACCTGCTGGATATATAAACAAGCGACCGAGGAAATTTTATTCCTTTCTAATTCCTCACACTCATTCATGAGAAATTTCACCATATTTGTTCTCTTGTAAGAACCTAGATGACTAATAGTTCTTTTTTTTTTTTTTTTTGTGAATAAAAGTTTCCAATACCTTATGGAAGTCACTACAATAGAAAGAAACAAAAACACAATTTTCTCATAATTGTTTCTTCAATTGAAAAAGCTTCTTCATTCTCTTTAACTATACATTATTAAGAGTGATATTTAAACTAAACATTGGGATATTACTCACACATTCATATCAATAATAGCTGAAGTAATATATACAAAAATCCCATTATAAATCACAACGAGCATCATACACCCAATTAATAATTATTAAACCAACAGATACCAATATGTGCAAGGAAGTAACAAAGCATAATTAGTGAAAAAAGAACCTCAAAATTTGGCTGGTACTACATAATTGTTGCTATCAGTATTTAACCCATGTAAGAGGAATAGTAACAGTTTCTCAAATTCTGGGTATACAGTTTGTGCTAAACGACTACAATTTCATCAACATAATATGCCATATTGACCTTATATTTTTCCTAAAAAAAATATTAACTAAAATAAGCTCATAAACACGAAAATGCACTAAGTATTGGTTACCATACACTACCTTGAAATATGACAAATCCTTTATTTCTCCCAACCAGACAGCATAATCAGAAGGTAGCTTGGGAGCAAATAGAATTGACTTAATTTCCACTAGCAATGTTATACTATTTTCATCTATTACATTACAAAAACAACAAGCAAAAAATATAATATAAGGTAAATTTACTGACACTCAAGTATAAGTTCATTAACTACGTTCATGAGGTAGAGGAAGAACAATATTTATTAAAGGGAATGTTTTTTAAATATAATAAACATCGATGTCACTAATTAAGCTAAGTCAGAGAGAGAGTCCTATCGTGATCCTGGACTTGATTGTTTGTAGTGCTACATAACAAATTCAAAACATCCCCAAATAATTTTTCATGACAATAAAATTAAATCTAGATATGAAATAACATATGAACGTAATTAAAACTATAGTTACGATGGAATTATTGACATGTACTTATATTATTATTAAAATATTGATAGGCTTATCAAAATTTTCATTTTTATGTATATAACGAGAAAATATTTATGTACATATAAATTTATAAAAATTATTTAAGTTAATAATAATTAAGTTTACTTTTATTTCTAAAATAAGTATCCATCCCATTATTTAGTTGATGTAAATATTCAAATGATAATAGTCTTCTTTAGAAAGTTATAACTACTCGTTTAGTTCATGAATTTAATAATATACTATGTGGACATATATTAGAGATGCTGATTAATTCTTAATATTAATGTTGAACTTTCTCTTTTTTTATTTATTTATGGATATCTATTGAAATATTAACAAATATATTTTAGATTTTAGTGAACATAACGTCCTCTCAATGTAGGTCTGTAACTGACATATATTGATCTTTTCTTTAAAGTCAACCATTCTCAATAATCTTCCACATACTAAATAGTATAAATATATATATTGATGCAATTACTCATTTTTTCATGCAATACAACAAAACACAACCCTTTCATATTCATTTCCAACTTTAAATCATACCACAAATACAAATTATGATTGAAACATGATATATACAAGTCAAACATTTAATTACTATAATAAACTTTATGATTTAGCTTTTATACTTTTTAAATCAATTTTGTTAGTGTATTTTTAAATTAGTAACAATTTAGTTTATAACCAAAAAAATCACTAAATCTAGATGACAATTTTCTTTTTTTAATTAAGTGGTTACAAATTTTAAAATAGAACGATTAAATTGTTGAACCAACTTGCTACAAAATTTAAAAATATTGCATACCTTTATTTATTTATTTATATATATTAAACAGTCATTTTACAAAAATAAAAAATAAAAAAAGAATGATTATAGGCTGATAATATTAATTTTTTTTATATTTGTCATATGGAAGAAAAAAAGAAATACCAATCAAATATAAATGTTTTTGTGGCAATATTGGTTGAATGAAAGACTTTTTTTTTCAAATAAAAAAAGCAAATAATAATATATAATATTAAAAAAGGCAAATCAAGAGAGAGAGAAAAGAAAAACAAACACATGACCAAATAATTTCTCATGTTTTACATACGGAAGTTGCCTTTTCTTTTTTTATTAAGGAAGAAGAAAACATAAATATTTGATGTGAAATTACAATAAGAATGTACGTATATTTTCTGCTTGATTGATTGTATATAATATAAGAATATATAGGTATGAGAAACTTACACCCTCCAAAGAAATCTAAATTCTAACGTTGAGATTGATAGCAAATATTTGATATGATTTGTTGAGCTAATTATTCTTATTTGGACTTCTAAAGAAAAGCCTTGACGTGTAAACTATATGATCGTCGAGCTAGGATCACGTCAACTTAAATGATAAATATCCATGTTTTTCTTATTCACAAACTATGTTTAGATGGACCCATACTCTATGAACAACCTCCTATAATTAGCAAAAAGTAACGTATAGTAGGTGCTGTTTCAACAACAAAAGGAAGTTTAATTAAAGAGTGTATGTATGTTAAGATATTAGGTTTATTCTTTCACATTACAACCACGTTTTGTCATTTTTTTCTTACTTACTAAACTTAACACAACACAACACATCTCATCTGTTTTTGTTCTATCCTTCATTCAAATTCACCAATTTTCAACAGAATAATAAACAACCTTCCCATAGTTTCTTCATTTCTCACTACGTAAATTTATATAAATATTGATTTTCTTTACTTCCTAAATCCCCATTACCAATCATTCAAACCATCGACAAAACCACAACTAACATGGATTATTCCAAAGCGCGTCTCTCCCTCCTCCTCTTGCTCTCATTTGTCCTCGTTACCTCAGCTCGAATCATACCCCATTCAGGTACGCAAAATTGTTAATTAACCTATTGAGGAATAGTTCTAGATTTGTATAATTAATAGATATAAAACTAAAATCTAATATGATATCAGAAAACCAAGAAGTGGCGTATATGATAAATGACTATCCTGATCCGGGAGCTAATCCAAGACATAATCCATTTCCACCCCCGCCACGACATTTGTTCGAGATTAGCGTTGTCAAGGACGGCGACATCACAAAAAATCCCTAAAGAAATTGCTCGGTAGAGGAGGAAGAAAGCATTAGCAAGGAAGCTTAAAAAAGAAATAATGACGATGGCCATGAACCAATAATAGCACTATATAAATGTTATGTTCTTAATTTTTATAATTCCCTTTTATATATGTGTGTTGAGAATGGAGTAATATATATCAAATTAATGTAATATATGTTGAAAATATAGTATGGTAATGACAATATATATATCCTAAAGTTGTACTAATAATATATATATATATCCATGATAAAGATAATTTAAATCAAATTTTTATTATAAGAATTTACCCTAATCTTTTTTCTATGTTCTAAACAAGGAAAGACACATTTTTCACTATAGTAAATGATAAAATTGAACATGAAATTTTGTTATTTTCTTATAATATTTAATTTGGTTTATAATATCTTTTTTTTTATATACTTTTACTTTTTTCTTTTATAATATTTTTTTGAAAATGAAAATGTGTGGGCTTGGTTTCATTTCTGTTTGCCAGATTTGTAGCCATTGATTTGTAGATAAATATATGCTTCCTTATCTCAAATATCTTTTTCATTAAAGTGATTTTAATTATAATAGCTATTTTTCTTTATCCTTTAAAGCTTCTGAATTACATTATATTCATTGAAATCAATTGAAGATTAATTTTGACAAGAGTACACTGTTTTTATTAATTCCTATTATTGGTTGAAAAAAGATATGCAAAAGTAAAGCATATAAATATTTGAATTAGTGAATTTGTATTTCATACAAACTAAAGTTCTGAAAAGTTTGAACTTAATTACTTACGTGTATATTTATCTCATAGTATAATTTTTCAATTGTATAAAAAAAACATACGAAATCATATTATATTTCTAAAAAATATTCAATCTCTTCGGTACAATCTTACTTTCACAAATAATTAATAGTAAACAATATATAAATTTAACTTTGGGTGAGTTTCTAAATTAAGAATCTGTATTATTTATTACATAAATCCTAAAATATTGACTAGGAGTGTAGTATATTTATTTATTTTTCCATAGTCGATCAAGAACGAAAGAAGATTACATTATTATTATGAAGGACATGTACTATTCTTATCCCCGTTAACAATAGGTACACGACAAGCAAGAAATATAATGTAACATAAATAGAAGTCTACACAAATATACAAAGTTCACTAACCTTGTGTTAGCTACGTCTACGAGGTAGAGGAAAAACAATATTTAAGTTAATAATAATTAAGTTGTTTTTACTTCTAAATCCATCCGGTTATTTAGTTAATGTAAATATCAAAAGGATAATAGTATTCTCTAGAAAGTTATAACTACTCCTTAAGCTTATGAATTTAATATATATACTACGTGGAAGATATATTAGAGATGTTGATTAATTCTCAATATCAATGTTGAACTCCTAGTTACTATTGAGGTAGATTGACAAATATATTTTAAATTTTGGTGAGTAGAAAGCTCAATGCCGTGACTGACATATACTATTTTCTTAAAATCAAGAATAGCGAATAATCTTCTACATCAATGGTCATAAGTATTTACAAAATGGTATATAAATGTATATATACATGCAATCCAATTACTCACCTACAATACAACAAAAACACAACCCTTCCATATTCATTTCAACTTTAAATCATATAACAAATCCAAATTCTAATTGAAATATGATACATCCAATTAAGTCAAACATTTAAATACACACAATAATAATATTATTGAAATAAAATCTGTCCAAGTTTTTAAAATCAAAGCATGTGAAAACATGCACTCGTGAGCAATCAACATACAGTTGGTGCCCTACAAAATTAGGACAACTTTAATTTCCTTTACTTGTAAAGTAAGCCATAGCAAAAGTCCACTCACCCAAGCCGTTGATCATGAAAATGGACGGCTATGATCAACTCATAAGTGTAGTGATTGATCAATCATGTGGATGATAAAACGTGGGATTCGCCCCATTATTTGGGAAAACAAGTCAACTCTCTCTTATCTTCATGTGATGAACTTGTTTTTTCTTCTTCTTTATAAACACAAGAATATTAAAAAGAGAGAGAGAAAGAATTAAGAAGAGATATGGGATTAAGGGCAGGTCGTTTATGTTTGTTGTTGATGTTCATGGTAATGATAGTACTGTATTTGCCAATTTCAGGTATGACCTAATTCTTCTTACGTGTTAGCAGTTTTTGAGCATGCATGCATCCTTTTCTTTAAAGTTACAGGCTTTTAAGTCTCTCGTCTTGACTACAACATTTGTTGAACTAAGAAAAATAAAAATGTATGACTAGGGTTTGTTATTTGTTGTTTTAGTAAAGTTTGAAACTAGATTTTTTGAATCAAATCTATCATCTCATTGTTTGAGTTGCAATGGGAACCTTTTGTTCTCTATACCTTATCAATTCTAGTATACATGAGTAGTTGTATTACGAAATCACCACAATTAATTTGGATGTATATGAGAGAAAAAAACTTGAATTTATATCTAATGATTATTATGGGATGGGTAGACTTTCGAATCTACATCCAACAATTACTAAATGGACTTTCCGTCGTATAGATATACATACATATACATATACCTATCATTTTTCAAGGGGGATTGGTTTGATGTCAAAATGAGCATATAATTCTAACCAATCATAATGTTAGGTTTAATTTAGTTTCATCTATTTAATTTCTTACATCTAATACAATAATTTAGATACCAAAGCGAAGTTTATTTATAAAATTAAAAGATAAAAAAGTGAAGATTATGTTTGGGTTTGTTTCATTTTGAAAGATGAACTTTTAATAGTTCAAAATCAATTTTATCGAACGATTAAAAATATAAATCAAACAAATAATTGTAGGTTTGTACATATAATAAAAAATTATTTTAAATTATTTCAAAATAACTTTAAACATGGTATAACTTAATTTAAATAATTTTAAACATAGTATAACTAAATTGAGTATTTGAATTATCAAATTACTTGGAAGAACTCTTATTGATGAGTATGATAAACTCTAAACTAAATGCAATTACCCCATCTTATATAGGTAGCCAAATTCATATTTATGTGATCTCTTAGTGATCAATAATAAACCGTGATATATAATATAAATATGTTATACTATGCTTTAGTTAGCTTATTTAATATAATTCGTATGCGTGTGATATTTGTTATGAATACGAGCATAATTAAGATATCCATTCAACAACCATATGATATTAAATAAGAGATATGATGGTTGCCTTCAACTTTTATTTGTATAATTTATACTAAAAATTTAATATTGATTTTTAAAAACCTTCATTAAAGACAACTGACAGAGATCTGAATGAATATTATGTCTCCAATAGTGTTCAAATATGCTCAAACCAAAACTATTTATTTAATTTAGTGTGATTGTACATGCACTTCTATTTTTTACATTATTTTTCATTCATGAACCTGAATAGTGCATGTGATATTTTTACTGCTTATGATTCAACAAAAAGTAATTTTGTAATCTCTAGATAAACAATTAATTTGCTTTGAACTAAATTGGTGTAAAGTGATTCATTGATTAAAAATATATATATAGAGAGAGAGAGAAAATTAAAATGAAACCTCAAGCTAAGAAAACACACACACAGAGAGTAATATCTTATGGATCCCTTGATAATGGGTTATGGCTCTATATGATGCAAAGCCCAAACCATCTCCTAAATTCCCCAATGCCCAAATAATTTGGTTGTTCACATTGAAGCTATAAAATAAATATTTTGGTAGATTCACCAATCTGTTTTTAGTTCAACCATGTAGCTTAATTAGAGGTAGAGAATGAAAATTTCGAAAGTATTATTTATCGTAAATAATGAGTGTAAATGTAGGTCGGTAAAATTAGAGTTAAAAATGAGAATGGGTGATCTAAATTAATATTATCTATTACAAGTAGAATAATATGAGGGTACTTTGAAAATGTGTAAAAAGTGAGATCCATGAATTCTGGAAAAGGAATGATTTTTCTCATCTTTTTCAATAGGGTATTGTCCTTTCCAATGTTACCCTTTCTAATATAAAATATATAAAACAAAGTTCCAAATGGAGAAAATATGGATGTGAAAAAATTGAGAAATGAATCAATTTCAGAAAAAGTTAATATTAAAAAAGTAGATTTCGAATGTATTCAAAATATATTGAGTAAATTTAAACAGACTTTATTGGCATTAATTATGTAATTAGAGGGTCAAGTTGTTAGAAAATTGAAAATAATATGTATTAAAATTGGTAGGACATCAACATCCATAATAATAATAATAATAATAATGGTTTTATTTTTGGTTTAAAATAAGATAAAATATAATATTAAAAGAGGGAAAGAAAGAAAGAGAAGAGGAAACAATTTGTCATGTTTTACATACGAAGTTGGGTTTCTCTTTTTGTTAAATAATTATTATAAGAACAAATACTTTTAATTTGGAAGATCACGTGACCGTATCTCGAAGAAAGCATCCCCACGTGACCAACAATTCATAACTCTTTAACTTTCTGATAATTAATAATTTGGACCAAGTGGCCTTTTCTTTTCTTTTCTTTTCTTTTCTTTTCTTTTCTTTCCTTTGCAATCAGCCATCGCCACTTTACCCTCTCAATAAAAAGATTCTTTCTCATTCTATTATTTTTTTTTTCTTTATAATATCAATTTAAATCTTCTTTTATTTTCTACACTTTAACTAAAATTAATACTCTTACTTAATTTTTTTTTAATTAAATGGTAAAACGAAAATATTGGGTTAAAAAAATATTAGGATTTTATTAGATAAAGGTTTAGAGAGATCGATTAATTATAATAAAAAAATTATTTTCTCAATATTTATTAATTATATATATATATATATGTAAATATCATGTGACATTAATTTAATTCAATATGTTTTTTCCCCATATTTTAAAGAACATATAATATATATTTTTTAGTTTAGTTTTAAAAACTACCTAACTTTAAAATAGCACATAATTGACTATGTCAATAATGTTGCAATTCTTTTTTATTCCACGTGATTGATAACCCTTCTTGATTCATTTTCTTTCCATATATAATATATGTATGTGTAATGTATAAGAAATATAAAATTTAAAAATAATCGCATCAAATAATAAAAAAAAGTTACAAAAAGACACTTCATAGCACATATTTTTTTGCCCATCATAATAGGCAATTTAAAGAAAACGAACGATAGTAAAAAGTGAAATTATTATGAATTTGTTTTTGAACAGGGAAAGGTGATGGGGAAATGAAAACAATAATGAGAGGCAAAAGGTGTTTGACAGTGAAGATAAATGATTATGATGATCCATCTCCAAATGAAGGCCACAATCCATTTAAGTCTAAACCAAAAAAGCCACTTAAGGGTAATAGAAAAGGGAAGCCTAACAAAATTCATAGTTAATATATTTTAAGAAGTTTATTTGGTTGTAATTGAAGTCATTTGAATTTCATTTATACGGTTTGTGAATTGGATATTGGTCACTAATAGTTTAAAGGCTTTATATTTTTTACCAAAGTATGCAATAATATTTTCAATCAAGTTTGCATTTAACGATAATGTTTTATAGGTTAAAATGTTATATCATGGTTTGGGCTTATCCGATGTTAAATAATTGTATCTTTAGATGTTTAATTTTAATAATTATCATTGTTAAATCAATCGATTTTCAATATATTATATTAACGTTCGTGTAATACTACCAATAAATATATATATATATTAAAGTTACTAATTTTATCTATATGTCTTTTATAGTATTTCATTATTTAAAGAACTTATGAATACTTACAAGATATATTATTTAAACGTTTCTATTCGACAAATTTTTGGAACACTAATCAAGTGGAATTCTAGATATTTTCTTTCTTTTCTTAATAAACATTTATATTGGTTGGTAGTTGTTTACCATTACTTTTATAATTAATGATTCCAAATATAACATGATCTCTCCCATTAATTTTTGTTAAAGTTGCTTTAAATTTGTTTTGATCCAAAATTTTACATTGCAATGATGAAGATGAAGATGAAGGGAACGAATGATTCATTCCACAAGGAAAGCATTGGACACACTTTGTTTTTTTATTTTTCATTAAACCCAAATCACATAGAAGAGTATTGAGCAAATCTTAGTATACTTCCAAGTTTATAGTTGGTTTGGTGAAAGATTTTATGTTGTAAAGATGAAGATGATCAAGAAATGAACGATTCATTTTGCAACGAAAGCATATTAGAATTAAGCACGAATCACAAAATGGAGTTAGCAAACACTTGCTCAATTGAAAATGTGTTATTTGGCAAGTTCATCTCCTAACACTCTAATTTTATGAGGCTAAATTTTTATTCGACGAAGTTTTCCTTGCTACGACTCTACTAATAAGGATCAATGACTTGTTGCGGTCTCCTTAAAAGAAAAAGAAGGAGAAAAATTGACAAGAACCTAATTTATTTATGATATTTAACGAAGTCTTAATCCAAAACAATATAGAAATGAATGGTAATATAGGTTGATAAAAAAAAAAAAAGATGAAAAATTTTAAATTATATAGATGGAGACGTAGAGTAGAAAAAGATGAATGATTAAATTAAAGGTATAAAGTATTGGAAATGTTTTTATAAGGTTTGACATGTGATGTTAAAGAAAGAGAGGAAGATGTTGAGAAATTGCCCCTAAGATTGTTGAATGTAAATATATATTAGAAAAAAATGGAGAAATAAATTTTGTGGACAAAAGAAAAGAGACAAAAATATGGCTGGATTAGGTAGGTGCTTACTTACTTACGTCTCTATTATATTGCACATGTAACATGTTACCTTTTTTGTACTATGTTTTGTTTTCCAAACTTCATTATTATAAATTTTAATGTAACCATAGGCATTATATATGGTTTGCTTTGTACCCTATCATTTCCAATTCACCGTCCATCCGTCCCTCCGTCCGTTCCTCCACTCACCATCTTGGTTTTATGAGTTTGAATCGATCTTTTTTGTAAGACCTACACTAATGATTTAAAGTTTAGTTTACTTTTTGAATTCATTTGGATTTTTTTTATCGAAGTCAGTTGGAGACTTTTTGGATCTAATTTGTGGACCTCTTTTCAAGTTGAAAATTAGTTTTCAACCTCCATTTGGGTAAGAAAAATTTAAGTTGGATTGTAATCGATCATTTTATTAGATAAAATTATCAATTAAATTCGTTAGGTCTAGGTTGGATTTGAGAATTATTTTGCAACCAAGGATTTAAGCTCTAACCATGAAGTAATTAAGCGATTTTTCTAATGAATACCTTTGAGTTGGACAATCAAAAGTAAATGGTCATATTTCTAGTTATGGTACCGTATATATATATATATAAGGATGCTATTGTATAGTGGTTAAATTTATATGCTATGTATTGTATTTACGTTATTTACATTCGGAAAGCTTTGGAATATGCATATTAAAGCCTATTGATATGAAAACTTTGGAAAACTTTGGACTATGATATACTAAGATTAACAACCGATGATTGTTAACTCTATTGACAGACTATGTACCTATGCCATGAATTGTGTTCCTTCGGGATTACTATTATTACGCTATGTTTTGTGTTCCCTCGAGGTCACTGCTTATGTTATGATTCCTGATCCTTTAGAATCATTACCTATGTCATGTTATCATTAATACATTATGCCAATGTTGAAATGAGTTTAACAACTCAACCAAAAGATTCCAATAGAGGATTAATTACTGAATATACTATATTTTTATGTTTAACTTTTAAAGCAAAGGAGGAAAGACAAGCTGGTGAGCGACAAGAAGAATGACGCGCGACAGACCATATGGAAATTGTTTGGTTTATACTTCTACGATTGTTTTTACAAAATTAATATAATTAGATTAGTAATGATTTCAACTATGAATATTTTCAATGAGGGAAAAAAACCCTTTTATTCCTTGAAGAATAAGTGCATTTAGTGTTTGATGTTTTAAATTGATGATTTTGTTCTCTAATAATTTTGTAAAGAATAGGTTTAAAAGGTCATCCTCTCAAAGAAACTTTAAATTTAATATTATTATAAAAATACACATTTTATAACCAAATTCACATATACATCAAAATTTGAAATGAAAAAGTAGTAGTTTTAAATCCTTTTCTTTATATTTCCTTTTCTTTCTCTCTCTCATTCTCTCTACTCCCTAATCATCTTCTCTCATCACCTTGAAAATAGTGTCATTGGCTTTGAAATGTGAGATCCAACTAATTAGAATATTAAATTCTAGTCCAAAACTTTATGGTAACACTTTATGGCAAAGCGCGACATCAAGAAAGTTCGACCAAGAAGAAAACTATTTTTCTTAATGATCAAAATATGTAATCGAAAACTCTTTCTTAATTGTATTGACCATCAAGAAAGGGAACTTCGATGTATTTTGTCCATCGAGAATATTGAAAAGTCCATCAAAGAAAATCATTTTCTTGATGGCCAAAACATGTTATAACAATCTCAAATTACAAACTTTCAATTCAACTCGTTAAAGTTGAATGCAATAACTAACTTAATTTTGATAAAGTCACTTATTTCAATCTAATTAGCACTGCAACAATTAACTTTTAAAAAAGTAATGTTGTATTATTGATAAATAGAAAGTAATAATTAAAAAATATAAAAGTTTAAGAATATTATTGATTAATATCGTGTTTTCTGAACCCGTAACGAAGGTCTGAATTTCGTGCTTCGTGGAAAATAGTTTTATTACTCATCAAGATATCATTTTTCTTGATGGGTCTTACCCATGATCTTACCCTAACCCCAAGATTTTATATATATATATATATATATATATATATATATATATATATATATATATATATATATATATATATATATATATATATATATATATATAATTTTGATGGGCAATACCGATCAAAATATTATTTTTCTTAATTGATCTTGCCCATCGTTTTTTTTTTTTTTGTCTATGCCCGTTAGGGGTGTAATTGGGTTGGGTTGGAAAATATTATCAACCCAACCCATATTTTTGGGTTATATGGGTTGGCAACCTGAAGAACCCGAATTTAGTTTCCAACTCAACTCAACCCAACCCGTAAAATATGGGTTGTGTTGTTTTTTTTTTTCTTTTTCTACTTTCTAATGAGAACGGAGGTGGACAATGAGATTGTGAGGGAGAAGACCGAAGACTAAGGTGAGATGGGAGAGAAGAATCAAACACAACGAAGACGGGTGAGTGAGACGTGAAGAGATGAAAATTGAAGAGTGAGGAAGACCTAATTTTTAGATTACATTTTATTAAATAAATAAATTTTATATATATATATATATATATATATATATATATTATATTAATTCGGGTTACGTTGAGTTGACCTGAATTTTTCAACCTTCCAACTCGAGACCCAACCCAACCCGAAAAAAATCAATTTTTTTAATTCAACACAACCCTTATAATATGGGTTGTGTAGTCCAGGTTATTCGGGTTCAACTCATATTCTTACACCCCTAATGTCCATCAAGAACCCTAGATCCAAAATTCTAAACCTATCAAGAATTCGAAAACAAATATATTAATTTTTTTCGAAGACAATCATTGCAAATCAAGAAAATTCATTCATTGATGGGCCTCGTACATCAAGAGGCTTATCAATAAAACCTAACTAATATATTATCCTTGATGTTTATTGTCCTCGTCAACAAAACTAAAGAAACTTTGTTTGATCAAGGAAATCATGAATCCATATTTTAATTTTTTTACGTTTTTTTTGTATTTTTTCAACAAAATGAGGGAACTTTTTTTTTTTACATAAATGACCGTCAAGATAAACATTTTATCAAGAAAAATATTTTTCTTGATGGTTCTTTGCATGACCACCAAGAAATACCAAATTTGTAATAGTGTAATTTAATATTTTTCCCAAGTGATTCCTCAAAATATGGTGTTTTAATGAAAAACTAAACTAAACTAAACACTTATTTTCTCAGAAGTTAGCAATATTATGTACAACTAAAACCCTTGGTAACCATGACAAAACTACTCTTCAAGTTGAAACTTTCAAGGACAAAAATGGGAACTTTTAGTGATATGCTACACCTCTTTTTAAGGTTTCAATTTCCATTCCGAATTGATCAATTTTTGAAAGATTATGACAAGAGTACTTTTTATATATATAGTTTAACCTTTGTTTTACGAGTGATATAAGTAATTAACAATCTATGTGCTTTTGTTAATTAAGCACAATATGCCAACATAAGGAGTAATATTTTGCGGTGGAATCATATAAATATCGAGATTATAGCACAAGAGTTTGTAACCTTGTACACGTCTCGAAGTTGGATGTCTTGTGGAAAGAAACTTCTTTAATAATAATTATAAAGTTACGTGGTTACAACATAGTTCTTAATTATGTTAAACACACCTAACAATAACTCACACAAAACTAATTAACTTTCTAATATCAACTTAGACTCCCCTAAAGTCCCCATTTCCTAAAGTCCACTCGACAAGGTAAAAAGTTGAGATCTAGATCTCCTCAACTAACAATATTTAGGCATTAAAAAGGAAGAAAACCTACTTTTTGGAATAAAACTCCAAAGGAGGGTTGGGGTTACAACAACTGTTGAAAGGAGAAGTTTCATAGTCAATGGCACTTCAAATTGGCAACATGAGCGACTTTTCCAAGCCCAAGTGTATGAGATCTAGCATTTTAATTTTCACATTGAGAACGAGAAAATGGAGTGTAGTTAGACCTCATTGGGATGTTGCCGAAGAAAATTATGTTTTCGTGAGTATTATGCTACTATTCGGAATCAAATCACTCTATCGTAAGAAAGATTCTCCATTTATAAATAGATTAAACGAAGAATAAGAAAACTATTGACTCAATGATCCTAATGTATGATTATCACACAACTAAAACCAACGATTACTAAAACTTTCTTTCTTCTTTCCCTTGATCAATAAACAACCTATGTGACTGTCAATTACACACCTCTATATATACAAAAAGAATTTCTCAAAATAAATAATATAGTGCAAGAGTACAACCATGAAAGCATCACTTTTGAATCTCCTCGAACATGATGGAACCCTTTCAGCAATTGCTTGCTCGACGTCCTAGATTCAAACCAACCATGTCAATTGCTTATTTTTCACCAAATTGCTTGACAAAAACCTTTTGTTAATTTCTTTCCTAAAAAGGCTTTCAAACAAAGGAGGGAAGCACATAGACAACAAAAAGGAAACCAACATGACAAAATTAAATCTTTCATAAAAAAGGAAATAAATTTTCTAGATTATTGAACACAACTTAATTCAGTAAAGACAAGATGTGTTGAGATGAGGAATAACATTCTACTTGAAAAAGAAAACAAGCCAACCAACATCTGAGTAACGTATATACATCTCTTTCAACTTTTCAAAATGTCATTCTAAACTTACTTGTACTCAACCTCACTAGTGTGAATGTACATCATGGTAAGAAATGTGAGTAAATAAATAAGAATTATACAACGACTTCACAAACACTCCAATCTTGTGATTACACTTTAAAAGCCATGTAGCACTGTGATTTGGAGAATCCTTGAATTGAAATTTTGTAATCAATTTTGAAGAAATTCAGCTACAATAAGAAACGAAAAAAGTAAATCAAGAGTTGTAAATAAAATATACATGCAAGAACAAGAGAAACCAATCTTTGGAATACCAAATTTTGTGTGCATTGAACACTAAGCTTAAATGAGTTGAAGTCATACCAATATCTAATTAGGGCTGCATTGCTTAACAAATACGTTTTATACTTTAATACACTATTTTTATATAGGTCAAAGGATGTCCATAATTGAATTCAAATTATATTCTATTTTGAATTATTGTTTTTTTTACTTATTATGCATATTATTTTACATGTTTAGGTTTGATTTTACACATAATAATTAAAAATGGCAAACTGGTGACATTTGGACTAATGATTTGTGAACAAGAGATATGAGGAAATTAAACTTTGGTGGGATTTATATTAAAAATTCTTAATTATATATCCAATCTATTTTAAATTGACCATACCCATTAACCAATTAAACAAATCTCAATAAAAACAAAATGCAAAAACATTAAAAATCCATTACAACAATTTTGGTGGTGTTAAATTTTATTAAGATACAATAAATGTAAAATAAACGAGTGATTAAGACTCCCTAACTGTTTCAATATCTTTTAAAACAAATTTGTTTATTAAACCTTTTTAAGTCAATTTATGATTTTACATAACTATTTTATTGTAATTTGGATATTTTCTCAAATGACTTAATTACATGAAACTCTTTTCTTTTCTTTTTTCTATTATTATTATGGTTGGGAAGAGTACTATTAATTAACCATTTTGAGTTCAACAAATTCTTTTGTAATTAATAATTGAAAATAAGCTTAACTTTTATAAAGGCAAAAAAACAACTCTTTAGATTTGATTATTTATCATTAATGGTACATATTAAACATGTTGAGTTCACCTTTTTCATTATAATACATTATATTGAACTTTTTTATGTGTATTAAAGTTTCTTAGTTGGGACCATTTTTGGTAACAAAATATTGTACAATGGCAAATAAATGGAAGAGCAAAAAGAAAAGGGAATGGTTGCTTTTCTATGTAATCTTCTCCCCTTAGCTTTTTTAATATATTTACACTCAATAAACCATGTTTTTCTTTCATACTCATTTTCTAACTTCATCTACTTCTTTTTCCACAAATATAATTCTAAACTCATAGAGATCGAACATCTCCATCCTAAGACCGAACCTTTATGCTTTATGTGTCTATGTATTCCTTTTACTAGTACTCTTTTATAATCTCTATAGATTTGTCAAAGTGATCAACATAACTTTTAATATGATAATTGATGATATCGCTTTTAAAAGTTAAATGTCCTAATCTTTTTAACCCTATATCTTGTGTTATATTATTTTTTTAGTACGACGATTAGGAGCAAAGAAATTCAAACCACGTGATTATTTAGTACACTTATATACCAATTAAGTTAAAAGGACCTCGTTCGTATATAATTAAATAATATTTTTAAAATTTCAACAACTTAACATTTTAGTCATTTAGTCATAGTAAAAAAAAATTATGGATTTATCATTTGGCCGACCAAAGATATAAAAATAAAATAAAAAGAATTATTATGCTTCCCACTATTTTTTGTTTTCACTTTTTAATATATTTCAACAATGTCACACAAACCCTTCTCTCCCATCATAAGAAATTAAAAAATTTGAAGACAAAATTCACTTTTGATATGAGGTGTGGATTATATAGCCTATAAAAGAAAGCGAATTCTAAAATCTGGCTTATAAAGTGTTTTTTCTAATTGAGACAATTCTACGACAAACAATACTTTTTCATCACGAATTATGAAAATAATAGGGTTTAAATCTTTTCAGATTAAATAACAACTTTGAGTGAATGTAAAAATGACTATAGCATTAGCATATTTTGTTCTTCCTTTTTAGAAATGTGATAAAAATGTGCAATATTAACAAAATTATCAACAAAATGAATATTCTCAACGAGGACAAACAAAGTCTTCTTTTGACAAAGCAAACTAATCACTTTTGATCCAGTTGATTATATTCCACTTCAATCGATCGACTGTTAGACCTAGCTTCTAATCTTATTGAATAGTAGATATGCCTTCAATAACCAATACAACTTTCAATATATTGATGTTCTAACTGTTCACCTTGAAAAATATAACAAAATTAACATCAAATTTAATATGGTCTAAATTTAGAGACTAATGCGAAGAACTTTAACATTTGTATTAAAATTGTACTCAATTAATTACACTATGTTTGAACTACAACCTAAACATTGGCCATTTGACAAGGCATTTGTCCTCTACTTAGATGTCAAGATCTTACTTTCCCCTTCCTATTAGTTAAATTAACATCAAAGTTAATTAGTAAAAGGTTGGTTTAGAAACCCGTTGATAGTTGGGTATGAAGTGAAGAAGAAGTTGAATGAAGGCAATTAAGAAAGGGAAGGTTTGGTTTGGTTAGTGAAGATAGCATCAGGATTTGAATGATATACAATCACACCAATTTTCACATCCACATTAAGGACAGAAGCATCATAATTCATCTTGGAAAATCCATAGGGAGGAAGGGGACCATCTACTTACACAAACAAGACCGTTAAATGTTATACCCATTTGACAGAGAGGGAGAGAGGGAGAGAGGGAGAGTCCATCCCACCAAAATTCACACTAGCCACTACATGTGATACGGAGAAATACATATTGTACCTCTCTTACCTTACTAATACAACCACATAAGAAAACTCATGATGATTTTGAAAAGGTTAAGTTAGAAAAAGAGAAGCAACATCAAAATAACACATCCATTATGCTAATAAACACAAAGCTAACCATTTGAATAGTAGTTAGACGGAAACCTAAAAGTACGAGGACTAAAAGGGTAATTTTAGTATTATTATTATTATTATTATTATTATATAAAAACATTTTTGGGTAAATGGGAAGAAGAGGGCATAGAGATGGGTGAGTGGCCTAGTCTTTCGTAAGCAAAGAGACCAATTAGCATTGCCCCTTTTTATAATCTCCATCTTCCCCCATCTTTCATTTGCCCTTTTTCTCTCTTCCATTTTTCTCTCAACCACAACAGCTGATACAACAAAAAAGGCCATTTCCCATTTCCCCTAATTCTCTCTCGAAAGGGAAATATGGCCATTCCTCTGCTGGCCAACGCTAACGCCACTGCCGCCGCTCCGGCCCCTTTCGACCCCTCCGCCCCTCCTCCTTTCCGTATATCCGAGATCCGTGCCGCCATTCCTCCCCATTGCTGGGTCAAGAGCCCTTGGCGCTCTCTTCTTTACGTTCTTCGAGACTTAGCCATCGTCTCCGCATTGGTCGCCGCCGCGCTCTTCTTCGACTCCTGGCTCGTTTGGCCCATCTATTGGCTCGCTCAGGGCACCATGTTTTGGGCCATTTTCGTCCTCGGTCATGACTGGTTCGAATCTCATCTTCCTCTGTTTTTTTTTTTTTTTTTTTTTTTTTTTTTTTTTTTTTTACACTCTGTTCTCTTTTTCTTTCTGTTTACGATCTCTCTGTTTTCTTTTTCCAGTGGCCATGGAAGCTTCTCCAACAGTTCTGCGCTTAATTCCTTCATGGGTCTTCTTCTTCATTCCTTCATTTTGGTTCCTTATCATGGATGGTACCATTTCTCCCTCCTTCCCGAATCAAAATCCCCAGATCGATCTTCCTCTATTTTTCTGTTCATAATTTTGTTTTTTTTTGGAAATCTGAATCTGAAACCATCATTGGATTTTTCTGAAACAGGAGAATAAGCCACAGAACTCATCATCAAAACCATGGAAATGTGGAGAAAGACGAATCCTGGGTTCCAGTACGTTCGTCAGATTTGTCAGATCTCTCTGTTTTTTTAAAAAAAATTTCTTTCTCCTCTGTTTAGCTTTTACATTCATTTCAATGACTGTTATTTTGTATCAGTTGACAAAGAAGACTTACAAACAACTAGAGAAAAGAACAAGAATCCTCAGATTCACTTTACCTTTCCCCATTCTCGCATACCCATTTTACCTCGTAATTATCTATCTCTCATTTCGGTTTTTCGTTTTTTTTTTCTCGATTTGTTTCGAAACAGTAATTGTATATTGGTAAATATTTTGCAGATGTGGAGAAGCCCAGGGAAAGAAGGATCTCATTTCAATCCATACAGTGATTTATTTGCTCCAGGTGAAAGAAGAGACATTGTGATTTCAACCTCATGTTGGACATTAATGGCGGCTCTTTTAGTTTATTTATCCTTCGTTTTTGGTCCATTCCAAATCTTCAAACTCTACGGCGTTCCTTACTGGGTAATTACTTTTTCTATAAAAAAAAATAATTGTGTAGCCGAAATGAAAGACCTTTCTACTTGCTTCCTCCATTAAAATTGGTCCATTTCTCAATTCTTTTAAGGAATGAATTAATGAGATCTAATGACGGTCAACATCTTTGCATTTTCAACATTAAAAGAATTTCCTTTTCTATTTGTTCCTCTCACATGGCACAACTCATCAATATTTAATTATTAAAAATGTTTCCAACTTTTTAATTTCCCCTTCATGGGTTTTTGTTTTTGGATCTGAATGCAAATTGGGCTTTTTTTTTTCTTTTTTCTTTTTTTTTTTTGAAGATATTTGTCATGTGGCTGGACGTTGTGACTTATTTGCACCACCATGGGTATGAACAGAAGCTGCCATGGTACAGAGGAGAGGTAAAGAAAGAAAGAAAAAAAGAAATAGAATTTCCCTTTCCCACTTATTTTCTTGGGAAACGAAACTTTTAAAAACCCAAGTGGGGATTTCTTTTGATTTTTTTTAATAATTATTTTCTAATTTCTGATGGACAGGAATGGACTTACCTACGTGGTGGACTGACAACCGTTGATCGAGATTATGGATTGTTCAATAACATCCATCATGATATTGGAACTCATGTCATCCACCATTTATTTCCTCAAATCCCTCACTATCATCTTGTTGAAGCGGTATGTCCTTTTTACCCCTTTATATTACCACTACACAACTGAGATTTCATCTCCATCTTTCAAATCATTATTAATGTTTAAACATCTATAAATAATACAACGAGAAGTTCGTAGTTCGTAGTTAAAAAGAAATGTTTTAATGTTCTAAACAATGTTTAAACAATGCTTAAACAATACTTACATTTTCTTTTCAAAGAAGTCAATAATATGGCTTTTTAAAGCACCAGGACAAACCAAACCATTACACTCTAAAAAAGTGTTGAAATTATGAACAACAACTTGGAAAGGAACAATTATTTTAAAATCTATCTTAATAGGATAGCTTCTGTTCTATTTAGCGTTTGATTTGACAACGAAATAACATTTTGTTCTTAGATGTGGTAGGTGGTTGGATGATAGATACCGATGTGATTGTCTTTGTTTCTTTACATTTCATAATGTTTTTTCTTAAGTCTAAATTTCCAATTAATTTCTAACGGTATAATTAGGTCAATAAGCATCAATTTATTTTACCTTTTAAGGCAGAGACCTTTTTGAAACAAAGTTTTAGAAATTCTCCTTAATAAAAAAGTAAATTAGGGTAGTGGGTAATTGTTTTTTGTTTTTTGTTTTCCTTTAAAAGAATAGCTAAAAACTACAAGGAAAACAAGATAGATTGTAAGAGAAGAGAAGAGATTTAGAAAGTCAAACAATAATAATTAATTTGATTTGCAATGAATTGTTTTTGGCAGACAAAGGCAGCAAAGGGAGTATTGGGGAAGTATTATAGAGAGCCGAAGAAATCAGGGCCAATTCCAACTCATTTGGTGAAGAATTTGGTGAATAGCCTTAAACAAGACCACTATGTGAGTGACCAGGGCAATATTGTCTTTTACCAGACAGATCCTTATCTTTACCACTACTAAAATTTAGAAAGAAAAAAAAAAAAATTGATCATTGGAAAAAGAGAGAAAAAAAAAAAGAGAAAAAAATCGATTCTGTTTAGTTGAGTTTCTCATCCCTTTCCTTTAGAATTGTTCTTTCTTGTTGCCTTTAGTTTGCACTTTGTATTATTACATTTCCCAAACTACCCCTCTCCCCCCCCTAAGAGAACAAAAAAAAGAAGAACATTTTTCCTTTTTGATCCCATCCTCTCCAAACAAAAACAAATAAATTTAATTCAATTCTCCTCTATTTACATCTTTATTTTTTGTTATTGTTTTTTCTATTATTACTTTTGTTTTTCTAGTTGATGGGGTTTACATCATTTTAGTTCATCTTCTTCCATAAGCAATTCTCTAAATAGAGAATTAAAATTTAAGTTTTTCTAATGCATTTTGAGGTGTGATGTTTATGATTTCTTTTTCACAATTTTCTTTCTAATAAGTTTCATAGTTCTTAAATAAATAAGTCAACTTTAGAAAAAAATTAATAATAATTCATTTTTTTTTACATGCATTCAAGTTTAGGTATTATTAATCTAATTATATTAATTTTTTAAAAAGTATTATGTACGACATAGGTAATGACGTTGAAAGTTCACAAATCATAATATAGGTGGCGATCACCATTCATGGCATAGGTGGTGTTCCTTATGGGTAGGTTGTGATTCATAATGAACATAACATAAGATAGATGTACACACGGAATTAACAATACCCACTAATCTTAGCATGCATTCATTGATCAATAGGTTGGTTTTAGCCTAGTGTTATAGTCCAAAGTTTTCCCAAGTAAATAATGTCCATACAATACATAACATATAAATTAGCATGATTATGGTATTTATTTTGAGTGTCCAACTCAATGGTTTTCCGTAGAAGAATTAGTTAGCTTAAACTTAAGAGTTTTGGTTGCAAAATAATTTCCAAATTCAACCTTATTATTTAAATCCAATAAAATTGTGGAATATAATTAAACTTTATATCTTCAATTTGGTTATCTAAGTACAGTTTGAAAACTAATTCCTAACGTGGAGGGAGGTCCACAAAATCCAAAATTTCTCCAATTGGATTGGATAAGAAAATACCTAAATTAATTCAAAAAAATAAACTAATATTTCAAAGCCTGTCTAAAATGTCTCCAAAACACCCACCCAAACTCACCAAGACCGGTGAGTGGCGATGGTAGAGGGCAACGATAGACCCATACTACATACCCTGAATAATTCGATTTATTTTATTTTATTTGCGAATGCATACCTTTTAAGGCGTAGATCTTTTTCGAAACTTTGACTAAAAATATCAAAACAATTTTTTTGAAATTCTTTTTAATAAAAGGTATATTAGGCCAGTTGGCAATTTCTTTTTTTCTATTTTCTTCTAAACCCTTTAAAAGTAATTAAAACAAAAAAAAAAAAAATCAAATTTTGTATTTTTCTTGAAGGAAAGCTAGTAGAACTAATCTCTAAGAGTAATAAAGAAGAGATGGAAAAAGAAAATGAGAAATGCAATCTTAACCCCTTCCATATTAATTAAAGAAAGCTTTATATAGTCGGCAAAAATAATTTGTAGTGTACAACTAATTGTAACATTACAAAACTAATACTCCACGTAATTGGAGACATATACAAAAATAATTTATTTGATTGTATTAATTTATTTTTGCAATCAAAGGCAGCAAAAGGGAGTATTGGAAAACTTAGACACATTTACAATCATTAATAATAATAATGCTTATCGTAATTATGGAAAGACATTTTAAGGAGATAAAAGATTTGCAGTGCACATAAACCAAATCCCTCATAAATTATAATATTCAAATGACACTTTTGAAAGAAAAAAAAGTGGGTGAAGATCATCCTAAAAAGTATATTCCTATGCTTTCTCACGTAAACAAGGACATTTCAATATAAATAATTAGCATTTAGAAACGTAATTAATACAAAACGTTGACTATAGTACTTGTTAGAGTTCATTTGATTATCTTTTAATACAAGTTTTCTTTGAGCATAATTCATATTTTAGTAAAATGTGGAAGTTAGAGAGGTTTGACTCTTTAAAATTATTGTCTCTATTCTTGTATGATAACTACTATTTTTGTCAAGATTTTACAATATTCAAATGCATCAATCCCTTATAATAGTCTCCCTCAAATCTCGTTATTCTTATAAAAAGTGGAGATTTGATAAAAGTAAATGAATAAATACTTGTGCTCTGTGCATAGCTATTGACAAGTATTCGTTTTTTTCAAGTTGGATCTTCAAGTTCCCACGTCGATCCCTTTATTTGTAAACAATAAAATAAAAATATAGGAGGTTGATTGGAATGTATTAGAAGAGATTGGTAGATGTAGAATGTTTTTGTTTTATATTGAAATGTCATATTTTGATGAAAGGAACCATACTTTTTGGTTGGGAGAAGACTCTTTAATCAATATATCCCTTCTTTTGGAACCCATATCCAATCAAAATAAGGTTCCAGATTCTACACTTCACTTCTTTCTCTTTCTTTCTTCTTCCCTAATTTTTTTTTTTTTTTGAATTTTGTTATTAGATTTTGTTTGAGCTTTTAAAAGGTTACACATTAAACTCACTTCATCACTTTTTCCCTTTTTCTTTTATTTAAAAACTAAATCTTTCATCCACCAGTTTTTCTTATTTGTTATATAGATTTTACCAACGATTTAAAATTTGAAAACTGAATAAAAAATAGTTTTTCAATTTTTGATTTTGTTTATGAAATTCGACCAAGAATTCAATCGCTCGTGTTCAAGAAATAGGCAAATCATTGTAAGAAATAGAAAGAAGATAAGCTTAATTTTATGAAACTAAAACAAAAAACAATATAGTTAGAAACGAGATTTTACATTTTATATTTAGAGGTTTACTTCGAAATACTCTTTTTAAGTTTCAAAATATTTCAAACTTAGTTTTATGATTTGAGTATTTGTTTTGATTGGTTTCTTAATTTGTTTTATCTTTGAGTTTTCACTAAATACTTATTTTAATTTATGTTTGACTTCTATTACTTAATTTTAAATAATGATGAAATAATATTTAATATTTAAATTTGTTATAATTTTAAAATTAATTATTAGACGATAACACTAAAAATAGAAACGTCAATATTTACATGAAAATCAAGTGTTATAAATTTATAAAATTTCACATATAACAATATTTTTTAAAATTATAAAAATATCAAAATTTATCAATAATATAAATGATGTGACTTTGTATATTCATGGATCACTATCTTTAAAATTACTACCATTTTTCATACCATAAATGTTAACATTTTAAAATCTTAAACTAAACTCAAGATAGGAAGAATTAAATAGAAACTTCCATATTTCTTTCTCTTCCTTGTTGGTGTTTTTCATTTTCTTCTTTCTTCTCCTTTTTTGTTTTCATCTTCTTATGGAAATCAGTTACCTTTTCTTCTTCATTTATGTATTTTCTCTTCTTCTTTATCATCTTTATCATCTTTTTCTCCCTTTTTTTTTTGTTTTGTCTTTTATGCTTTTACACTTTTATTTTTTAATTTGAAATCAAGGCACCAACCAGCCACAGTCGCATCATCACATCACCGACCAAAGTCGCTAACATGCGTTTTAATATCGATTTCGATTTTGGCCAAGATAGTGTCAAAAAAATATTAAGAAAACATAGTGAAAATTATGGTATTAAATTAAAGTTTGAAAACTGTTCGTACTTTTTTTCATTATTTTTAAAATAGTACATAATAAAATTTACGAACAAGATTGATATAATTTTAAAACTTAGATTATATTTGGTTATACACGATCACGTACCTATAAAAATAAAAATAACATAAAAAAAACAAATCACATGATGCACACCTATTTAAACAAAAAAAATGAGGCAAAATATTTGTTTGATTTTATAAACAACAAAATGTTGACATTTCAAACAAACAAATCTAATTATTAAAAAATAATTTCGATTGAGTTAATATTTAAATAGATGAGATGTATTTTGGAAAAAGAAAAAGGAAATGATGAGAAGAGATGAGATCCACAGTGGGAATCCACTATATGGGAGAAGACAATTATTTTAGCAACATTTTAAAACAATATCATATTTGTATTACATTGAATGTGAATAAAAAGAGTACAAAATAATATTATATTTTTTTACACGAATCTAAAATTAAAATTATAATGTTGAAATGAAAAGCAAAGAAAGCAATGTGACAAATTGTAGTGAAATTTATTTGATTATAATTTTCTTGATATTGATGAATCATTATGGCTCCACCGTTCATTGTTTCTCCTTTTTCTTGGGTTCCTCATCTTGATGTTGTCCCCCAAACCTACCATTGCCTTCTCTCTCTCTCTCTCTCTCTCTCTCTACTCCCTACCATCCTTTCTTATTTAATCAATTATTTTGTACTTTGAATCACATCCATTTTAAATTCTTTTTAATTTTCATAAATATAAAAAGTCAAAATATTTACCATTATGTAAATTTATTTACTTAATAATTGAAACTATGTCTTATTTTTAACCATATCTAAATTAATTAATTTAGGTGGTATGAGTGGTACAGTGGGTATGAGGGACACATTGTTTTCTCACTACACATTGTTTTCTCACTACAATTGGGCTCCACTTCTCTCACTTGTTCTTTCACTTTCATATTTAAAGTTGTTCCCTTTTATTTCTTTTTCCTTTTTATGTCTAATTTTGAATTATCATAATTATACTAATTGAGTTCTGAAAAGAAAAGAGAAAAAAAAAAAAGTGTTTTAATGTTTAAACCGAAAGCATGAAAGTGACGGTAAGAGGTTTCTAATTCTTTTATACCATTCACCGAAAGTTTTTTTCTCTTTTCCTTTTCTTTTTCTTCTATCTTCTTTCACATTCTTCCCTATCTCCATACATATATGTAATACAAGAAGGTAGCATTGATTAACAAGGCCACTTTGTTCATCTTTAGCTACCCCCCTCTTTCATCAAACCACTTCTCCTTCATTCATAGATCCGATTCTTAACTTTAACCACCAATCTCAAATTAACTTTAACCCAGATTTCCTCTTCAACTTCAATTTTCTCCAGAAAAAAAAAAAGAAAAAAAAAAAGAGAAAAACCCACCATATTTCCCATAGTCGTCATAGCCATTTTCCTTATAACAGCAGCAAGAGAATGTGATTTTTTTATAATAACAATCAATTCATTCTCCCCTTCTCCATTTCCAAACACAACATTCTGCATTCAAAACAATCCCATGGATTCCTGCCAAACACAAATTAATGCTTACCCTCACCAACTCTTTATAACAATTTAATCTTTCTCTTAGTTCTTAAACTTTAGCCCTTACCAATTTAGTACCTATACTTTCAAATTTATACTATTTAAATTTCCACAAATTTAATATAAATTTGTAACAATTGAAGTGATGAAGTCTCTATCTTTTAAAACTTCGTATTGATTATATAATGACTTAGTATTTATAATTTTTAAACAAGTTTCACATTTAACCAATTTCTTATACTTTTAATATTATTTTTTTACAATAAAAACTAAATTATCTAAAGCATAATCTCTAAATTAATCTTATTTTATGGATAGAGAAAATAAGTTGTTATAAAGGAAAGTTTAAATTGTTACTCAGCATGAATGCTTATGGCAGAAAAAAATGATTATTTTAACATTGAAATTAACTTATATCTTGTAACCCAACTCTCAATTAGTCCCCTTTTTCTTTTTTATTCAAAATCTAAAACTGAAGTAACTTGACCATAGTAACATAATTTTGCATTTATATCTTCCTCTTTTCCTATTACTAATTTGAATGTACTTGAATTGGTTAAAAAAATATACTATCAATTAAGATATAAATATTTGAATCTTCTTCTTGCATTTGTTGTAGAATTTGAAGAACACAAAATATATTTCCCTTTCTTTTGTTCCCAATCCAACTTAACAAAAAAAAATTAAAAAAAAAGAGTACAATTTGAATGCATCTTTGTCTTTATTCATTTCACTTTCAATTTAATGTAATAGTGATGGAAGGGTGTGAGTGAAAGGGCCATCAAGATTGATGCAGTGGCCAGTGGGGATGAACCTAATTATTTTTTTTGTTTTGAAAAAGGCAGATGGTAGAGGTAATAATCAACATTGATTGCCATGGTAACTAATGATGAAACATTTCCCAAAAAAGAAAAGGAAATGATCAAATATTTAAGGGTTTCTACACCCAAAAGAAAGCCCAAATGATCAAATGTCAAAGACAGGCCCAGGTACCACCTCTGCCCTTACCCTACCACCACAAGCAGCTCATTTGTAGCCTGTACCACCACCAATCTTACCCTTTAAGTTCACTCTAAGGCATTGTACAGCTACAGCCTACCCATATGTTCATTTTAGTGAGTGAGATTTGAATCCACCATAGGTGAACTCAAACAAAAAATGGAAAAGACCATTTCTTGTCAAGTACATGAATCCATAACCTAAAACCAATAAGTCGAGCCTATGTTCCAATTACCCTAAACAATAAATTCAACAGTCCTGTGGAGTGAGTGAGGCCCGGCATAGATTCAAAATTTTGACCTCTTATACTAATGACTCATTACACTAACAAAGTCCATTCTCCTCATTCTAAAATTCAAATTTCAAAACAGTACAAACTCAGAGAAGAACAGAGCCAAAATCTTCTACTTACCAGAGGTGGTCGGTTTGGACATGTGCATAATCTTCTGGACCAATATTGTATTGGCAGTTTAATGTTTCACTCCCAGTTGGTTGGTCTGTAGTTTGAATAAAAGCAAACAACAGTCACCATTTTCAGCTGCAAACCCAAAAAGAAAAAAGAAAGAGAGCATTTTGAGTCAGAACACTGCCATACAATTCCAAAATTTCCTCAACTGGCACACATAGTATAGTACTCTTTATGTTTCACCCTCAACCCAGTTGCAGCATGTCCAAGCTTTTGCTTCTTCATATTCATCACTATCCAATCTCCAATCCCCAAAAGAAAGCTCAGTTTTCACCATATAGAATAAAGAAATACTTGTTTATTATTGAATGATTACAAAATGAGTTAACTCGATGCTCTTTTCATTCTAATGGGCCTGTATTAACCCTTTATGTTGGAGTGGTAGGGCAACAATGTGGACGTTGTTGAGCGATGTCGATTAAAACTTTTAATCAAACTAGACATACTTATTAAGATTTGAATCAAAGGGAGGGGTTTTGATATCAAATCATATTATAAATCAACAGTTCTCAGGATAAAAAGAAAATGATCAGTAACAATGGAATATGTTTGTTGAAACGTTTGAAGTCAGTTGGGGAAGACAACAAAACTGAAAAAATTGACCCTTCAAAAGTGGAAGCAGACATAACCCTGGCCCAACCATCATAAATCAACTAAGCCAGGCAAGTTATTCAAACACAAAGCCCGCCACTTTTTCTTTCTCTTTCATACTTTCCATCATAACCCATTCAAATTTTTCTTCTTCACTTTGTTTTCTGTAATTGCTTTACCAGGAAAACAAGAAAAAGAAAAGAAAAGAAAAGAAAAGAAAAGAAGAACATCCCTTTCCTTTTTTCAAAGTGGAATTCCCAATTTCCCAACCTCCCTTCTTACTTAGATATCTTCTTTGTTTCCACTAATTTTGTTACCCTACTGAGCTGAACTCAATATGAAGTTGTTGCCTTCTCCTTCTTTTTCTTCCTCTTCTTCCTTCTCCTCTTCCACTTTTGATGCTCATGTCTGCAACCCCAGAGCTGCAGCAGCTACACCCAGCTGTCTTTCGGGTATTCTCCGCCGAATTCTCTGCTCCGGTAGTCTCCCAACGCACCCAACCGATCACATCACAGAAGAAACTAGCTCAGTGAAGTCTGATGACAAGGTTCTTCATGCCAAGGATTTGAATGTCATCAAATCAACAAATGAGACAAAGGCAACTGCTGGAATTGTGGCCAGACTCATGGGTTTGGATTCCATGCCAGAAATGAAGCAGCATCATAATTCGATATTGAGAAGCCAATCTATGAACTCTGTGGAGCATTTCTACAAACCCCTAGACAACAAACATCAACAGTTTAGATCAACGAAGTCATTTAGAGAGGTACCGACCTTTCTTGAGCTTGAAAATGAAGACTACTTCATCCTTAGCTTTGAAGGAGAAAGAAAAAGTAAAGAACTCAAACCAAAAGTAAGAAACAGTAGAGAATTCAAGCAAAGAAAGGAAGATGAAGACAAATGTAAACACAGGGGAAGCAACAAAACAGAACAGTGTTATGTGAGAAAGACAAAGAAGAAGATACTCGATCCAGAAGAAGCCAAACAGTTCGTCTTAATCGATTTGAAAGAAAAGAAGAAATCAAGAAAGAGAGTCCCAAGAAATAAGCCCACCTCCAGAATTTCAACGAAGGACCGCCATGGAAGAAAATCAACAAGAAAAGTAGAATCAGAGTGTAGCTCCGATGAATTAAGCCCAGTTTCAGTTATCGACAACAGTGAATTCCTACGAGATCAGGAAGAATCAACCCAATTAACAGGTTTGATTTCGCTTTCATCAACAACACATTATTCAAAGTTCCTCAATTGAGTTCTTAAATTATTTGAATCACTACTTTCAGGAGATACCCCTTCGAATTCCCCCATAAACCCAAGAAGGAAATTATCAACGGAGCACGAAATTCCTCAGAACCCATCTCGAAACGACGATGATTTGATCATCAACGGAGGAAAAATGGCGAAGACGAAAGGAATTGATAATGGGATCCAACGGGAAAGATATGAAGAAGAGATTTGTATGATAACAGAGATGGAATTAGGAGAATCGAATTGGAAGTACAGTAAAATTTGTGAAGAACATCAAAATTTTGTAGCTGGAGGTATAATTGAAGGTCTTGATTCGTCTATTCTTGAAGGATTGATAGAGGAATTTGTAGAACATCAAATGTATGATTTGATCTTCATCTGAAGATCAACTACTAACATGTAAATTTCAAATTATAGTTACTAAATTCACCTGAAAGTTCAACCAAAATCAATGAAGGAGAATTTAAAAAAAAATCATGTTCTTGATTACAATTTCAAACTTCCTGTTTCAATTTGAATTCGAATTCGCAACAGGTAAGAACAAGGCTTTGTTCTTGGAATTTTTCGTTCAAAAATAGAACTCTGTGAAAAAGAAAATGCTATTTTGCCCATCATCATTTATTTAAATTTGTTCCTATAGAAAAATCATCATTTATTTTGATTTTGTTCATCAACTATTATTTTTAGAAGCATAGTACAATATATGTAACTATATATGTGTATATGTGTATATGTGTATATGTGTATATGTGTATATGTGTGGGTGAAAATATAGCAAAAGAAAATTCGAGCCCGATAACATTTTTAAAATAGGTTTCCTCTCCTTTTCCATCTTTCTTCTTCTCTTCTTTACAATTCTTCTTTTCCTTTCTATAGTTCTTCTCTTCTTTAAAAAAAAAAAAAAACAATAGATCTACCAAATATAATTGTAACAAATATTACATGCAGGTGGCCAAAATTGTTATAAGTAAATATTTTTGTATTTTTTATTGTGTGGGCACACTTTTCGTTTTCAAAATTATTATAAGTAAACATTTCGATCGTTATATTTTTTTAAAAACCCTTTATCGAGGTTATAATTAAAATTTTATTTATATATATATATATAATTTGTCTAGGTAATATTACTATCTTTAATTGGTCCCAAATTTTGAACTTTTTTTAGAGCAATTGGATTTTTTTATTCTTCAACGTTTGAAAAACAAAAAACATTGAAAAATATTCTAAATTCAAAAGTGATTTTAAAGATTCAAATTTTCTTTTTATTTTCTTAGTTCCTTTTGTTTTCAAGATATTTGAAAATTTGAAAATTTAATGCAGTAGAGTATTAACAACTTTGAAGATTAGTAACGTTCAACTTTTTCACTTTTAGGAAAGGAATGTTACTCTTTAAATCTTTTTGAGAATTTTTAAGTATTTTTTTCTCTTTTTTAAATACCACATAAAGAATTAGGATTCAAACTTATAGAAAAACTAAAAATAAGATGAATCATCGATTTGTCAAGGTCGATTTAGCCCCAAATTACCACCAAAACTTAATAGGTTGATTTCTCTTTAATAGAAATTAACTTTTTTAGATATAGAAATTGTTGAACGTCTAGTTTGAACCCAAAATAAAAGCGGAGTCTAAGAGTTTTTCACATGTAAAAATTTGGTCATTTTTTTTTGTAGGCCATAGCATTAGACATTTTTCGTCCATCTTAAGTAGTGCCCTAGTCCTCCTAAAAGAAGCACCCTTAGCTTTGCAACCTATAGTTCATATACATGTCGTTAAAGAGAGATCGTGTAGGAAGATAAACCAAAAATTTTGAATCTAGAAACCTTAAATTAAGAAGGCATAGAACAAGAATCAAGATCTAAAATAAATTGAGAATCAAAGAATAACTCCGAAGTGTAAAAGAACTTGGAACCTCTCTCTTGAGTGCTCTCACCGGCTTGAATCACTCCACAAAATAATCTAACCTTCACTCATTCACCCTCGACTATTTATACAACATCCAATAACTAACTTGTCACCTCTTAATACTAACATACTAATATTCCTATCTAAGTACCTAACCGTTATCCATTAAGGTACCCACCAATTGAACCCCTTAAAAAAATAACTCACGAAGGAGATAATAATCGGTAGACTTCAATCCAATGTCATTGGTTACAATATAGCAAATTTTGAAATTACAAGAATAGTTAAAGTAACCTTTAGGATGTATTTGATCTTTTCTCAAGGTGTGCTTGACTCTACAACATATTTTTACGAGTAGGATTGACTTAAAAGAGGTCGTCTCTTTAAAGAAATTTCCGTTCTTGAAGAGACTTTGTTTCGTGGGTTTCCTTCAAATGAGTGAGCATTGATGATTAAAGAGGCTTTCGACAAGCCAAAGTATGTTGGTGAGAAAGAGTAAAGTATTATATTGTGGACGTTATAATATGATATGTTGTACATATTATATCATATGATATGATCACATACATATTATTTAACATAACATAAGCTAACTTAACCAATATGAAATATAAAAAATTAGGATTTTGGTGCAGGTGCATCAAGCTTTCTATGCAAGTGCATTATTGTTGTATTTCTACTAAAACGAGCAAAACCTCTGTAAAGGCCATAAAATTGGTTTAGAACAATTACAACTAATGTTAGAGCTAAATGACACTTAGGTTACTCAAAAGATAGTGCTAAGTATTTTTTTTACAAAAGAAAAGTAGGAAAACAATTTTTAATCAAGGAACGTGACGGTTAGGTGAGTTTTTATGTTCATATTTTGCCGTAAAAAATTAGTGTAGTGTGTTGAAATGACAAATTTAATGAACTTTTGCAAGTCTTGAAATTACACCAGAGATTTAAAACGAGCTAGATAGACATGATGGTGAATATTCTAATCAAAAGCAACATCCTCAAAGAATAAGATAGAATCCACAAATAATCACTCTTCCCTAAGTGCACCTTCATCTTGGACTCTGTGTTTTCGACTGTAACTTTAACAATTCAATATCGTACCTATGTTTCATAATTCGTTTAAATCGTACCTATGTTTCATAATTCGTTTAACATACAAAAGGATTCACACGTATTTGATACATTCTTAAATAGAGAAATTTTATCCCTACTTCAATTATTAGTAGTTAGTTGTTTTGTATTCACCATGGAGTAGTTAGTTGTTTTGTATTCACCATGTTTTGTTGACTACTAGACCTCAAAACAAAACATTTTTAAATGATGTTTAAAAGTTCAAGTTCAAGGATTAGTTGAGCAAATTTAGAGAGAAACTTTTCATAAGAAATCAAACTAAACAAAAACATGGATTGATTGTTTGCCCAAAAATTTGCAGACTTTTCTTTTTATCAAGCAGTAAGAACTGAAAAATGCTAATACTATCATCATACAAATATACTAATTTACATTACAACAAAAAAGAGAAAAAAAGAAAAAAGAAAAAAACCAAAACTTTTGAGTTCAATTCAATTTGATTTTAGCAGGAAGAAAAATCCCAGCTGCTTGATCTTCCATTACACAATCTTCTTTACACACAAGTTTTATCACAGAACCACACCCCATTTGGTATTTGTGTTCTGCTTCTACAAAGCTTCTATGAAGAACCAACTCCAACCATTCTTCCATGGCATTTTTCTTCTCTGATAGCCACTTCGCTGCAAGGATTTGGACTATGATTTTGTAGTCTATCTCTAGTACTACCTCACTTCCAAACACCCTTCTGAACTGCAAGTTGATTTCTTTCACTAGTTTTTCTGCTGCTTCATCAAAATTGTACGGTTTAAACATTATCTTTTCGTCTACTTGTTCGAGGAATTCATCTACCCATGCTTCTGAACCCTCTGATGCCGAGTCGCTATCACAATCACCCTCGTTTGATTCATCTTCAACTTCTTCTAGTGGGAGATTTAAGTCCAGGAAGGACATTGATGATGATGATGCCTTCTTCAGCTCGGTGAATTCGTTGTCCAGTTTCCTCTTTTTGAATATTGAGAGGTTTGAGCTTCCTCGAGGGGCAGACGTAATCCTCACATTCGTGTTCTTGCATTTACTTACATCACTGGTAAAACCCTGTACTGTTATTTGCATTTGACAATTTCTAGCTGCAAGTATTCTATCCTCGGAAAATTCGGTCTGTTCTTCACTATCTAGATTTGAAGTTTTCTTGACCTTGTTCGGCAAAGTCGTCAAAAAGATTGTATTATTGATGGTAAATTGTCTCCCATGTGAATCTAGAAACTTACCGGTTGCAATTGCCTGGGACAAGCAACTCTTAGCCCGAACGTCGGCCTTGTCTACATTCTCTAAAAGGACAACTGAGGATGGCTTCTTCCTCAACTCCCCAGCAACATAATCAACAACCGTTTGTCCTCGGAACCTCTCGTCGTAACCATTTAACCCTTGGCAGTCGAAGAGCGAGTTGTGTCGCCGATCCCTGTCCTGTGAGCCAAAATCAACTGAGATTAGGTTCTCTCTGCTTCCAAACATCAACTCAGCAAGTGCAAAGGAAATTTTCCGCTTTCCCATCATGTCCGGTCCAAGGAACGTTAGCCAAATATCTCCCCTGGAATTCGAGCTACGACGTTTTCCACCACCAGTTCGACAACGAAGAATGGTTTCGACAATAGAACTTGTGGCTTTACCTTGCCAGCTAACCTTTTCATTCAGTGCATTCCAGAGAGATTTAAATTCTCTTATATCGAGCACCTGTCCAGCACTCAGATCAGAGAAACCGGAGGATTGGCCCGGATTATTGTTGCTTGGCCTACTATATTCGGTTTTATTCGAGCCAGTTAAGTGTTGAATGCTAACTTTTTGACTTTCTAAGTCTACAATTTTTCTCTTGTTCTCACCGGCAGATGCATACAATGTCCCCAATCCCAAATCAGTGGTGACAGAGATAAAGGATGAGGGTAATGGTTTATCGGAGTGAAGATGCCCTTTTGGAACAACAGGCTTCGAGAAAATTCGAAGACTCTCGGCTTCACCTGGAGATGCTCCACTTACAATATTCGATTGGAAATTATCAGTATGAGAATCGGAAATCTCCGATATCTGCCTGGTCTGCTTTGTGTTTAAATTGTTTTGCAAGTCTCTAGATAAGCAAGGATGGCCAATTACAAACCTATCTCCAGTTACAGATGATGGTTCTTCACCACTTCTTTCATGATCTAAAGCAAATCGAGGCGACTCAAACGACACCCCATGCATGGTATGAGAAATGTCAAGTTTAGGGAATAGTTGCCTTTGATGAAGACGACAGATATCGTTCCACTTCTTTTGTAAGCCAATTACCTTATCACTCATTGCACTTCTATCGTCTCTAGTCTGCGCTGGATCAAGAATTTCATGAGAACAGAATTACTTGGGCGGTAAATCCACAACATTAGAGAAGTCGAAAAAATTGACTTCGAAAGAGTTACACACCTTATACATATCAAATTCCTTGCATTTAGCATCAATTTCAGTCGGTGACATATGCAAGGAACTTTCGGAATGATGACCAAGGACGGTACTAGATCCTGGCTTCCATATGGCAGCAACTTCTTGCTCGAATTTATCGGTGCATTGATGACAGCGAGTAAACGATTGATTCGGGCTGCTTAACTGACTTGGGAAATTAGATTGCGAAGGAAAAAATCCACCAAATGGAACAAAAGATCCCATGAAGCTGCAAATTAAACAAGCATGAACTGTAAGATCTATCCATACATGGAATTCAAAACACGATTCTACTCAAGAAGATATAAGTTTCTAAATTATTCAACATTCAGTAAAACGAAAATTTGAAACCATTCATGTCCATGTTCAGTGTCAAAAGTTACTGTTAGGCACAATTTTTGAGATCAAACAAACAAAAAATATTACATAAATACTTCAAATTCTAATTCAAGTGTCCGGTAGGTGTCCAACAATGATCTAGAGCATACGATAATACATAGTACCACAATAGGACATCCATGTTTCCAAACCATTCATCTTCTGTTTATTTTGGTTATTGTGTTTTCCGAATGTGGATTTTGATTCTCTTTGGTCTCCCTGTACTTTTAATCACATTTGCAACCCAACAGTGTGAATTCAAAATAAATCTCTCAAATAAAAACTAAAAACTGACGTTTTAAATATATTCGGACCAAAATGAAACAAAACCGACTAAAACAATACAATTCAACCATGAGAAGAAACCAATATCAAATGTAGAAGGTAACCATTAATGCTTCTTATCATCAGTGTGTCCTATTCTAACATAAACTTTACATTAACATTCGACCTATCTATTGTTCCATTTTAAAATACATTTCCCAAAATCATACAACACACAACAACAAAAAAATATAAAAAGGCAAAACTTTAATTTTAAAATTGTAAATATATATATATATATATATATATATTTTGTAATAAAATAATACAGAAAGTATCAAAAGAGAAACCAGAAACAAAACAAAAAAACAGGAAACCAGATCTGAGAACACATTATAATAACCCCTTTTCTCTTCCCAATTCACTCATCAATTCCAACAAAAGAAAAACAAATCCCATACTTCTAATGATTGAAGTAATCAACAGAGACAAGTTTTATTAAACTAAGAATGTATCTTTAATAAACAAAAAACAAACCCACAATCTAAAAATGAAAAGATACACCATAAAAAAATGGTCCTTCTTCATCTTTATGTATTACTTCTTCTTGTTCTTTGTTCATTGAACAGCAGATTAAAAAAATGTACAAGAATGGAAAAGGTGGGATTTTTATCATTTTTCAGCAGCAAAAGTAATATTAAAAAAAAAAAAAAACCCATTTGAGAAAAGATAAGAATGTGTAAAAAGCTTAAAAGAAAACTCACCTAGATTTGGCTCCAAAAACATCAACCATAGGCTTGGAAGTTATGGGAAGAAGATGAAGATCCCAATCCTTTTCAATGGCAGAAAACTTAGCAAGAAACTTCTCATGCATTTTATAAGTTCCAACAGCTCCAATTAGCCATACTTTTCCATTGTAAAGCTTCAACAAATCAGTGAGTTGAGATACTACAAAACTCATTCCATTATGAACTTCTTCTTCATCTTCTTCTTCTTCTTCTTCTTCTTCTTCTTCTTCTTCTTCAGTGAAGAAACCACTCAATTCTCCATAATTCACAACAATACCAGGCCCTGAACATTGCTGAATCATCCCAAAAATTTCCTCAAACTTCGATCTCATTGTCTCTTTACTCCCATTTCCACTCACAAACTCAGATATCTCCTTCTCTATACAAATTACTCTCAATCCAGAAATTTCCGCTGGAAGACTCTCTGTTTTGCATCTCTGAAGACAATCCGTGAAGCTCCGGAGAGCATCAGCAGCATAAACACCAATCAACAATGGATTTCTCCCTGTTTTTCTCACCAGAATTTCACCGATTCGTCTGGTATTTGCATCGTCGTCGCCGTTCCCATACCCACCAGAGAAAGGGAAAGGGAAATTCCGGTGACCCAGGTCGGAATCGGTAAGATTGCAGAGGAAAATGGGAGGGCAACGAGCAGAACGAGGGAATCGAGAGGCATGGTGAGTCAAAGGAGGATGCATTATCGCTAATTTAATATCGCAGCTTCGAAACCCAGCTTCCCCAAAAACCCTACTCACAATCGGATCATCAAGAATCGATAAAATGAAATACTTAAGCTCAACCTTCAAAATCGAAGGGGTTTGTTGCTGATTATGAATCTGATGGAGGTGGAAGCTTTCCGGGTGCCGCCGTTGATTAGCTTGAGATCGTTTAATGGCAGCCATAAGAGAATTAGAAACCGGCGGTTCGTCAGTGGGTTTAGAGGAAGGGAGACGATCGAGAGATACGCCGACGGACAAGTCGAGTGCTCGGAACTGAAGACGTGGAAGGTACGCGCAGCTGCGGGCGCGTGAACAGGCATCACGAAGGGCAGATGAAGGTAAAGATAGTAAAGCAGAGACAGCGTGAAGGGAAGTAGTTTGAGCGTGGCAGCGACGGCGGGCGACAGAAACCGCGTCGTCTAAAGCTCTGGCCGCCTCCTCCGTCAAGCATTGCCTCGCAGCGCTCACCGGCGTCGGCATCGCCGGCCAGCATAAGAAACCCCCTTTTTTTTTAATAACAAACCCCAAAAACAGAGTCAAAAACAGAGAGAGAGAGTAGTAATAGATAGGATTGAAGTTGAATCGAAAGCTTTTTCTCCTTAGAAAAAAAACTATTAAAAAAGAAAGAAAGAGAAGGGAAAAGAAATAGGCTAAAGATCGGTTCACTTCAACAACTTTTGGGAAATAAATAATTGGATTATTGTAGGGCAGAGAGAGAAGAAGGAAATGGAAGAGTATAAAAGAGAAACACACAAAATACAAAACAGAGGTTGGGTTTTGATGTTTGAGTTGGATTCTCGTATTCTTCTTGTTGTTCCCGTTAATGAGTAATCGAAGTTGGTGAAGCTCCGGCGAAGGGCGGTGGTGGGGGAAGTGGTGGAGCTAAGAAGTGGGGGCAGAGATGAGTGGGGCAATTCATCAAACACCGTCTGAGCATTGATTCTTCAACTTCTACAAGAAAAGAAAAGAAAATCTGTGTTTTGTTGTGATGGGTTTGCTTTGGTTTATTGAAAATGAAAAGTAGAGAGAAAAATTAGAGGTTTGTGTTTTTGTTTTTTGGTTTTTGTTTTTCTTGAAGCTCATAATTTTGAGATCTTTAGATTAGATGCCGTATCCACTTAACCATTCGACCAATAACTCAACTGTGGGTACTTCCAAATTTAAGGCTCAATCTTCTTTCTTCCTTTTTTTTTCCTTTTCTTCAATTACAAATTTAATACCTTCTTACAATTTTTATTAATTCACTCAAACTTTCAGTTTTGTGTTTAATCCTTCCTTATATAATCAGATTAATTGAAACATTTCAGTGAAGAAGACTTAGATTAATTCCCTCCACCTTAACCCTCAAAATCTCCTAAAATGTCAAACAAATACTTTAATCATATAAGCACCAAATCTAATAGGATTGCTTTTACTCACCTTTACTTAATATCATGAATTTGTCACCTTTATTATGAATTTCCATATTGTAACAATAGAAAATCGTAATTTTTAAATGCAATTGAATGGTTACCTCTTTCCTCCTTAATCCAATTCAATTACCCACTAAATCCTATAATTCATTATGAGAAATTATTTACAAAATCAGGGTGGATGAGTTATGTTTTAGTTACGGCATGGATACTAAAGCAGAGGAACCAAAATTGTATTAAATTTTTTTTATTCCATTATGAAGTGAGAGAAAAATGTGTGTGATTGTGTAGTGTTTGAAGTGATTGGTCTTCACTATTTATGATAACATACTCTTTTTTTTTCCTTCTTATTTTGATGTCAATCTTTTCTTTCTATTTTCTCTCTCTTTTCATCTTTTTATTGCTTTTTTTCTTATACATTAATAGGTAGACATACAAAATAATTTCTAACCTTTATTCAATAATAATATGTTAAAATATTGTTTGGGTTATCTACTTTCAAATCTCTTACTAAATCTTAAATTTACTTCATCACCTCATGATAAAAAAACTACCATCAATTATATTTATCAAAAACTAAATTTAAAATTTATTAAAAGTTTAAATATTAAAATTGAATAATTGAAAATACAAAAACTAAAATTACAGAGTATTAGAAATAAAAATCATATTTTAATCTATTAATAATAATTTCTAAATTTTATAGATTATTTCATGTCCTCCGTGTAATCATCGAAGTTTTTTTTTATAAGAGCTTATTAAAATATGTTAATAATTAATGAGTTTTTTCAAAAAAAAAAACTATTTACAATGGTAGATTTTGATTGTATTTCCAATCATTTATCTTCGAACAGATCATTATTGAGACTTCTTCGAATAGTCATCTAACTGCCTAAATCTATAAGATAATTTTTCTCACTCATAGATTCGTAATCATTTTCCTTATCTAACTGATGTGGGTTTTTTTGTCTCATTCTCAACAACGGCTTGAAATGTGACAAAATGTAAAGGCGGAGTTAGTTGAGTCTTGCAATATTGTATATGTGTGCTCATTGTAATAGGAGGAGGGTGATACGCTGAGCTTTTGATGTTCTGTACGTTGACGTTGGTGTGATGATTATCTTTGGATTACGAGTTGTTGTATCAAATTTGCGTATAAATTTGGTGATGGAATCTGACAATTTGAAAAAGGTACGATTACTAAACGAAAAGGATGGTTTGTTTACTCCGTTAACAATAAATCGTAATAAGTTATTCGTTTAACTCTTTCTAAAAGAAACATCCATTTTGAAATACTTCTAAGTTTAGCGTTTTTTGTTAAAGAAATATATTCTTTTTTATCTTACTTTTAAAAAGGAAAAAATATCTTTAAAGATCTTGTTTATTTCATTGTATTTGAAAGTGATTCTATATATTACAACTATACTTTTTAGCACATATTTAAACAATTTTAGAAGTTTATTTAATTTTAAAATTTATTAAGTTTGATTAATATACCCCTAAGATATCAACTAGCTATCTATTTTAAAATGTCGCTTTATATTCATATCAATTTCAAATTAACCGGCCAAAAAAGATGTTGAATAATCTTCCACGACCAGTAGAATTTAAACAAACTATCAAACACACACAAAGATTTAAACAACCTTAACATTATCAACTGAATCATATTGTTATTGTACTATGCGTTAAGAAAAGTTGACATTTTGAATAGAGTACGTACCACACTAAAGAAGGTGTCATAATCACATATAAAGTTATTGTCATCAAAAGTATAATATATATGCTTTTATAGAAAAAAGAAAAAAATCAAATTGCCTAACAAAAGGTAAATAATTCTTACAAGGCACATAATCAAGAACCTTATAACTTTATTTTCTCAATAATATTAATTATCAACATCTGAGTGCAGTTTCATCAATCAACTTACAGACTTTAGTGTGAAAAATACTTTAAAACAGATAAATTGAAAACATAAAGATATATGTATAAAAAAAAAAAAAAAGAAGTGCAACAAATGTTTTAGGTAATATATCACTTTAACATTCCAAAATAAAAATAAATTCTTATCGATTTTAGGATGAACTAGAAAATGATGGTTGAATGTTTGGAGATATAAAAATTAATTTTCAATTCATATTAATTAGCATATGGTATCTATTTAAAGGTATTTCAAAGTCAAATGTGTAAGGTATGAAGCCCTATTTGTGGCTAAATGTTGGAAGTTTTTTGGATTTGGAATAAGCAAAGGATGTTTTTTTGTTACAAATATAGTAAATTTGAACAAATTAATTGACTATTCTTTCAATGAAAATATTAAAGGAAAAAAAAAAAAAAACAAAGTATCAATTGGGCACATGTAACAAATGAATTAATATCATTTTGTTCTATTCACATTATTTCTATACTTTTTTTTCAATCATTTATATACATCACAATATGCTTATATTATTTAATATATTTGTTCTATACATAGAGTTATGTCATGCTATTGCCTAACAAACGTAGAGTAGATTAAGAGTTTATAATACAATAACAAAATGAAGACTTAAAAGGTAAAGATTATGTTTGCTTCATGATCACTCATTTGTTTACGATAAGGAAATATTGGATGGTTGAGTTTGGGAAGTATAGTGTACGAGAATGAACACAAAGGTGGTACCAAACTTTGGTATATTTGATTTCTAGAATTACAAGGTTATTATAGAAAGTATAGTGGAGAAGTGAATGAAAGGAAAAAGATGAGGTTAAAGTGGATTGAATTATTTGTGAAATGTAATAAAAATGAGTGTAAGAAGGGGGAAAAAAGAAAAGAAAAGATACGCAATCTAGAGAGAGATCCAAAGGTCACAGTCAATCAAAGAAACGCCCACTAAGAGAGGACAAATGCTATGCCATCGGAAATGCCCAATCACATCACTCACATACATTTAATCAAACGCCTAATGAAATGCCCAACACCCTTACTATCCCTACTAACAAATGCACCTGATTATTCTACAAAAACCCAACCATTCAACTCCAAATAAATAATATTCATAACAATATTTCTCTCTATTTTTTCTATTTATTTATTTATTTATTTTGGGTTTGAAAAGGGATGACTGACGAGAGAAAAAAAGTGTATGATTTGACATGCTTTGGTCTCTCTCTCTTTTTTTTTGCACTCTCAATTTATGAATTATTGCTTTCTATATGTTGCCTTCACCTTCCAATTCCATTTACCTTTTTTTCACCTTTTTGGTAAAAGTAAAACTTCAGTACTTACTTTCTCTTACAACCATTTTTTATGCTTTTTATGTCTAATTTCAACCCTTTTCCCCTTTTCCCCTTTTCCCCCAAATATACACACACACACACACATATAGATATTTGTAACTTTAATCACCACATTTGTAAATCAAAGTTCCTCAGAGAATGTTTTTTTCTCCCCTCATAAATCTCTTAACTATACCTGTCCTCGGCTTTGGGAAGTATATGGGCTTCCAATATCATCACATGATTATTATATATATATGTAAGTGAAAGTCAAACACTTTTATTTTTTAATTTTTGTTTGTAATTAATTTCTTTTCTCCTAGTTTGGTTTAAGATTATAATAATTACAATACTAAGAATTTCAGTGTTTTGGAGATGTTTGTTGTTGCAATTTCATAAAAGGAATACATATAGGTTAAGAAACGAAACTAATGAAAGAGATTGAATTGCTATATATTGAATGTACCATTACTTTTTTATTTCTAGCTATTATCTAGTGATGATGTTCATCTTTTGTTTTTGTTTAGTAGTTTTCCTTCTTTCTTTAGTTTTAATTTTGTTGTGGAAATAAAAAATAAATATATATTTATTTTATTTTGTTCCGGATTAGTAATAATAATCAATATTCTACGCTTTTATTTTTTTGAAACATTTTCAAAAATAGTAAAATATTGAAATTTATTTATAAATTAATTATAGCAAAACTCAATTAAATTTTCATGATTCATTTAAGCTTTCTTTTATTTATTTTTATATGCTATTACAAAACAATATATAATAATTGAAGGTTGTTTAAAAGTAAATATTAATGTGAATTTGAATTTGAATATTTTGCTAAAAAAATAATGAGACTATGATATAACAGAAAAAAAAAAAGTGATATATAAGGTTATTATTATACTTGTATAGTGGAAATAAAGAACAATGCTTATATATATATATAAAAGAAATGACAAAAAAAAAAAAAAGTAAATTGAGGATGTCGTTTGCACGAGAATCCAAAAAATCGATGATTTAAAAGGATATTCAAAACTTTTGAGATGCCATTCGTAAGACATTCTAAGATGTTTGATAAAGTCTTTAGATGAAAGAGTATCTTATAGTATGCCACACAAACGTGGTACTCAAAATGTCTACTCTCTAATTTATAAAAAATCCTCGAAAATAGTTTTAACTTCTAAAATTTTTACGGATCAACTTGTAAGGAAAAAAGATAAAGCCACTCTCAATCAAGCGACTATTCCAATCCCAAACAAATCCAACTGATTTCGTCAAGGGGTAGAAATTAATATTTCCTCATTCTCCTGTATAGTCATAAAGCTACATAAGAAGTTAACTTCTCTCTACTCACGTCATTGTTTCTCTCCAATCTTTTTGTCATCTTTATAATTGTCATCCAACATATTTCAATAACTCGGAGGATGTATTTATTATAGTTCATAATTATTATAATTTGCGAGTTATAATAGTATGCTAAGTAGTTTTAGTAATACGACTTATAAATTATTTAAAACTAGATAGAAAACAATATAAATAAAAAGAAATTTGAGATGAGATAATTTTTTTTTTGGTGAAACATATAATTGAAGTATATATCATTTTTGTTTCTTTAATCTAATTTAAAGTTTAGAAACTTTTAAGAATAATTTTGAAAAAAGAAAAAAGAAAAAAGAAAAACAAAAGCTCTAAGTGATTTTAGTAAAGAAAAAAGTATCACATCTATTTCCTCAAAATTCAAGTTTTATTTTTCTTTCCACTAAAAGAAATGAATACACAAAAGACAGACTCTCTTTCCATTTCACCATTAAATATTACACAATGAATGAATGAATGAATGAATAATAATAATAATAATAATAATGAGTAAGGCGCGTGGAAAAATAGAAGCGCGTGAGAATATGATGAATAAACAAAACTATTTGGAGAGAGAGAGAGAGAGAAAAGGAAAGAGTCTTAAAAACTTCACTTTCTTGAAAAAGGCATTTTTTTGATTTCTTAATTAGGAAAAGTTATGAATTGTTTGTTTTACATTTTCTAAATAAATAAATAAATACATAAATAATTGTTATGTGTAGCTCTCTACTTCTCTTTCCCATTAATTCTCATTCTTTTTCAAATCCTGATTAAATTTCAAATTTTGAGAAATAAAATGTGATGTACTAAAATCACTTGATGAGGGATCAAGCATATTAATCACAATTGGGGGATCAAAGGTTGATGAGGCGGAAGTTGTGGTGGAAGGCGTGACTGAGGTTCTCAAGCATTGGAGTGTGGTGGTTGATTAAATTACTAAATTGTTTGGAAGTTTATATTTTGGTAAGAAAGGCCATTAGCATTGTTAAGACGGATAATATTTGTAATTTTTGTACAGTTTTTAGAGAGGATAACAAAGTTGGTCACGATCTTGCCTCTTTGGTCTCCTCTTATTGATCCTCTTTGGTCGGAAAAGACATCTTTCTTGTTTTTGTTCTTCCCGTGATTCTAGAAAGGGTGTGATCGGTCGGTTGTTGGTTTGTATAGTTTGCTTCTTTTAAAAAATTATTGTTAAATTTTGTGAGTTTTTGGAAAAGTTATTTAATGACAAATTTGAGTGAAGGATTTGTCGGTAACTTTTAACTAAGTCAATAGTCTAATTTGACATAATTGTTAAGTTAATTACAAATTTGGTGTTTGAACTTTTAAATTTATATCTAATTTATAAATATATAATACTTTTCTAAATTTTCTGTTTTTGGTCTAATAGATGGAAAAAAGTTCATGAGAATTTTGACTTTGCTATTTGGTTCTTAACTGTACATTTTTTAGTACAGTAACCATTTGACGAATTTCAACTAGATTTTAAAAAAATGATCAAATACAACCTGATGATCAAATAAAACTTATGTTGTTTTTTTCTAATTCATTTTGGATTTGAAACTTTAGAACTACTTCCTTCTAGTTCTTAAACTTAAAAATCAATAATGGGATATTATGCAATAACATAAGTCTTAATTAAAATTGAAATGATGGGATGGTGTATGTGTCTTTTAAGTTTAGATAGTCTTTCAAAAAAATTTAACTTTACCTTGAGTCTTTAATATATCTTTAACTTTATCATACATTCAAATTTTAATCAGTCATTTGGTTATAGTACAAATGCGGGAATAACATTAAGTGATGTCATAGTGTATTGATCCTAATGTCTATCATCGCGCTATTTTAGGTCTCAATCGTCTTTCACCATTTAAGTAAACAATTTTGGTTGATTAGTCATGTAATAAAAAAAAATGATACTTCTCGTTGTTTATTAGTAATAGATAAGTGTACCTATTTATTAATATATGTATATATATTTATTTCGGTTGAGAGATTCAATTTTTTTTCTTGTCTTTTTTTAAAGAGAGATTCAAACTTCTACCTTCTCACAATTCAAAGTTTATTTAATATGTTTAGACCATAAACATAAATAAACTTTATATTGTAGCAAGATAAACGCTATTTGACTTGTATTCTTTTTGGAGAAAGGAATGTTGCTTTGATTATTCTTTGAAGCATATGAAATTTGCAAAAATGGATCCCCTGATCTGAACTCCTTTGTTATGAGGACTGTGTCGTTTTATTTTGGATCTTGGTGAGGTGGAGGTTTCTTCGAGAATGGTTGATATGTTGTCGATGTTTGTCCTCTCTCATATACCTTCTACCTTTGGTTAGGACCCTTACTGTCAACAATTGGAAGTTGAATGTAAATCCAACTCGATTCCCTTACGAATCATAAAGGGGAGCTCGAGAGGAACATCTATGATTACTACACTGGTCGCATGAGTAGGGGACAATAACATAACCATCATGAGAGTGTAATTAGTATGCTTTAAGCATACATAACGTTAGAAGGAGTTAGAGGTATTGTGCTAGATTGGGTTGGTAACAACCCTCTAATCCAAGTTGATTATGATGCGATGTTACTAAGCTCCTCTAGAAGGATATCTTTTTTTTTTTTTTGTTGATATCAATATTCTAGTTGAAAACAATTTGGTTCTAAAAACCCTTGTTAATATTGTTTGCTTCAATCATATTCTACAAGAGATCAACAAAATCATTCATACTCATATTCTACAAGAGATCAACAAAATCATTCACTTTTACGGGTTTGACACATCCTCTCAAAGTTGCTCTTCACTCTTAAAATAAGCTTTTTCATATCGTATCCTCCCCTCTTTCAAGATAAGGTGGTGGATGCATACGTTTGCAAAAAGAAAAAAAAATAGTTTTACTTCAATTCAACCATCGTTTTATAATTAATAAACTAACTAAGAGGTGTTTAGTTAGCAATAAAAAGAAAGAGTCCAGTTGGGTTAATTTGATAATAATTATAGGAAAGTTATCGATAGAGTTGACGACATGGATAATGACGTGAGAAATGTGAGTTGATGTGAATGATGATATAATAAACCTTTTTAATTACTAGTGAATCAAATAAATGATTGGTTTTTTTACACACGCAGTCCAACTCTTTCAAATTACTTAAATTGTCATACACCATTATAGATCGAATAAATATTAAAGCTAAAAGAATAGAAGATTGAAAGGTGATATGGCCATGTCATATCAATTTCTAATCTAAAGATTTAAAGTATAGTTTGCTCAACTTTTAAACAACTACATACATACATGTGTGTGTATATATATATATATTTGTGTTCAACTACACCCATTCTCTTATATATATATATATATATATATATATATATATATATATATATATATATATATATATATATATATATATATATAAATATTCTATTCTTCTTCTTCTTTTTTTTTTCCTGAAAAGAGAATCTTTTAAGATTTAAAAAAGATTTACTTGCTTTGTAGATACATAAAAAGAGAATATATCTCTTTTCAGAAAGGAAACACTTCAAAACTACACAAACTCTCTTCAATGGCTAACCATTTTATTCTCTCTTTTTTATTTTTCAAATTTTGTTCTTTACTTATAAACATTTCAATACAATATAATTTCCACTGATTCATAAAAAATGTTTTTTTTTTTCTTTCCTACTACAAAACCACACTACAATTATTCTTACCAATTTTTTACTATTGAAATATACAAAGTAATTATCAATTTTAGAGATGTTTAAACGATGCTTTTAAGACTTGTGTAATTTGAAATTAATTATTTTTAATTTTGTTTTGTTGTTAGAATAAGGTGGAAACTAATGTAGCGATTAATACGTACAAATTGAAGGATAAAGACATAATTGAAATTATGAAAGTTTGAGAGTTGAGAGACTATTTTATTAAATTTAGGCTAATTTAAGAAAATGTTTCTCTCTCTTGTAAATGATTTAGAACAATCAAACTTTTGAAAAACAATCATACTTCTTATAAACAGCTGTTTTTTGCCATTGTTTTTTCTTTTAACATAAAATAGCTATTATATATGTTCATTCAATTATAGGAAACTGTTTTTTTTTTCCCTTTCAAGAAAGGCATAGAAAACTATTTTGGAAACACCTAACAAATAAATAATGAAAATTTGAAAAAGCCTAGCTAAAAATAATACACACACAATAAAATCTTTATTCTCTTAAAAGTTAAAGTATTACCTTCAACTTTCTAACAACATTATAAAATAATGTTTGAAGTATAGACATGAGTATTTTGAAAGAAAATTAACTTGAAACAAAGTAGTGATGATCCCAATTTGGCATTTCAAGTTGTTGACAAATATAATGGTTTAAAGTCTCAATTTTCGTCTAGATTTTTCACAATTTGTTCTTCAAAACTAGTTTTAAAACATAGATAAAAGAGCTGCAATAGTAATATAGTAACTTTTGTAGAGAAAAGAAGAAATATGAGAGATGATTTAGGGTTTAGAAAAAAAGATAGTAAACTAAACTGAATGGGTGTGTCAAGTAAAGAAAGAACATGAAGGGAAGAAATTAGTGGGTACTAAGATAGGGGAAGCAAAAGAGAGAAAAAAAAATATCAACAATATGCTTTAAACATCTAATAAAGTGGAACAAATAGTAAGAAGTCTACCCCCACCCAAAAAAAAACCCTACTTTTTATTTGAAAGTTTAGGACTTTATGGAGATAAGATTAGGGCTTTTGAGTTGATGTGACACCATTTTGAATGTGATGAAAAAAAAAAAAAAGACATAATGGGGTTTGTGATATATATATATATATATAAAAATATATTGCTATCAAAAGAAAAGAAAAATGAAAAAACAAAATGGGTTTTTGTCTATGGCATTGGGGGGACCTATCACACTTATTTAGAAAGAGAGTGTGATAGGGAATTCAATACAAATACCTTACAATTGAATAAAAAGCTTTGAAAGATGCTTAATGAACATATTCAACCCTCCACTTGACTCTCTGTGGCTCTAAACAATTTTACCAACTTCTTCTTCTTCTTCTTCTTTTCACTAAAAATATCTTTGATTTTTTCAATTTCTTTTTATTCTATGGTGATTTCAAGCTTGATGTGTTTCGTGGGTTTGTATCTACCCAATTTTATCGAATCAAATTTGAATTCATATGTCACCTGAGATCCTGCTATACATATTTGAGGGTCTAGGTTCTTATTGTTGGTAGACGCTACATTCATAGACTTATAGAGGGTCATCTAGAGGTGAGCATATTTGAACGATCGAAATCGACCGAATCGACACCCAATAGTCGGTTTCATTACAAATACGGTCGATGGTCAGTTTAATTAGAAAAGGTTTCGAAAAACGACTCGCTAAACATCGGTTGTTGATTTTCTTTAATATAAACCAATTAGGTCTGTTTTCGATCATGATTTTTGTACAAAATCACTTACGTTTAACCGATGATTACCCTTCTTGAGAATTTGTCAATCTATTTGCAACACATTATGATTGAATCTGACTGTTCGAAGATGGTAAAGTTGATAAACGGGATGACTATTGATGTAACAAAAATATGTGTTTTGAGTGATTAAGCTAAGGTGTTGACACATGGTATGGAGGAAGTATCTTAAACATGTTTGTTGGTCTCACAATGTTATGACACATTCACTTACAAAAAAGGTTCTTAAGGAGAGGTACCTTATGTTATCCTTTTCCCTTTACCCTAAGTGCTTATTTTCAATCATCTATTCCAATATAATCCTTCAATTTGTTTGACCTTTAAATGATAATAATAAATAAAAATCAAAGATTCTTTTTAAATAAATAAATGACTTCAATTTTTTTCTTCTTCTTTTGATTCTCAAGAGAGAGGTTTGTGATCTAAATTATTTTCAAAATAAGAAAAAAAAAAGGTATGAAGAAAAGTAGTGTACAAAAAAATAATTTGGCATTTAGTGGGGATTATTTTGTGGAATTGTGTTTTAAGTTATAGCTTTCCACATGTCAATGAATCCCTCATGGAATACACAAATTGCATTCCATTTCCCTTTCATGCATACGGACAAAACTATTTTGAAAAATTCTATATTTCCACTCTTTTTTTCTTTTAACATCCATCAAATCTATCAATAATAAACTTTAGATCAAAAGTATAACAACTATGTACCATTTTAGGAGGAAAAAAAAGGATTGCCTTAATATTTATTTCTGTTTTGAAATGTTTATTATTTTATAAATCGTAGAAATTCTAAATACGAGCAAGGAAAAGAGGGAAACAGAGACGCGAAGAAGTGACAGGTTGTAGTCTTATGGATACATTGGTTCAAAAAAACTATTGTCAACCGTGATTGAAACTATTTCAAGCTCTTCAGAAAAGATATTTATATATACTTTTTTGAGGATTTTTCTAAGTATAGTCAATATATCGAGAAGATTCCACCCATCTACCATAAAAAGCAGTCCTCACACGTTGCATTGCCATTAGAAAACACGATAGAAGATAAATGTAAAGAAATTCCAAGAAGAAGAGGTAGAGGATAAAGGTAACGAAACTCTGTGAAAGAATACAGTAAATGATACAGTCAAAACAATAACGTCGGAAGTTGTCGTGGAAGGATTCCAAAAAGGTCGGAAGCTACCATGAATTCATCCGAATAGTGTTGTGCCTAAAATAAAAATGTGATTAAAAATCTATGGATGGTAATTGTTACAATTAAATAATTTCATATAAAAATCAAATTATTCTTACCGTTTTTTGGGATATTGACAGTTGAATAATATTTTTTAGTGTTTTGGTGGTTTTAAATCAAACTTCTGTAACGAACTTTGAAATAATAGTAAATAAGAATAATATCCATGAAAATTTATGGCTCCACGATTGTATTTCCACTAATTTAGATGTATTTAATGTTTGTATCATTAGTTTAATTAGAATTTTAATTTATTATTATTAATATGACCAATTCCTTTACGGAATAATTGTTCAATGCCCAATTAGAGAAAGGATACCATTTAGAATTTTAGGGAAAAATATAATTTAGAATTCAAATTTTGGAAATCACTAAAATTTTAAAATCAAATGATAAAATAAATATTTATTACAGTATATATAATCCGAAAACAATTAATAAATATGAAAAATTGTGAATTAAAGAGTATGAATTAAATATCTATTAATAAATTGTTAAGCATTTGATTTATGTCAATATTGCATAGGTTGGTTAAATGAGATTCATTCAAAAAAAACAAATATTTATTTAATATTATTATAAAACGGAATGATATGCAAATATTCTATAATCATAATTCTCTTTTATATTCCACCATTTTACTCTCTAACCCATAAAAATTAATTTCACCCTATTAAGGAGTAAAAATATATATTTATACCCTTTTGCTAAAAATTAAATTATTTTAGGATCGACTATTTACTTTGTTTTTTTTTGTTCTCAATATGTAGGCCGAATAAAAGCCCATATTCAACAATATTGAGCTATGATTCAAAAGCCCAATTTTCAATCAAAGAGTCCAACCCAAACTTAAATTCACTATACATAATAAAGAGAACTTTTAATTATTTCTATCTTTTTCAAACAAATGCTTTATTGTTATTATTATTATTCTATATTTAACAATCCTTTTGTTGTTTCTAAAATAAAATACAAGGTAATTTCATAGGGGATCAGTGTTAATGTTCATCTAAACTTCACTATTTTAAGGATTTAATAGTCCACCCAACTTTGCGAAATTATTAAAATACCTATCGAATGCTTAAAGATTTATCGGATATATTTCAAATTTATAATTTTTTTTTTTTTTTGAAATTCAATGTCTTCGTTATAGTTAGTTGTTGATAAAAATATATCAAGATCCTAATTTTATAAAAAAAAAAAGTAGAGAAAATTTATAAAAAAAATGGATGAAAATTAATTGTCGCGTAATGCCATTCATTGTAACTCAATAAGAGATTGACCACTTGCATTGATCCTAATGAAATTGAGTAATTAGAGAAGTAATCCTAAACATTAGTAGTCATAAAAGAAGAAAATAATAATAATAATAATAATAATAAAAGACGAATTAAGCTTAGCTGGATGTAATGTGACACCCATTTCTTTTTCCATTCTCATTACAAACAACTAATACTTCTCTTTAAAATATGATATATCCTTAATCCCTTGTTACATCCATTTACTTTTTATAAATTTTCCTACTTACTATTACCTTTTTTAATCACTATCTTTTCTTCTAACAATGTCTCATCTATTAAAATCTTCTTACATCATTTAACATGTACAAAAAGTTTTAAAAAGATTTATACCATTAATGAAAATCTTTAGAGTTGACCTTTTAATTTAACATAATTAACTCTCCTCAATTATTACAAACAGAAGTAAACTTCTTTTTAAGGTATTTACGATGGTATAACAATTTTAGTATTTATAGTTAAGCCTATAATAATATAAGACTTCCACCAATTAAATTATTATTCTAACAAAGATGAATATAATTATAGTTTATATTTTCTTATAAATAAATGTTTTATGTTTTAACTAGTTGAATTGTGACGTAATTAAACATGAGTATAATTTAATGATGAATATTTGGGCATATATAATATTCCAATTTATTAGCCGAATTTAAATCTAATATTTCTATAGAAGGGTAAAATTGAGAACTTTCTCTATAATGTATATACATTTATTTTTCATTCATGACATCTTACTTATTTTGACCAATTATTGCATGGAAACTTAAAGTTTAAGTTTATTAGAATGTCATAAAATAAAATAAAAAAAATCACTTTGTTGCATAACCTGTTAGGTTTGTTGTAATATAAATATTGTACGATAGAGTTTTGATTATACCATTTTTTGTTTAACTTAAACACTTTATTATACTTGGATTATACCATTAAGGACTAAATCAAAATACTAAAGAAAATAATAATAATGTGTGAAGCTTAAGGTACCAAAATATAATTAACATCACTAACATACAAAAAATCAAAGATTCCCATGTATCCCTACCCTTTTCAATAGGGATATTTTATAATAATTATTACTAACAAAATGGAAAATCAAAATAAAATAAATAATTCAACTCTGAAGCTTTGAGAAATTTGCGCTCCATTTTCGAAATAGACAATGCCTGTGATTTAACAAAGCCTCACTCTTAAACGAATCTTGCTTTTATGCTCCTCCTGATCTTCTTCTTCTTCTTCTTCTTCTCCTTCTCTTCTTTCAAATCCATTTTTTTCCTGATAGTGGAATTGTTCATTCAGATTTCTGAATAAACTCATAACCTTCATCATTTCTTCTTCAATGAAGGGGGAGGAGTATGATAATTCTGTCAATCTGGAGAGGCTGTCTCTCAAATGACATCAGAACTTGTGATTCTTGTTGTTGTCTTGATATCTCTGCAGCTGCATTGGGGTGTAGATGCCCTCGGTTCGGCCTCCACTGTCGCTGTCGCATATGGCACCTCCACCGTCTGCGGTATTTCTGCAGGTAAGAAAAGCCAGAGAATTCAATGCCATAGAGGAGATCAAGTGATCTCCATTCTACCCCAGGTCTCCTTTGAAGCAATCTCTGGAGGGCAGAGCTTCTTCTGTGGTCTTCGAACTGGCGGGTTCAGTCTTCATTGTTGGGAGACTGATGCTGGATTTTCGAATCATAGTTTTCAACCTAAACGTATTTACTACAGCACCAACTTCCCATTGACTGATCTGGCTGTTGGTGATGCTCAAGTTTGTGCAAGAGAGATTAGTTCCGGTAAAGCTATATGCTGGAGGGGATCAAACAGAGTAGGGTCTTTATTTCCTTCGCCTGATCCAGCATTGGACTTTCTAACAATCACATCAGGAAGTGGGTTTTCATGTGGGATTCTGAAGAACAAAACCGTAAGGTGCTGGGGGAACAATGGAATTGGATCAAAGATTCAATCTCAGCTTGGGAATCTGCTAATGGCAAGCTTAGTCGCTGGAGAGTCTCACGTCTGCGGATTGACCGCATTGGATGGTGTTTTAGTATGCAAAGGAAACAACAACGCTGGCCAATTGGAGGTTCCTTCCAATTCAGCTCATGAGTACTCAGACCTTGCATTGGGGACGAGTTTCACTTGTGCAATAAGGCAAAATAATGGAGTGGTTTCATGTTGGGGTGAAGGAGCAAATGAACTCAACATTGAAAAAAACATCAATGTAAGTGTTTCATTTGAGCTAATCACAGCAGGATCTGACATGTTATGTGGGTTGAAAACAAATAATTTGACAATAATGTGTTGGTCCAAAGCCAACAACAACTCACCTGTTGTTCTTCCATTGGGAATGATAATCCCTGGCCCTTGTGTTCAAGATTCTTGCAGCCACTGTGGCATCTATCCAAATTCAGCATTCCTCTGTGATGGGTCTGGAAATATTTGCAAATCTTGCCAGAGAGAGCTCCCATTTGCAGTGCCATTGCCAAAGAGTCCAAATTCTTCATCAAACCCAGGTTCCTCTTCACCTACAAAATCCATAAACAGGCTCACCATGGCATTTCTCATAGTTGGAGCAATTGGGGCTTTAGCAGGAACCTGCACCATTTTGTTCTGCATATCGAATTGCTTAACTTCTCGTTCTTCTTGCAACACAGCAAATAATCAAGAACAGAACATAAATCAACTATCCCTAATAGAAAATTCCTCCGCACGGGCATTTTCTCTAATGGAGCTTGCTGTTGCAACAAACAACTTCTCCTCTGAAAACAAGATAGGAGCAGGAAGCTTTGGAGTGGTTTACAAAGGGAAGCTCACAGATGGAACAGAAGTAGCTATCAAAAGAGGAGAAACCAAAAATGACGAGAAAACAGAAGACCCACAAGAGAAACAAAACGCATTTTGTTCAGAACTAACAACAGTATTGCGGCTAAATCACAAACAGTTGGTGGGCATGGTGGGTTATTGCCAAGAAAACGACGAGCGCCTCCTAGTTTACGAATACATGCCAAACGGTTCTCTCCATGACCATTTACACAACAAAGATGGGTTATTATTAAATACATGGAACATAAGGATAAAAATCGCATTAGATGCAGCCAGAGGAATCGAGTACCTTCACAATTACGCAGTCCCACCGATAATCCACCGAGACATCAAATCCTCCAACATACTACTAGACGGAAATTTCACAGCCAAAGTGTCCGATTTCGGATTGTCGTTAATGCGACAACCGGAAACTTCAACGGAGAGCGCGGTTGGGGGTACAATAGGGTACATTGATCCGGAGTACTACGTATCGAAGATTTCAACGGCGAAAAGCGACGTGTACGGATTAGGGGTTGTACTACTGGAGCTTTTGACGGGGAAGAAGGCAGTGTTTAGAGATAGCGGAGGTGGAGTTCCGATGACGGTGGCAGAATATGCGGTGGAGCGAATTGGGAGAGGGGAGCTATGGAATGTGGTGGATAAGAGGGTAAGGGGAGGAGAGATGAAGGAAGTGGATGCGGTGGAAATGGTGGCGTATACGGCGATGCATTGTGTGAAGTTGGAGGGAGAAGAAAGGCCGAATATTGGGGACATTGTTGAGAATTTGGAGAAAGCTATTGCTCTTTGTAGTGACGAACTCTGTGACAGTGTCTAACACCATTTCTTCCTTTTCTTCTTCTTATTCTTCTTCGTCTTCTTCTTCTTCTTCTTCCTCTTCTTCTCCTCCTCCTTCTCTAGAATGATGGGTTGTTCTTCTTTTCCATTTTATTTATCTTACAACCATTTATTTATTTTGAGATTTTTGTGGATGGATTGCAAAATTGTTGGAAAATAAATTTGAAAGTTTTGTATAGTCATAAATTTGAGTTTTGTGTTTTTGTCGTTAGATTTGTGCACTAACCAATTTTTAATTTTTGGTTTAGAGTAAAGGTCTTTTTGTTAAGGAAAAAAGTTTGGAGTGACATTTAAATAGTGATTATGAAAATTAATCAACCATTTCTTCTCTTCTCAGTTTTGATTGTTAATTGACAGAAAAATGAATACATGTATATAAAAAAGAATGATTACTTTTAGAAGTTAGAAACTTAGAATAAGAAAGTAAAGTTTAAAAAAATACAATTTTTGGTGAAGAGTATATAAGAATGGTGATTAGTTAGAGGTTAAAAGAAAATATGTAAGAATTGGTATAAAAGTTCAAATGCTAATATAATATTTAATAACTTATGTCAAAGGGACTGGTGAAGTTTGAATATTGAGTTCAGTTTGTGATGTGTGGTTGATACATTTGACAGAGAAATAATGCAATTTTTTGATAGTTTACTTCGAAGTCGAATTGTCACATGCTCAAAATTTTAATGTAGTGAGAGTTTGATCGACCGATACTCACCTTTTATAATAGTCATAAAACTTTCCATTTTGTTTACTTTCATTCCAACTTTTAAAATGTTGATTTTAATGATATAAAAATATAGCAATTTTAGTCTTTACGAAGTTATTTTTTCGTATAATATTCACTTGCTCCAAGTTCATCATTAAATCATGTTTATATTAATATAGTTTGTCCATGTGCTTGTAGCCAATCCATAAATTTGTAAAAATCAAAATAATCTTTCAAGATAAAAATTATAGTTGTTTTTCTTCGTATTATTAATGTTTAAGAGTTATATTAAATGTGGTACATCTCAATATTTGAGTAATAATTTTATAGTCAGTTTTTGTTAAGTGATTGCGAGTTTTACGATTCTTCCTTTCCTCTCTAAAACTAAGAGAAATCAACAACGAGTCTTTGATATCCAAAATAAATATCATAGATACAATATAATTTTGAACTACTATAATATGTTGTGTTTGTGTTCATTTTTCTACTCTTTGTTTTTCATTTCAATTTTCTTTGTCTGTAATTGTTGATCCGATTTGAAGTTAGAAAATAAACCCAAACTATAAGTATAGAGATTAAAATAGTTAGAAAATTTGATACAAATTTAAATTAGGTATTTTTTATTGTTTCTTGTGGTGGTGAATATATACTAATATATGCTAAAGTATTTTAATAGGTGTTTTCATTTTGAATTCGGTGCTTATTTTTAAAAAAATATAGGCAAAGAGAAAAATAAATAAATAAAGAAAGAAAGAAACAAGAGTAGTTAAGATGGCATTTTCCAAAACATATATTTCTTAGATTATGTTAAGAAAAAAGTTAAATATTATTATTGAGACTTATTGTACGTAATGCAATGCATTATCGAAACAAAGTGTTTGGTTGTCAATTGCCATTTGCCAGAATTTATTCTTAAATAATATTTATTTGAAAATAAAATCATATAAAATTATTCTACTTTTTCCACAAAACTATGTTCAACAACAAGAAATAGACTTAATATTTTAGCTTTCAAGTGTGTGTATATATATATTAATATATATATATATATATACATATTGTTTTGATCTATACTCTCATCTTCTTTTTTGTATTTAGGATATTAAATTGGGGTCTTTTTACAAAATATAATAAAACGAAAAAAATATATACACCATATAAAATAATTTAAAAAATATAAAAAGTAGAAACCTAAATTTAAAAATTGGTGTGATTAATTGGCATTGAGCACTCTAGTTTAGTATTTAGAAAATGATCTTTATTGTTCAATCTAAACAATCAAATCTAAATCTAAATGGTTTTTTAATAATTTTTGGTTAAATTTGAGTAGTCAAATCTATCGTAAATGTTATATTTGACTATTTTATTATTTTTCTTTACTATTCTTTATATTTGTAAATAAAAAAGATCTTTTATATTTGATACACGAACAAAATAATAGTTTAAATTTTTTAAAAAGAAAATTGCAAAAGAATAAGTAAAAAAGAGGATGGAAAGAAAGGAAGAGGACAATAAAGAGGATAAAAAGAAATTACAAACTTAAAATATTTATAAAAAATGGCAAATGGGCCTTTTCTTTTTGTGACACAGATAGTGTATATTTTGTAGTTGGTTATATTTATAAAAATTAGCCTAAATTATATTAGTGAGTTTTTAAATATAAAACCTACCAAATAAATAAGAAAATACATTATGTGAAAATATATAACTTTTTTCTAAAATAATGTGATTTTAGAAACTATTGTCAAAATGGGGTTGGACTAAAACTATTGACAAAAATAGGATGATTTTGAGTCTCACTCCTTCTTTTCTAATTATTTATAATATATATTATGTGTGTATCACATGCTTTCTTTTTTATTATTTATATATATTATGTGTGGGTCTAAGTCCACCTAAAACCCATGAAATTTCTGGAGACATTTGCTACTCATTTGAGGGAATCTTTGGTCAAAAGGAAGAATTGAAGCTTTGAAGTCTTGAAACTCTCAACAATTGAAGATTTAAACTTAGAAAATCAAATTTTTCTTGAATTCTAAAAAACTGAAGCTCAAATAGACCTGTAACTACAACATCTTAAAGTTTGGAAATCATGAAATTCTAAGTTTTTAACTTGTATTCGAGAGAAAACATCAAGTGAGTAAATACTAGATATTGTATTCATAATATTTATCAATATATTAAGGTTCAATTCTACAAAATATATTTTTGTCGAAATCTCATGTGAACAATTACAAGATTTTTACTTTTTAAAAAACTTAAAACCTTAGTCATTATTACTATTATTATTCTTTAAATAATAAAAAAAAATATGTATGATAAAAGTAGGTGGCTATATATAAGATACAAATTTAAGTATGTAAGAGTTAGATGAGATAATAAAAAGTATTATTTATCAAATCAAAATGCAATACAATTTTGTTTAATGTATTTCTTAATAACATATTTTGTTAATATTTTTTTTTTAAATTTCTTGAAAACAGGACATGTATAATTTTTGTTAAGAAATAATAAATTAGGAAATTTGAATTTAATAAGAAAATTAAATATTGAGATATTTAATATATATATATATATAAATAAATAAATTAAAAAATTAAAATTAAAATTAAAATTGGAAAGTTGATATTAATTTTAATAAGTAAATATATTTGTAAAATTATATATATATATAAAATAAAAAACGGTATATAGTTTACTAATATATAAAAAATGAAAAAAAAAAAAAAAGAAGCATAGATTTACGAGTAAAATTTATATATAAAAAAAGAGGTGAAACCCAAAAATATCTTATTTTTACCCATAATTTTGTCCTAACACTATTTTATCTCTATTTTAGTAAAAAGTTCGAAAATATATAAGAAATAAACAAACATTTTAACTAATTTAGATAGATGTTGGCTTTTTCTCTCTTTTTCCGTCAACTTTATGTTGGTTCACATCAATATTTTAAAACACATACATTTTCTTAGTTCAAACTTTTGCTTCTTTTTTTTTTAATCTTTAATTTTGAGTTCTCCTTTAAAAGGAAAATTAACAATGTAATATTTCTTTACTTTTATATATATATATATATTATTTTAATATTGTAGTTTTAACTATCAACAAAAGTTGAAAAGGACCTTTGCCACAAAGAGATGACCTTATCTTATATGATGGGTGACATAAAATAGAATAATTACTATTCTACATAAAAGTATAAGTAATATAATTAGTAATTTTATAATTTTATAAATTTATTAGTAAAGAAAGAAAAGCAAAGTTGACCAATAGACTATTTTTTCCCTTTTTTTTGGTTGATTCATTATTTTCAAGATGGTGTTGAAGAAAAGACAAGCATTGAGTTGTTAAATTTTTAAGAGACACCTCACCACAAAATTGTCTCTTCTTCATTTTTTAATTATTTATTACACTAAAAGAAATATTTTTTTAAGAATACTCTATTTTAATAAAATAAATAAATAACTAATTATAATATTAAAAAAATATAATCAACCATAACTCATAAATATAACTCAACTAATACTAAAGTAGTGTTTGTAGTGTCAACTTTAAAGATAAATATTCGATTTTTCTAAAAAATATATATAAATGAAGCAAAGAGTTTTGTTTGCTGTATTTTCATAATTTCTCTAACTACATTTATATTTATTGGTTTGAGTACTAAAATATTGTATATGTATTAAAGAGATCATTAGTTTAAATCAAATGATATCCAATAAAAGAGGAGTGCATGTCTTAAAAAAAAAACTTTTACTTATAAAAAGCTTTATTTGAAAACCAAAATGGATAAATAAAACAAAGTAAGAGTGTTATGCTAAAGATTTTGAACATGTTAAATGCTAACTTTGTAAATTTTTATTGTAAGGAGGTGAAATTTTGGGAAATGTGCATGGTTATTTTATATAGATTAGATGTATACAACACGTTCTAACAATTATGAAAACGCGTAAATTCACTGACAGAGACACATAAATAACTTACAGAATTTGATAATAACTTAGTTCAATAATACATCACCAACAATGGTTTCAAAATTTATATTAAAAATGCATGGATAACAAGTTTTATTTTTAAATAGCAATAATAAACTAGCATTAGAGACTAGTTAGATTTATGATTCATTGGAAGTATAAGACCTAAAGTCGGACAACTGAAAGTACATAAACTAAAATTGAACAAAATTCAACGTATAAGGACCAAACTAATATTTTAATAATTCTTGTTTTATATTTTTTGAGTATCTAGGTCAATTTACGTGCACCTTTACTAATCTTACAAAACAACCCAACAAACTTTGCAATATCTAGAGGTTAAAAAAACTTGTAATATCAAATTTTAATTAGATAAATGACTACCGTAGATTAAAATTGTTCCCTCCCCCTATCAAACTTTGATTCTTTATTTACCACTTAGATCAAAATAGAGGAAAACATTTATTTTTAAAATGTGAGTGAGGATTCATAGTTGGTATCAACTAATCACTTGACCTCCAACAAGATTTAATCTTAGATTTATAGGATCGAGCATACATAGACTAAGAGTGTTCATTTGACAAACACCTAAAATAGATTTAAAAAAAAAAACGAGTTTATAGAAAAAGTTAGTTTAGGATAATACCATCTAAGGTAGTTTGAGAAAAATAAAATTTGAGCATTTTAATGGTTAATCTCTCCCCAATTTGTACGAGAAACTCCAATCCATCTTTGATCACCACTCCTACCAAAAATTTTATCAACATGAGAGCTAGAAGAAACTAGTAATATATTAACAAAAAGAGAAATTGAATATTATGGTGATACTTATTATTTTCATTTGTTGGTAATTTTGTTTGGAGTATATTTGTATGGAGATGGAGGTTGGAAAGGTTTTTGAAAGTATTTAATTTTTTCATACTTATTCATTTATTTAAATATGAATTCATATTTTGGAAGTATTTATTTGTTCTATTCGAATTGGAGTTCGAAGCCCATAAGGAGCTTCACATGCTTGTATCTCTCTCCCCTCTTATTGTACAATGGCACTGCTCGGATTCCTGATCGCAGATCTTTCACCGGCAAACATGTCTGCCCCGCGAAGTCATCTTTTCCAGATGTGTCGTAATCACGAACAATTATTTGTAGAAAAGCCAATTCAGGAGTGCTTATTGAGAAACTAAACTCCTCATTCCAAACAGGTACCCACTGGTCTTCAATGGGGATGGTTTTGTTCCTCGCTTTATCATTTTCAACCCCGACCATTTTGATCTGTAACCCATCTTACATACATGTTATACAATTACAATCGTTTATCTTCCACATTTGGGAATGTTGATTTTCTTTGGTTCGATTCTGTTTCTTACCTTAACGTATAAATCTGGAGGTGAATAGAAATCGAAATGTGTGCGACGGAAGTCCAAATTCCATCCTTCTCCCATGTATACCTTTATCTGTATGCATTACGATTGTCCAATAGTGAACTCATTTGCTTTAGACGAAATTATCAATGTGTTAGCAAACTGACCTTTAAACCATTTATCCTTGTCGCGGATAAGGATCTGGAATTAGATGGGTTATTCAGCAAGAATTCAGGTTTCTTAATGTAGCCACAACCATTATTGCCTCTGAACATTCCTTCCATGATCCACAAGTGTTTGTCATTTCTCTTCAATGTGTACAAAGGTACAAATTATTAGTTCCAGGTTGCTGAGATTTCTTGCCCTTAAATATTATGTTAAATTTGCATTCACCCACGAGCTTTAGTTTTTGGGTTAATAGGTGATTAGATGATATCGGAGCATATGCTCCCCAGAGCAGTTCTATATTCAAGCTCTTGCAATTAATATTCATTTCCACTTATTGGGTATTTTTCATATTTCAAGCTCACGAGTGAGGGAATGTTAATTACGAGATACTGCATTAAAATTAACTTCAACCTACTAGCTTAAGCTTTTGGGTTAATAAGCAATTTGAAACTTCCCCTAATCTCTCTTTCTCTCATTTTCGTATGTTATTTTTCTCCTCTTGGTTAAGATATTTGCTATAGGTTTTGCATCAACAACCCTTGAGTTAAACAAAACTTAGTTCTTCAACATATCTACTAGTTGCCAGTAAATTTGGATCAAATTCTATGCATATTTTTTCCCCTGCCCTTTGTCTTATCAATGGAATCTGGGTTTATACAGCTGTCTAAATTTTGTTCTTATGTATAACTTAGCGACAAAAATATAGAAGAGGAGTCTGAACTCAATACCTGCATGTTAAAAGCAACCATTTGAGCTCCATGATTCCAGGCAAGCATAGGATCGTAATTAGATGAGTCTACTCTTAAACCTTTTGGATACACTCTCAGCAAACTCTCCTGAGTAAAGCTAAGGCAAAATTTTATTGAATATCTCTTAAAAAAACATAAAAATACTGATACTCCATTTGTGATGTTGGATATGCATGGTTATCTCTTTTTTCATTGAGGTAAATAAGTACTAATTAGTATTAGTTTTTAAGATATAACTATAAGATGTTTAGTACTCTTCTTTTTCTCTTCATTGATAGGTCAAATGGTTAAGACATAAACAAGAGGTCAAAAGTTTGAATGTCCTACTTCTATATGTTGTGTTGAACTCAAAACAACTGGGAAAGCTAATAAAAAAAGTTAGAATAAGATTTTATACATTTTATATACAAGATGAAATTATAGCAAAATCTAATATGAAAGAATGTTTCGAGAAATGCTCTATTAAATGGATATAATGCATCTTCATTATTTCTTCTGTGATTGTATCTCACAATGCACTCCATTAAATGATAGTAGTTAGGATAATGTTAAAGGATATGGTTGTACCTGATAATTTCGTGTTTATATTTTGACACAACATCTACAAGTTCTCGCTCACTCAGACTAACTCTCGAAACTTTTTCTACATCATTAAAGAAGGTCTGGAGATCTGATCCACGTTTCATCTTCTTTGCACGAATAGCAATCAAACTTTCATATTCTGGAATAGCAATATCTTCATCTTTATCCAACATCTCCAGATACTCCTGCAAGTCAGAATGAGAACTGCATCAAGAATTCTACATCATGTTCACTTGTGGAAAGCAATTTCAGAAGTTAAGGAGATTATGTAACTGTGAATCTTTTCAGGTTTGTCTAAATGTTACAGATTTTGTTACATCATTATAAGTTACTTATTTTCATGAAAGATGTGTAAAATAATGATATGAACCTCATCTATATCGTCTTGAGAATTTGCACTCTGATCATCTGCTGGTGGTTTTTCCTTGGTTCTGCGCTCTGGTGGTTTGGTAGAAATCAGAATCTTTCCCTTAAGTAACTCTGGCGATGGAAATTGATGAACGTCTTCTCCACGTTTAGGAACATAGAGGATGTCCCTAAATGTTGAATTAAGCATCTGCACTTTATTACAGAGGTAAAAGAAGAATTCATGGTACTTAAAAGATAATGGAAGTCTTTGCTTTGGTCTGTTTGTCACTATTCTATTAGACTTCAAACTTTGAGATGGGTGTCTTCTCTATTTGGTTCTAAAACGTAGTCCCTAATTTAGCTCTCATTCTTTTTAAATTCACATGCACAATTTCTTTCTAAATCTAAATCATATTTAATCAATTAATTTTTATTTATTGGGGTGTTAATTGAAAAATTGACACAAATAACATAATAACACGTGAATTAACTCGAACAACGAGATAACAAACTTACAAACTTATTTAATTACAGGTGAACCTAAAAGGGTTGATGAGGTTTTTTCTTTACCCATCCAACTCAACTTATTCTTATACAAAACACACATCAGTTTGTAGTCTCAGAAATTGATGGAAAACCTGAGAGATGGATCAAAAGTACTGCCAAAAGCAAATCTTATTGTTGTGTTTGAAAACAAAATACCAATATGCTATGCAAGTTAATACAAAACTCATACATAAAAAATGTATTTTTCACATTTTCGTATTTTCATTTCTTTAGACAAACATTTTCTTTTCTTTTTTCTTAGTTTGGATTTGGTTTTCAAATTATTGTTGGTAGTTGTAAATTAGAAAAATCAACCATGAAAGGAAATGAAGTAGTGTAAGAAAAAGTTATTTTTTATTAAATTAGTGTGATTTAGTTACAAGGACCCAATTAAGCTTACCAATTCAATTATTTTCCTATTGATATTTAATTTTTAACACTATTAGATAATTATTTTTCAAAAAATATATAGGATTGAAATTGAATTTATTCTTAAGATAAAATATTGCAAGAAGTGAACTAAATTTATCTAAATTCTATCAATAATATATATTAATGTACCAATAGAAGGTGTATCATCCATAAAATAAACAATAACTTTTTTAAAATCTAATTATTTGATTAAAAAAAAGGGTAAGGAAATTAAATCTCATAAGGAATAAAACAAAAGAAAAGAAAACAACTGTTGAGATTTGTAAACATGCAGTTAGGGAATGTGATTGGTCTTCAGAAATGCTGAATTCAAAAGGCTGGTAATATCAACTTTTAGTAAAGTGCAAAAATAAAAAGTGATTCTTGATGAAACTAAACCTAACAAAACAGTAAGCTCTCTATTGCTCACCTCGGCCACATCTTGTCGAAGATCATGAGTGAGATGGTCCTCAAAAGTTATCACTACAGGATACTCAGAAGCTGTAAAGGCATGATCTTTAATTGCTTTTAGGCATTTGTTGAGTTCCACAGGAGCTGTAAGTGTCCTACACCTCCATACATATTCAGTTACTAAATGCACAAGTTTATGGATAAGCAAACTTTATAAGTGTAGACGGCCATGAAAAATATGTTCAAGCCCCTCTCCAATTCAATTCATATTCATTTGCACTTGTTGGGTTTTCTTCATTCAATGTATTAGAAAATTCTTATGGAAGTAGTGCTTTTAAGTTGAACCCTTTTCGTATTAACACTTTAATATAGTTAAATATGACTTTTGATATAGTGTGGAAACTTTTAGGTCATACCCTCCATGACGAACATGAATGCCATCTTTCTTGGAATTAGGCCATAAATCAAGCTCAATTGCTCTTACTCCTTTCTTTAGAGCCCTTATGATAGGAGTCTCACTGGAGTCACTACTGAGTTGATTTCCTGTTAAGTAGGAGTTGTGGCCAGTAAATATGTAATAGTGAGACAATGGAGCTGTCATGTCCTGATTATCCTGCATCCATCAGTAAGAACATCATAGCTTTTTTTTTTTTAAAAAAATTATTCTAGATTCCTTTGTGAAAAATTGAGTGAAATGTTAATTGGTAGAAGTGGTAGTTACACTTCTTTGGTTAATCTACATCTTTGTCCTTAGTAAACAGTTTTTGAATAGTCTAGGATATTATAAAATGTCATTTGGATCAAGAAGATCATGATATAGAATATGAAACTTTTCTTAATAGATATGGTCAAGTAAAAGAATTACTTTCTGATAAAAGTTCAAGACTATTTTGTCAACCAATTGTCTAGGAAATTGACTTTGTAAAAAAGAAGAGGTAGAAATATCAGAACTTGACCCAGACTAAGGTTAAAAAAACTACTTTGTTTGACAAATCTCTCAAACAAAAAAAATTCTTTTGAAAAACAATGACTAGTATTCAAGATATGTTCTCAAACAGAAAATCATAACTTATTATCTATATTCTTTTCAAAGCAAGGTTCTGCTTTTCTTTTTAAAATTGGTTTTAAGAAATTTGACATCTATTGCTTGAAAAGTATAATAATATTATTGTTCATACTGAACTCACTCTTCATAAACATAAAATCTGTGTTGTAGCAAAACAATATTGTTTATGACAAAAACAGTGATGATAGTCAAGTATATATTATAATTAATTTCTATGTCTGAATGATGCTGTGGTTTTAAGAATGGTGTGACATTGCACATATTGTAGATTGGTTTGAAAAGTAAAGAGAGGAAAGAGAGAGAACCCCATGGGAGGGAGAGAGAGCATGATTAAGGTCTTGATCAAGAAGATAACTGAAGAATTCTTCTAGATGAAGGCCTCTTCTCTGAAAGAAATTGAGGTGCTTGAAATTGTTGAAGATGGCCTGGGCTTTTTTTCTACCTTCTCCTTGAACATCTTTCAAAAACTTCTGCAATTGCTCAATGTTCATTGTGCCATTCTCTGAGTATTCATCAAACATCATCTTCACATCTTCTGGTGCTTCAGATACATTTGCCCTGAATCTTCTTCTGAAAAAGAAGCAGACTTTAAAACTGTGCTTCATTCTTTTCAATGACACAGAACAGACACACCAAATCTGCACTTTCTTTGTATCATTTTCTTCCGTTTATCCTATTGTAATATACGAGAGAGAGAAGAAAGGAGAGGGCGAGCTTCACTTTCACTCCCTAAAGAATGGCGTCCAGCCAAAGTTGGAATCCCGTGTTCATCGCTAGAGGTTCCTTTCTTAGAGAGAGCAACTGTGGAACTAGCGTAGAAGTTGCTTTTACTCTAAGAAAGAGAACTGCGATTCCAAATCTAGCAACCTAGTTTACATTGTAGGAATAGCCTGTCGCTAGAATTTTGGATGTTTGATTGAACCGTTTAAATCCTAAATGTGGGTAATGTTTGAACATTAAAGGGTTTGATTCTTTTGTCTTTTTTATCTTTATATTTGATTTTTTTAACGTTAAGAGGTCTGATTCTTTACAGCAAACTGTTATCTCAGCTATTGAGTAAAGTGATTTGATCAGCTGGATTCATTAGGAAGGAAAGATATCAAAGAAATTCACAATTCTGTTCATATATCCATTTATTCTCTTGGCTCTACTTTGCTTTACAAGAATAATCACTCTCTTTAGGAAGAAGGAATCTGATTTTGTAGTATTACAGTGGCATCAAAAGAAGGAGAGGGGAAAAAGGGGAGAGAGAAAAAGTAGAAGACACCATATTCGATGCTTCACCCCTATCCTATGAAAAATGTAAGAATACAACCCATTCTGGTCAAAGAACAACAACAGTTTCCCCCACGGACAATGGTTGAAAGGAAAAGTTCACTCCTCTGAGATGATTGCTAAAGAAAAAGAAATTGTTTTCTCAGGAAAACTCAAAACGCATTAGAAGCTTTACAGAACTGTACTTCGATCCTTTACGGTCAAAAAGAGGAACAGCATGGATGCCTGGCTTCACTTCAGAAACAGGAAGACAGTTTTGTCCTCCGAAAACATCCTTATCTGATATGTTGTAACTATACACGTCGATTCGAAGTAAAGCCAATTCAGGAATGGTCAAAGGAAATGTGAACTCTTCATTCCAAACAGGGCTCCAAGTCTCTTCTTTGATCTCTGTTTTCTTTATTAGCTCATCAGCTGGGGCTCCTGCAATTCCAATCTGCATAGAATTCAATAAACTCTCAGTTCTGGTAACATTATTTTCCAGAGCAATGGGCTTGGATTAGCTGGATTGCCATTCACTTGAAACGTACCTTTGTGTAGAAGTCAGGTGGAGAATATAAATGAAAGTGGGTGTTTTCAAAATCCAAATTCCAGCCAACACCCATGTAGACTTTCACCTGGCATTTGCATGATAGTGTTTTTGAGAGCATGTCCAGCAAAACATCATACAAGATCTAGTTTGGCAAACCACTACCTTCAAAGTTCTTTTAACTGGCAAATTTGCAGTAGGATCAAACACCTTGCCATGGGCATCAACTGTGAGTAGAAAATCAGGTTTTTTCACATAACCACAACCTCCGTTAGATCGAAACATCCCACGCATTAAGCTGAGAGACTTTCCATGTCCCTGCAATGATCCAACTAAGTTGATTTTTTAAAAAAGAAAAGCACAGTATTGTCATTTGATCCCAGAAAAAAAAAAAAGAAAAGAAAATACCTGCATATTGAAAGCAACCATCTGGGCCCCATGTAACCAAGCATTTTGTGGCTTGTAGTTGGACGAGTTTACCCGAGTTCCCTTTGGATATATCCTTAACATGTTTTTCTGAGTGAATCTGGAACCAAGAACAAGGCAAGATGGGTATCAGTTCGAAAAATCATTGTAAAAAAGAGTAGTGAATAATTGGGGAATGAAGCTTTGGATTTCACAATGTGCTGCTCGAGTAAATTGAAGTCTATGTTATTATTACCTAATAACATCCTTTCCATGAGCTTTAGTTGCCTTTTTGAGTGCCTTTTCACTCAAGCTAAGGCGTCTAACTTTGTCAGCTCCAACTTTTAGAGCTTCCTTCAAACCTCCTTTCGGTTTTCCAGCATGAATGGCGATAAGACGTTTGTATTCCGATACACCTGTAGTGTAAGATTCGTAATCACTGTCATCACTCTCGCTGGATTCACTCTCACTCTGCAACCCAACGAAGTTGTATACTCCATCAAGATACTGGAACCAGAAAATGACTAGAAAAACACAGCTAAAATGTGGTAAAATTTCGAGCAGACCGTATCAACCCCATCTTCATCATCAGTCTCATCATCACTGAAAGAATTCTCCCCTTTCACATTTTTGGATTTGAGGTATTCTTTAGGGGGTTTTGTTGAAATGATGATCCGATACTTCAATTCTTCAGGAGAAGGGAATTCTTGTAGATATTCTGCTTCAGGAAAGAACAGCATATCTCCAAATGTTTCCTTTATGTACTGCAAACAAAAAACAATCATTTTCACCATTACTGTGAACAAAAAATTTCACTCTCCTAGAAATTTAAGGTAACAGCATATATGATACCTCTGCGGCTTTAGCTTGAAGATCAGGAGTAAGGTGATCTTCTAGAGTAATTATGACAGGATATGGAGATGCTATGAAAGCATTCTCTTTAATAGATTTCAAACATCTAACAAATTCCACAGGTGTTGTCAAAGTCCTAAATCAAAAAATTTACAAATTCAACTTCAGTCAGAAAAACTTCATTAATCTCCCTCCACATATTTCTCTCAATTATCAACAATTCCACCTTCCATGAAGAACATCTATTTCATCTTCTTCAGAATTTGGCCACAAATCAAGCTCCACAACTCGCACGCCGCTCTTCAGTGCATTTATAATTGGAACATCACTAGAATCACTACTCAATTGATTCCCAGTCAAGTATGTGTTGTGACTAGTGTAAATATAATAATGAGACAATGGAGCTCTCATATCCTGATGAACCTGTAAGTTGATTCAAACACTAACATATCTAAGAATTTGTAATTAAAAAAATCTCATATATTTCAAATCTATATTGCGGGGAAAAATCCTCATCAATCTGAAGAACAAGACCCAGAAACCAAATCTTCAAGAAATGAGAGAAACTAATTCCTCACCTGATCTGAAATTGAGGGATTCAGATCCATAGAGAAGAGATAGTAATAGAAATCATCAAGAGTGAGACAATGTTTCGTGAGTTTGGTGATCACGTGATGTCGTCGCTGAAGCACGTGTTCAACAATCCGTTGAGCATCGGCCAGTGACGCCGTCTGATCTCCTTGAAACTCAACGAGAAACGATCGGAGGTGCTCGGCGGTCATATTGGCGGCAACACCGCCAGCATATTTGACAAACGCCTCCTTCACGTCAGGTGGTGGCTCTTCTTTAGACATCTTAAACCTTCTAATGAAACAGAGACAAACTCTGTAATTTCCCATAGAAAAAGAAAAGGAATTGAAAGAGAAAGGGAGAGAATTGGAATGAAAATGAGAAATGGGTTGGTTTGTATTGGTTTGAAATATGTTTATATATGCAAAAGGAAAAGTTTTTGGTCTTCATTTTTGGAACAACTCAGCCACCAGGAAGGCAGCCATGGGTTGAGAAGATCAAAGAGTTTGAGTTTAGACTCTTTCTTTTTATGTTATTGGAGCACTTTTTTCTTCTTTTCTTCCAATATATTCCTTATAAAAGCTAGGAATTTGGGTGCTTTTCTCTTACCATCAGATCAGATTCTACTGTTTCTCCCTCCCAATTTCTCCAAACATACACTCCCTTTTTGCCTTGGGGAAACTAATACTATAGTTTTTCAATTCTAGTTTTAATTTGGTCCCTATAGTTTGGTTTGAATTGGATTCTTTGTGGTTTAGAAAAGTGTTCCTTGGCTCTTTGTGATGTGAAACTTTCTTTTAATTTGGTCAAATGTTCTTAGGGAGATTGATGGAGAGAAATAAGAGAGAGAAACAAATGAGAAAGTGTGGGAGGAAAGGAGGGAGATCATGTGTACAATGATCTACATCTATGTTATATATAAAAGATGACTACATGGAGAGAATCTTTAGATCTATATTAATTCATCTTGTGTCATTCATTACAACTATTCATGTCAAACAAGTTAGATATATGTATTCTTTCATATATAGGTATGATCTAGGCTTTACATACATAAACATCACCATCTAACAATGAAGATATGTTTGAATAGATAGTCATATCATTGTTGATTACATGACAAAGTGGTACTCTTTTCGTGTTGGGTGTAAGGTTACGTTAATCATAGCTATGAAAGATGATCGCAATCTAACATTGAAATTGTTTGTGCACATAGTAACCTATTTACTACACAACATGATTACTCAAATCGAAGTGATCATATACAATAAAGTGATGTTTTATTTTAATGTGATTTTTAGCATAGATATGAAAATTGAAACATCATGATTGGATGATGGAGATTAAAATCTCTTAAAATTTTACTGTGTCTAACATTTTTAACAATGAGAACTTTTGAAATTATTTGATATATAAACCATAATCTTTAAAAAAAATTTGTGTCCTAACATAAAAATATAAAAATATTATAAATTTTACGTGCATAGTATGTTTTATGAATTAGTAATTATGAAAATTTATTCGAATGAACTAAAGTTTTACTTTTGAAAATCTTAAATGCTAACATGCATCTTGCTTTCACTTTGTCTAGATGATTATATTTTACATTTGTTCATCAATTTTGAAAATGTTTATTTTAGTTTTTAAACTTTTGAATGATATGATTTCGATTTTCATCAATATTTTGTCATCCATGGTTTATATGAATCTAGTTTGACAACGGTCTTTCCCCTATTTACAATTGAAAGTTTGAAATCATATAATAAAAAGAGGGTATGCATATTATTGCACAGAGTTTTTGGAGCTTTTACGAAGTTTTGAAGGTTCTAAACTTTGCTCTAAATTTGAAACTTCAATTTTCAAGTCGGGTTAAAATAATAATATCAGAGAACAAACATCAATTTTATAGTCACCTTTCTTTTTGCAACAAGGTAGTAAAAAGAAGAAGAAATAGTTATAAATATAGTAATTAGATTCAAAATATTAACATATATAATAATATTTTCTAAAAAATGAAATAGAAGTAAAATTTTCAAAGTCTATCTATCATAGAAGTCCATAATTGATAGATCATGTTTAAAATTTATTTTCTACTTATTGTAATTAAGATTAAAACAAAGAGAGGTATTTTGAAACCTTGTTAGGACTTATTGACCCATCCCATTTTGTATAATAGTCCTAAAGTGTGTATTCGTAACACCAACAAAATTAAGATAATTTTGTTGAATGATTTATAATTAAATTAATTGAAATTGAAAGGTGTAAATATGTCTGTGTGCATGTATATTTAATTAAATGTTTTGAAATTTGAAAAGCGTAAATATTTTGTCACATATTCTATTTTTGATAATTTCTCTTATTTTTTATTATTATTTGGGGTTATTTATTGAGATTTTGGAATGCATGAAAATTAAAAAGAAAAAAAAGTTATCACCGCTTATCTCGATCGAGTCCGCCTTTGACGAGCCTTTGCCAAGCTTTTGTGTGCGTAGGTGATCAGTTTAGTGAGTTTGATGAGTATTTTGAGTCTTTATTGTTGGTTTTTTTAATACTCATTAAAAAATTGAGATAATATGATTAGTAATAACTTCGATTTGGACTATCACAAATTCAAAACATTAGAGTATAGTTATTTTTTAAAATAATTATATTTATAAATATAGTAAAAATATATTTTAAGTTTTATTTTTGCTCAAGAAAAATGTGGGTTTTTTTTTTTTTTGTCTGATGGTTAGAAAATTTCAAATTTGGATAAATGTTTAGTAATAAGGTCAATCATTTTAGTTATTGGTTAGGAGAAAATAAATTAAATAACAATAAAGGGAAGTTGTCAAACAAAATTGTAAATTATTAAGAAATATTAATAATATGAAAAAGGTTCTTAAAAAGTATCTTATGGTCAATTATTTGGAAAGTAAGAAGTTTCTTGTTTGTAGTAATAATACATCACATCTAATTGTGTGAAAAGCAAATACATACATTATTTTAGTATATTGTTTTTCAAATATAACATAACAATTATAAAAAATTAAGATTTGAATGTGGTAGGAAACTTATAAATGTTTGACTCTTGAATTTTATGTTCAAATTGTTTGCTTGCTTTTTTTTTTTTCTTTAATTTTTTACTATTTTGTCAAAGATAAGGTGAGAACAAACAAATAAAAACAAAAACAATTATTTGTTTATTTATGAAAGTTTTAGTTAATTTATTTGGAAAGAAATAGTGTTTGCATATAGCACTATTTCTTCACTAAATTTTTCTCATTTTGAACTTATCTTAAAACAATTCATAGCACTCAATCTTCTAACCAAAAACGAAAAATATAATTATTGCTCATTCATATATATCTCTCAAGCTCATTTTTTTGGGACAAAATATCAAAATAACATTTATTTTAACAAATAACATTTGTAATTTTTTTCTTTACTTTTATTAACAAGTAGTTTAGAAAAAAATGAAACTATTTATAAAAAATACTTGAATGAATTAAGGAGAGTTGGATGAATTTTACTATATATTTTTTTAGTAACCATGCATTTCTTCTCTTCAAACAATGTGAAAGTTTCATAATCTTTTTACAATAATGCTAATGACTTCAAATAGTAATTATATATATTTAATATCTTTTCACATTTATAATTAATTATATTTTAAAAAGAAATTAGTTGTGGAAAAATTATAATCTATTTCTAGAAGCCATTTTTTTCAATCGAAATGAATGACAAAGTCAGTTTTACATTAAATGTCTTATCCTAATTTTTTTTAGTAACAAAAACTAAGCTATTACGTATTTAAAAGAATATATATAGGTATAAATTAAAGTTTATCGAAAAAATTTGAAATTTGAAAACACTGTACTTAAAAAATTCGTAAGTGTTTTACATAAAGTTTGTATCCACAAATTGAGTTTCTCACTTTCATATATTTTGAAACTATAATTTTGTTTTTCAAACAAATGTTATGGCCTAACCATATAATTAATAGTTAATCATTAATTAATTTGATTATACATGTGACTAAACTAAAAAAATTACCAAAGAGTAGACTATTCAAATTTACAAATAACAAAAACTATTGACATTTACTTTTTTCAATTATGCTAGTGTGTTCACGATAAAAAAAAAAAAATACACGAATGGATTAATTAAAACAAAAAGGTTAAATCATTTGTCATTTAACAAAATTTGTTCAACTTGCATTCTAATTATTCTAATGCTTCCATTGTCATTTTAATGACTAAATAATTAAGTTAAGGAATTCATTCCCCAAAAGAATAAAGTGATTTAAACTTCCAAAAAAAAAAAAAAACAAGAAAAGAAAAAAGTATGTAGAGTGGGAAACCAAAATAAAATATTGTAATATTGAGAAAGAAATAAAAAATATAAAACTACAAGTGACCTCAAGAGAGAAGATGCCATCTTTATCAAGAATAATAAATATTTTGGACAAATGTATTAGTCTCATAGCTTCATATTTAAGGTTCGTTCTTACTTTGGTTTTTATTTTTAAATCTTTTCATCTACCATTTATTACATATGGTTTTTTCAATCAAATCCTTATTTGGAGTGATGTTCTGAGTTTACATTATATTATATTTGTTATCTCAACAATATTTTAAATGTAACAAGTTGGGTTAATGGAGGAAATTTTAATCACAAGTTCACACAAAAGTGATTGAGGTGACGAGTTGGAGTATCATTATAGAGAAATGATACGAGAGAAAGAAACTCAGTTTGATATGTTCTTCGTGTTGAGTTTTGGTAAAATATTTGAAGATCTATATCCTATCTATGAAAGTTGATTATGATTAGTTTCTTCATTGAAAAGAAATACAAATGAGTTTTTAATTACTTCCAAAAGAAATACAAAGTTATGATTAATTCCTTTTTGTATTCACTTGTTGGGAGTGGAAAAAAAGGTGTGAAAGGGTATAAAAACGATATAAAAATGTTAGGCCAACGGCATATAAAATTTGATTGTACTTGAAAGATTAGTTCCCCACATGTTGCAGATGGAGGAAGGTACAAAATTTTTGAATCATGTGGTGTTCTTAATGTTGTGTTTTCTAAGTTGGAGGTGATTGAAGTGAAGAAGATGAATGAAGATAAAAGACACTCAAACTCATCTTATCACTTTTCACTTCTTACAAACACATATAGAGCCAAACTTGATGTACGGAAAGAAAACTTTAGATTTTGTTGAAGCTACTAGCAAACTTCTAATAGAGAGAAAAGAAGATTGAAAAGTGAAGGACGTACTTCAAAAGAGAACTCAACATTGGTAGCTAGCAATTAGAAGAAGAAGAAAAGAGTTCATGCATAAAAGAGGTTAAGAATGCATACAATTTGTGAGCATATAAAAAATGATTGTCTTAACAGAGTAGGTAGCCAAAGGATCTAGGTTGGATGCTAAGACCATCTATCAAGGAAGACAACAAATTGTTCTCTCGAAGAAAGATAGAATCCATCCTCATATGGTATATTTGTTTTACCATGAACGAGGATGTGATGTTAAAAGTTCTATAAATTTGGACACAGAGCATTGACTAAACAAATATGCAAGATAAGTCATGATACTTGTATATCAATGGTTGAAGAACTTTCAAGTGAGCAAAGTAGGTGAAAGTTACAACATCAAACTCAATAGGGTTTATCGACATGTGTCGAAAAAGTTTTAAAATCTTGAAGAGTGTTATTTTAAGTGGTCATACTCTTTATGATGGAAATAGGTTATAGTCCTATTAGTTGAGATTTATGGCTGTTTTGAGCAGTAGAATCAATCAGAGCGGTTGAAACTCACTCCTAGTCTTTTTATCTATAGGAACTCATTATTTTCATTTTTCTTTTAGATTTGAGATTCATCTCTTCAAATATTTAGCCAAAACCCAACATAATACTACACTCTGATGCTCGAGTGTATATTTAGATTGAAATGATGCTGAGTTTGAGCTAGCTAGAGTGATATTATGCTCATTGGTAGCGGAAAGTAGGTCCAATATTTATAGTATTTTGAATTATATTGTATTAGGTTAGATTTGTACTCAACACCCTATCCCTATCGTGTTTAATGTTCATTTATATATCGGAAGAATTGAACACTTTAATTTTGAGTTTAGGACAAATTATCTTTCCAACTTATTAAAAATATTTTTTATATCAATCTTTTGTAAAACAATTTCTACAACATCATTCTTTAATCATTTATTTGGAAGAAAATTATATTTAATTTATTTAGAAATAATTAATACATTGAAAATAAAGTGTAAATGTTTTTTTGTTAAGTTTTCTTAATTTTGAAATATTTACGTGAGTTTTTAGTTTACAAAATATTAATTTTTTATATTTTATTTTTATTAGGACCATTTTTAAAAATAATAAAATAAATTAAAATATTTACAAGATACAATAAAATTTTAGATTCTATCAGCGTAAAAACTAATAAACTTCTATTATTGTTTATGAATGTCAGTCATTTTTAGATTTGATATACAACTTATACTATCTTAAAATCAAACACAGTACCTCTTTTTAGATCATCAATCTATTTGAGATTTTGTGATTTTTTTAACGTGAGATAATTTCATGAAAAGTATTAAAATAAAAAGAAAAATGAATGAACCTGTTTTTTTTCTTTTTTTGGTTCTATGTATGAACATGTTTTTGAATTGAAATTCTTTTGCTGCCTATTCCTAAAATTTATGGTTAATTTATTCGAGATTCTTTATTTTCAAAGTAAATAAAAGAAAAATAACCCACTTATTTATTAAATATATTTATTTTGGGGTTTAAATCGTATCACCTCAAAGTTTTTTTTTTTTTTTTTTTCGTTTCATTTTCTAAAAAATTTATCACGTGTATTTAATTTAAAATATGAATAATGAAAAGTAACCTTGAAAATAAATCAAAATAAATTTGAAAAGACAGAACCCAAATCAAATATGGAATATTATGTCAAAAGGAACTGAAGGGGATATCACATTTGATTTCATTGATATAATTATGTTATACATCTTTATACCTGTCACTTGAAGTATTTCTATTCCATCTTTATACTTTCCTTTTTTCTTTTGGGTATAAATTTTGATTTCATTCAGTGTTTTGGTGATTTCATTGATATTTAAGTTAAATGTTTTAAGAAGTTAGTGGAGGCATTTATATTCTATATCCTCACATTAACATAATATTCACCCTTCTTCTTCACTATATGTAGTTACTTTCTCACTGAGACAATCCAACTATTGAATAGTTGTCTAAGTCGATTTTAAAATAGTTTACGACCGGGAAAAGCTTAATTTACTTAACTCAAATCACAAGAATTGAGTTGGGTTAGTTTTTTTTAAAAAAATAGTATATTTTGTTTTATTTGTACGTGAATAAAATTAAAGTTCAACTTAACTTAAACTCAATTAATTTAGTGTTTGTATATAAATGTGTGTATTTTTAGGATTTCTTTTCCTCTATCAACACCGTCCTTCCTCGCTCTCTAAAACATCTATCTCTTACACTTCACAATCAATTCAAAGTTTGAACTTCATTAAGTGATAATAACAATCACTGCATGTTTCTATCCTTTCATATATCCAACATTTCTTTCATGTTTTATCCATTTTACTCTTTCTTTAGTCCAAACTAAAATATAATTTTGATGGTTGACTCTTTGCCACATGACCGACTCAAATTTTATGGTTGGTCGGTCATAAATGACCTCTAACTTTCAATCCATCCTAAACCAAAATTGGGAGAGTCGGGTTGCCTACTACTCAACCAACTTGAATTTTTATGTTGATCAATATAATGATAATTAGTCTAGCTAACTTTATTTACGTCAAAATTGTGAGGATTGATTTTTATGTTCCCTTGGATTGGTCCAAAAACATCCCTTGCAAAACTAACCTCATCCAACCTTATATACTACAACCCTATAACTAATAGTTTAGATTGAGCTTATCCCAAGCTCTTTGCTCATTCGATAGACTGATCAGAGTCTCTACAATAGTATGATATTGTTCACTTTCGGTATACACTCTCATGACTTTGTTTTTAGTATCATCCCAAAAGAGATAGATGTTCTCACTTGTATATCTAAGCTCATCTTTTTATCTAACCAATGTAGAACTTTGGTCAGATTCACACAAAGTATTAGACATATTTTTTTTGCGTAAAATTACTTTAATTAAATCACTATAGCATAAACACTACTCTCCTCGATAATCTAAAGTGGAACAAAAAAAAACATACATAACTTCTACTTTGAGGCTCTTTGTGCAGCCATTTCTTCCTCCTACATCGCCTTCCTCCTCTACTTTTGCTGCAGCCAACTATAAATGATATCACTACCACCACGGTTGAGTGAGCACGGAGGGACTGACGAAACCGAGGCAGCTGACTTCTCAAGGAACTGCATCTGCTTCTCGTCCGCAATGCAAAGCAAGGAATCAGTACATACTTCTAAAGCCGATGGCGGCGGGGTTGGCTTGAAGTCCTGAAGCTTTGAGTATTCTGTGATGAGGTGAAACATGTAAGAATAGACTGTATCCATGCTCAAGTTCTCCATGAATTTCTGTCCCTGCCGTCCTATAGTCTCGGCCTGTTTTCAACGAATCCTTCTTTAGAACGTATGGAAGAGAAAAGTTAACATATTCCATGGGCAGATTTGGTTCATGATTTTAATATATTGCTGTAAGTTTGTTATACATGAAAGCAGCATTTTCCTTTCATTGTTCATATCGAATTTATGAACCAAACATATTTCAGCGGCTTAAACTTTTAGAGTTAATATATAATAAATTGTAAAATTTGGTACTCAGAGTAAAGGTAGCTTTCATAAGTTAGTCAAATTAACATCATACACCTTCGAGTTCAGTGTTGAGAAACAAAAACAATCACCAACTTCCAAATTCACAGGTTCAAACAAACCTATATTCTTCTCTATATGGAACTGTTGTAGGAAGAAGAGAGATTTTATAGTAATAAACATGAACCAAGAAAAAGAATTACGATAAGGAAGTTAAGAATTATATACCTCAGGGAAATGAGTATTTCCCCAGTCAACAGCATGCTTAATAGACTCACACATGTTAGTGAAGGGGATGGGCCAATAGTTCTTCAAAGGATCAAGACCACGGCTGAAGAAATCTTCATATTGAGGTGAAATAATCAAAGACATTGAACCACATGAAAGAATGTACTTCAAGCTCACAGACCAAGCAAACCCTTCGGCATAGATTTTATACCTGCAGAGACAGATAGAGACGGTGGCCTCAGCTAGCCAGTTAACACACAACAATAATAAAGGTATAAACGTGAGTTGTTTAAGACTGACTTAAGTCCGTGGGCCAAACCTCCTTTGAGGAGTTTAGGGTTTGGTTTTGTTTGCTCTTATTAGACCATGAACCGAACCAACTATTCTAATCAATTCCTTCTAATCAAACCAATCAATTTGATTTAATTTTCTTGATTCAGGTTGCCATAATTTTTTATTACCTATTTTCAGCCCTAAATTAAATTAAGCATTCAAACATTGGAGTAATTTGAGCTAAATAAATGTTGGTTTTTACCCTCTTTTTTCTATGAGGTAATTGATTTTCTTGTTTGGTCCGGTTTATTTTGGTTTTACAAAACATAAACCAAGCCAACCAATTCCATTCAATTAAAATCTCAAGTTCGGATCCGCAAAGGAAAGAGCCATCCTCACCGGTGGTTGCATTGGTTGGATAGCTTAGACTGCTCATAACCATCTTTTGCTTCTTGTGCCCAGTCCTGCCATGAAGCACATTGAGTTTTCCCAGCTCAACAACAAGTGATTTGCGTATAATACAAAAGAAATTCATAGAAAGAAAGAAAGAGCTTTGAGGATTCCAGATTGAACCTGACGCATGATCTGAGCTCCCCACATTCTTGAGTGATTGCATTTCAGCAACTCTTCACGAGCAGGTGAATCAACATCTGGATTTCCCTTCCAATAAGCTCGAGGAAATTTGTTGAACCAACTTAAATTTTTCGACCCTTTCTTTATATCTTCAAACTCTTCCCTCCATGATCTTAAGTTCACTTCTGGCCTGCATAACATCCCCACATCCATTGATGAAAAATATAACATAATTAGTTTCCTAATCCTCATCACATAACATACAACTGTTGGAAGAAAAATGAAAGCCAAGACTTTAGGTGAAAAAGTTGCAATTCAAGGATGGGACAGAACAAACTATGAAAGCAGAGAAGGGATCTTAATTCGATGCCATACATACCATCCCCAGAAAGACCAATCAGGAAAAGGAATGTCGAAGTGAGCCTCCGTCGTGCAATACCGAAACAGAGGCAGCGGCATGGCCTTATTCTCAGTCCGATTGATACTCGGTTTATCCATACAATCAAACATCATATCCACATCCGGCACCATTCCAGGGTACCTTCTAAGCATTTGAACCAAACCCCAGATCGTGAAAATCGCCCTGCTCTGCACACAAGCATAGTACATATCAACATAAAGCCTACCTTCCACGATCACTACACGAAACGCCGCAAATTTCTGAGATTCTTCCAACTGGGTCATCGAGATTCGAGTACGAGCCCAAGGATCCAGATCGTGATGAATCCACCGGAAGAATTCAGGACATTTGGGAGCTGATACAGCGGAATGGAAAGGGAATTTAGTGGCATTGTTGGTGGCATAGCGACAGGTGAGGTAAGAACAGTGGATGATCTTAACAGCTCTGGCATGGCGAGTCTCATCACTGAATGTCTTGGGAGGGAACAAATGCCATGGAGTTGGATCCAAGTTGTGACCAGCAACAGTTTTGGTTTGAGCAGCGAAATCATCTACCTGAAAGTGGGCAAAGAAATAGGAAATAGAACTAAGTAAGTATAAGAAAATGGTGTCTAAGAAATGCAGCAATGAAGAAATAGAGTTATAGAGACCTTGTAACAAAGGAGGAAAGTGAGGGAGAGGAAGCAGATGGCGACGACGGAGGGGAGGAGGTGGGAGGGAGGTCTGGGTGCCGGAGCCATGGGGGAAATGTGAAGATTTGCATTTCTGAAAGAGAGAAGAGGGAATTGGGAAAATGCCTAATTTGGAAAGAAGACTATTTTAGAGGCTCACATTATGGTTTGTGTCCGTTTTTTCGGTTGAGATTTGTCTTTCTCTTTGTCTTTTCTCTAAGTTTTTCTTAAAATTTTCACTTTTGTTTTTAAGCTTTTCAGATGTATATATTATATGTCTTTTAATCCTTCACATCATTTTCTTCTCTACGTTTAATAATACAAGAATCAAAAAATTGATTTTTTTTTTTTTTTAGCTTTAAAACAAGAGTAAGATAGTCTAGATGACAAAAGGATTGTGATTATATGATGAAACACTGACAAGTAAATCGCTAGTTTTAGATATTAAATATCTATCCTAATTATTAGGGAAGGATTTGTTCCAATTGACAAAGAAATTAATATTGAACTTATTGCATACAAAGCATATCCAATCACACCTTTCCCAATTGGAGACTTGAAAGGGGCAGCATAAGTACTCTCTTAAGAAGTAAAATTGTAACCGTATTTTAAAAAGTAAAGATACATTTCAAAAAGCTTGTTTGGAGTAATTATGTAGATTAGTAGATAGTTTTCTAAATGTTACTTTAATTGAAGAAAATTATGAACCAATGACATTGATGTCCATAAATGATCCTAATAAATACATCTGTCCTTTTCATCAATCATTTTATCCTTCTCATTGATCATTAAAATCAATTGATGCTAAAAAAAAAAAAGATATGATAAATATGAAATTTCAATTTTAATACTAAAAAGGGTTAAGAGGTTCTAATTTCGATGGTGTAATTACCAGCTATTGGTAGAAAGAAAAAGTAACACACAAATGTTTATCCAATAATACCATTTATAACTTCCAACTTTTCTTTAAAGTTCTTCCCAGCGTTTATCTTAAAATTGTAAGCCAGAGTACTAAACTCATTATTTGTAGCTCAAGAAACAAATTGACAACCTGAAAACTTGAGGAAAGTAAAACAAAACATATAGCTTGGTTTCTGTTTCCTCTATTTTCTTCTATTTTCAAGTAGATGACTTTGGTTTATCCACTTTTTTTATGCTGAATTGAATGATTGCAGATTCACTGATACAAGTATTAACGTAAGCTATGGATGGATCTCTCTATTTGTTAACCAAAGTTACATGATTAAAACGAAGTTATACAATTATTTTGCTTTGTGAGATTTTGATGGGAAAATTTCAGCTGGCTTCCTAATTTGCTCCTCATATTAACTATTGTAGTGCCCATTTACTTGTTCCACTGCTATGGGAGAAGTTGGCAGACTCAATTGGCATTCCGATCTGACTGTCCCAAGCAACTTTTGGAACTGTTCGTGTCCTTCTGGCATCTGATGGATCGACTTGTTCTCTCCTGGGTGGCATGAGTCCATGCACTGCACCTTTCTTCTCTCTACCTCGTCCTTAATTCTCTGTAGCAACACAAAGGGAAGTAGAGTTCACTATAATAGAATAGACATTCAGCATTAGAGGTGACATCCGGCTTTCAAATTCTGAAACAAGCACTTTTATCTCTGGAAAAGTTGAAGGACTTTCAAATCTTATTCAAACAGCACAACAGCAACAGCAAGCAATACAAGCATTCACAAAGGAGAAAAATAAAACAAGATCGATTTTTTCAACAATTTTGAAGAGATATGAGAGCATTGAAGAAACGGTACCAAAGGAAACGCAACACGAGCTAACCCCAAACAAAAGTACATGTACAGATGATTAAAAGTAACAAAATTTTATAGCTAGATCAGGATGTATGCTTTCTGTTCCACTATGGACACATCAGAATATCAATACTCTATCTGCTGTCTCAAAAGAGATAAGAAAAATCATTCCTCAATCATTATTTTTAAAAAACCAAGGCCCTAACTAACGAGCATGTTTGGAATCACTTTCCAGGGCTGAAATAAACGATTGTCTCCACAAACATGAAATATTACCACTCCATTTTCATTTACGAACTACATTTAACCGTTAATGAGAAACTTGGCTATCGGTAGACCTTAAACAAAACAAGACTATGTGATTCTCTCGTGGGTAACAAATATAGCAATACAGACAAACATAATTTTTGTTTTTGAAAGTCAAGTCAGAAACATAGCTCCTTTCGTTTTCAAAATCTTTCACAAAGATTTTGATATGGGCAACGGGTGAAAATCAAAGTTAGTCGCACTGGAAATCGCTATCCATACTTTCAGAAGAAAACTTCCACTTGCTCTAAAAAAACAAACTAAGAAAAAAAAAGAGAGAGTTCTAAGACTTACTGGATATATTCTGCTAAAAAGGATATAAGATAGGGTTATGAACTTTTTTCCTTTAACTCGCTAGCCCCATGATTGTAAGTTCACTCCCTATCAGGCCAAACCAGACTAGAGCTAAGTTAAGACACGTTTTGGCAGAAAAGTTCATCAGATCTCTCACCTTATTCAACCAGATATGAGAATAATGAGAAAACCGATTATATGATCATCTTGTCCTAGAGTTGTTTCTAAATAAGAAGTTACAGAGTTCAACTACTTCATGATAGCATCAGAGGGAAGAAAAGCAATGTATAAGCTACCAAAACAAATCCAACAATCAATCTTCTGAAATTGTTAAAGTGTTCATCCAAAGTTCAAAATTCGAAAACAAACCTGCACGATTCTGGATTCGAAATGGGGCAAGCCAATTTGGGAGACGGTAAGAGATCCAAACAAATTCCCAAGCAATGCAGCATCCGCCACAGCCAATCCAGCCGCGAACCCTGCCGCAAAACCACCTAAGAAACTGTCGCCAGCACCGGTGGGATCGACCTGAGTCACCGGGAACGGAGCAATCTGCAACTGGCTGCCATTCGAGTACAACGTACAGCCTTCCTTCCCATTCGTCACAACGACAGGGCAAAGCTTTCGTGCCTCTTCAACGTCCATAAACGGAGCTTCTTCAGCAGAGGCCTTCAAAAACCCAATTCGAGGCAACAAATGGAAGAAACCACTCTCCTTCAAATCCACATGCTCCACAGTCCCATCAATTTCATCAAAAACTCGAATCAAGGATTGAACATCAACAAACACAGCATCACAAATCTCAATCATCCGCTCAAGCGTCTCAGGAACAACCTCCCCACCAACTCCAACAGCCATTCCAAAATCAAACCTAAAATCAGGAAGATCAGACGGCAAAATCGGAGAACAAGCCGCAACCCTTTTCAGAATCCGATCTCTACGTCCATCGCCAGAGATTGAAGAATCAAAAAACGCACGAAAAGCAGTCGTATTCGAATCGGACACAACAATCGGACTCTGATTCGTCGAGTAAGCGAAATCTTCCCCTACCTTTGAAACAGTAACATAAGGAACCGATAAACCATCAAAAACCGTGGAAATAAAGGAAGCGGCGCCACCAAGGGACTCGGTGACGACATGGGCATCACGAATAAGGAAATCATGGCAGAAATTACCAACAATCAAAGCACGAGGGGGGAAATTGGGAGGTGGGTCTTTGGAATCGCTCACCATTTGGGGGTTGTGAAGGGAAAAAAGAGAGAAATTGAAGAAAGGAGAAAAATGTATCGGTGGGTATTGGGATCATGGGTGGAAACAGGAAAGGAAAAAGGCTAAGCCGCCATGGAAGGAGGAATTTGAAGGAGGAAATGAAGGAGATTTTGTAATGTGAAAAAATGAAGGAAAGTGAATTAGAGGACAGGAAAAAAAAGAGTCGTGTAAGACGGAGAGAGTGGTGGTGGCAGAGAATGGCGACGCGCGCCGGTGAGAGATTTAGATTCTTAAAGGGTTTTGTGAAAAGGTTTAAATTTGAATTATTTTGCATGGAATCGAATTAATTATTTATTTTTCTCTTTTTTTCCTTATTTATTATTAAATAAATAAATAAAAACAAAACGAAATAAAACATAAAAGTTTGAGATCTGATTGTCAATTTGTAAAAGGAAGTGGGCAATGGTCAACAAAGGGAGTTCTAAGAAAAAAGATCAACTTTTTGCAATGTTTGTATCTCAACTTTCGATTTCATTCTTTACTCTTTAATAAAAATATGTTTATGTGCATTTCATGAATTAATAACATATATTCAATACAAAATTAATGAAATTTCAATTTGAGCCTACTTAAGAAAAAAGAAAAAGAAAGCATTGAGCTAGATTTTGGGTAAACACTTTTATAATCTGGTGTAGAAATTATTTGAGCTGACATTGACATAAACTCTTTTTTTTCTCATTCGATTTCTCTTATTAGCACGATTTACTTTAGAATGAAGTTGATTGGTTGTTAAAAAGTTCAATTGATTCTTGAATTTTCAATTTTGTAGGTTACTAGAGTTTTAATTTATATATAATGGATCTTACACAAATTTTTTATCATTTGAGAATCTATTAAACACAAATTGAGATTATTATTTATTTCAAATCCCAAATCTATAAATAAAGAGTATATTATTAATAACTTCTTGAGCTTTAGTTAGAAGAAGTGAAAGAATCAGTAATTTGTTTTCTTTGAGATGTCAAGTTTGGTCCACATCCTCAAATGAGATAAAAAAAGAGAGAGAGAGAGAGAGAAAATCTGAACTATATTTGAAAGTGTTTCACCAGTTTAGTAAAAATGAGAGAAGTATTCCACCTAGTTTGGTTCACATCATTTTTTATGATTTTTTGAAATTGTGGTTGCAATCATAAAGAATAAAGAATGAGAAAATCTCTACTATGTGTTGTTTGGTAAAATGAATCATTTATAGGATGTTTGGCGGTGATTTTGACACTTTTTCACCGACCAAAATCACTCTACTTTGCACAAAAATATGACTCTAGACAACTTAAAGAAATTGGTTTTTAAAAAATAAGAAATGATTCACTTCTGTGATTGTTAAAAAATGATTAACCAGAAATCGTCACTATAGTTAGTCTTCGATGAATATAGAATAGACTAGCTTTTCAAAATGTACCATTTTAGTTTTTAAGTTCTAAAAAATAGATACTAGCTTTTCAAAATGTACCATTTTAGTTTTTAAGTTCTAAAAAATAGATTTATAAAGTGTTGAGCCTATTTTAGGTTTGATTTTTTAAAAATAATTATACAATGTTTAAAATTAGAAGAAAAAAAAGTTTGAGAGGATATGATTTGTAGATAAGCTTATTTTTTTATAATCTTATGATAACCTTCATCAACCTCGAGTAGAAGAATTGAAACTTTAGCCAAATTTAAAAAACAAAACAAGTTTTCAAAAATTACTTTTCTTATTTTTCAAAACCCAGCTTTGTTTAGAACATTCTATGACAAAAAAATCTAATAACAAAACTTAAAATCTAATAAATGAAAGTAAGATTGGTAGGTTTTAGGGTTTCTCAAGAAATCTAATAAATGCAAACTTGCATTAACACACATAGAAATTCAAGTCATTACCGTGAACTAAGAAAATGTGAAAGTGAGAATGATTAAATGTCTTGAGCATTTAGTCGCTCATGTTAGCCAAAGGGTAACAAATGCATTACATCTTAGGAATTTTTTTAAAAATAATATAAAATTTGAAACATATTTCAAAAATAGGTTAGTTTCAAAATTATACATTTGGTTAAGTAATAATTAAATTAAATTAGAAAAAATGAATTTTGATTAAGTAATAATTAAATTAAATTTAAAAAAAATTAATAAAAAAATTGAAGATTGAGATATTTAAATATAAATAAAGAAAAAAATAAATTAATAAATTAATTTAATAAAGAAATGTATTTTTAGAATTTGAATGTTTAATGTATATATTATTATATGTGGATATATATATAAATAATGAGAAAAACTGAAATGTGTGAGACCCACGTATATAAATAATTAGAAAATAAAAAAATGTTGACCCAATATAGTATATATATATAAAAAAAATAGAAAAAGTAGAGTCCACACGATGAAAGTACCTCAAATCACCTATTTTTAAAAATAGTTTTACAACAACCTACTTTTGAAATATATTTACATTATTTTTAAAAAAATCCTTCGTCTTAATTGTTTACATAGAAAAAAAGAAAAATCATAACTAAGATATTGAGAAAGTGATTAGAGATGTACAAAACAATTGTGTTCTTTTAAGTTTTGAGTAGAATTTTCATTCGGTCAATAAGTTTCAAAACGTTCTCTTTTTTACCCACTATGTTTTGGCTTAAGTTATCATTTGATCTCTAAATTTCAAATTTTCCAAATTAGTTTCCATATGGTATCTAAATTTCTAGATTATACACTATCACGACTAAATTCCAAAGAGAAAGGTATTAGAAATAGCTTACCTGACAGTAATAATCCATCCTTTGAGAGGTAGGAATCTGAAAACACAAGGCAAAAAAAGGCAGAGAATATCAATGGATGGCAACGATACAATGTTATGGTTAGGAATCTAATACCACCTCAAACTCATTTCACCACTTTTGAATGAGATTCCAACAACTGCATTCTCAACCATCACCACAGCAATTCCATTTTCTAATTCCCACGCTTTAATTTCTATTGCTCAAAGGATTAAAGGAACCAGCAAAAGAAAACCCTTCATTTATTTTACTAAAAGAAAAGGAAATGGCAGCCAATGACAAGTGCAACAAAATAGGCCCCAGCAGCAAAATGCATTCAATATGAGCTGTTACACACGAACTAAAAATCTAAACAGCATCTCATCATAATTTGGTTGGCCAGGGAGAACTTAAACTAAAGAGGCCCCTTCTCTATTTTACTGGGAATGAGATTTGGGTAAACAAATATATGGAGAATGATGATTCGGTACCTATTTTTACCATGAACTAGCACCTGCTATCAAATTTGGAACTCTTGTTTATATCAAACCAAAGAGAAGGCTAAAAGACAGAATGTTGGTAGTTAAATTTATATCACCTAAATATTTTCACTTCAATACAGAGAATGGACTCAGTACATATCCTTCTCACAATCGTGGTCATTACAGGATTTGCATAAATCAAGACCAGTACAAAAACTACATTATTTACCGAATGTCACGTCCATGCAAGTTATAAATGCCACACTAAATTTGTCAAACTTAGCGAATTCCCCCCATGAAGGTCCTTGGATCAGGACAGTTGCCTGAAAACTGAGCTTGTGAAAAGTCAAATCCAGGGTTCTGCAGAGAAATAATTAGTGCAGGTTAAATTTCAAGGTTTTATTACTTAACTGAACTTAAATCAGGACTTCTGAAATTAAAAGAAACCCATTCGTGTATTTCTAAAATATCATTACTTTTCAACAGTAAGCCAAAAAAAGACATAAAAACACGCTGCCCACTTGTGGGATATATAAAACCAGTAAAAAATCAAATTTTAATAAGTAGCAAGAATCCTACAACACCTCATCCATAATTAATGAACTAACTTTTATGACATTATATGAATCGTAGAGCTCTCTTGTATCAACTATCACTTTTGAAACATTGTCTCATCCATCCTACATCAGTTGGTGCAAGAGCTTGTCACAAGTTCATGCCATCATGATGGCACTCCCATTATGGCATGAACTCATGGGAGTGCCATATCTTTTTCAACATATTAATATATGTTAATTTAAGATTCTTTCTGTAGAGTCTTGCTTATCTAGAAAAACATGGTAGTGTCTTGAATCAAGATTTTTTTTTTCTAAATGAGAGATGATACTGTAGGGATATCACTTGGGCAATGAGTTGGCCTATTGAGTTGGGGTTCTTTCCTACCAGTTGCACCTAATTAACTTTTGAAAAAATGCCTCGAAAGAGATGAAATAGACCACAAACTCTCTCTTTGTCATGATTTTCCAGACACGATAGCCTTTATTTTTTACAAGGCACATTAACCTCGTTTCAGATGCCAACAACAAGTAGTAATCACAACATCTCAATAACTATTACTCAATTAGCTTGAGCAAGGAATCTCCCATAAATAATCGATTTGGATAACTTGAAACAATTGATCTCTAAATAAAAATGATAAAAATGCTCCAGAAAAGAAACAAAGAGTACCCAAAAAAAAAAAAAAATCTGACCTCCTCTTGAAACCTCTGGAGCATAAGACGCTTCTGCTCAAGATCAGAGGAGTAAGGATCAAGTTGACCCTGACCCTGTATTGGGGAAGCCCATGTCTGACCCTTGTCCCTCTTCTGCAGTGTAATGTGCATTATATCATCCTCTGCCACACCAAATAAACAAAAGCTGTTAAATAACAAAATTCCTGAAGCCTCCAGCTGAATTCAGTCCCATGAAATTTACTTGGTATCCAAAATTCCATTTTAGTGATTAAAGCAAGAATTTGCAATCACCTAAGGTCCAGAAAGAAGAATCCGTCTTCACAGGGCAAGTAAGCTCGTGCTGAAATTGAATGATTGAAACAAATTGGTACAGTCATAAACCAAGCAGTATATCGAAATTTCAAAATTAAATCTATAAAAATGCCAATGATACCGACATTGAGATAAGGAGGATTCCCCTTGATGCCAAGCTCGACATGCCTAGATTGAATCTTGCAGTAGAATTGCTTGGAATTAACATTTGGAGGCAAATTAATATAAATGTTAACCTCCTCCAGTGTCTGATCCCATTCAAACACTTCCTGACCTGAAAAACCACGTGCAAACAAGTATAGAGATCAGAAAACTCGTACAACAATGAATTCATTCATTGAAATTGAAAATTTAGAAGATCAAATAGATAAGGATGAAGAACAAACCGTTGTGAAGGAAACTATGGCGCTTTTCTGGAGCCAATTTCTCTGCCATCCCTTTAGGGTTTGCTGCTTCCCTTTCCCGCGAATTTCACCGAAGCTTTTTCCTTTTTCCTAACGAGAAGTTCCGGTCTAATGAAGCTTCTAGACAACTGGGTTTCTTTTACTTGAACCGGTTCGGAAATTTTCATAATTTGGTAGCAATTAGCATAATTTAATTAGAAATTGAATTTTAATTAAAAATTAATAGATCAATTTTCGTAAATAGCAAAATATTATAACTATTTATAACAAAATTCATCCAACCTCATAAAGTTTATTTAAACTTTTTAATATATTTTATGAATAGTTACACTAAAAGATTGATTGATGGTGTCACCACATGAAAGTCATTCCTTTCATTTAATTTCACATTTTTGAGTCTATTCTTTTAGATGTTTTCAATAATAACTTTTGAATCGAAAGTTTTAAATTTAAACGTTTCTTTTTCTAACATTTTAAGGCTCCCTCTAACTAAACTTTATCTTTGCATATCCATTAAATTAGCCTTTTATTTTAACTTAAATAATTAACCAATTTTTATTTATAAAATCGATTAATTCTCATACTCCAATATTAAAATATCAATGAATGTGTTAATACATACGTGATATATCCTAAAATCAAGAATTCATAATGAATATATCCATCATCTTTTATTAATACTTGCAAAAGACAATAGGTAACATATTTAATTTAATATAAATATAAATTATTAACTATATTCATAACTTAGTTTTAAAAGAAAAACGACTTAAATATTAATCTAAATGATTTTTTTAAAAAAATAGAATAAAGCGTGAAAATATTTAACAATTTAAAAAAAAATATCAACATGCTCAGAATGTGAAATAACAAAAATACCCGACAATTAATCAGTCACGAGCGCGTGAAAGAATGGTTTTGTAGCCAATCTAAACGATCTTGTACTTATAATAAAAATCTTGTATCAAGCCTAAACAATTTTGGATCATTGTACTGTCTGATCTTGTACTCATAATAAAAATCTTGTACCAAGCCTAAACAATTTTGTATCATTGTATTGTCTAAATGATCTTGTACTTGTGTGCCTTAGTTTAAATGATCTTTGTACACAATATGGACGATCTTGTATCAAATCTAAATGATCTTATACCAAATCTAAATGATTTATTAGTGATAGTGATTTATCTTTGTTTATTTGGAATAAAAAACTGATCATTTAGATATTTGTACATGATCATTTAGATCATGTACCAATATCATTTAAATCATATACCAAGAAGAAAAGAAGAAAATGAGAAATAAAGAAGGAAGAAATTCTTAAAGAAGAAATGAAGAAATTGGTAAATATTTACCTAAATAATCATAATATTACCGCTGAAAAAGAAGTAATAATAGAATAGGAGATGATAAAATCACGAAAAAGAAAAAAAAATATCATAAACAAACCTGAAATTTATGAAAATATCATGGACTTTTTTATTTCCATGACGGTAAATATTTGAATGTTTTTGTTATATTTATGGAAATTAATCTATCAACCATTATAAACTTACCAAACATATACAAAAGGAAAAGAAAAGGTGGAAATCAAGTGTCAAACCATAGTTCAAAATTAAATACAAACGAATGATATTTGGTAACCCTTCCTAATTTCCACCTATTCACTTCCCAACTCCCAAAAATACAATTATGTGTAACTCTCATGCAATGCAACAACAAAATTCCCGAAATTTCCCAGAAATTTCCCTCCTTCCTTAATATATTTTCTTCTCTCATTAAAAACCAATATATTCAGAGATTATATTTTCACTTTCTTTCTCTCATCTTTAAGGCTGATTCCTCCGCCGCCGTGTGCTTGGTTGCTGTCATGGGTTTGAATGAGCCGTTGGTACTAAATGGGGATTTGGAGATCAATGAAGGTGCCGAGACGGTGGCGGTTTCTCTTCCGGTGAGGTTTGGGTTGGTTAGAGAACTGTGGAGGAATTTGGTGAAAGTGGTTTTTGGAACAAAGCTTGCTGTGCTTTTTCCGGCCATCCCTTTGGCTGTGGCGGCGGATTTTTATAGCTTTGGAAGAGTAAGCCATTTGCATTTTAATTCAACTTTGCACAATGCAACTTTTTCTTAGTTAAATTTTCCTCTCTTTTCTTTGGTTGAAATATTGTTTTTGGTTTATTATTTTTTTTAATTTTCATTTCAGTTTATGATTTTAAATTTAGCCAAACGTAAATTTACTATTAACTAGTTTAAATGATACTAACAATAATCTTATAATGATGAAAATTAAATATTTGAAAGGACAGATATGAAAATGAAAAAAAAAATTGAAGTTTGAAATATAGAAAAAGTTGATAGATTTTAATAGAAAAAAATGAAAACTATTTTCAAATATAATAGTACATTTTCTAAGGATATATTATCATTTTCTCAAAAGGAGTAATTTAAAATTTTAATGGTTGTTTTTCTAAAATAGTTTTAAAATAGAAGTATACATTTTTCTTGTATTTTTTGATAATTGAAGATGATAAATAAGGTGATGAGAGAAATAATTTTTATTTCTAAAGCTTGAAAGAAAGTTCTATAATTAAAAAAAAAATTAAAAATTAAGTTTAATATATTATATTTGATGGTGACTTTTGTGCCACGTAGACATGGATATTTGGTTTGAGCTTACTCGGATTGGCTCCACTTGCTGAACGTGTTAGCTTTTTGACAGAGTAAGTACCCTTATTACTCTATAATGAATTGTTGTATTTTATGAGTTTTTTTTATTGAATGTATAAATATCTAAATAAAATTGTTTTTCTATATTTAAAGTTATAAACTAAATTATGAAAGCAAAAACAATACTTTTTTAAATGAATTAAAAGATTATTGTATGAGTTTCTTTTCATTTCCTTTCTTCTATTTGCAAAAATAATTTCAGGCAGATTGCATGCTACACAGGGCACACAGGTACTCGAAATCTCTACCGTCGTCCATTCCTTAGATTACGTTATGTCATATATATATATTTATTATGATATGATATTTTGATGTATTTGTAAATATTTTGTAAATGGATGCAGTTGGTGGGCTAGTGAATGCAACATGTGGGAATGCAACAGAGTTAATAATAGCAATGTTTGCTCTTCATCAAAACAAAGTCAATGTCTTGAAGTTCTCTCTTTTGGGTTCTATTCTTTCCAATTTGCTTCTTGTTCTTGGGACTTCCTTGCTTTTTGGTGGCTTATCCAATCTCAACAAGCAACAGACTTTCAACCTAGTAATATATATATATATAACTTTTCTTTTCCTAACTATTTCTAATTCTTTTTTACTTTTTCGTTATTTATACGATATATGATTCTTTTGGTTTTATGGTAATTACGTACAGAAAGTGGCCAATGTGAGCTGTGTGTTGTTGTTGTTGGGATTGCTATGCCAAACGTTACCATTGATGTTTACATTTGCATCACCCACAATGATGATCTCAACAAACGTTTATGTACTTCAATTATCAAGAACTTGCAGCCTTCTAATGCTAACTGCATACATTGCTTATGTCTTCTTCCAGTTGAAAACCCATCACCAATTTTTTGGTCTACCACAGGTAACTTTTCTATATCCTACTCGTTTCATCCTTCATCCTTCTTATATATAGCAGCACTTTAGTCTACAGTAGAACTTGCATTTTTTTCAGTACAAACAAATTTAGCATTTTGTTCCTATAGTTTGTGATAGAAGTTGCATTAGAAAGAAATTGAATTGTAAATAATTTTTTAAAGCATTTTTAAATATAGCAAAATGAAACAAAATATTACAAAATGCAACAAAAGTTGAGGTTATACCAATGATAAAACACTAATAGCTAGGATGATATTTGAGATCAATACTGTGTACTGTATGCCAATTTTTTCATTTACATTAATTTTCTTTTATTTATTAGTTGACATACCTATTATTAGAACTAAGTATTTTAATTAAACTAACAAAAAAAAAAATGTAATAAATAGGAGGAAGAGGATGAAGAAGAAGAAGAAGAAGAAAGGGCAGTGGTTGGTATTTGGAGTTCAATTGCTTGGTTGGTTGGTATGACCATACTCATATCTATTTTATCACAATACATTGTTGCAACAATTGAGGTAACATAAAAAATAATTCTTTTCTTTTTCCTTTTTTCTTTTTATCAAGAGTTTAATTTCTTCAAATTTATATATCATTGCTAAATGCCATCTTAAATGTATTGAATATTTTTTTAAAATATAATATTTTGATCAAACAATTTTAACCTGTGCGCTTTTGTTTTGGAGAAAAATAATAGTTAGCAAAGCTAGGACAAGAACATTGATCCCTTTCAATTTGATCGACGTGCTTTCTTTTAATGATCTAAACATAGTCTCTAAGATTCCGTATGATAACTATTTTATTTTCTCTCGATATCTTATAATGATTTGTATCTTTTTAAAATAAAATGGTTGAATTATTCTTAGTCAAATTTAAAATAAGTAAATTTTTTTAAAGCTATTTTTTTAGTTGTAGGTAACAAATAAAGAAAGATGGATTTGAGAGTAGTGTCTACAGATGTAATAAAACTTTGATTATTAAACGGGTAGGAATGTATCATCCTATCCTATTTTGATTTTTGAAGTTAAGGTTGATTGAAATGAGTTAAAAATGATAGGATGCATCAAAATCATGGGGAGTATCAATGAGCTTTGTAAGCATAATTTTGGTACCAATTATGGGGAATGCAGCAGAACATGCTGGATCAATTATTTTTGCTGTCAAGAACAAATTGGTATTTGTATTATATACACTCCAAAATTAAATTCAAATTACCAAATTAGAATTCCATCGATAAATATACATAACATTTTATAAAATTTTATTTTCTCCTTGTGTGCTTCTTGTGTAGGATATAACACTAGGAATAGCCTTGGGATCTGCAGCCCAAATTTCCCTATTTGTGGTAAACTACTAGTTGACTAAAATGTATCTATATTATCATCAAGATCATTACAATTTTAAACTTAGGATTTGAATATATTATTGTATATAAGAGTTGATTATGAGAAAATTTCCTTCTATATATATATATCTATACTCTTAATTTTCTAATGGTTTTGTTTGATGGTAAATTTGAAAAAAAATTAGGTGCCATTGAGTGTGATTGTTGGATGGTGTATGGGCATCAAAATGGATCTTGATTTTGGTATCATTGAAACTTCTTCTCTTGCCTTCACCATCATCTTAACTATCTTCACCTTACAGGTATTGTGTTTTTCACCTAAATTAGCTAAGCTTGATATCTTTATTTGTGAATATTTTCAAAGAATATTTAATGTTGAAAAACCTAACTTGTTTATCAAATAATAGTGGGTTTAAGTTTTATTATTATGATTAACGTAAGAATCTGACCATATTTTATTTTTTTGGTCAGGATGGAAGTTCAAATTACATCAAAGGATTGGTACTTGTCCTAAGTTATGTAGCAATTTCTTCCTGTTTTTTTTGTTCATAAACTTAGTAATTAATTAAGTGTGCTTGAGAAAATAGATTTTTTAATTTCTGAACTCAGTTTGATCCTTTAGCATTTAGGTATTAAGCAACTAAACTTATAAAATGTTAAATTTTAGCTATGTAGAAAACTATATCTTAGATTGAACGAACGAACAAGATTTTCACTTAACTGATATTTCACAAATTCAATATTTTTATTTATCACTACATCAAATCATGATGAGGTTTAACGACTAAAATTGAATTATAATTTAAGTAGCCGACGGATAAAATATAGTTTTTGTCAAGTGGAAATAGTGGTGGAGGTTGTAAGATGAACATGTGCCCTAGTTGACTAGGCCTTATTGCATTCTTAATTACCAAACAATTTTGTTTCTATAATTCTTTTTTTTAAAAGAGAAAATGGTGTAAGAAATGCTCTTCTCTTCTTAATTTTCAAAAAATACAATTTGCCTCATTTTCAAACCTTCTTCTGCTTACTTTACTTGTCAAATAATTTGACTTTGATAATAATTGAAGCCTTCAAACTCATATTCGATTTAGTGTTTCATTGTAATTCTTCCCAATGTTTTTCTAACAAGTTGATGACAAAATTATTTAGATCTCTAATTTTTTTTAAAAAAATGTTATGTTCCTCCCATTTGTTGTTTTTTCCATTGATACAAATTTTGCAAAATAAAAAAATTCGCACCAATTTAGGTGCTTGGCCGCCATCAACACCGACACTCCGACAATCAAGTTAGTAATTTCAGAGTAGTTCAATTCTTATGCGTCCTCTCGGTTATGTAGGGGCATTTAAGTAGTTATTAACCGTTAAATCGTCCTATTTCATGACCTCCTTTAGCCTTATTTATATGCATGTCTTTATGAGTTGGACCCTATACTCATGGCATTATGGCTATTCCTATAGGTTATTCAATAAAACTCACCATTTCATGACCGTCTGTATGGTTGGTCTCCATACTTAGTCAAATAATTGATAGACTCTATGGGTTTGATCTCCACACTTGGTCAAATAAAGTATTCACTTTTTTACTCGCAACATTTTTCAAATAAGTTTTGTGATCTATATCATATTAACTTATTCTTTCACTTTTAAAATTTCATTATTAAAAAAAAAATGGAGCCAATAATAATGTGACTGATAATAACCAGAGTAACATAAAAGTGTGTCTCAATAATTTGTTAAGCTAAACTCACTTTTGGAACGTGGTGTGCAATACTGCAATACGAGAGAAACTAGCTCATGGTAATTAATGTTTAACATTAACTCCTTTTTTTAATATAGTAAAAGTGAAAGAGATTTTCTTAGGTACAACAATAATAACTATAGAATGAGAATCGAACCACGAAAAAAGAGTTAATTCGTTGGCATATAGCATTATTGGTCCTTGTCACACAAGGAAAGGGTTGTATATTTAAATTAAACTTGTGGGTCTTCAGCATACGGCTGTTTCTTTAATATCTTAAACTTCTATTGTCTTGGTTGCACGTCTTAATTAAAAGGGGTCCATTCCAACCTTAATTAGCTGCTTAATTAAACTCTCTTTTCTTCTCTCTCATTTTTAATTAAATTAATAGTTTTGTTTAATTTTATGATTCTTTTAATGTAAAGATTTATTAAATTGAAAGGGTATTTTAGTCATTTTCATTTGGTCAAATCAATATAGGTTCCTAAACTTAAAATGATAGGAACATTTAAAAAGAATTTGTGGGTTTAATTTTGTATACCCTAATCATTTCCTTAGCCAATTTTCATTACCTTTAATCTAGTGTACTAATTACAAAAATTGATTGTTTGCCCTTCTTTCTGATCTTAATAGTAAAAAAAGTATAATGAGATTCCTATTAAATAAAATGGTTAATGAACAATGTGGAGGTAAGTATTCTCCAAAAGGAACGTTGGGTAGAACCAAAGGGATTGTATGAAACTATCTAAGATTTAATTAAATTATTAGTTAGGCTTCTAAGGACACTTGAACAAGGTTGAATGTAAGTAGTTCTTTGTTCTTAGTTGATCATGCACACTTTATTCGTAGATTGAACTTGACCTACTGAATTTGTTGGTTTTAATTATTTTTTATCTTGAATATTCATAACTAAATAGACAAAATTATCAGTTTTTGAAAATTTAGTGTGAAAAGAAAAATAAAAATTAAGTTCAAATTTGCAAAACTTTGCATTACCACAAACCCTAAAACCCTAAAGATTGTAATTTTGGTCAAACTTTCTTCAAGTTTCAAGAACTGAAATTGATATAATTTTTAGAAAGTTAACAATTTAATTATTAAAGTTCCACGAAATGTGAAAGGTTAAAGATTATTAAGATTTGACATTTTGATTAAGAATATATGTCTTCATAATTTACATAGTAAAAATTTACTTATAATCACAAATCTTCACTCATTTTGATAGAGCATTTGATATGTTTGAAAAAGGAAAATGGTATAAAAAGAAGTTCTCCATAAACTAAGCAAAACTTTCTCCTTCATTTCCGCATAAAACCTCTCTCTTGGAAACTTCAAAAGACAAATTCCACCATTATTATTCATCTTCTTCTTTCTTAAGTTTTTTTTTTTCAATCCAATTATGAGGTCTCCTAGTCAACTTTTTCCTTTGAGATAGTGTACTTTTAGGTTCACTATTTTCTCTCATTTTTTTCTTTTATTTGGATTGAATATATATGCTTCAATTTTATGGATATTATAATATCATATAAACTAGATATACTTTATATAGTTTATCGGTTTATGAGATATCTTCATCTTTTCAATATATACTATCATCCAATTCACACTTTTCAATGGATGGGAGTTCTCATCATCCACTATCAACAAAATATTTACATGATATGTGTTCTAATAATCTCTTGTATGAATTGTCGATCAAATTATTGCTCGTGTTTTATTGAATGATGTTGAAGTAATTTTGATTGTTCTTTTTATTACATATTATTAATTAACTAAGTAGAGATGTTTTTTGTATATTTGAAATGATTATGATATGACATTAGATTTTTATTGGGAGATTGTCTAAAACATTCATTATTACGATTGTTTCGAGATTATGATAATCAATTTTAGCGTTTGTGCTTCTTTATACATATAGTAGGAGTTTCTTGACTTTTGCAATTTGTTTTTAAATTTAATTATATGTCAAGAATATTCAAATGAGATTAACTCTCCCAAGTATTCGAATCTTTGGTCAAAGAATTTGTTGATCCTTATCTCAAGATCAACTTTGATATCTCAAAGAAATATATGTCTAACTCATATTTGGTTGAAATCATATTGATTTATTTATATATTTTTTGGTATTTTAGAATTAGAGGTTCTCAAACCAAATTAAATTCTTTAATCACTAGAGTTTTTCTTTTTTCACTTTAACCTACATGTTCATGTTACGAGAAATTCATTCAAAAATTTCTAGTAAGTATATATGAATGAATCTAGCATTTAGGTTTAGGGTCTACCTATCATGTTTCTATTACGTTAAATTACAAATCCCATCCTTTTAGTTTGTAAAAAATAAAAGTTAAGAATTTAATTATTATAATTTGTTAAAATAAAAAGAAAAAGTCTATGATAAATATATAAATCAATCCTATTTTTTATTAACGACATAGTATCATAATCTACCGTTATAGACTTGTCATAATAGAGATAGACACAAAAATAGACCGTGATATTTTATAAATACTTTTGTTTATCCAAAAATAAACCTAATTATTTTGTAATTTAACTTTAAAAAATTGCATCAAATGGCCAAAACATTTAAAAAAAGCAGCTCATTATATCAATTTTTTATATTACGAATATGACAAAATTAGTTATATTAGACGACTAATCATAAGTTATCCGAATCAGACGTTAATCATAGGTTATCACTTTTAAATTTGTAGTTTTCTAAATTTAGAAAATGTTTGTAAGATAGACTCTATTGTCGTAATTTTGTTACTTTTAATTTTTGAGTTATTAAATAAGTTAAAAAAACAATAAATTAATAAAATAAGATATTCCCATTTGAAGTAACATTATTGAGTACTCCGTATATTTAGGTTCTAGAAATATTCTCCAAGATCTTCAACAACAAACATATGTAATATATATATATATAAGGCTTAAGAATTCGAATAATTCCATCAATGGCGGTCGAAATAATCAACACAAATTTGGATGCCAATGGCGAACTCGTCGCTGTCATATTTGGAGTCACCGGTTTGGTCGGAAAACAGTTGGCCAAAACCCTTCTCTCCACCGCCGGCTGGAAAGTCTACGGCGTCGCACGGCGGCCGGACAATGTCTCTCCCATCTCCCATCCCAAATTTCATTTCATCTCTTGTGATTTGCTCGACCGCCGGTCCGTTCAACAGAATCTCTCTCCCGTTCGCCACGTCACCCACCTCTTTTGGATCACTTGGGCAGCTCAGCTCCGGTTAGATTCCCCGGATTGCTCCGATCAGAATCGGGCCATGTTGGCCAACGCCCTCGACGCCATTCTCCCGTCCGCGCCGGCCCTCCGCCACGTCTCTCTACAGACTGGGATCAAACATTATGCTTCGTTGACGAGACTCGCCGCTGGCTGCGGCGGCGGAGGAGAAGGGGAGGTGGTTTATTGTGAGGATAGTCCGAGAGCGGAATCTGGGAACAATTTTTATTACGTGTTGGAAGATCTCCTCCGTGAGCGGTTGTCCTGTGGGCGGAGAATGGTGGCGTGGAGTGTTCTCCGACCCGGTTTGATATTGGGATGTTCGAACCGAACTTTCTTTAATTTTATGGGGAGTTTGTGTGTTTATGGTGCCATCTGTAAGAAGTTGAAGATGCCATTTGTGTTCGGCGGCACGGCGGCTTGCTGGGAGGAGGTTTATATCGACGGTTCCGATGCTCGACTCACAGCAGAGCAACACATATGGGTCGCAACTAAAGCTGTTGAAATAAATGGTATGTGATTTCTTCTCAGGCCCAGAAAATTTGATGAGCTACACGAACTTTATACTTATGATTTTGTTAAATGAATTAGTATTTCATAAATGTCGTCGTCTAGAATTACGTCAAAATATGGGAGAAATTTTATTAAAATGAGTAATGATTGTTACACCTATTTTCATTAGCAATAGTGGCACCTATTCATACTCTCCCCACATTAATTTACACACGAAGAAGAGATATAATCGTTGAAAAACAGAATGAAAACATAACAATCATCATAGATAAACGAGAGATGAATTTAATATTATATTCTTAATTAAAATACAGCAACCGCAGACGGGGAAGCATTCAACGTGTGCAACGGGTGGAGTTTCCGGTGGAAGGAGATATGGGGGGCGGTGGCGGAGAAACTTGGAGTGGCGACAACGGGCGCAGAGGAAGAGAAGGAGAGAATGTTTTCGAAGGAGTTTCACTATACGGCGGCAATGGGGGACAAAGGGAAGGTGTGGGCGGAGATAGTGGAGGAGGAAGGGTTGGTGACGACGGAAATGGAAGAGTTGGCGAATTGGGGGTTCTTAGACACATTGTTTAGGCTGCCGGAAAAAATGGTGGCGAGTCGAGCTAAGTCGGACCGATTGGGGTTCAATGTGAAATACAAGATGTTGGATTCTATGTTGTATTGGATTGATGTCATGAGAAATGACAAATTGATTCCTTCTTAATTACTATAATTAATTTGCTTTCTTTTTGTCTTTTTTTTTTCTAAATTATATAAATAAAAGAGAAAATAAAATTATAAAAAATTGTTGTGTGATTTTGAAACTTTTGAAAAAAATAAAATATTTTGAGGTAATTCGTTTTTTCTTTTTCTTTTTTACAATATTGGACTATGCATAGAGAGTTTAACAATTAATAATTGGTTGTTGAGTTATATTATACCTGAAATTCATATTAGTGTATTTGAAAAGTATAATTCTTTTTAACTAAAGAATTCTAATTTTATTACACGTAAACTATTTTTATTTGCTTAATTATCATTATTGTGCCACCATTATTCATTTACATCCATATTTTTTCTTATGTTTTACAATTTAAAACCAAAATATGCCTCGTACAAAGTAAACAACAAAATTACAAGATTAGATACTTTTTATATTGCACATTAAAATAAATTTTCATATGTTATAATTAATTAGAAGATACTCTCGTTTGAACTAAACATATATTTTTTTTCGGTTTTTTTTAAATAAAAAAATAATCTAGTTAGTAACTTAGATTCTAATTATAATAATTTTTTTAAGTACAATAGTAATACAAAGATATAAGAATTTAAACTTATAATCTTGTGGTCAACAACACGTGCCTAAACTAATTGAGTTAAGTAAGTATTTTAATTTTACAACTTTTTCTACATGTAAACTATTGTAATTGAGGAATATATATTACACACATGCATATTGCTTATGGGTTTATTTGGGTTGCCTATATCTTTTTCTTTTAAAAAAAAATAATGTCATTTTCTTTTTTCATATGTGTTTAAGCTACATTTTATCAAAATACTTTTATTGACAGAGTTTGTGGGGTTGACACGTACTCAGTGTGTTCACCTTGGTATTAAATTAATTACTATAAAATATGACATTAAACTAACAATTTAAAATTTGTATATAAAAATACTTTCATGAGTTGTATATATGTTCTTTTAGTATTGTAATGGATGGATGGAGTTGTTTGTTAATTAAGTTAGTTTGCATTGGTCATTGGAGGTGATCACCTAGAGGGTGCCAAACAGTTATTGTAATTAAGACCACAAACTTGTAAAAGAACTGTAGGTGGAAAGGATTAAAACTTGCTCCAATTGACAGGGGCGACTAAAGCATTCTAGCATATATTATGTGAAATAGAGATGGAACCGTTTGTTTTCAAAGATGAAAAAGCATGCCAACGAGCCTTACAAAAAACTCAAATTAAGAACGATAGTTGATGTGTTAGGTATTAAGTTGGAGTGGTAATATATGAATTAAGTATTATTTTAGGATTAAAAGAGTAAGGTAAGGGAAATAGCGGCGGAGATTGTGATGCTCCACATGTATACCCATTGACCATATCACTATAATTAATATTTAAGGAGTTTCCAACCACACCAAACTAAATACTTTTTTTCTTTTTCTTTTTAATATATATTTTTTAATTTAATTTACAACAACAACAATTTATTGATAATAGTATGTGTGTATATAATAAAATATGATATTGGTTTTTCTTGTTTTCTTCACTATGTGTTTTGGACAGAAGCAATGGCAAAGCTTAGCCTATTTTCCATGTTCTCATCCCTACTTGTTTCCCAAGTTCATATCTTCTATCTTGGATTTTGCTATTTTAAAAGGAAACAAATAAAATCAATGTTGGGTTGTCTTTTATTTTTATATATATATATATATATGATCAAACAATAATTATGAGGTAGAGTTATATTAGGGTTTGTAATTTAAAAAATTTTAAGGGTTGGCTCAAATTGATTTAAAAAGAAAATGTTTTTATTTAAAAACCTTTATAACTCATTTGTCTAGGTTTTTTAATAGCCTATAATCAATCTCTCTTAAATTTACGAGAATATTATATATTGTTACGAGAATATTATATATTGATCTTTTAGGTAACACTTATTGGGTTGAAATTTGGTTTTGGTTTTTAGTTTTTGAAAATACATCTCTTCAACAACCTTTATCTTTTTAACTTTGTTAATTATCGAGTTTCTATCAACGTTTTCAAAAATCAAGTCAAGTTTTGAAAACTAAGAAAATTAGGTTATAATTCTTTTTTGTGTTTTTGTAATTATTTAACTATTCCCAATTCGACTGGTCGTGTATCTAAGTACTTAACATTAATTATCTCAAACATTTAAGTAAATCAAAAATTGTATTTAGATGAACTTTTGACAAACAATCAAAATATTTAATATACATATCAGGGAAATAATGTACTACAAATAGAAATGTGTGTGTGTGTGTGTTTTGGAAGTTTAACTAAAAATTCGTTTGTAGTTTTTGTTTTCCTTTCTTATGTTTTAGTTTTCTCTCTTCCTTCCAAAATTATAATTTTTCAAATATTAAAGAGTATGCATATGTTTACTCTATAAATGACTTTAATCCCCTATTTGGCCCATTCAAAGAAAGCCCATTGGTTGACTTTTTTTAGCCCACAAAACTCTTTTTTTTTTATTAAAACGGAATCCCAACATTTTTAAAAATAGCAAAGTCTATCAACGATATAATTCTATCGTTCGTAGATCAATGTTTACAACATAGATCATTAATTATATATTTCTATTATTGATAGACGTAGATAAATTTTGCTATACCTGTAATTTTTTAACTCTGTGTTATATATGTTTACAGTTTGAATACAATCTAAGTGTAGAAAACTCATGAATTAGTCTCTAAAACTTAACCAAATAAATTTATGGTTCAAGATCGATTCTATCTGTCGGTCTTCATAGCTACAAATAGGTATTATTTAACTTTCTACCAACAACAATTTTGCATGGCATCAACAACTTCAACTTTGACTTTGATTCTCTTGATATATGTTTAAATTATCTTCTAAAAAAGCCATTATATCTTGTTAAAAAAAATTCTCTAATTTATTGATAAGTTCTCTTGCCTTTTAGAAAATATTATTATTGATGAAAGACGTGTTAAAGTTGTTAAAAAATAAATAATGGAAACAACTAAGAGAAGTTTGATTTATGTTTTATATATAAATTATGGTCAAATAGTTATAGGTCAATGTGGAATAATTATATATATGCATATTGAGATATATAAAACACCAACTAATGTTTAAAAGATCAAATATAGTTTGATTCCATACTCTACAATTTTAACTAAAGAAAACGATACTATGCTATTTATTTAATATAATATTATGTTTACAAGTCGATTTTGTTTTTTTTATCAATTAATCATTTAAAATTGTATCATAACAAGTAGTCGAAAATAGTCTTTTGCTCACGTCCAAATAATAAATTTGTTAATATAGAGTTACTCTCTCAAACTTTATCGATTAATTTTTTTTAATTAACTAGAAAGAGTGATTTTGTTTAGTGATAAATTATTTATTATCTTTGGTTTGAAGGGCTTAGTTCATTTTTTTTTTCTTTTAAATATTGCAAGTTTGATTTTATATATATACATTAAAAAGATATGATATAAGTTTTCAAACTTACGAGAAAAATATTGTATTTTTAAAAAACAACACATTTTGAAGACTCGAACATTTTTAAAAAAAGCAAAAGTCTTAAGGGCAAAGAGGCCAAGTCATTAGCTAGACCACTATTAATTTAATTTTGATACAAATGATTGAGATTATTTCATCCGCAAATCCAAACAAATTAATGTAGTAGGTCTAGGAGGAAAATGTTAAGATATAATTCTTTCGTCACGATCAACCCTAGATGTCAACCTTATGTCTTTGATTTACTCATTTATAGCTTTTGTTGACTTTATTGTATGAGTTGATCTATTGTGTTAATCCTTAGGAAAAAGTCTATAAGTCGGCATCTATAGTACTTAGCCAAATAACCTTTCTTTTATCCTAAAAACGCATTTATAAAGTTCATGTATACGTGAGCAAGTTTTTATATGCCCTAGTTTACATAAATTTAAAGTGCATAGTTTCAAATGGACATACTATAAAAATTTATTTCTAGTAGTAAACAAAATAATTTTCTAAAAATATTAAAGATTTATCATATATAAAATTGAAAGTTCGAGAATAATTTATTCTATCTTGAAAAAGATTTGATGTCATCTAGAACAAAGAAGTTTTAGTTCTAAAAAGACAATATTAATCACTTGACCCACGTTTAGTAATGCATCCATTACCATTATACTTATTTTATAATCTTCTCTTTTTCTTACTTTCAACTTTCTTTACTTTTGTCCATGTACATGGGATATAGTTTAAGAAGTGAATATCTTTAATTCTTACTTGCAGAGTTCGGGAATAGAATAGAAAATGTGATTTCACTATGTTTTTTTAACCACGTGAATCAATCCTATGACAATAATATTTTAAAATGTAAACATATATATATAGTAAAAAAAAGTTATATTATTGTATAGCAAGCATAACTTAACCGTGATATAAATATGGTTAGAAACAAAAAGAAAGTATCGTTTTTTATTCTCTCTATCGTCTATCGTACAAATATATATATAATGGAAAATAAGCATTCATTTATTAAAATTTGTATATATCATTCACTTATCACTTTCTTTATAAAATGAATGCGTGACATTTAAAAATCACATGGAAGAGTTGAGAAAAATTCTTCATGATTTTTTTATACCGTGTATGGAAAATTTGCATTAATGTTGTTTGATGTATAGGAATCAGATACCTAAACATCTAAGAATGTTCATACCAAAAATATCTCACTCATTTTTTATGCCATTTTGAATCATGAATCTCTAAGACAACCTTTAATGACACTTTTGTCCTTCATTTTTCTTGTATTATTATTTCACCTTTTGTTAATCAAAAATAAATTCATGTATATATATGCACTAAAGTATCATATCATCAATACGACCTTTAATATTTTACTTAAAAACCTTAAACTAGCTAAATATATAAATTATTTTTTCATAAAATTATTCATCAAGTTACTATAGACTAAAATTGATTTATAAATATAACATCAAATTAATAAAGTTTAAAATGCTTGTGATATAAACCAAATTTAAATTATATTAGTCTAATAAGTAAAATGTTAAAGATTAGTGATACCATCCGTGAAACTAAACATAATTTTAATTACTTCTTTAAAACATATATACCCCATTATCTTAGTGACTATTGACAACTATTAATCAAAGCTATCACTGATAATAACTATCAATGGTATCAACTTATATCATATTTTTCAAATTCAAAATTATTAGTGATGATTGTTTTCAATTTTTAGAAACCGAGAAGAAACCTTTAAAATGGTAGTGAGGGTGTGAACTTTTCAGTATTTTACCAATTTTTGTATTATATGTGCAATTATTTCATCATCGTATTATATATTCTATTTTTTTTTTTTTTTTTGCGTAAATGTCATTTATGCCACTTGCCCTTTATTTGAAGATAAGTTATAGAGTAAAATAATTTTCTTACTCTTGTATTCTTTTACGCTTCTACATAACTAGATTAATCAAAATTATCTATAGATAAAGGATATGCAAATCCCTAATTAGTTTAGAAAGGTGATCAAATATAAATTAACCGACGTCATATTTGAATGAGAAACTCTAACTTTTCAAAATCATTGAAAGTTCTACATATACCAATAAGGTAGTAGCTCAATCATTAGAACCATCAATGGATTTAGTTAGGCTTGGGAACTGGACTCTGGACTAAACTCATCTAACCCACTTTAGTCTTAAGTTCAAGTTCTACTTCATACATAAACTACGCAAAAACCTCCATCAACATAAATATTTTTAATTCGCTGCTGGTTAGAACTTCACATGTTTAACTTGAAGCAAAGATTTCAAATGTTAAGTATAGGTGCTACAAAATTATTCCATGTATTTTACAAATGTGAATTGTTTATATATGGTTTGGTTAGTTCATAAATTTGTAACTTTGAAATTAAGTGGAGTAAGTAATGTAGTTTCGTGGTGATCACAAGCACAATTTATTATGAAATTCCAACTTGTACTCCAATTGCAAATTGCATTATACTTTAGTTATAGTTATAAAATATGATGCATTAACATTTCATAAAATAGTAATAAAGTATTCAAATATAAAATGTGATACACAAATACATTCCCCAATTGGCTATACTATATTTACTATTTTATTTTTTGAAAAGCAATTGTAATAATTTATTAAATTAAACCTAAGGAAAGTGACAAATATGTCAATTTATCCCAACCTTATCCATAATTTAATTTAACAAACTTTGTTTAATACTTTAATTTATAAAAATTCCCCATTACCTTTTGATCACAAATATAGTCAATTATGTCATTAACACTATCATTTTTTACTAATTAAACTTCTATTTAACTTTTTAAACTTTCAAACTTTTACAACGTTACCAATTTTACCATATAATCCATTAAAGTCATTCTAAATGTGTAAAAGAAACATTTTTTTTACTGTTTAAATTTATTTATCCTAATTAAATTTGCAATTTATAAAGTTAAGGATCAATATAATATTCTTTTTTTTAAAAAAAAAAACTCTAGTTAAGGTATTAAAATTAAATTTAGTATTTTAATTATTACTTTCAATAGAATTTAAATTACTCTCTATTCCAAGTTATTGTTGAATTTTTTGAAAAAATTATAATTTATTAACGTTTATTTTTACTATAAAATTTGAAAACTTATTTACATATTGCGCATTTGGATTACATTTTTAATTATTTTTTTAAAATTAGAGTATTTGAAAGCTATTTTTTAAATATATTTTAAATCATTTTCAGAATAATAAATTTAAACAAAAATGAAAACATTTTTTAGTTGAAAGTAAGAAAAAATAAGATTGAAAAGAAAAGGTATGGTATGGTATAAATAATGTTTGAAGGGAATATTAAATTTGAGCTAATTTCCTAAAATGGCATTTAGTGAAAAAGAATAACAATAAACAAAGTAGAGTTGATTCTAATGAATGCAAATTAGAATATAGATTAAAGAAAGGCACCATAATTAATTATAAACATTGGGCGTCGCCAGCTGTTTATACGAATTACTATTAACCACTAACAACTCGCCACCTCATTTCAACAATCACATCCTTTTATATATTTCTTCTCCACACTTCTTTACCTAAACAAAATACTTTCAAATTTCTTACACTAAGAACCTTCCATAATTCATATCTCATTTAATATTATTTTATTTTATAAAATTATTTGTACATTTAAAAGATTTCGTATAAACCCGTTATAATAAATCATTTTAAAAATTAGCCAAAGATATCATTTTCGGTCATTTTAGTTAATAAAATTGTTCACGATGGAGTAGAGTATACTCCAATTATAATAGTTGGCATTTTCAATTGTAATTAATAGCTACTACACTATTATTATTTTAAAATAATAACCAACAAAATATGTTAGATATCGTTAAATAACACAAACCGCATACAATTGTTAACTGTTGAATTGGATAGAAATTATTAAATATAGAGGTATAGTAAGGAAACTAAGAATTAAGAATTGATAGGTATACTAAACTTATTTAAAAGGATTTGTTTAAAGAAAAACTTAGATAGGGTAGAATTGAAATAATTTTGAGTGAAGGAGGGTAAGATAGTAAATGCACTGAAATTACGTGGATATTTATTTATTTTATATATATAAAAGAGAGCGTCTTTAGCTGAGAGAAACCGGCGTTTTGCTTAAGACAGAAATTTCTACTTGAAATTTTTTCCAGATTTTCCATTACGCACAAATTTTCCTTTCTTCCTTTTTCTAATTTGATGATGATTATGAAGATAATCACTAGTGTTTCATCTCCAGATTTTTTTTCTACTTGATTCATATTCGTTTCTTTGTTTTTTTTTTTTTTTTTTTTTTTTATCGAAACTCTGTTTTCTTTCCCGGAAAATTCGACCGCCATGGGAAAGCTTTCCTTCAAGGATTCGCTTAAAGCACTTGAAGCCGATGTTCAGCATGCCAATACGCTGTAACCCTCTTCTTCTGTTTCTTTACGAATCGAAATTTTTCTTAATTTTTTTGTTTTTTTGTTTTTTTGTTTTTTTATAAGTTTTTTTTGATATAAATAGTTGAGAATTAAGAAACTGATTCTGATATGTGTATTGCTTGATTTACTTTGTTAACTTTCTTTTGCTTGTTTTGGTTTTCTGTAGAAGGTATTTGTTCTACTGTCTACAGTATAATGGACTGTTTACTTCTTGAAACTCTGTACATTGTTGAAGGTTGGATAAGGAATGTTAATGTCCTTTAATATAATGTCGAATCATATTTAGAATGTTCTTAATTGCTGCGTAGTTGTTTAGTTTCACGATTGGGGGTGTGGAGTTTAATTAACTGTGGTGTTTATCAGGAATAGTAACGAATTTTAGTTATTGATTGCTTTTATGTCGGCTGTGTAAAAGTTGAGCAGTAGGTAACTGAAGAAATATTTGATGATTGTTTTGAATTGGTCAAATTTTCTTAAACTCTGTTTAGTTGTTTGATCTTTTTTCCCTTTTTCCTGCAGTGCTTTAGACTGTCCAAGAGAGAGTGATGGAGCTTGTGTTCAAATGAGATTATCATACAGCCCTGCAGCACCTTTTTTTCTTTTTCTTGTTCAATGGACTGATTGTTACCTTGCTGGTGCATTGGGGTTGTTGAGAATCCTTATCTATGTGGTATGTATGCCCTTTTCATTTTGGTTCTATTTGGCAATAATCACCGGTTGTGTTTATGTTGGCTTTAATTTTTTACTAATTCATTGAAGCCCTTATCTTTACTAACTTTAAATTATATCTGGATTCGGAACTGAATATTTTTTTGAAAAAGAAAAGTAAGATGTTCCAATGGTCTATTTCTTGACAATGGAAGTAATTATCATTTGATTAGTTCTTGTCTTGTGGAACCATGCTATGATGCAGACTTATCCCGATGGAAAGACCACCATGTCAATTTATGAGAGAAAAGCAAGCATTAGAGAATTTTATGGTGAGTGAAATCCGCCTAAGTGACTTTTTACTTTATTAAGTTAATTTTGGTGCTATGGATCTGTTTTGGAACTTAGCTTTCTAAACTTCTTGTTCTTTTTCTGGTTGGGGTTTTAATTGACTGACATTCTCATCCTCAGTGGTAATTTTCCCTTCTCTTCTTCAACTTCAAAAAGGCATCACAGAATTGGAAGATAGAAAGCAAAAAGAGGTCTGCAATGCCAGGTACAGCAGAAGGGATGAATTTGGAAGGGGGAAACTGTCCGAAATCGACATAGAAAGAGAAAAGGAGTGTGGAATTTGTATGGAGTTCAACGGCATGGTTGTTTTGCCCAACTGCAACCATTCTCTGTGCTTGAAGTGTTATCGAGACTGGTAAGCATTTGCATTTGTATGTGATCAAGGTCTTCTTTGATACTTAGTCTAGCTCAGCCGTAATTGACATGCACTCCATCCCAAGTCAGAGATTCGGTCTCAATTCCAGCAACTGTTGCATTAAAGAAAACAATGAAAACAAATGAAAACAATGGATTTAGCATATATGTCGGCAAGTGGAAGTAGTTCTAGACAAAACGCATTCCCTCTCGTGGGGTAAAATTAAATTCTCTGTTGGGTCTGAAAAATCTTCATAACTATCCTAATGTCTTTAGAGTTTGCATTTATTGCTTCCACTCTCAAATCCATACTCAACTGGAATCTTGTCTGTCTGTTTCATCTTCCAGGCGCGGTCGTTCTCAATCGTGTCCCTTCTGTCGTGATAGCCTGAAGAGAGTCAACTCTGGCGACCTTTGGATCTTCACAGACAAGAGTGAAATGATTGACCTAAATTCAATCTTGCATGACAACCGCAAGAGACTATTTGCATACATTGATAAATTGCCATTGGTTGTTCCTGATCCAGTGTTTCTTCCTATGGATTCTCATATTAGGTAAGAGAATGTGGGACAAACTTTTACAGTCTGTGATTATTAGTGTTGTTATCCAAAAAAAGATATATGTGAGTATATTACTAGGTGAACTTTCTGTATATATAATTATAGGTTGAGGAGAAAAGTTAGGAAATGTAAAAAGGGGTTCTTCTCTGGCTAATGGCCTATAGGATGCTTTGCTAATTTTCAGTTTGTTAGCTTATCAAAGTGAATGATTTTTGTTCACTTGATTGTTTCAGTTCACCATTCCCAATCAATGCAAATCTTTTTTGAAATATCTGCATATCAAATTAGCACAATTATTGCTATATATACATATGTTTGTGTGTATACATAGTTGTGGATGGAGACAGAGATTTGTTTTGTAATGTTATGCTTAGGTGGATATGGATGTTAGTTGTTATGATATTTTAGGGTTGTCCAGATATTTTGGTACTCAAGCAGCCAAAAATAAAGGTAAATATAGTTTGAATAATGGTCCTCCACCATCCTCAATCTTTATCCTTTTCTTTTTCCTTCTTCTTCTTATTCTTATTGGTGCTTCTCAACTTTTTTGTATTTTTAGCCTGTGCAAGCTTTTCATGAATGTTTCTGAAAACAAAAATTAAAATGAAAGTTTTTTTTCAGATTCTTTTGGTGATTATTTCAGCTTTTGAAAAATAAGCTTTCTTTTCTTTTCTTTTTTAACCATTGTTTGTATAAGGGTTGAAATTTTATCTAAATAAAAAAACAAAAGCAAGTTTTTTTTTTTTTTTATAATAAAATATCCTTTGACTTGATTTTGGAAACATTGGCAGAAAGTTAACAAAACATGAACTATAAATGTGGGGTGAATATAAGGCGGGTGGGAGAAAAATTATGGACAATCAAAGTATACAGGTCGGAGAAAATTAAACTATTCAACGAAGTTGGGTTGATAGGTTGATTTTTATGCTCAAAATTTAACCCAACCCAACTCTTCCAGTTTGGGTTGGTCGGGTTAGTGCTTTTTTTTAACGTGTGACCTAAAGTAGTAAATAATGTTCTATGTTTTTTTAACGTGTTGAAAATGTAATTTTATTTATATTATGTTTATAAAAGTGTTTTATCCTTCTACTTTTCTTATATATATAATTTGTTTTTACGATACAATAAAAATAGTGATTCACCTCTTATATTAACGTCAAACTCATAGAAATAAAGAAAATTAAATACAATGGTTTTTTTTACATTATGTAAAGTGAGATTGAACTTTAGATCTTGAAATTGATAAATAATAAACGTGTAATAGTTAGTTATGCATATGATAGCTTTAATATAATTTATTTTATATGCTATTAATATTAAGTTTAATCTTTTAACTTTGAACTATTATTTAAGTGTATCGGTCGGGTTTTATCAATCAAGATATCATTTTCACTTGTGGAGTAAATTAAATGATTAAATGTTAAATTGAACAATGTTTTCAAAAAACGTTGAGTTCAATGATTGGAGGCTAAGTTTAGATTTAACAGAAAAAATAATTAAGATGAGAGTTTGGTCAAAAGCTCTAAGCATTAATAAATCAATCTTCACACCTAATCTTTAGGTTACACCATTTAAAAGCCTCCAAATTAATAAATGCATTAATACAAATTTTGTGCTCTTAACTTTGGATGCAACAATTAAAACTTGTGAATTAATAGTTTCTAAAAAAACCAAAACCAGTAATGTGTTAATTTAAACTAATTTATTCTTTTTTCATTTGGATCAAATGTGTAAAATATTTAAGATCATTCATTACGATTATTTTTAAAAAACATCAATGTATTAGTTCTCAAACGTCGGTATTACAAAATGGACTATAAGAGTAGATGCATAGACAATTTTCTAAAGGAAATTCTAACTGAAAATTTAAATCAAAATTTACACGAGGCTTTCCCAAATTTCAAATTGATATAGTTACAAAAGTCCATAAAGGTTGTGGCTATTGTTGTGAAGTTCAACTCATGCACCAAACAGAGCAAGTGAACGTAGAATCCATTATTTTGCAGCTTTACCAGTAATCCATACACGAACAATGCCCATCTCGGAAATGATGGAATCGATATCGATCTCGAAGTAATATATCTCTGTCGTAAACTCTAGATACAAGCTTAGCAAATGCATGGCAGTCTCCACAAATCCGAAGATTCTTCACAACTCGAATTGGTTGAGATGGAGCCAAAGTAACAAGCCCAAAAGCGATGGCTAACTTCTCGCTGTGAAGGCTTAAGGCCTGTTCCTTGAGGTCGTCCTCTTCGATGAGCTGGAGAAGATGGGATTTGTTTGGTTCGTAACCGACTGATTTTAGTTTTGTTGCAATTTCCTCCAACTTTGAATAGATGTTACTGGATAACGGGTGCGTATTATCTCCCACTAGAAACTCGTGGACGTTGCCGTTGGCTTCAATGGAGCTACAACCAGGTTCCTTTTTCAATTCAGTGTCTCTCATTAGTTTCCTCAACTCAGAAACCTTTTCCCATCTTCCTGTTTTAGCATATATGTTTGATAAAAGTACAATAGCACCATGATTTCTAGGCTCCAACTTTAGCAATTGGTCACTCGCTAATTCTCCAAGCTCAACATTCATATGAAGGCTGCAAGCACCAAGCAAAGCACCCCAAACGGATGCGCTTGGAGTTGTAGACATTTCATTGATCAACTCCATAGCTTCTTCAAGAAACCCTGCACGACCGAGAATATCAACCATACAAGCATAGTGCTTCATCTCAGGAACAACCCCATAAACTGGCTCCATTTCATGGAAAAACACCCGTCCCTCATCAACTAAGCCAGCATGGCTACAGGCACATAATACATTTGTAAACGTCACACTATTTGGCTTCACCTTAGCTTCCTGCATTTCGAAGAATAGATCAATTGCCGCCTTCCCACGGCCGTGCATTCCCAAACCAGCAATCATGGCACTCCAAACATACACATCTCTCTCCTCCACTGAATAGAACACCTCGAGAGCTTTCTCTAAAGAACCACATTTAGCATACATGTCCACAAGAGAAGAAATTAAATGGCAATTTAGAACTATCCCTTCCCTTTTTATGTACACATGAATCCATCCACCCAAATCAATTGCTCCCAATTGAGCACAAGCTGACAGAGTACTAACTAAAGTGACTTCATCAGGCTTTGCAATCTTACTGAGCTGCAACTCATTAAAAATGGCCAAAGCTTCCTTAGGTTTACCATTTTGTTCATAAGCAGATATGAGAACATTCCAAGCAGCAATTTCTTTCACAGGCATTGCATTGAACACTAGCCGAGCAGCATCGTAGTCGCCCATTTTCGCATACCCATCAAGCATGATGGTCCAAGAGAAGACATCTCTTTCAGGCATTTCGTCAAACAGCTTCTGTGCATCATCAACACTTCCACACTTTGTATACATGTCAAGCATGGCGTTACATAAAGTTAAATCCACTTTGATCCCTTTCCTTTCAATGTACGAACAAACCCACCTCCCAAATTCCAAATCCAACTTCTTTGCACAAGCAGATAAAACACCCACCATTGTTACAGAGTTAGGCATCACATTTTCCCTCTCCATTTTCAAAAACAACTCCAATGCATCTTCTGGACAGTTCCCCTGAGCAAAAGCCGAAATCATGGAATTCCAAGACACTACATCTTTGCAAGAAATACCCTTAAACAATCGCTCAGCCATACTCAAATCGCCACATGCCCCATAGAATCGCACAAGAGAATTAAGGATATAAAGATCCATACCAAACGACAACTTAATCGCCATTCCATGAACAGCTGTCCCAACCCGTGAAGCTTTAAGCTCCGAAGCGGCCTTAATAACAAACGGGAAAGTGAACTTATTAGGCAAATCCTCACATTTATCAAGCAAATCCAGAAATATTACGAAACTCTGAAAAGGGTCGGAGCTGGAAGCGTAAGCTCGAATGAGGGTGTTCCAAGTGTAGAGATTTGGTTGGGGAATTTGGTCGAACAAGTTGCGGGCATAGTCGAGAGTGGAGAAGGACGAAAGAGCGGAGGCTGTGAAGAGTTTGCTAGCCGAAAAGGGGTCGAAGAAGAGACCGGTACGGAGCATGCGAGCGTGAACTTCCTTCAATTGCTTTGAACTTGAACATTTATCTATTGTAGAGAGAATTTGATGGTTTCTGAAAAGAAGATTGTTGTTTAGGGTTGAGAAATTCTGGAGAGAAATCGATGGAACACTTAGAGCTTCCATAGCCCCTTACAAATGGCCTCCTAATAAGTTTCGTTTCTCCGTCATTGACTCGCCTTTTGAGGAACTCTCTTCCTCGATTTCTCTTCCTCGCTATTCCAACAAAACTTGTCTTTTCTTCTAATTCTATTTAAAGTGGTTTCACTTCACAATTTCTAATAATCAACTCCCGTGATGTCTCCATCTGGCGAATGGAAGATGAACGATCGAAGGTTCTTGAAATTCTATCGAAGAGTAGGTGAGTGATTTGTGATTTCTTTGAATTCGTAATAATAATAATAATAATCTCATTTCTTGTTGAACATAACATGTAACACTAAAGAAAACCAATCAACAATCCCATCCCTACAATGGATGATTGCAAGGATGTGGCAAAAAAAAATTGAGTAACAATGGTGGTTTGTCAATTCTAGTAAAGGAGATGCTACACATATCACTTCTCATTTTAATTTTCTTGTATGTTTGATTAGAGATTTTTCTTGTGAAAAACCTCCAAATATTCAAAAGCATAAACATGTACCTATTTTATCTCTTTCTCTGCTTTGGTCATTTTTCAAAGAGGTAACATCATCAGCTTTTTCATTTAATTTCATCATGTATGTCAAGTAGACACTATGCTCGTGATAAATTTTCAAATATGTGAAACTAAACGAGGTCAGTTGAAGTAAGAGGGAGTTCGTGAACTATGCTTTTAAAGAAATTGAAAATTATTACATATGCTACTAAGATCATCTTCTTTTACAGTGACTCGACTATAACAACTCAAAAGTTAAGTATGTTTAATTGGGTGTTAGACCTATCAACCTACTAAACAATTTCTTTGAAAGCATCGTGAAGGAAAACAAAGCATGTTGAAGGAATTTATGTTGGTTTGTGGAACAATTTTCAATCTTATAAGTTAGAAAGTGGATAAAGACCACTTTGAATAGGTGAATGTGTTATAATTAGTACAATTTAACCATAATTGACATAGATAGGAATGAGCATGATAGGCTGAAAAAATGAAAGACCGAAGATAAAGTGACATAGTCAGTCGATTTTGGTTTTGTTGTAACCAAAACCGACTTGTGGTTGATAGGTTTGGGTAAGAAGGGCGAGACCAGACCAAACTCCTTTTTTTTCTTTTTTCAACATTTATCCATACTATATATACATATATATAAGTTATATTTTATTTGGAGGGAGAACTGCATTTGTAATTAATTTTATTAGTTTTTATTTACTTACTTTATGAAAATTTTAAATTTATTAGTTGGGTTAAATTCAATTTACGTATCATTTATTTAATGTACTAAATCTGGATGAGAATGATTTTATTTTGGTAGCATATTTACGATCTAACTTTTATGTTTTAATTAATTAACTAATAGAAGACAAATAGAGTAGAAAGCAAAGAAAAAAAACAAAAAAGAAGGCGATCAACCTTGGATCAATAATTTGTATACTAACTTGTGGTTGATCTTAATAAGAATGATACATAGATACGTCAATTACTAACCAAAATAATCATCACAAAATTAATATACAAAACCATATATTCTTTTTATTTTGTTTCGTAAAACTAGTAATAGATAAACAGTATTTTCACCCCAATTTCATTTTTCAGTATCTACGTTTAAAGAAATAAATAAGAAAAGAGAGAGAGAGAGAAGAACGATTCTAGTGGCACATTTTGGCGATGATTTTCTCGGGATCCAAACAAACTCCAAAAAGAAAATAATAAAGAAATAAGAAAGTAGTGGGCCCGCAAAAAAGAACAAATTATAGGATCCTATCCCCCCGAACATTAAGAAAAAGTATTAATATCAAAACTACAACTCCTCCCCATATATATTTCATGCAACCAATCTCTATTCTTTTTCCCATTCCTACTTTAGGGTTTCTTCTTCCGGTAAAAGTTTTCCCCCAATTCTTCCGCCATGGTTCTCAAGCCCACCCGAGCTCAGAAGAAAACTAACTACGATCAGAAACTCTGTCGTCTCCTCGATGAGTATTCTCAGGTCCTCATCGTCGGTGCCGATAATGTCGGTTCCAACCAGCTTCAGAGCATCCGCAAGGGTCTTCGTGGCGATTCCATTATTCTTATGGGTAAGAACACCATGATGAAACGCTCCATTAGAATCCATTCTGAAAACACTGGTAACACCGCCGTCACTAACCTCCTCCCTCATCTTGTGGTACGGATTCCCTCTCAACTTTTACTCTTTTTTTTTTTCTTTTTTGTTCGTTTTTTAAACGAGTTTTCTTCCATCCTCAGGGAAACGTTGGCTTGATCTTCACTAAAGGTGATTTGAAAGAAGTGAAGGAAGAAGTTGCCAAATACAAGGTAATATATTGCTTTCTGCTATGATGATATCCATGTACATTGTCTAAGGCTAGATTAGTAATTTCCGTAAAAGTTATGTGCTAGTTTTCAAATTTGTCCTTTTTTTAAAAATAATATTGTTATGATTAATGAGTTATCATTGTAAATATAATTTACTGTCTGATTATTTCACGATGGTAACCTTGTGATGGTTTGTTGATGAGATTATGGACTTGAATGAAACCGTATCATGATGTAACAGTCAAGTGAATAGTGATCCCTTATAAAAGTTGAAACGACGATCTTAACTATTACATGGATGTCTGCTGTTCATAGTTCAGTTTAGTTGGACTATTTGGAGGAAGTTTTTGTTCTATCTTATTTGGTTTTAAATATTCAACCTTTAGTTTGTTTTCGAATTAGGTTCTTATAGAGTGCACATGTTGATTCGACACTGTTTTAATCTAATTGTCTAATAAATTATTGAATGAAGCTGTCTTAACATAACTTGATATAGACTTGAGGTATTTTGGTCTCACATGTCAATGATGAACATGCCTGGTGGCCTCCTGACGTAGATTGCTTCTTTGTACAATTTTTATACATGATATGCATTTATGGAAACAGGTGGGAGCCCCAGCTCGTGTTGGCCTTGTTGCACCAATTGATGTGATTGTTCCTCCAGGAAACACTGGACTCGATCCATCCCAGACATCTTTCTTTCAGGTTTGTTATAAAACTAACTATCTCCATTTTTTAACCCTTCGATTTATAAAAGGATCTCAAGACGAAAGTCGAACTGATCTCAGGTGTTGAACATCCCAACAAAGATTAACAAAGGCACAGTTGAAATCATCACTCCCGTGGAGCTAATCAAGAAAGGAGACAAAGTCGGCTCATCCGAGGCTGCACTACTCTCTAAACTTGGGATAAGGCCCTTCTCTTATGGTCTCATTGTTGTTTCTGTCTATGACAACGGTTCTGTTTTTAGTCCAGCGGTGCTTGATCTTTCAGAGGAAGATCTTCTCGAGAAATTCCTTGCTGGGGTTTCCATGGTTGCCTCTCTCTCTCTTGCTGTGTCTTTCCCAACTCTTGCTGCTGCTCCCCACATGCTTATCAACGCCTATAAGAATGCTCTTGCCATTGCTGTCGCTACTGAATATTCATTCTCTGAGGCTGATGAAATCAAAGAATTCTTGAAGGTTCGTTAGGCTTGAACCCTTTTAGACACCTTTATATATCAAAGGCAAATCCAGTTTTGGTTTGATTTAGTTTTGTTTTGATCTCCTTAATTACATTCTAGATGAGACCATTTAACAGTTAAAACCTTAACTTCAACTTTCAAATTTGCTAAGCTTTTTATTACGTTCTTTAACTACTAACTTTTCTTTATATGGCATAATTTTATTGACATTTTAGTGGTATCCACTTATGTTAGACATGCGTAAGATCCATCTATCTGTTAAATGTAATTGTAAAATCATACCATTTTGAAAAGAAATTTGTATTAGAAGATGCGAAGGAGTTATATTTGAAAATGGTATATGACAAACCTATGGAAAATTTTGTAGGATCCAAGCAAATTTGCAGCTGCAGCAGCCCCAGCTGTGGCAGCCGAGTCGGTTGCTGCGGCCCCTGCCGCTGTGGAAGAGAAGAAGGAAGAACCAGAGGAAGAGTCGGATGAGGGGGATATGATCATGGGCCTATTTGACTGACTTCACAACAGCTAAGAAAATTATTCCAACCCATTTAGTTTTATGTTTTATATGGTAGAGATATTTTGAGTTGGTTTATCATATGTCTGGTGAGGATTTGATTTTTTTTTTTTTCCTTCTTTTTTGTGTTCATATTATGAACATGGACCACTCATTTTATCATAAATGGTGGTGAGTGGTTACTCACTCCTTTTTAAGATTTACAACTTTACTTTATTTATTTTATGATCTACTGAGGAACCTGTCCTTTAGAAGAACGTGTTTTGTGGCCAGAATCTTTTTTTTTTTTAATTGGATCTCTTTTTTCCCTCGTTTTTTCTGAGTTTATATTGTTTATTATTTTTTTAAAAGGAAATTTCTGAGTCTATTTTATTTTATTTATTATTAAAACTACCTGTTTTCTTTAGTTTCTAACTCATGTTTTAAGTTCTGATTAGTGCGATTAATGACATTTTAGTTTTTTTTACTTTTAAAAATTAGTCTTAAGACTGCTATTTTTATTTCTATAACTTCGTAATAATAATATTAAACACTTTTGGAAGAAAAATATTTTAAAAAATGGAAATTAAAACGAAAATCGACTTTGCCCAAGTAGTAGCTTCGTTTTGGTTGTAACTGTTGAATATTTTGAAACTAAAGGAAATGTGTTAGCCAGCTTAAGGTGTAAATATTTTAGTTAGCATTATAATATAATGATATACTTGGAGTCCACAAATCATTCATGATTAAAATCTAACTATATAGATAGAAAAAAATTGAACATTATATGTTCCTAAATCAATTTATAATAACTAGTTTTACTATTTATGAATGCTTTATACTTTTAACTCAGGTTGATTTTCTTTAAAGATCAATATAATTCAACTTCTCAACTTACTAAATGTATATATTTGAAATATGAAAAAACTTTGTTTTAATTAATAATGTTTTACTATTAAAGAACAAACATTTTAATAACCTTTGTAATTATATTGTTTGAAATTTTGAAAACTAAAATAAAATACACAACAATTATAGATGTGATATAGCAAAAGATAGCACTACAAAAGTTTGGAAAGTTCTTCAGTTTTTGGTTTTGGTTTTTATTTTTACTTTTTCTGTTTTTTATTTTTTATTTTATTGAAAACAAAAACCATATATATTTGGTAATTGATTACAGAATAAAGCCTTCTTTTCTTCATTTTTAGTTAATAAACAAATTTCTTGTTTTAGAAACCAAAATGTGAATTAGTTACTATATTGATTACCAAATAAACTCTCTTTTTAATAAATATAATTATTGAATCTTCTTAAGTGTTGCTATTATTCAAATACAACTTAATAATCTCCACAAAAATGGAAAACTTTAAAGTACAAGATCAAGGAAATATAATTCCTTTTTGAGAAAAAAAGTTTTTTTTTTCTTTTCATTTCAAAAGAGAATTCTAATAAAACGAAAAGACAAAAAAACAAAAAACAAAAAGGATGAATATTTATTTTTTTAAAAATATCAATAATTGTTGCTGTCTGTCCTATTTTTCCTTTTATGTTTCCCACTAATTCTTCCATTAGAGTTGAAGTAATTCTTGATAAAAATTAGATTTTTCATTGCTACTTTAACTTATAACCTCCTTTTATATTTCAAAAATATCCCTTTATGATATGATTGTGTGTGGTTATATTAGGGAATGGTTATTCATCGTAACAAATTCATAGATCCAATTAAAAAAATTAATTGAAATTTAAAAGAATTGATTACGTTTACCTATTACTAAATATGTAAGCTACATTATATTTGTTTTACTAAATATCTAAGGTGCATTATATTTTTGTTTGTGTAACAATAATTCTAATATTTTTTCTAGTACAATAATTAGGTCAAAGAGGTGACAATCCTTTGCTAATTGAATTATGTTCAATTCATGGTTGTTAATCTAGTTTAGAGTATATTTATTTATTTTACATAAAAGCATTCTAAATAATATATTATGTCAGTCTTTGACGAATATAGTAAAAAGTATATATTATTCGGCTATTTTTTTTAAATGAGTTGATTATTGAAATATATTATTGGGATGGAATTATAATTTAGATTATTTGACCTCACCACTTGCCTTAGGAAAGAGCAAATGCCATTGGATATTTTTAGTTTTTGGGATAATTAATGTCCCTTAGATTTTTCTTGCTGTCACATCTAACTTTGTTAATCAATTTAGTAAATAAGTTTAAGGATTTCTTTCTTTGGTTAGGATTTGAAAGAGCTATTAAATTTAATTGTGTTTGGATTTGACATGATTTGATTTTTTTATATATCCTAATTAGAAAAAATCAAATTAAAATGGTCCTAATCCTACCAATTAAAAAATTATCTTTAGCAGAATTGTCAAAAAATAATAATAATAATAATAAAACATTCACATTTCATAATAAATTCAAGTGCAATTAAGTTTTTTTTTTTCCATTTTAAAAAATACATCTTAACTTTATTTATTTTTTAATAACTAATTTTATATAGTATATGTCATTTTCATTTTTTAAAGTTAATAAAATTTGCATTCACTAATTATTTTTTATTTATATTTTCACCTTTTTAGGACCTAATCCACTGTCAAAAGGTAAAAATAAAAGTTATTGAAATAATTTACTTTTTTTAAGATCAAATATTTAAAAAGAACTAGGTTATTGTACTCTTTTTAGATTTATTACATATATAATACGTTAACTCATTTTACAAATAACAAACAGTTATTGAATTATTGAATACCAAATTGAATGTACGAGTAGATAACAAAAGTTTTCATTAATAAACTTAGCTACGTTTAGATTGACTTTAGCGACTATTTTGTTAGACATGCATTATTAAATTTACTTGTCATTAGTTGGATCACGATGGATAACAACGTGACAATGTTTCGAGGAAGAAAAAAAATGAAAAATAATTTTCAAGTAAATAGAAAGAGAGAGTGAGAGAAGGAATATGGACAAAGGGAATAGGTGTGGCATTGGATGTCTTCAAGTCTTTGTCTTTCACCTCATTTTCTTTCAAACTTTGCTTTCTTCTCATCAACCTTTTCCTCTATTTCTATTGGTCGATAACAATCTAATCTCTCCATAATTCCATCTCATTTGTTTGATTCTCTATTTCATTTTTAACATTCTATTCCTACACGGTCACTATTTCCATGAGATGGATAGAGAAACGTGTTTCATAGAGTTAAATATGAGTTTATATGATTATGTTTAGTTCGATCTTTAGTACTTCGATCATATATTTGATTCTCCTTATCGAATGCATATACTTGATTTGAATAATGAGCGTGTTAATAATCTAAACGATTGAATAATTTTCTCTACGTTTTCTAGAGTTTAAATAGAGCAAACTACTCTATTTATAAAGTCTGAGCGAAACTAATTGAATTTTGGGTTTGGTGTGCAACCAAATTAAGTTTTTTCTTTTAATTGAACCCAATTTTAAACATATACATAATTTGTGTTATGATTTTGATCGATAACTAATGATGTACGAATGTTAAAGAATTCACAAAATAAATAGTAACTTATTAAATTATATCCAACATGTGTATAGGTACATCCACACCCTAAACCATAAAAAGTGAGTTTGGTGGAAATGCTCAACAAAAAGTCCCTTTGATTTTTACAGCAAATAACCACTTTTCTTATAAACAAATTGAAAATGTTATTTCAAATCACAAAATTTCTACAAATATTTAAAAACAACAAAAAAAAATCACAATTTACTTTAAATGTTTATCGCATTAATAGTTATATTGTAATTTATTTTGATTTATATTTAACCAAACAAAAAAATTTAAAAAGTAAACCAGTGAAAAAAATAATTAGTTGTCATTTAATTTGATGTTTGTGAATCATTTAGGAATGAATTTGATTTTTTATTTAGAAAATAGAAAAATTAGCAACAGAAAGGAAATTACAATTAGAGTCTAAACCTAACTTTTTTATATACTTTCTAAATATAAAAATAATGAGTTTGTTTTCTTTTTCTTTTTAGTTTATTGGGTTATTTGTTTTGTATATCTTTTTCAAAGATAGAAATAGTAAATTGTGCCACTCATAGAAGGAAGTGTAAACACAACCCCTTTTCCACACAAACCCATCTCTTTTCTTGTTCTTTTCATACATTATTGCGTTACTGTTTACAAATATATAATACTATTTTGATATATATACTTTCAAACTTGATTCATTTGGATTTTACATACTTTCAAAACGTTAACATTCGTATTTTATACTTTCAACTTTGGTTCATTTTAGTTCTTAAACTTTCAAATAATAACAATTTTGATTCTCTTACAACGAAGTGAAAATTAATATGAAAATAAAGAGATAAAAATGTTCACTCTTTTACCGTACAAGAACTAAAATAAACCGAAATTAAATACTAAAAGCACCTGAATCATAACCAAATTTCTATCCCGCGTTGAAATAATAATCATATATATGTATGTATCTATATTCCTAATTTGTATTTGAAATGTAACGTGCATTCAGAAAAGTTATTTATAGAACAAAATGTATATAAAAGTGTGGTGTCATGTTACCTAGGCCCCATCTACTTAGTTAGTGAAGAAATTTTGCAATAATTTTGGAGGGACAATATTAAGCTTTAGGCCACCTAAAATGTCACATTCTTATTGTACTTTCCTTATGGTTATTGAGAAGAAAAGGAAGCATTAAATCACCCTCTCTATGTTAAATCAAATACTCTCTATTTTAATTTCTTCTTTCTTTCCTTATTCTTCTTCTTACCAAATATTCTTTCCCATTTCTTTGTCACTTTCCTTTAACAACTCTACCTTTTCCCATTCTCCTCTCCCCTTTAATTTCCAAATTGAAACTTTCACATTTAGCCACTTTAATTACAATATCCCACATGCATATCTCACATTAAAATAACTTACATCTTATCCCTAACTTATATTATATAGTTTCCTCATTTAACAATTCTAAAAACTTATCACATCACGTTACGTCGGTCGAGAATTATAGGATCTTTTTAAGTAAAGTCGGTAAATAACTTTGTATCAACATGAAATTAGAGGATTGTTGAAAGATCCAAACCATATGAAATAATGAAGATGGTTGTATTCGCTTATATACTTAATCGATGTGAGACTTTGTTCACACTCTTAATAAATATGGATAGAGACAAAATTGAAATATATATAAAAAAAACGAACATGTTTAAACCAAAATCTATGAATATTTTTTGTATGGCCCATATGGTTAGGTTATTTAAGGGACAGATTTAGGTTTGAATACCAAAAAAATTGTCACATTCTTCTTGCAACTTTGTGATAACAAGAGAGAGAGAGAGTGGGAGCATTGAAACATGTTACATGTTCATTCTAATTTCATTCTTTGATTGATTCATTTTGCTTTATTACCATATATATACTATTATATGTATATATAGATATGTTACTTTTAGTCTTTCTTTATGCTCTTTTATTTGTGATTTGTCAATCATCTGCTCTTAAAAGCAAATGAATTTTTCATTTATCATTCATAGTAAATTATAAAACAATTTTGTAATTTATAAGTAGAGATTTTAACATTTAGTTTTTAAATTTAGAAATATATGTCAATTATGTATTGTCGACCTATACTAATCTTAGCTATCAAAACTAGTCATTATCGGTTAATTTGAGGTGTAAAATTCTAAATCACTCTTTTGTTTAAAAATTTGATGACAATATTCACATGTGCGTTTTGTAGCGTCGATTCAGTGAGCTTGTAAACTATATATCATACTAAGAAAAGAATGAAGCTAAAATCGAAAACCGTACTCTAAGCCAAGGCCAAGGTTGTGACCCTCATTTCAATGAACGAGTCATATTCAATGTGTTCTCTCGCACATTTAGCCATTTGGAAAGGAGAGAAAACCCTCAATAACTTGCATGCCTAAGGGTCAAGTCTTCACATTTTATGAATGAGGAGTGTTAACTACACATCGTCCCAACTTTTTTGGCTCAAGGATAGGCCTACTTTGACTTTGAAACCTAATATAGATTTGCTTTAAGTTAGAAAATTCATATAAATACATCATTATGACTACAAAAGAGAGGTAAAGATCATTCTCATCCCCTAAAACCTAAAACCCCTTTCCAACTTAAGCATTAGAGGCATTATAACAAATACCACATCAATGTTCATATTCTTCTTTGCTACACAAGTTACATTATCTTCCGCTTGAATTATAAAAACATCATTATCGTCACATGAACGTCTATTATATTTTTTTTCTATTGAATTTTTTCACCAACCATTGGCATTAATGGGACAAGAGATCAGGTCTAATTTTATATTCCAAAACTAAGAAAATGAATATAAAGAGAAACGTCTCTAACTTGCTCACAATCTAGTAAAAGGGAAAAGTCTAATTTGGTGAGGACATTAGGAATTTTACATCCTTCATCATAAACTAAAGGAAAGACAAATTATGGGCATGAAAAGTCTCTTTTGAGTAAAATACATCAGAAAGTTCCATCCCATAGTAAAAAACAAATGAATAGACATACCCTAAAAGCTACAAGGAACAAAATCATCCAAGAGTGCAAGAAATACATCAAACATTATAAATTCTCAACATCAAAGATTTCACAAAATTCTATTTCTAACTCAAAATATTAATTTCTAATCCTACATTAAAAACCGTACACAATTTGTCTAAATCTCATATGTTATTAATTAATTAATAACCACACAACAATTTTGTTATAATTTTTTGTTCCTTTGTAAAATTGTGTTCACTAGAAAATATCATTTTTAAAATTAATTAGCCAACCTTTCAAGATATATTAAAAAGTTGAACCATTGATTCCATTTTAATCTCCATTTTTCTAAATATGTTCTTATGCAATCAAATTTGGTAGAATCATTCTTTTTTTCAAATACATAATTTAATTCTAAATTATTTACTTGTTGACATGAAAAGTTTAATTATATGCAAACCATCAATAGAAAAAGAAAAACTATTTCTGATGAAAATTAAAACTATTTGTATTTTTGGTAACATATTTTTAAAAAAAGAAATTAGAAAAAATCGAAATAAACTCCAAAAATATCTGTTTTAGTAATTTCCCATTAATAATATAATAATAGACAGATATTTTTTTAGCATAGAAAAAAGAAAAAAGAAAGGAATATTTATTTACATAATAAATTCGCCATCTGTTGAATAAAAACGCTTGAGTCCCTATCAAGTGAATCACAGCCGTCAAAATGAAATCAAGTAAGAGAGCAAGAGCCGTTGAATTTTTTTTTTGTATATTTCGAATCAGGTGTCAGAATCATAGAGACTGCTACTCTGACAAGAACCGCCTTTGGCCAACTTGCTTCTTCTTGACTTGTTCCCATCTTTAATTCTCCACCGTTAGTTTTCTTCCCCTCTTCTATTTCTTTTCTTTCTTTTGTTGTATAGTAAAGATATGTTAATTAAGAAAATATAATAATAGAAAAAGATCTTCCTAAAGGAAACCAAATCTAATATTTTGATCCTCATTTTGTTGGCTTCAGGTTGATAAAGTAATATCCTTCCTGTAGTTTCTTTTGGGGTATACTTAGATTAACAGTCTCATGCTATGAAGTATATGAATCCTAATGTTTCATTCGTCTGTGAGAGTCTTGGTCATTGATAAATCCTTACCTGTCTTCACCTTCACACACTAGTTTACTGCTTTCTTATTATACTAGAGTGAAGTGGCATTGAGCTAGATATATGGATGCATGTTTGATATGTTTCATTGAGGAAAATTGCAATAACTGATCTTCCTTTTATAGAAGAAAACGTGTTAGGATTTTCCTCGTTGCACCCATCACCTCAAGTTTGTATTATTATGGGTTTTTTACATTCAGATTTTTCCTTAGGGTTGTAGATAGCTCGAACAAATGTTTGAGGGACGATAGGTTGGGAGCAAACCAACCTCTGCATGGTTTGCTGTGCACCTCAGTATCGTATAACGTTTTTGCTAGAAATGTGCTGCACTCTTTTATTTTTTTGTCTTCCTAAATTTAATATCTAGACTTAGAAGTTTAATATAATCCTCCACTTTTAACTATTCCACTTGAGGAAGGTAAAAAAAAGAAAAGAAATGAAAGGAGCAATTTAGGTAGCCAAAAGGAATTAGGTTAAGAGTAATTAAAGCAAACTTAGTTAGTTTAATTTCTAACCTTTTAATATGATTGCTATACATTAAAAGTAAAAATATTAAACACAACGACGGTAACATATTTGATTTTGAATGGACACTATTAAACTTATAACCTAATCCAAATTTAGAACAATTTCTTTGTGATATATCAAATATATCATCATTAAACTTACAATCTATATATATATATATTTTTAAAAAAAAGATGTGTATCAAGTTGTCCACAAAATAAGATTTTATATTGCTAAAATAAGGTTAATTAATAATGTAACCTATAAATAAGTAAATTTTAGCTGACCTCATTGATTTTTGTTCCTTTCTTTTGTTTTCCACAAGTATAACTTTTGGTTCTTATTGAATAAGGTTGGGTGAAAAGTTAAGTCAATATATTTTATATAACAAATCTAATTAGATTTTAGTAATTAATAGTTCGCTAAAATCCCACTAATTTCTTCTCCAAAATAAAGAAATTAATAGAAATCAAATTCTCCACTATTTGATTTTTATAATCATGATTAAAGAAAAAAATATATTAAATCAAGTTTCTTATTTTTAGGTTTAAGTTTTGACTTTAGCCTATAGTTTTACACTTAAATTTTGAATTTTCTTCTAACCTTACGTTTCTAGATTTATGTTTTAATCTTAACTTTTTCTAATTAAATACTCATTTTTTAGGAAATTTTTCGTAAATATAACAAAATATTTACAAAAGTAAAAAAAAGGAATGAAATGAAAAAATCTACAAGCTCGTTCATTTTTTAAATAAATATTCAAGGTTTATCCTTTTTTTTTCTTTTACAATTTTTTCTGTTATTTGATTGTATAAAAGATTCGTGTACTAAAGAATCTTGAAAAAAAATAATTTAAATATGAAACGATCAAATTTAAACACGTGGTGATGGAGTGAACTTTTTCGTTTCTAAAATTGTTCCATGTAAATATTTTATAATTTTGTTATATTTTTAAAAAAAGCCTCCATTTCTTAAACTAATAAATAAACATTATTATTAAAGACTAGAAGTGGTCATCATTCAAAGAATAATCTCAAAGTTAAACAAAATTTTAAAAATAATGAATCAAATTAAAAAGAAAATTCAAAACTTTACAAAATCGTAACATTTTGAAACTCAAAGGTTACGAAATCTATAAATCAAACCAAAACTATATATACTCAAAATATTTTTCTTCCTAACATAAATGAAGTCAATAAAAAAAATAAAAGTTGAAGTTAGTGGAGATGGCCCAACGTGCCAAGGAAAATATACCTTGTGGGGTCTCAACACAGCAACTACCAACCAAGCGTTTTAATCTATTTTAACATTAAAAAATATATTATATATATAACTTTTTTTTTCTTCTATTTTTAAATTCATACGAACCACAATGAAAAGTTAGGAGAAAACTATTTTACTTTTAAAAATGTGTAGCACATGTTGTATTTCCATGTGTTTATTTATTGCAAAAAGGACCCACTCTTTCTTATCTTTCTTTTAAAATATAAATTTATTCTTAACTTCATTATTCTCTACATGTACACAAAATCTTTTACAAAAACAATAAATAATAATTTAAAGATTATCATGTTGGAAACAACCAAATATCAATAACAAATCAAATAAGTAATGCACATGTATCTATATCTATATTTTATACGATATGATAATGTAATCAAATTAGGAGTTTGACACTACTCCAAAATATGTCATTCTTCTGTCTTTGTAATAACAAAGTCTACATTATTTTCATTTTAGGATAGAAATAGATTCAACAAATAAAGAAGTTGTGAAACATTAGAACTAAATATTTAGATGAATATTTTACTGGTTCATTAGCAATGTGTTAACTCCGTTTATAGATGGAGAAAGAAGTTTTATTACTAAAAGAAAATATCAATTATTCATCGATGCAAAAACATCAAATATGATAGCAATCCATCTAAATTCTAGGGCCACAAATTAATCTCAAAATTACTTAAATTATGTGTATAATTTAAATCAACATCGATACATATTTCTTCTCATTCCAATACTTAATCGTTTAAAGATAAACAACATATTCAAACCATTCTATAAGTTTACTTCTCGTTTATTTACTTATTTTATTATTATTAAACTACAAAAAAAAAAAGAATTCATTCTAATTTAAAATATAATTTATGAAAATTTATTCCAAACTCTCTCTAAAACGAACTCAAATCTTATAAAAAAAATTTATTACATCCTCAATTTTAAGTTATGTATTCATAATTCATATGGTTAACACTTGTTGACAACTCATCCAAAGAAAAAATAAACTTGATGGCAAAGCATTGTTGTGGCATTTCATTACATTCAAATTTACATAATATAGCATGCTTTTATTTAAAGAAAGAGTATATTTTTTTTAAATTATTTGGAAAGGGAAAGGGTTGATTTTTTAAAAGTCTATGGAAAATAAAATTAAAAATAGTATATTTGAAAAACCTATAATATATATATATATATATATATAACTTTAATTATATAAGGTTAAATAGGTAATTAATTTATTTTTTAAATAGATTTTTTGTTTTTTCTTTAAACAATAATTATATGAATTGTATGCACACTAAAATGTATCAGAAAATCAGAAACAATGAATGTTTTGTATATATATATATATATATATGAACAATTTAAGCTAAATAGAAAGTATCAGTAGTCTCATTATGGAGATCCATTACTTCTATTTGAAAAGTTCTTTAATCAAATATATATAATATATTTACACATAAATTAATATTGAATTAAATAAAATGGTAAACAAATTAATTTGGATTTTCTTGTTTTAAAAATTATAAGTACACCCCATGTCATATAATTAACATTCACCCAATTGTATAAAATATAATTAAATACAATAATTTAAGTAAAAATAAAAATGGAAAATTAGGTGTATTAATTATACCTCTCTTATTTAAATCTCAAGAGTCAAGATAATGATATAGATTAAAATAATGATGAAAATTAGAAAATTTCCTTTAATTATTTTTTTAAAAAATTAATAATCAAATTAAAAGTCCAAATTATGTAATTTCCACTCCATGTCTATTACTTGAAATAATCACAAACTAGTTTAAAAATCGTATTGAATATAGTCCAAATTATATAATTACTTGAATTTAGTATAAACTAATTTAAAGGAAAATGTAAAATACATAATATTTAGTAAATCAACACATCTTCTCAATAAAAAAATTAATATCATCGAATGAAAATTAATATTAATTATAATAAAAAACAAACAAAAATGTGAAATTATTTTTGCATTTTTTAACAATTTAGTTGCAATTATTAAAAAAAAAATACATTGAATTAAAACCTTAGTTAATGGAAAATAATAAATATGTATAATATATATATATTTCTTTAAATATTTATTTTGGAGTTATGATTTTTCTTAAAGAAAATATTATCCCTTGATTTGTATTTTGTCAACTTGCATTAGTTGCCTTTGTCTACAATGTGACCACTTAACTCTTTGGCAGCAAAAGCCATTAATTACCATCTATATCCTTATTATTATTTGGCTCCCTCAACATTTATATATTTATCTAATACGTCCTTCAACCCATTGTTTATTGTCTTAAGCTTTCCTATTATCTAAAAATTAATACCCTACATTGAAAAATAAGACTAATATGATAATTGAATTCTCAGATTTATTAGACTTTATTGTTTACAATTTTCTTTTTCACACAACATTCAATCACTTAAACAAAGGGAGAAATGATTAAGATTATGCTTTAAAACGTTAATGGAGTGTTACATTATAAAAGCATGAGATAGTTAAATTTGACCAAATATTATATATTCTTATAAAATTATAATAAGTTTGAGAAAATAACATGTTAATTGACACTGTTAATATCAAAATTTGTAAAAAGAAATGAAAAAGTATAAAATATATACTCGTAAATATATTTAATAGACGACCTAAACTTTTTATGATTGGTTAAATTTTACTCTATAACATTACATGAAATGTTCACTAAAGTCCATAATCAAAATTTTTTACATATAAAAAAAGATCTATTGTAGTTCTTGTTTCGTTGAGGTGAATGAAGTTTTATTTTTTCTCGAGTTTTTAAGAATATATGTTTGGTCCCTGTTCTTTTAAGACACAGTTTTTTAATTCTTGTACTTTTAAACATTTAGTTTTCGAATTTTCAGAATATATTATTTTACTTTGAGTTTGAGAACATATGATCTTAGTCCAGATATTTCAAAAGGTAAATTTTTAATTGTTGAGACGTTAAATCTTGAGTTTGATTTACTCTTAAAATCACTTCCTAGTAATTTTAGAGATATTTTTAAAAATATCAAAATAAATTAAAATATTTATCAGCTATAGCAAAAAATTTAGATTCTCAATGATAGAATCGGTAAACTTATACTATTGGCTATCAATATCATTGATAGAAGTATATCAAGTGTCTATCAAATGTTTGTAAATATTTTGTTATTTTTTTACGATTTTCTAATTTTAATTTATTCTAAAAAAATAATACTTTAAATATAAATATTGTAAAATTTTAGAAACAAAAAACATCTAAAAAATTTGTGTGCGTACATTAGTTTAGTTTGCATTACTAACATACAAATTTGAAGTGTAAACTATTTTAGTTTAAAAAAGAAAATAGTAAATATTATGGCAATAAATTAAAGAAATTACTAATATGAAATAAAAAAAAACGTTAACAAATATTATTTACTATGAATTTTTAAAGAATATTATGTAGCAAAGATAATTATTATAAACTTACATAATACTCATTCCAAACTGTTACTTAGTCTTATATTATATTTGGAGGCCAAAAATGAAAAAGTTAAAAAAAATCAGTTTTGGCTCCAAAGGGTTGCCGTTAATTTGGCGGTGTTAGTTAAACACCAAAAACGAGTTTCATTTCTTTCTTTCTCCCGTTAACAGTTAACGACGTACCATATAAAAACTGTTAACGACGTCAGCCGGTCTGGACCCACAATTAAAAGAAAAAAAAATCTCAACAGTTTAAATAATTTATTAATTAACTCCCATTAACCTTTTTATTATTACTCCTCTAAAGTGACCGTTTACCGTCTGTTCCAGTTCCGACTCTCCGTACGGACTTGATATTTTGGCAATGTGACGGTGTTCCCACATTTTCATTAATTCTTTATTTATTTTTCTTTTAATTTCCATACAGTCTCTAAAAATTAAAGGAAAATAATTGGCATATATAAACATCACTCCCTTCCTTTTTCTCTTTGCTAATAAAGTGAAGCACGGAGCGCTTCGCTTCTCTAAATTGCTTCCTAATTCTTTCTTTCTTTCTTTTTTCTTCTTTCTTTTAATTCGGATCGTTTTTCGATGAACCGACAAATCCAAGTAAGTCTTGTATTTCCGAGGGGTATTTGTTTTGAATGAATGAAATTTCTTTCGAGTTCTTGCGTTGGATCCAATTTTTCCATTGGTTTTTGTGTGTTTTTAGTGATCCGATTTTCATGGAAAGAAGTTGAAATGATGGTCTCTGTGTTTCCAATGGAGTTTTCTTTTGAATTTGTCAATGGTTATTTTTTAATTTAATTTTTTTTTAATGGTTTTATGTTCGTTTGATTTGAATTTGTCTTCCTATTTTGCAGGTTTGAGTGAATTCAAAGGCAGAAGACCTTTTGGGTTATTTTCTTTTGGATCTGAGTAAACAATTTCAGATATTCCAAGCCTTTTCTCTAATCTTTGATTCTTGTTCGATTCTTCAAGACTTTGTGGTTAAGCTTAGAATTTCGTGCTTGTTCTTGAATCCTCTGTGTTGTGTTGTTAATCTCGCTTGGAAGATTATGGAGGCGACGACTTGTTTCCATTGGTCACAACCGTTTACTCCTCATTGTCCTGCTTCTCCTCAAACACTAACGTCCACCGTACTCTCTCCGTGCTCCTCCAAACGTCGGAACTATACCGATGGAGGATCTCTTGTGTGGCGGTGCGTTCACCGGTTAGAGCAATCGACTCTGTTCGGTTCATCATCGACGAAGCTCCATCGGTCGCGATCTTGCGAGATTCCGAAGCAGACGAGTCGCGGTATCAAGAGAACTTGTAGCGCGAGTTTGGATGCCTTTTCGGATGAGGAATTTTCGAGGAGGATTCAGGAACTCGCGCTTAGATTCCAACACTCGGCCGATGCGGATGAAACTGCCGGAAGTAGTAGCAGTAACGATGCTTCCTGTGTGAATTCAGATTCGCTATCGGAATTTGTGGAGCCGTCGTGGCCAGAAACAGGTCATGAGCCGCCGGATTGGCCGCGGCCTGACGAGCTTGTTCCAGCTATGATTGAACGGCGAGCGAATAGCTTCGATCTCCCGGTTTCGCTTAGAATGATAAAGAAGAAGTTACAATGGGAAGAGGATATCAGAGAATCGACGGAATCTTCTCATTGTTCCGTCAAAAAGGCTTTCTCCTCCGTTGTGTTCATGATTCGCGAACTTCACAGCTACACTCTACGGCTTCGAGAGATTCTTTACTTCGAAGATCTACAGAGCATTCTCGTTCGTGTTCAGAAAGAATCTCAAGCTTCATTCGTTTGGCTATTTCAACAAGTTTTCTCTCACACTCCAACTCTAATGATCTCCATTATGATCCTCTTAGCTAATTTCACCGTCTACTCCATGGGAAACAACACCGCTCTTGCTTCCACTTCGCCACCGCCAGCCGCCATGGTTTCCGTCGTCGAATCACACGATCAATGCAACTCCAAGTTTGACTCAACCACCATCAAAACATTCTCAATCTCCTCATCAAGTGGAAAAACTACTTCCATCGGCGGAAACAATGGCGGTGGAGGAAAAGTACGCCCCATCGGCGGCGGAATCGAGGATGACGGACAGTTCAATCAGTCGGATGAATACAGAACGATTCTCCCCGATAACGCGTCTCAGGTTTCTTCATATGGAACGACGCCGGAGACAGAGTCAGTGTTAAACAGAGAAGAGGAGGAGACGAATTTGTGGAAATCAGTAGTGGAAGAAGCTTCAAAGATGCGGCAATGGGGAGATGAAGTGATGGATGGGGATGCGTTTCGAGATCTGATATCGCCGGTGACGGCGAATATTGAAACGGATGATTATGCAGAGTATTTAAGAACAGAGCTTCTATATCAAACAACCCTTCTTCAAGAACCTAACAATACTCTGCTTCTTACGAACTACGCCCAGTTTCTGTACCTCGTCGCCCATGATTATGACAGGTCCACTTTCCCTTCCCTTCCCTTCCATTTTTTCCTCAAAAAATAACTTTCTTTTCGCTCAACAAATTTACTTAAATTTCAACTTTAGCCTCAAAATTTTCACATTTGAGATAATTTGGTTTCTAAATTTCAAAATCTTGCTAACCGTTTTGTATGTTAATTTTTATTTTTGAAAATTATGATCATCGTTTCTCAATTTCTTATTTCTTATCATTTTTTCCCCCACCTTTCTTTTACAAAGGAATGTTGTATGATTAATGAAAAACAAATAGATTAACATAAGAGAAAGTTCAAAACGAAATAGGGAATGATGATGGGTTCCTTGAAAAACTTGGCGATTGCAACATATGTGGCAATGATTCAAGTTGTAGATTGCAAAAATCGCTTGCACTTGTCACGATTTTTCCTCTCGTGAAAACACGCGCTTCCCTTTTCCAAAATAAAAAATTAAACAAATAAAAATCGAACTTTTTTCTCGTCGTCTACTGTAGTCGCCGCTACATCCTTTGGTCCACTAAGAACTTGCAACTTGACTTCATTTCTATTCATATTCTTTGCAATTTGATTTCATAAACCTATCTTCTTCCAATTTAAATCTTTATTTATTTTTCAAATTTAATGGTTTTACAGAGCGGAGGAGTATTTCAAGCGAGCCGTGGCAGTGGAGCCGCCGGAAGCGGAGGCGTTCGACAAATACGCCGCCTTCTTATGGCAGGTAAGGAAGGATTTATGGGCGGCGGAGGAAACGTTTTTGGAGGCTATTTCCGCCGATCCTGGCAACTCTTATTACGCTGCTAATTACGCCCATTTTCTATGGAACACCGGTGGCGATGACACGTGTTTTCCTCTCGACTCCCCGGAAGCTTAGAGGAATGAGGAGAGAATTTGGTGGTTGTGTTTGTATTAAATTAATTCTGAGGATCAATCAATCTGCGGCGGCAGCGGTGGCGGTTTATAGGGAAAGTGGTGGTGGTGAGGATGAAGATGGGCGGTCGGGGATTGAATGTGAAGAGATATTGAGTTTTTCTTTAATTGGCTTTGTAGCATCATCACGTGGCTATGTTTATTCAATGTCACAATGTATATTTTTAATTTCGCCCTTCCTTTTTAGCTCTTTGTTAATACATAACTTTTTTTTTTCTCTTTCCTAATAAAATTAAATGAAACTGTAGAGGAGATTTGGAATTTGAGTTCTTTTTGTGTTACTTTCCTTTTTCCCTCGAGTATTATTCATAGAAAAGATTAAAGCTAAAAAATTTAATAAAATTTTAGAACGATACACCTTTCTATTCATTTTGTTATATTTTAAAATATTATTTTAGTTAGAGTCTTGTCATAATCAAAATTAATTTTGTGAGAAGATTCATTTTGTTATATTTTAAAATATTATTTTAGTTAGAGTCTTATCATAATCAAAATTTTAATTCTGTGAGAAGAGTACGTGCTCGTTAAGTTACATGAATGTCAATTTAGTTGAATTGGTGTTAGATGATTGTTACCATGGTTTTAAAGAGCCTACTTAGTTGCCCTCGGAAGTTATCTTTTCTTTTTTCCATCCATTCTCCTAACTCATATCAAAGGAATATTTAAAAAGGGATATCAAAGAATTTTAATTTAAAAAAAGGAATTCACGTGACAAGTGATCATCCAATAACCAAAAATGTATATATATTTTCAAATAATAACAATAATAATTAGAATTGGTAAATAGAGCATGGGGAGAACAGTAGTTGTTAGGTAACTAAACGTAGCAAACAAAATCTAATTTAGAAAAGAAAGAGAACGAGATGAAAAGAAGTTAGAAATATGTGTTCTATATTTAGTTTTTGAAAATCATTTTTACATATTTGATATTTCTAAAAAAACAAAAAAAATTATTTAAAAAAGAATAAACGATAAATTATATATAGTATTTGTGATATTTAAATAAAAAATCAACCTTTTAGAATATAGGAAATAAAGTATGCCAAAAGTTAAAAAGAGAATTAAACCATCTCTCAAAAGAAAAAGAAGAATTAAAGTAAGAAGCAAAAGAATAAACAATGTAAATTAGAATGTAATAATTTTTTTATATTACAAAAAAAAGGCCAGAGAAATTTAATAACATGCATGATATAAAACATTGAAATCTAAATTTAAATATGGATGTGTGGATATTGATGTTATAATTCTAGTTCTATATATATAAATATAACCAAATATTAATTATATGTAAACTACCAATTTATAAAAAATTATTTAAAATAACATTTTTTTAACTTCCAAAATATGTTATAAAATCTTATTATTTTTAACCGACTTTTCTTCCGGTCTAAAAAGTTCTTCAATTCAATCGAATTATCTAACCAATGAACAACTCTTGTATCGTAGAATATTACTCCTTTTTTCTAACTTTTGTAAAGTTAAGAGGAGATGAAAAAGATGAATATATACATTGCAAGAAATAATGAGTCATTGGGTTGTTTTAAAAACATAGAATAATTGTAAAGTAGATGGAAAGTTGAAGAATGGCTGCAAATTAGAAGATGCTTATAGAATCTTTGGATGCCAAAGAATATTTAAAAAAATGCATGAAATAAAGACATTGGAATCTAAATTTTTAAAGGGGATGGGAACCATAGAAGATTCCTTCCTACTACCCCAAATGAGTACCATATGAAAAGTACCCTACTATACATATGTTTTTAATTTCTTTTCTTTCTTAGAAATTTGTTTGGTGGGAGAGGTTGGAAATAATTTTCAAATTAAAAAATATATATGTTTTTAATCATAGGATTTAATTGAGAGAAAAGTTGTACTTCCATTTAAATGAATTCTTAACCCAAATTTAAGAAACAAAATACATTTAATTTGTATTGAAAATTCATTCAATTACTTTTAGAAAATATTGATGTATAACATTGAAAAGGAATTATTACCCTTTTTATTTTCTAGAACAATGTCTTTATTAATGGTAAAGAGAATTAAAAAATAAAAGGAAGGAAGAAAGAAAGAACAAGAGGCCATGCTTGGGTAATGGAAAATAATAATAATGCCATGGGGAAATTGGATGAACTTGATTTAAAGGAAGTAGTTGTCATATATATACACATAGATAAATTAAGAAATGGAGCCAAGTGCCATGGTTTCATGTTTTCTCTTCATTCTTATCTCACTTTATATATATATATTTGTCAATATCCAACTTTTCAATTATTCATTTATTTGGTACATAGAATCAAACGCTACACCAAGAGTTTGGTATTGATGTTGGATGTTTGAAAGTTTGACTCTCATGTCTAATTGTCGATCGATTTTGAGAGGTTGGGAGATTGGCATAGTGGTTAGTGATTTCTCTCACTCACTCATCCTTGCTAGCTTGCTGCAAAAGAATAGCCCTCTCAGGTGACCCATAGATCAGGTCCTCGAGGCTTTGGCTATGATTAGATCGGGTTTGAAAGTTTTAATTGGTTGATTTTGGTATCTCCCTTGTCTTCTTTACCAATCAAATTTTGCTAATAACCTTATTAATTAATGTAGTCAAGCGTAAGGCTCTGGTTTTGTCCAAATTTAATTGACGAGGTTAGTTGTTGAGATTGTGAAGTTATATATGTGTTGGCCCATGTCGTCTCCTTTGATGGCGTGCGATAATGCGTATGGAATGTTACATCCTTTAACATTTGGTGCAGTGTTGTTTGGTCAATGAGTTGGTTTGCTTATTGCTAGTTCTTATGTTAACTCTGAAGACGTAGCTAACATTTCTTATATTATCTTAGATTCACTCTTCTCCACTTTTATTATTGAGGAGTTTAGTGGATTATTAGTTTCTTTGAATGAATTAGTTTTTAAAAAAACAATATACCAAGAGAAAATAGGTAGCTCGTGTAGTTGGTATGATTTTCTCAAACGTCAATTAACACGGATGAATTAAAGTGATTTTGGCCAGAAATAATAAGGTTGATTGCAAAATTATTATACTGCAACTCTATGTATCAACTTCTAGGTTATTAGATTTCGATAGTTTCTTAAACATTAAAAACCTTTAATAGATCCATAATCCTCAATTTTTATATCTTTGTAGCTTTTTAAACTTTAAGCATTGTATTAATGTTGAATTTAGACGAAAAAAGTTAGAAAATTTTAAGAATCTCTTCTGATAATTTAAAAGTTTAGCAAGAGACCCATGTATATACACACATTCATAAATTTATTAGACAAATAAAATTGAAACTTTAGTGAGTTATTAAAAACTTAGACACTGGAGTTTTTAAATTTTAAATATTTAATTTTAATCCTACGAAAATTTTAATTTAGGAGAATAAATTTTAGATAATTCATCAAACTAAAAAAAGAGATTTAATTAACTCTTTATACTAATTGTTTTGAACTTTAATTTTAAAAATAGTAATATATTATGGTTTAAACATGAAGAGAAATTAAGACAATCTAAACATTATTTGAGCCTAGATTACTTGAATTAATTAAATGTTACATATAACCTTAGCTCAAAGCCTTACCTCTTTATTTAAAGTATAATAATATAATTTATTTTTTTCCCTCCTAAACTAAATACCATAAAAATAAATGTATATAATTAATTGATTGATATAACATTATATCAACCAACATTATTGACCATAATTAATTTTCCAACAAGGTTAAAAAAATGTCACATTTTTCAAAATCAAATATAGAAAATACTTCTAAATATAACTTTTAACTATTGAGGATACGAAGATGAAAAGTTCAACTCGAAAAAGAAGAGAAGAAGAACACGATATAAACACACATCATAATTTAAGTTTGAAATTATGATTTAAAATAAATTTTGAGAAGTTATCGGAAATAGAATTTATTGAAAGTTAAAGACATTTAATTCGATTAGTAAAAAAGAAAAAAAGAAAAAAGTCATTGTTGGAATAGGTAATAGGTATCAATTTTTTAAAACCTTTTTCAGAATCTCTCTCGTGTAATTTTAGTTCATTCATATATTCTTTTAAATCTTGAATTTTCTAGATGGTATTTAAAAACGTGTGAGTGTTATACTAATTTTAGGACCTCTTGATTGTATGTAATTTTAGTTCATTCATCGGTCTCTTAATTTTAACCGTGGTAGAAATAGAAAATTATAAATCTTAAGGGATTTATCGATAATTAATCTTCAATCAATCGACGTTAATTTCATGGAAAGTAATATAAATTATATTGCTTAAATTACAAATAGTCCAATCACTTTCATGTGTCAAGGTTTTTGAATTTATTTTTTCACTTACACATCACAAAATTGAAAGTTTAGAAAAATTTTGTTAGACACAAAATTTAATTTTATATTTAAGAAAGTAATTTCTTTTAATGATAATGATCTTAAATAATAATAAAAGGTTGAGTTTAATTTTTATTTAGAACGTGTTACATTGATACATTTTTACTATCTAGACGGTGAATTTTGTTTCAATTTCTTTCGAAACATTTCAATTTTCCAATTCTAACTTAGATTTCTTTTATTAAATACTTTCGTATCAATTAAGGTAACATAATTAAATTAGTTCTACTTGCAATTAAAATTAATTAACTAAAAGTGAACTTTAAAATATAAAAGCAAACGTTACAAAAGTGTGAAACATTAAAACTTAGGGATGAATGTGAAACTGAGAAGGAGACATTTTTTAACACAATACTAAATAGATACTAAATTCAAAATCTAACGACTAAATGGTATATTATAAATAAATAAATAAATAAAAAGCAGATCGAAAAATGGAAGGGTGAAGTGACATATGATGGCCATAGGAGACAAATCCAAAGGTGGAGATTTTATTGTGAAAAGTGGTTATTTGATTTAGAGGAGGAGATGTTAAGAGCATGGGATCCCACAATATGTGCATTTTACAAATTGGCCTATAAGGGTATGGCTCTCAATATGAATTTAATGCACTTTCCCTCCTCTACCAATATCTTCAGTTTCACATCTATAAATTTTATATACATGATTCAAAATTGTGATGGTTGTAAGAGTGGGACACAACCACTGCACTACAACTATATTTTATTTAATATTAAAATATATAGATCGATAATGTGAGGAAGACACGTGCTTTCGCTGACCTTGGTGAATGTATCAGCAAAAATCAGTAATATATATATAATTTTAATTTAAGAAAAAACTACATTGAATTTTAATTTTTGAAGGAAAAAAAAAGTTTAATTAAATACAAAATCTAAAATAAAAATGAAATTTAGAGAAGGAAAAGACAAAATTTGAGTCCAAAATCTAAAACCAAACTAACATGGAACCAATTCAATCAAAATTCAAACAATTGGTTTCATCATTATATTGAAGAAAAAAAGAAAAGATGGAACCAAAGTATTCCCTAATTGATATGGACATTCATTTCGTTGTGGGCTGGGTTTGTACTCTAATTTGGTTCAAAGCCCACAATCACTTTGTAGACTCCAAATTTTGAGGTTTATATTTCATGTTTCATAATTAAGTTCTTTTCAAAAATTTCTATAAATCAAATAACATTTTAATAACGTTTAGAGTTTAGAATTTGAATATCCAATTTTAAAGTAATTTTGAATTTTATATACTTTTTATTGTTGATTTTTGTTTAAAATAAAATTTTTATTTATTTATTCTTTTTAATAATTACCGTAATAATATAATTTTATGAAACATTCTATTTAACTAGAATTTTATAAAAAGTAACAAAAAGAAGAAATCATTTAACTATTTTAAATTACGCAACATTTCTAATCATATATTCTGTAATTAAACTCATTCTTCGATTATGTTAGATTCAATTGAGTTTCACGATATTTTAGATTGTCGTATATAAATTGGAATAGTGTCATCATTCATTAGTGTTCCACCTAGTTCTAATCAAAATTCACTTTGCATTATATAACTATTAAGTAGAGCTACACAATTTTTAATAAGTGTATGTATAACTACGTGTTTAAAAGTGATGCTTACAAAATTTTACACATATTAAGATAAAGAAGAGTATATATATATATATATATATATATATATAATATTAGTTTACAAAATTAATAAACTAATTTCCTTCAAATTCTCCAAAATTTCCTCCCTTAATTAAATATACAATTAATCTCACTCTAAAAAGAAAAGAAAAAGAAAAACCATCACTTCCCCTTTTTCTTTCCCCCTAAAATTTTCTCAAGAATAGATTAATACGAAAAATCTCAAAATTGCCCCTGACCATTCCTCACCCCAAAGCTACAAAAAGCACATCCACATAAGGGCAAAATAGTAATGCCAAACATAATTTGGCGCCAAAATACAAAAAGAATTTATTTTTTCTTTTAAAACATCTCCGACTTCTAATTGTATGATACCAAAGACGATATTCACGATATTTTAAGTTAAAGTTTATTTTAAACTCAACCTAATTACATTGGATCGTATATATAGATCAATTGAATCGATCATTTTTTTTTATAGTTTTTTTCGTAGACCTATTTTTATACTTTTTTTTTTTAAAATTTTATTTGGTGTGGAGGTAAAAGGAATATAAACTCTCTTTAAATTCACATTATCTTCAATTTGACATCTTAGGACAAACTAAGCTAGAGAATTTCAAATTTCAAATTTGTAATACAGAGATACATATAATTCATTCATTCATTTCATTATAAACATGTTGCTTACAAAATTGTATACAACATAGTAGTGGGGAGGGGCAATTAGTGGCAAATATATTAAACAAAATTAATAAATTCATTATAATTCCCTTCAAATTCTCCAAAATTTCCTCCCTTTATTAAATATATAATTAATTTTTACTCAAAACCCCCCCATTCAGTTCACCTTTCTTTTTTCCCCCCTAAAATTATCTCAAGAATAAATTAATTAAAATGAAAACCCAAAATTACCCCTCCCCTTCCCTCCATCCACATCCTACCAGAAGCACATCCATATAAGGGCAAAAAAGTCATTTATCACAATTTGGCGCCAAATTCATATCTCATTCACATTAGAAAAGAAAAATGTATATATAATTTGGACAAATAATTAGGAAAAAGTAAAGAAAATTAATGGGTTATAATTAAAACCAACCCACTAATCCCTCTCTCATAACTCTTTAATTTCTATTTTATTTTATTTGTTTGGGCAAAAAGGAGGAAGCTTAGGAGTTACAATAACTATCAATCTCAGCCGTTAGATCATCCCCAAGATCAATGGCTGTAAAGCTGCATGTCTCATGACAAAAACCCCTTCATTCTCTTCTCAATTTCCTCACCATTTTTAAAACTCTCTCTCTCTCTCTCTCTCTTTCTAATCATTTTTCAGGCGAAACACACACAAAATCCGAGGAGAGAGAAACATGCACAGCAATGCTCCGCCGCCCTCAGCAGTACCGCCACTGGCAGCCATAGATCGATTTCTCTACAGCCACAACGTGAACGGGAATAATTGCTTTGAGAAAGGTTTGATTGGAGGGTTGTCTCCGGAAATTTGCGGTGGTGGAAGTGGTGGAAGTGGCGGAGAGTGGATTGAAGTTGAAAAGCGGCGGCGCGTGGAGGAAAAATTAGAATTAGGAATAGAAGAAGACGAAGAGGAAGAAGAGGAAGAAGAAGTTACGTATGGATGGGGAAGAAAAAATAATAATAATTCTGAAATGGGTTTCAAGGAAATGATGATTAGATCATCAAATATTAATGAAGTGAAAATTTGTTCATCCAAATTCAAGAAATTTAAAAAGCGTTCTTCTGCAAATTTGATTAAAGGACAATGGACTGAAGAAGAAGACAGGTGATTTCATTTATGTGTATATATATATATATGTCTCATTTTATTTATTTATATACATATATATATAATTTAAATACATCATGATCATTACCATTGCTTGATTATCTATTTTGTTATATTATATCTACAATTGTAATAACTTCTATGAAAGAATTATAGTATTATTACACTCAAAAATAAAACCTCTCTTCAAGCTATACATTTCTTGTTACCATTTCATGAAATTTTAGGGTTTTGGAAAGATTAATATTTAGGGCTTCCTTTCCTGTGAGGATAGAGCTTCAAATTTTTTCATCTTACATATAATAAAAAGGAGATTTTTTTTTTCTTTTTGTTTTTTTACATTACTTAACCATGGCAAGAATAGGGATCAAACTATATGTTGATAATAATCAATGACTTATTCAGTGAGTTATGTTTGGATAATAATCGTTAATGTATTATTTTTTCTTTTACATCAAAATGTTAATATGATTATTAATTTGTTTGATTTTATGTTATTTTTTTCTGTTGGTGATGTGAAAATTATAAAGAAAATTGACAAGGTTGGTGAAGCAACATGGAGTGAGAAAATGGGCACAAATAGCTGAGAAATTAGAGGGCAGAGCTGGAAAACAATGCCGTGAGAGATGGCATAATCATTTGCGTCCTGATATTAAGGTTTTTCTTCTCTTTAATTCTTTTTTCTAATGTCTAATTATTTCGTTTTTGTGTTCATAAGATTCTCAATGAGATCCATAATTAATTTTGACACAAAAAGCTTCATAAAATGAGATCTATTGTGTTAGATTTTTGTGTAGTTTCAAGATTTTGTTTTTGTTTCTTTGAAGCTTTTCGTCTAACAACTTACCATTTAAGTGGCTATATATATTGCATTGCATGCCGCTAATCCATGCAAATATTTTATGGAAAAGGTACAAAGTTATAACTTTAATTCATCAAATACTGACATTTTATTCTATCAATGATCAATTATCAATAATTTAGTGTATAAAATCTTGAATTTTTCGTTGAACTATTAAAGCGTTAAAATTAGCTCAATATGCACCTTTCTATATCTTTATATTAATTCTTTAGTTACTTTATATTACAATTTAATGTAAACTTACCTTTAACCTTTGTTTTTATTTTACTTGACGAAATTAACATGCACCTATGTATGAAATATTACAAAAATATCAAATTAAGTAGTGTTTTCAAACAATCACATGATATAGCTTTAGCTAATCCACAATACCTATCTCTAAGTATTGAGATAATATAAGCCTAGTTTTAGCTATAGGGTCATGGCATATATCCACGTTATTGATTAATATTTATGGGTATATGTTAGTCATTTTTTATCTCTATTGGAATAAAAAATTGTAGTTACGAGGAGATGGTTAGCTAGTCATGTTTTTTATCATTATTTGATGAGCGTTTTTAAACTATAGTTGTGGCGGTTACATTGAATAATTTTGTTTTATATTTTAGAAAGAGAGTTGGAGTGAAGAAGAAGAGAGAATACTAGTGGAAACACATGCAAGAGTTGGTAATAGATGGGCAGAGATAGCAAAAAGCATTCCCGGAAGAACAGAAAACGCTATAAAAAACCATTGGAACGCTACAAAAAGAAGGCAGAATTCAAGGAGAAAGAACAAACGCCCTAACTCCCAAAACGGCAAACCCCACTCTTCTATTCTTCAAGATTACATCAAAAGCAAATACAACCCGGCCGCCGTCACCACTGTTCCCACTTCCACCTTCTCCGATGACCCTTCATCTCATTTCAACCATTTCTTCTCCGAATCATCCGATTCTACCTCCAACCTCTCGTCGGCAATCATCTCATCGCCGACGTATGATGATGAGCTTCTCTTCATGCAAAACTTCTTCTCAAACTCAAGCGACTTATTGTCGTTGCCATCTGCTGACGATGGTGCATCGATGTGGAATCAATCTACGGTAGAGTTTGGCTCTGTCGACTCTGAACGGAAAGCAGAGAGGCCGAAGACTGGAGATGATGGAATCAATGTGGCAACGAGTAGTCACTTGTGTTCTGACATGTATTTGTCATATCTTTTGAATGGGACGATGAACAACTCTTGTGGCGGCGGCGGTGAGATTCAGAACATGGCGGAGCTGCAAGTGATGGCGGCTGCTGGTGAAGGCCTATGGGAGAATTCGCAACAAGTGAAGAAGGAAATGGATTTGATGGAAATGTTGTCTTTCCATTGTTACCCTTGAGTCGAATTGATAGCTTTTAGTTTGAACTTTCAATGGAAAATTTTGATGGAGGTTTGGAACCTCCTCGTTCTTGATCAAAATTTGTGTTTTAAAAGTAATCTCGTCGGCTTTTTAATTTTTTTTAGAATACTCGAAAACTGTATGTGTTCTCGGGAGTGATTTAAAAATGGCTAACTAAAACCACTAAAAAATGGTTAATTTTACACTTCCTTCAGATCCAATTTTTATATAATCATAACTATAAAAATATGTTTTTAATGAAAAATGATTTTAATCATTTCATTATTCTTTTCTAAAAAGTAATAAAATGCATATGATGAGGTATAAAAATGGATTTGAACTTATCACTTATCACTTTGTATGGATTTGGATTCTAGACAAACAAATGTAATCTTACCCTTAGAAGCTTTAAAATATATTAGCAATTTTAACCCTTTATTTAAATGTTAAATGTTCACTCTACACAATTGTCCTATACATTCAATGATATATGAAATTGATCATTTCTTTAGTGATAAACAACATTAGGACTATTTAAATTTTTTAGTTGAAAAAATTTAGAATTATGAGAATGATAAACATTTCGACTGTGTAATACTTTATTCTATTCGAACTAAACGTGTTTAATAACTTTATCTAACTGTTTCAATTAAACAATAATTCTTTTCAAATATAATAAAAAGCCACAAAATATTTATACAAATGACAAAATAAATTACTAAAATTATCTGCACAATTTATTTTGTTATTGTATGTAAATAATTGATCAATTTTTTTAACTATTTCTGACTATTATATTTCCTTTTAGCAAATTAAAATAAAATTGATGTTTAATGTAGTAGGGTAAAAGAAGGGGCAGGAGTCAAGTGAAAAAAATGAAGAGAGAAGAATTTAATTTGAGTGAGTAATTTAGCAAAATAGTGTAATTTGATCAAGAAAAAAATGTTTTTTTTCTGTTGGGTTAGCCAAAACTTTCTTAATAATAATAATATCAAGGAAATAATGGACTTTTTTATATATATAACCAATATTAATCGACCAATGGTTTAATTGCAATCAAAATGGCAACAATTTGGCAAAATTAATCACTAAATTTAACACAATCATCAGAATACAAGAAACCCTAAAAACTGTTCATGGCAAACAAGTGTCGTGGGTAGAAATTGGAAGATGATAATGGTCCTCATTAAGCATATAATTGCTTTGTTATCAAGCCATAAATTCAGCAGTTTCATAGATGAACAAAAGGAGTTATTGACAAATTAAAGGTCAAAGGTAACCGTTTTTCTTTTCTTTTAGCCATCAATGCTTTGGAATAAATTGTGATAAAAACGAAAAAGGTAAATAGAAAATTGATTTACTTTCTTTTCTTTTCGTTTCCCTCAATAATTTACAATTATTCTTCAGCAGAATACAGACAATTCACTGAAATTAATGTCCTTTTTAGCAATAATAATAGTTACTTAATAATTCCAAACTCAAAACTCAGAACTCAGAACTCTTTTGCAAATCAATTAACTTTAATCAAAAGAAAATTACGTGCCTGGCTTTGAAGACATTTTGGCCCTGGCGAAGAACACCCCAGCAAATAAACCTGCCATACATAATGGAATTCTTGAACTTCATAATCCAAATGGGCCTAAATGTAGTAGAAATTGAAACAGCGACCATATTTGCAATATTTGAGAGAGAGTAGAGAAATTGTGTTTGGTTATTACCAAATAATATACTGAACAGGTTTGGTGGACTCAGTGGAACTTTAAACAAAAGAATGCCAGCAATTGATATTGGAATCTTGTTCAAGGAACCTACAAGGCTGTAAAAAAACAAACAAAAAAGAAACCCAATGTAAGTAACTTAGTTTGATGAATTTTATGTGTTGCATCTAAATTTGTTGTATCATTTTTAGTTAACCTACGTTTGGTTTGTTTGTTGGATAGCAATTTTGTCTTCTTTTTCCACATATTCATCTAAACTTATATCACAAATTTCTAACTCTGCGCCAACTTTTTCAAAATGGAGTTTTGAATAAAAAAATGTAAGTCATGTTTCACATCATAGAATGATTTGCATCTTTCTTAATTATTTTAAGTTAAATAAAAAAAAAAAATCAACTACTTGAAAGGTTATTTTAAAAACAAAGACAAAAAAAAAGTGGTTTGTTTTTAAATTTTAACTTAAATAAACTTGAGGAAATATTGTGAAAAAATTAGTATAATTTTCACAACAGAAAACTAAAAACAAAATGTGGTAAATGGACTCTGTTGAATAAGAAAATGGCTTAACAAGTAAAACCATGAGTCGTGTTTATTTCATGACCTAGACATAGTTCAAGAGTCAAGTCTAGCCAGTACTAGGTGGTACATTCATATTATCTCCCCTACTTATACAACAAGACTCATAAATAATAAGTTTATAGTTGACATCAAGCATAAGCTCAATGTTGCACTGGACGCACAAGAAGGTGTGCATTAGGCACTCGACTTCATTCAAACCCAAAGGTGAAAAACATGACCTTTGAGCATCTTAATTATTTCAAAAAATAATTATTTGAATTTTTCCTTCATTATTAATTTTAGAAAAATGGGGGAATTGCATTGTATAGCAAAATATACTTGTATGTAATGTATGATTGCAAGCAGGACTGCAATTTTTTAAATTGCACTTATAGCAAAATTATTTAAGAGTATTGAAAGGATATTCAAGTTTGAGGACAATAAAGTAAATTACATTTGGTGGTATTTTGAAATTATTTCAACCTATTGAATCACCAATTCACCCAAAAGCTTAAGCTAGTGTGGTTGAAGGCAAATTTAATTATATATCACCAACACTCCTTTCACTTGTGGGTTTGAAATATTTGAAAGACCCAACAACTGAAAATTGATTTTAATTTGGGAGGAAACAACAATGCCTCTGATACCATATTGAATCACCAATTCACCCAAAAGTTTAAGCTAGTTTGGTTGAAGATAAATTTAATTATATATCATCAACACAATCATTTTCCTTTCCGGCTCAAATTGTGAGAAACCTACATAGTAGAAAACTTGAGGTAGCCAAACACCACAATCTTTTTGTGCAATGTTGGTTTTTGTCTGTGCATTTTGGATGTGTAATGTGTCTTATATAATTAACTTTGTGTTTGGTTTTTGTCTGGTGCATTTTGGATGTGTAAAGTGCTCTTTTAAGTTTTGGGGTTTGTGGTGTTCTCTAACATTATTAGTGTTGAACAATTGCATTACCAACTAAATGTATCATTATACTAAAGTAGATGCTAAAAGGCAATGGAATGAAAATCATAAACTACCAACTATATGACAAACTATAAGTTAATTATTATTTGAGAAAAGTCTTCAGGGAAGAGTTTTTGCTTTTTTTTTTCTTTTTCCATTTTCTTGGTTATATTTATGGTTACTTCAAAAAGTGTCTGTTTCATTATTTGTTCATCGAACTTATTCATTCATATGCTTTTAATGAGTTTTTTATTGGTGATTGTCATTAAATTACTATTTAATTGTCATGTGATTGTTATCTTATTGATATTAATGTAATTTTAAGATATTTTTAGACAATATTAGCAGCATATTTTTAAATGTTGTTTTAGTCTTATTGAAAAACTTCACTTGTTGACACCTCTAATTATTTGTCTACCATGTGATTGTCATGCGTATTTCATTAGATGTTAAGTGATATTGAGGTTCTGATAAGCAGTGATCAATGATCAATTTAGTACCACGTGGGTCTTTAGTGGGTTGGATTGATTTTCTTAAAGAGTAGGACTTGAATCTGAATCTAGAGATGGCTGGAAGATATATTTACCACTAAGCTACTAGCAATTTTGATATTACGGAAGTTTGTTATATATATACTATATAAAAAGTACAAAATTGAGGGGCCTCAAGCCTCTTAGACCTTAACTAAATCCGTCCCTAGGTGAATTTATAGTATTTTTCTATAGATATGCATGTTTTGGAAAAATCTTGCACTCAAACATCAGACCAAATAAAAAAAACACGAGATCCATGCAACAAGAAGTAGAAATATTTGCATTGTAGTATTCCTAGCTGCAAGCAGAGGAGATGATAATGAAATGGGAATACCTGTAGGTGGTGGGGCCAGTTTGATGTAAGAACCACATAGAGGTGAAACTAATAGCGAGTCCAAGTAATCCGCTAGCAGTGGCGATAACCCAAAACGTTGGCAATTTTATTACATCCCTGTAGAGGAAAAGAAAAAAACTATTTAATTAGCCGAGAAACTTAGAGAATATACAATGAAAAAGGAAAGGAAAGGAAAGAAAATAATCAATCTACTTACGCATTCATAACATAAGCCCATTCGCCAAATAAGATGATCAAAACTACACCAAATGGCAGAGATAATAAATTATTTAGCAACACCATGGAAGCTTCATTAAGAGATCCAGATCTTGTTAATTTCTTTGCTTCGTCCATGATACGTCTCAGTGTAAGCTGTGAGTGTGACACAAAGCAAAGTCATATTGAATTGTTACAATTTACAGAGCATCCACATGCACGAACTTTCAAGTATATATTTAGGTTTGTTCAATTAAGAATCAAATTCTAAAAACAAAAACTTTTTTTTTAAATAGTTTTTTAAGCCATGTTCGATAAACGAGCTTTTGGTTTTTCAGTTTTAAAAGCTAAGTCTACAGAATACTTCCACCTATTGGTTTTCTTTTTCTACTTTCTAGAGTTTTGCAAAGTAGAAAAAAAATGGTTTTAAGAATTTGGCAAAGACTTAAATGTTTATTTGTTAGTATAATAACTATGGAGTGCGGATTGAACCTCGAACTAACTTCTAAAAATAGAAGACATATCAATACTAATGAGTCAACTTATTTTAACACAAAAAAATTTCAAAAACCAAAAATCTATAATTAAATAATTATCGAACAAGTTCTCAATTATACTTAAATTTTAAAAATATTAGTTCATAACAAATGAAAGAAATTTAAAATAATGTTTTAAAAGCTTAATTTTAAAAAAACAAAAAATGAAATAGCTAAATGGCTATTTAGGTGGTGAATGGAAAGGAAAAAACTCAATGGGGTCCAAAAAAACTGAAGACTACTTACTGAGTAGCTTGCTGTGAGAACACAGTTTGTGATCTGCCATCCATAGCCTAATGTATCAAATGTAAGATCTGTTACACCACCGCTGATGGCAGAGATGATCTGCACGCATAAAAGAAGAGTGAATTTGAGAAACGAAAAAAACTATGCTTCATTAAAGGAAATAATCGACATGATTAACAAAGTGCTTGATAAAGAGCAGGAGTCAAAGATTACAGTTTTTCTCAATGAGTTACATATTTATCAGAGAACCTCAACAATTACGGAAACTATGCATCTTTTAATACCAAATGAACATTGAACTTCAGCAATATAAAGATTGGGTATGAACCCCGTGTAACTTTTTTGCCCATGGAAAAACAAATAGAAAGGGAATAAAAGCACTGCCCGTTTGAAAAGATGAAGACCATCGTAATACATATTGGCAGAGAATAATGAGTAGAATAGCCTCTCTCTCTGAAGAGAGTACAACTCCGTATCAAAGTTTTCTTCAATGATGGTTGAGACTCATTTATTTGAATTTACAACCAATTGAAGGTCGGAACTTCTTGAATTGCATCTAACGTTCTAAAGTATCTACTAGTAATCTTAAAACTTATAATCCGTGTTTGATAAATGTGTTCAAATAGACATTTTTTTAAGTTCAACTAACTTACTAGATGGGTATTAGATATAAAAAAAAAAGTAACTCGCTCGTTCATATTAGATTAGATGCTTTATTAAGTTCAATGTAAAAGTATCGTTTGGATCAAGGAGTGGAGTTGTGAAGTTTAGAGAGTTGTCAACCCTTGAACTCTTAATATTATAACGAGTAAATAAAACATAAAAGTGATGCTTTAAGCGCAACCTTCTTGGACCAAACAAGAAAACTCTACTCCCCAAATTTTAATATGATGTTTGGATGTAAATTGGGAAGTAAAATAGTATGTTTACCATTAAGAACATAGCAGTCCAAACTTTTTGGTTCTGCCGTTTCCGGAAAATGTAAACTTCTCCAATGGCAGTCAATATGTTTGTCACATTCTTCAAAATTGTCACCATTGCAATATTTATATATTTCAAACTGAAACCAAGAAGCCCAAATTTCTGTCAAGGGTACTCAAAAGAGCCAAACAAAAAAGCTACTGAGAATCTTAGACACTAAACGCACCTATACATGCCAGATACCAGCATTCCGATAAAGATTAAGTTGACTGGAATCCACAGCCTAATCAGCTTCCAATTAAGCTTTTCAATTGAAACTGTTCTGCAGAGGCCCAATAGAATAATAACTATAGAACTAATCAAATTCTGCAGAAAATTACCGGAAGAAATCAAATTTGGATATGCTAGAAAATGTGGTCAAGTAAAAATTTGAAAGAGAAACGAATTGAGAAGTGAAAGCTGACAATAGTAAGCAAAAAAATTCATTGGTTCAAGTGATTTTGTTTCAAGACCAACAATTAAGCAATTTGACAAAGTTCGGAATTTTCAATTTTAACGCATATGAGAAAGAAACGAGTGGCATACTTGATAAAACATCAACGATATTCCTGCATTGAAATTGTAACCAGAGAGAACAACTTTATTCAGTATAATCATGCTGCAAGAAGAAATGCAATACGCAGTCCCGGATAAAATAGGGCCCGTTTTCCTTCCTAATCCATGTTCACGTGTTTCATCTCCATCAAGCAAACCATTATTGACAGTTTGATTCCCTCTGAAAAACCTAAGATAAAACACTGATGGATTAGCCAGAGTAATGGAACATTACCAAAATTTTCAAATTAAAAAAAAAAAAAAAAATTTGGGGTACAAATTTAGTCGGGAAACTTTAACATTGATGGTTATTTCACGAATTTTCACATTTACAAATCTAGTACTTGAATTTTAAAAACTTTTAACCTATTAAACCCAAAATTAGGAATTGCATGGTTTGTTTGCACATAAATTTCAATTTTATCTCTAATAAGTAAATAAGCTTAAATTTGTCCACATGTATTATACACAAAATTAAAATTTTAGTTTTAAAAAATTTAGTCTATAGACTATATTTTTTTTGCAATGTTTATACTCTCTACAAATATTTTCAAAAATCAAAATAAAAATTGAAAACTAAAAAAATAGTGTTAAAAAATATATTAGAATTTGACTAAAATTAATCTGTCTACTTTAAAAATGAAAATCCCAATAAAAATTTGGAAAGAAGAAAGGATCTTAATTTTAAACAACTTAATAGAGCCTCAGGGGAATTATTACACACTTGGTCATTAAGATATAGTTCACTTGCATTTTAAAGATATAAATTTTAAAGTTTATATCAAACCAAACTTATAAGTTAAAAAAATAATAAATACACAAAATGATGACCATCATAAACCTGGAGGAAACAAACATATTATAGAAAATTGTTTTAAATCATTAATATATTATAAAGAAATTACAAATGTAGCTAAAAAATAAGATTAGTTCAACAATAATTGATATTATTTTTATCATCAGAGGTCCAATCCTCCATCTTCATAATTATTATAATAAAAGAAAACTACCAAATATATATATCCATCCATATCCATTATTGTTAAGACAACTAAATTCTACAACCTCAATCAATAAATGTTCCACAATGCAGCTGTTTTGATGGCTTTTCAATGCTAATTCAAAAACTTTTAACTTGTAAACCAAAGTTAAACTGAAGCTCACTATGATCGATATGTTCTATTTTCTTTAACTTTGGTACTTCAAACAATATTTTAATGAAGTTGAGAATTTGACGCTGAATTTTTCAACTAATGACAATCTAAATAACATAAATGTATACTACTTTCATTTTGAATTAATTTTGTGATTGAATCTCATGTTGTTTTGCTGATAAAAATAAATAAATAAAACTTTCTACTCTTTAATAGAAGTTAGTACATATCTAACCTACAAAAATTTAAATTCCATTTCACATATTAAACGAGATAGAATTAATTAAGCAGCTCAGATAATATATAGGACAGAGTATTCATGAGTACCTATCACCCAAGGCCCTGCGCTGCGCATTCGTTAAGAAATTGCTAATCGACTTGCTTCCTTGATTTCGAATACCGCTGAGAAGTCTATGTACTGTCCCACCCCTTTCATTCTGCTCAACATTTCCATTTCTGATGCTCACAAGCGGTTCCTCACCATCGATTTCCAACTTGAAATCAGATGACATCTACCAAAAGAAACAAAAACAAATTTTCACGAAGAACAAAAAAATCGAATCTCTTACATAATCTCCGAGAATAAGATTTTGAACAGTTAATAGTAGTTGCAACAAATTCATTTGAATAGTAAGATCACGATATAAAAACCATAATAAATATATATAAAAAAAAATTGAAGAAAGAATCAGAATCTAAAAATAACCACAATAAACTAAAAGAATGAATAGCGATTCTGAGTCCTACCAAGTCAATCGAGTATCAGAATCTCCAGAGAGCAATGTTCTAGTATCCTAGTATCCTAGTATCCTCAACTCTCAAATTAAATCAAAACACACACAAAAAAATCCTAATTATAACAGAAGAGATGAAATCAAAGGCGTGATTGGCGAAAATACGATACACGTCCAGTACAAGAACAGGAAAAAGGAAAGTGATGTGAAAGCAAAATCCGTAAAGAGCAAGAAACGGGGAGAGGAAATGGTGGATCAGAAGAAGCGAGATTATAGGGAAGAAAAGGGAAAAATGAAAATGAGCGTCTGTGTAAAGAGAGTAATATTTTGGGATTAGGGAAGAAGTTCACCTTCTTTCTGTCTTTCTTTGTTTCTCCTTCTTCTTCGAAAGTCAAATGGCTCCTCGTCATCCATGAGCGGTGAGCGCGAATCTCTGAGTGAGAAACGAAGAAGGGCCATTGATGGATGAGAGGATTGCTGCAACTAGCAGCAAAGAGCTTGCTTCTTCGTGACGGAAACCTTTTTTTGAATTTTATCGCTTTTAGCGCGGAATTTCTGGAAATGGGCCGCTAATTGGGCCTCGTTTGGGCAGTTTCGCGTCTTATTGGGCTTGGAGGTCGTGTCTTACCTCAAAATCATTAATGATCGCTTCCAAATTTACGAGGTGGGGTTTCAACTTAAATTATAAAAGGGTTCATTATAATATAAATAATAATTAAATATATAGCAACTTTATAAAAATTTGTAAACATATCAAAATCTATCTGTCATAATTTTATCACTAATAAATTCTTATTGATAGACCAATATTTGTAACATATTATCATTGACTTTGACAGATTTTGTTATATCTGTATTTTTTTAAGATATTACTATATGTTTAATTATTTTAAATCTAATTGTTATATTTGCAATTATCTCAATATAAAATATATAGTGAAAATATCAATTTTGATATTGAAATTTGTATCAATTTTGACTTTATTTCGTCATATAATTACAATATGAATTGAGATATATTAAATGACATTTGGAACAAGAAGTTTGTTATTATAGTTCTAAGTTATTATAGTTAGGTTCGATTATATGTGTTTGATATGTAGATTGGATTACAATAGCATGGTGTTTGAGATATAAGTTATTTTTGTTTAAAAATAAAATAGTATACACGGTAACTCCTTGAAAATTGTAAATACTTCATTGAAAAATGTAAAATAGTAAAAATAGTATTTACAGTAACAAAGTGTGGTTGTTATAGTTTTAGGATATTCTTTGCTTAAAATGTTCTCTTAAAAGTTATACTATTCAACAATGTTTCGTTTTTAAATTAACGGTTAGGTTTGTATTGAGATGAACTAATCTAAAGTAGTAGCTATCAAAAACAAAATGTGAATGCATACAGAGGTTGAATTTGTGTAGATCATTATGTATTTGTTATTTGACCTTGAAGAAGAGGTTGTCCAGTTGCTTCATTCATCACATAGCAAACATTTGGATGAAACTCAAAGAATACATTATTTTCTTATGCAAATTGGCTAACACTTATTAGATTATTTGTTATATGACAAACACAAACTAAATTTCTTTCCCAAAATTTCCACACAGTTGGGTGTTGAGGCTTGTTTTCATCATTCAATTAAAACTAATTCTCTCCCATAGTTTAACCGTTTTTAAAAATATAATAATTTGATAAAATATTTACGTTGAACAATTTAAAAAATAGAAAAAGCCACATGTCTACAATTATTTACTCTAGAATAATTTCGAGCTAAAAGGAAAAAGTCATATGTCCACAATAAAAACTACAAAAAAGAAAACCTAAGTCAACCATTGTTTACGTTTAATTTTGGAACATTTTTAAAAATAGCAAAATAAATTAAAATATCATATCACTAGCTAATCAATGAAAAGAATATCATATATTTGTTATTAATAGAATCGGAAAGTTTTGCTCTGCGTAAATATTTTATCAAATTTTATATTTTTGATCAATCATTTCTTACTTGGTTGTTTAGGTTTAATAAAAAAAAATATAAAAGTAAAATTGTAGAAAGGATAAAAAAAGAGAATGAAAAGAAAAACAAACCTCAAATATTTATAAAACAAATTGTAGAGTGAATATATTTCGTAAATATTTAGTCAAATATTATATTACAGACGCTTTTAAACGAAATGCTTGAATTAAAGAAAAAGAAAGTTTGGAGTTAATTGCATGATATTTGGGGGAGAGAACCCAATCTGTTCTAAGCAAAATGCCACGTGTCAAGTCTTGTACCATTTGCCAATTAATATCTTTCAATCTCTCTCCCTCTAAAATCAGTCCTTTCTGCCACTGCCTTTCAAACTGATGAACTCCCTCATGGCCGCCGGAGCTCTTCTTTACTCTTTCTCCCCAACCCCTCCAAATCCCTCTGATTCTTTCAAGAAATTCTCCCTTACAGAACGGAGGCCCAAATTCCCCTCACGTTTTCATCTCACTGTTCTTCCTGAGGATCGATGCTTCGTTTTCCAGATTTCTGCTCGACGACATTCTGGCGGAAGGGGAAATTGGAGGCTTTGGACCGACCTCAAGTCCAACCCATACGACGTATCCATCAAACCTCCGAACTCGGTGAAGTTTAACAGCTCAATCGACAAATCGGTGCTCGACGACGATGAAGAAGAAGACGAGCTCGGTGATGAACTTCCATGGTGGAAACAGTTCCCTAAACGATGGCTTATCGTCAGCTTGTGTTTCTCCGCTTTCCTTCTTTGCAATATGGATAGGGTGAGTGAGCTCTGAATTAATCCAATTATTTAATGGCTTTGCAATTAACATTATTAATTATAAATTGTAGTGTAGAGTTAAGATTATTGTTGTTAATTAATTTACATAACTTACGTCTTAGTTTTGATGACTTGAATTTTTTGTACTGTTCATTGGGTTTTAGTCAAATGGTCTAGAGACTTGCTATATATTGCAAGTAATATTTTATTTTAGATTTGGTGATCTGTTACTTGCCTACTTCTTTCTTATTGTATTTAATAGGAATTACATTTCTTGTAGTTGTAAACTAGTTAAGAAAGACCAAATGTATATTGATGAAAGTTAGTTAGCTAAGATAAAATATTGAAAATGTAATCACAATCTCAATTAGGTTAGACTTATCATTTCCAACGAGAATCAAAATAAGATTAAAATATTTTGCGACAAGAGAAGTAAAATGTTTTTCTTTTTTAAATTATTATTTCTAAAAAGCGAACCTATTATTAATATATACTTAGGTCTATTTGAATTGACTTCTTAAGTAATTGAAAAAAAACTATAAGTCCAATAGTAAACTATTCGACTTATAGACTAATTTTTCTAAGTGGTTTGTAATGGTTGACTATGTATTTTTATTTTTTTAAGGAAAATAATGTATTTTCTTCTTTAGATAGAATTTTAGCACTTTTTTAGTATTTTTCTCACGATGCTCTTAAATAAGAAACTCATTTATTTCTTTTGTTTTGTAATCCTACAAATCTGTTATTGTTCTAGATATTTGATTCCTAATTCAAAATTGTAAGTAGAACAAGTTCAAGTTTAAGAAACATAAAACTAAGAGTGAAAGTGTGATTTTGTGGGGCATATTGATTTTTATAAAACACATCTGTTTGTTCAATCTATGTAGGTAAATATGAGCATCGCTATACTTCCAATGTCAGCAGAGTACAATTGGAATCCACAAACTGTTGGTTTGATACAATCTTCATTTTTCTGGGGATATCTCCTCACTCAGGTAATCACAAAAAATGACCGCTTTTTATTGTTCTAATGCTCTCAATGACTGACCCAAGAGTCTCTTCTTATGTACATGTAAAAATGAAGCTAAACAATGTTGTGGATTGAAACAATATATTTTGCCTCAATCACATGATGAAAGTTAATTTATCCTTTTATATAACATAATACTAAATTTAATTATCTTTACCTATCAACTTAAGCTTTTAGATCAATCAATGATTTAACATGGTATCAAAGCAAATGATAAAAAATGTATGTGATCAAACTCCTAAGATGTTATTTCCTTTGCAATATTAATTTTACTTGTTGCATCTTTTATATATCTCAAGCCCACAAGTAAAAGAGAGTATTAGATCATGTTACATTAAATTTACTTTCACCCTACCATCTATAAAAATCACATCAATTTTTTCTCATCAACGTGTTTATATCTTCGTCCATTGAACTGTGTATCTCAGCAAAGGAAACACCATCTCAAATTTCAAAAGAATCCTTCTTCCCCAAAAGGAGAAACCAGTGTTTTATTTTCTTCCTCCATTTCTAACATGTAGCTACGGTTGATGACAGATTGCTGGTGGGATATGGGCAGATACAGTTGGGGGAAAGCTGGTTCTGGGATTTGGTGTGATATGGTGGTCAGTTGCCACAGTTCTCACACCTGTAGCAGCTAAAATTGGTCTGCCATTTTTGCTTGTTGTTCGTGCATTCATGGGGATCGGTGAGGTTTGTCTCATTACATCTCACTACTAGACCCAAAAATTTAAACAATAAACTAGGGTATGTCTAATCTTCTAAATGTGTACTTAACATTCTATCTCACTTGTGAGCTCAAATATTAAAATTGAACACATCAAACTCACTACATGAGCTATCAGTAATTCAGTATCGATTGGGATGGAAATGATACTGCAAAGGTTCAAACTTAGGATCTACTCTTTTAGCTTAAACTATTCTTGACCTTGCGAAAGCTAAAGATAAGGGTATATTTAATCTTTCATGTACGTTTTATCTTAGGCAATATCTTATGTAGTTGCTCCCCTTCTAAAGAGGGGTTTTGGCTGACTTGTATTTTTTTTTGTACACTCTTATATTCTTTCATTTAATTCTCAATGAAAAAGTTGTTGACTTGTTTCTATAATTTTTTTAAAAAAACAAAGCTCTTGAACCCATCCTTTTTTTCCCTGCTATTACTTACAAGTTACAAGGAAAGAAATGTAGTAGTAGGGTGCTGGAAATAAAGTTGAGTTATTTCTCTGATTTATTTCCCTGATTTTTCTTTTCTTTTATTATTTTGGTTCTTTGGCTTGTGTTTTGTATGCCTTTGGGCCTTGTATATCTTTTCTCTTTATCTATGAAAGCTTGAATAAAAAAGTTGAAAATTTGTCCTCCATAGACATTAGCTTAGGTGTTCACTTATTTCCAGGGTGTTGCAATGCCTGCCATGAACAATATACTCTCCAAATGGGTTCCTGTAGCTGAAAGAAGCAGATCATTAGCACTTGTTTATAGTGGAATGTACCTTGGTTCAGTAACAGGCCTTGCCTTTTCACCATTTTTGATACATCAGTATGGATGGCCATCAGTTTTCTTCTCATTTGGCTCCCTCGGCGCAGTCTGGTTCGCTGTGTGGCTAAATAAGGTGTCTAACTCTGCTACCAACGAAATATAACTCAGTCTAAATCCTTTTGTTTATTGTTGAATAACCTATAAAAGGTCTGTCTTGATTCCAAAAATTCTCTTGGAAACATGTCAATGTCACGTCATTGATTTCGAGTCATGGCTATAGGCACACAGTTCTCCACTTGATGATCCTCAACTGAGGCCACAAGAAAAGAAGCTGATTTTTGCAAATAGTGTTTCCAAGGAGCCTGTTAAAAGCATACCTTGGGGAACGATCTTGTCCAAACCACCAGTTTGGGCTCTCATAGTTTCTCATTTTTGTCACAATTGGGGACATTTATTCTATTGACTTGGATGCCAACATACTATCACCAGGTAAGTCTTTTTATTATTTCATTGCAATATTTTATTAGAACAGCTCTATCAATAACCTGTCAATTTACTGCCTCTTGAAAAAATGAAAAGACATGTATACATCTTTCATTGAAATGCATTAAAGTACAGACAAGGTTCAACCAACACGAAGATTGCAAATGAAACAAAGCATAGGAATGATTGGCATAAAATTATATGTGAATCTGTACTATGGACATTGTGAATATTTGCTTCCATGGTGTTGAAGATATGTAAATCTTGATTTCGAATCTTTACATATCACTTAGGTCCTGAAGTTCAATCTCACAGAATCCGGTCTTCTTTGTGTTCTTCCCTGGCTAACAATGGCATTTTCTGCAAACCTTGGAGGCTGGATCGCCGACACACTTGTGAGCAGAGGCCTTTCAGTGACTACTGTCCGAAAGGTAATAAGTAATGTTTCTATTAGACATATTTGTTCACGTTCTAAGTCAAAAAGCTTAAGTTGACAAGTTAGGGTATATTTAATTTTCAATATACATTCGTAACACTCACTTGTCATAGAGAATTGGCATGAGATCTAACAAATGATGAAGAAAATGTCCCTGCAGAAAATTTCAACATAAGTTCATTACTTGAGATCTTGTTAAATTACAAGAAAATTTTAAAACTTAAGTTTATAAGCCATTATGCAACCTCATAGATTGAAAGAACCTCTTATTCTGCTGCTTGAAGAACATTTTCTTAAACTTTTTACTTTTCAGATTATGCAAAGTATTGGATTTCTTGGCCCTGCATTCTTCTTGACCCAATTGAGCCATGTTGATTCTCCGGCGATGGCGGTTTTGTGCATGGCCTGCAGCCAGGTTGGCTTTCCATTTTGAAATGTGCTTTCCATATCTTTATGTTAAATTCTTGGAAAACATACAATATTTTCTTTGATACGCCGACTTGAATAGGGAACTGATGCATTCTCTCAATCCGGTCTATATTCAAACCACCAAGATATTGCACCCCGATATTCTGTGAGTTTTCGGCTCCAAGTTATTCGTTCGAGTACTTGTCATTGATTTTCGATTGGAAAGAGCTTGTAGTTGATGCAATCATATCTGTTCAGGGAGTGTTACTTGGTCTATCAAACACAGCTGGAGTTCTAGCAGGTGTCTTTGGGACAGCGGCTACAGGTTACATCTTGCAACACGGTTAGTCCTACTTCTTTCAATAATAACTAGTTCTAATTAAGAAGAAATAATAAAGATTTGTACTCTTGTTCTTGAACACTTGTTTAACTTTCAAATTTATCCATGTTTGACTTCAAACTTGGGTAAGTAGTGAAATCAAGATCTCATCAAAACTCTTTACAAAATTATCATGAGAATTGACTAAATATATGGCACAAAACTTCACGAATAAAATGCTTAAAAGTAACATGCAAACACTTTCAAATCAAATCATGAAAATTTTCAAACCTAGCTACAAATTCATGAAAAATCATGGCAACTCTCATCATGATAAAAGAAAAAAATCATTACCTACAAAAATAGCTTCATCCAGCCATAAGATTGTTTAATCAATTCATTAATCAACTCAAACATATGAAAAACTTTGTTTTTGTCTTGTTATTTATTTTCGAACAATGATTTCAAAATTTATGCCAAGTTTTGAAAACTAAAAGAATAAGTTTCAAAAACTTTGTTTTTTGGTAGGATTTCACTTAGAACTCAAATAACTTAAGAAAGATAGAAATTCTTCGTAAAGAAACGGTTAGAAAATAAACACCATTTTAAAGGATAGGCATTTAACACTTTTGGCATCTCATCACCTAAGAGTTTGATAACTATTTTAAGGGTTTGAAAAGTAAGCTTATAAACAGTACTCCTGCTTTTCAGTTTCTTTGTTTAGTCATCCATTTCATAGGGATATTTTTAAAGTTTTTAAAAACTTGTTTTTGGAATGTCAATGTGAACTCAAATAATTTGTATAAAATCTAAAAACCTGATGTAAAGAAACAGTGAGAAGACAGAAACAAATTTCAAAAGCTAGAAATCAAAAACCAAATAGCGATTAAACATAACCTAAACTTCGCAATATACATATATTTTTTCTTCATAAGATTAGTTTCTCCTTACAACAACCTTTGAAATAAAACCCTTCCAATTCTAATAGAAATATGAAATGAGATCATATATTGAAAATATTTTCAGGTTCATGGGATGATGTTTTCAAGGTTTCAGTTGGGTTATACTTGGTTGGAACAGTGGTTTGGAATCTCTTCTCAACTGGTGAGAAAATATTGGACTAACCTTCTAGATGAATCTTTGACCTTTTTCACTACACAAAACCCCTCATTTTTCCCAACTAATTCTTGGAAAATTTGCTGCTCAAAATTACCATTGGAAATATCTTGCTACAGAAAGCAGAGCCCACTGTATAGTAGATTCTCTTTGGGGGGTTTTCGTCCTTAGAAAAATGAGAAGTTTTTTCTTTCTTTCTTTCTTTTTTCTTTTTTCTGGTGATTTTAGTAAATATTTATAAATAAATCATTTGTCCATTGTATATTTTCACATTGATTTCATAATAAGCAAAAGGTGGCCATAGTTTTTAGGCCGTTGAGACCAATTTGAGTAGACATTTGAATTATAGACCTTTTGACAATGTCAATTGAGTTATGTTCGTTATGATTTAATTATTATTATTATTTGTTTGAATATCTAATCCTTTGAACATAAATGAAAATGAGTAGAAATCCATTATTTATAATCATAACTATATGTTAAATTGTTTTTGGGTAAATGAAAACAAGGTAAATAATAAAGAGCTTCGAATAAATGAGTTAAAGATACGTTCGTTAATTATCTAAAATTTAATATTTTAAAAGGATACTTTGAGAAACAAATGTAGTAAAATCAAATAATTATTATGTATGAATAAATGAGGTACGTGAAATTGTTTCAGCAAATAATAATTAATCATTCCATAGTTCAAAGAATTCTATCTATATATTAAAAAATCGGAATCTTTGGAAAACATTTTTAGACAAATATATAATTTCAAATTTTATTTCATTGCAATTATGTCATTTAAGTATATTGGAATGTGAAACATCGTTTTCTAAATACAATATATGAATAAGTATACAAAATCAACTTTTAATATATTATATATTCTATTTCTTAATTTTTGAGTGTGAGTTACACTATTTTATTTAACAATAAACAATTACATAAAATATAAAAATGAGAATACTTTCATGCATTTCCCAAATATAGCTTCTTCTCAAAAAAAAAAAAAAGTCATTGTTGCTCATTATAATAATATCCATGTCACATATCAACTCAATCATGATATCACAAAGCAACCGATCTCTAATGGTTGAACATATGTTTTCGTGAAAAAATGGAAGTTTGAGAGACCAAGTAGGCAACTAGTCTCCTTCTAATTTTAACTATTTTTTTATTATCTATATATAACAAAAAAATATTGTAAGATAGAGAAATGATCTCTCTCCGCCCCCATTTGTACTAAAAAAATAAAATTAAATATTGTAGGAGAAAGCAACAATGATTCACATAATTATCATAGTTTTCTTTCTCTTAATTAGCCACGGGATTTAATCTACGTTTTTATATTTTATATGAATTATAACAAATTATTTCTTAATTATAATTTTTAAATTTAAGATTATGTTTAAACATTTTTTATTGCAAAGGCATTATATTAAAGTGTGTAGTGTAAAAGTGGAATCTCTAATCTCAAAGTTGATTAGTATAACCCACTATGTTCGTTGAGTTATATTCATGTTGTCATTTTACCACTATATCAATTAAGTTATATTCATGTTACATTTAATAATTTTTTTATTCAAAATTTTAAAAACTAAGTTCAATAGATAATTTTTTAAACTTTCTATTGTTGTCTATATTTTAAACTTTATTTGTTCTAAATTTGTCGTAGTAATTTATTAAACACTAAATTTGAAAATTTAAAGTTTAAATGAAATAATAAAATATATAATTATATCGACTTCATCTACTTAAACACTTGACTAAGTAATTTTTTCAACAACACTTACCAACCTTTTGTCATTGTTAATCTAATTAAGTAAAGCTTATTCAACAATAAATACACTCTAACCTAAATTAAACTAATTTAAAATTAAAAAATATTTGGATGGGAGGCACATGGTATTTGGTAATACACTCGTACAATTTATATGCTTGCAACGTCAGATATAATTAATTGAGAAAATACACAAAATAAAAATATACATAAAGTCTTCTTTCACTTAATATAATTTGGCATTAATATAAATTTTATGTATGTATATGTAAGATCCACCAATTTACCAAATACAACAAATTACAAACACTTCCACTCCCCAATTTAACCACCAACAAAAAACTAAAACAAAATGGACAAACACATTGACAATTATACCCCTCATGACCACAAACAAAATGACACATTTACCCTGTGCAGTTTAAAAAAAAACGAACCAAACCCTTTTTTTTTTAACGTACACTGAAAAGCAAATATTATGAGAAAACAGAAATAGGAATTCCAATGAAATGACGAAAACACTCCTCTTAGCCGAGCCGACGAGGATGTAAATAAACCCGAAGTCCATTCTTCATAAAAAGAGTAAGAGACATTTTCTGTTCCACCCGGTGGCCGGGAACTGGAGATAGCCGATACCGAAGGAGTACGGCCGAGGCAACGGACTTCATTTGCAAATAAGCTAAATCCTTGCCCAAACAAGTCCTCGGTCCAGCGTTAAACGCCACAAACTTATAAGCATCTTTAGGCCCCTCGAATCGGTCTCCGGTCGGAGACAACCACCGGTCCGGTTTAAACTCCGTACAATCCTCCCCCCAAATACTCTTCATCCTCCCAACAGAATAAATCGAATACGTCACGGTCGAACCAGCTGGCACGAAAGTACCATCTGGTAACACGTCATCAGCCACGACATACTTGAAATCCTCCGGTACGGAAGGGTATAAACGCAGCGTTTCAGCCAACGCGGCTTTTAAGTACACCAATTTATCGGCTTCGTCGAATACCAACGGCTCTTCGATCCAACGGCGGATGTCGTCGCCACGTGTCTGGCGGAGGACGGTCGAGATTTCAGAGAGGATTTTTTCCTCCACGTGTGGGTGGTTCATTACGAGCCAAAAGAACCAGGTGAGCGCCACGGAAGAGGTGTCACGACCGGCGAGGACGAAGTTTAAGGCAATACGGTGGAGGACGGCGGAGGAGAAGCGGTCGTCGTCGCGTTTCTTCATGAAGCGGGATAATAAGTCGTCGGAGGGAGATTCTTTATTACGGGCTGCAACGGCGTCGTTTATGTATTCTTCAACTACTTTCAAACTCTTCTTCAACCTTCTTTCCATTCCAATGCCCAAAACCTTCTCCAACCTTACGAAAAAAAAGAGAAGAAGAAGAAGAAGAAGAAAAAGTTAGCATTCATGAATATTCTTTAAGTATATCGAAGAGTTTGAAAGTAGTAGAAGTAAATAAATTATATTTAAGTATTTCTTAATTTAATAAATAATGTTTTCTTTGATGATTATTTTATTTTCTGTTTTTTTTTTAAGTTTGTTTATTTCTTTTTAGTAAAAATTGAAATTTTAATCAAATAAAAAAAAAAACGTTTTTAAAATTTCACTTGACATTCTATAACAATGATAATACGCAAAAAAAAAAATCGTGATAATAATTAATTAAGTTTATTTCATTTTAAGGGTGGTGGTTATTTTCCTTTTTCCAAGCTTAGTGGAAAAGGGACAAATATTATAAACATAAAATTATAATTTGCTAATTTTTAAAAAAAATCAGTAACAACTATAAAAAATTATGTCCTAAAATTCGATAAATATTAAAATTGAACCTCAAACTGATTTAAATTTAACATTTTTATATATTTTAAGACCTCTATTTTGAAAATTGAAAATTTTAAGAAAATAATTATTAGGTCATTTAAGCTTAGTAAAAACCTCCATAAAAGACCAGGGTAAAGAAGGCGCTGAAGAGTGGCTTCAGTGGCGGTATCAAACGCCAAAGCAAACGGGTTAGCCGGCAACTCCGGCGACAATGTTTGTGGGTCTTTCCCAAAAGTCAGTCCACAAATATTATCAAATGTTAATCGGAGTAACAAATCCTGTAAATCCACCGCCGTCTTATACTCCGCCGCTTTCTCCAATATACACCACAACCGTGTCCTTATCGTCCTATTCACCCACCGGTCCATCGCTTGCCGGAGGGTCCTCGTGGTGAACTCAAGCGCCGCCGTCTTCCGTTGAATCAGCCAAATTTCTCCGTCGCTATTGAAAATCCCTTGGCCTAACAAATCGTGAAAAGCCGCTTGCCAATCCGGTCCTTTCGGGTAATTTTCGAACCGGGTTCGAAGCACGTGCTCGATGTTTCTAGGATGGCAGGTGACAGTGTAAAATCCTTGTTTTTTAGCAATGAAGGGAAGTGCTACCGTGCAAGTTTGGTAAGTGGCAGCGCCGCCTGTGGCGCGGAGGTTCCCGGCGATCCAGTCGTGGAGGCTGCGGCGGTTGGAGATGAGAGCCGGGAGGCTGCCAATGAGCGGCCAGACGGTTGGACCGGTGAGTTTACGGGCGAGGAAATGGAACCAAATGAAGTAAGTGAGAATGAGAAAGAGGAAAAGAGGGAGGAAGGGGAAAACGTCGTCGTTAGCCATTGGATTTGGAAGGAGGAAGTGAATTTAGTGAAGGGAAGAGGGAAAATTAGTTGATTTTATAAAGTGAGAAAGAAATATATATAAAAATTGGGGAAGAATTTAGGAAGAGTTGTTGAGAAATTTTGGAAAAGAGAAGTTTTTTTGGCAATTACTAATATTAATAATAATAATAAGCACACGAAAACTAATTCTAATTCTTCACTTTTTCTTCAATTTTGGAAATATACATTTTGATTCTTTTAGTTTCTACTTCATTCTTATAATTCCAAATGATATATTTTTATTGTTTCAGTTTATATTTTTATATTCCACATTTTTACTTGAGAGTAATCAATGCTTACTTTTTAAACTTTTATGTTAATTAAAATAACTTTTTTTAGGGTTTTTTTAGAAAATATAACCAACGAGCAAATTATTTACAACAATTTCGAAGATAGAAAAAGTTCACATGTCTACAATAAAAAGTACAAAAAAACGCCTATGTCAACATGCAGTTAATTGTCCAATCGCGTATGTATATATTTTATACACAATCCTTTAACATTTACATTTGGTTACATGATCGTTTAGATTTGGGTAGCCAAATTCAAACGATATCATGTACCAATATGGTACACAATCTTGAACTAATTAACACTCTAAAAAAATACACAATTTATGATTAATTGAAAACAAAGATCATGATTTAAAAAAAAATTGCAGAAGAAAAAAAGAAAAATGATGGAAATGAGAAGAAAAATTGTAGAAGAAGAAGAAAAATACGATAAAAAGAAAGCGCAAACCTATAATATTTTAAAAAATGACTAGTTTCATGAGTTTTTTTATTTTATTACATGAACGAGTAAATTATATTTTAATGATTTGATATATTTATGAAAAATTAACCTTTTTTTAATATATATTTACAAATAAACTATTATATTTTACAATATTTTATCATTTAAAATAATTTCACTAAATAAAACTTAAAACAATTGTGATGTGATTTTTTATTCCAAAAAAAGATAGATCGATACTATTAATTTTAAAAGGGTTCAAGTTTGACGAAGTTAATTCAACTTACCCTTTTAATTCAAAGAGAATTTTGAGATGAAATTGTACTATAGAGTTTGAAGTTAAATTGAACAACATGCATTAAACAAGGTTAGTTAACTTTAAAGAAGACCTAGAAGAAATATCAAATATGGTATTAAATTTCTTTTCGAGACATTTCCAATTTCATTAGTTTAATTTTCAATTTTAGAGGTGAATTGTTATTTCTACCGTTAAAAAAATCTATAAAATATGGATAAAAAAGTTAAACAAAATGGTATTTATGTGATTATAATATAAATAATAAATACTTTAATTGGTTTACTACCAATAAATGTTTACTTACTAATTAAAATATTCTTTTTGTTTTTATAATTTATTTCATAAAAACCATTATTTTATCAATATTTCCATCCACATTTTCATAAAATTAAATACATTACCATTTTAAACTTCAGAATTAACTTTTTGGGTGTTTAGTGGAATTTCCAAATTAAAAACCTTCACTTACTATTTTTAAAATATTCAACAAGTTGATTTTATTACATCTATGTACTTTGAGAGTTCAAATATTTAACTGTTAATTACTTTTTTTTGGAAGAATTTGATATAAAGCCTTTGATTATATGTTTTTTCTATAACCAAAATTATTTCCACGATATTGAATTATTTATATATCATGTCTTTTTTGAACAAGTTTGACTCCCCTTTCAATTTAAATATTATGGTAAATTTGTTTCGAAACTTATCTTTGAGATTGATTTCATAAACATTTTTTTTTAAGTTAATGACCCTCTTCGAAAAAACTATATGTCAAGGTCTTTCATTATAATTTTAGATGACTAAATTGTATGAATATATATAGAGAAACACACACCTCTCTCATTATAGGTATTTGATCATTAATCATCAAGATCTACATGGATTCATATTATAAACTTAGGTAATATGAAATCCTATCATGCATGGATACAGTTCAACATTCAAGCAAACTCATCTAAACCAACTAGAATTTGTTCAACCAGATTTAAATCAACAAATTGACAAAGTTCAATGAGTATTGTTTGCCTTGTTTATAAAGTGAATGCTTTTAGTTAACTATATATTATGATATCATTTTAAGCACTTACCTTTAAAAGCAAGTTAGTTGAAGTAATAATAGTCGAAATTCAATTGGTAAAAGAATGCTTTAAGTGTAAAGTAGTACGTAAGTTATGAAAGAAGACAAATGTAAATAATAAGTGTAAAGTGTTTTGATGTATTAAAATTTAGTCCACACCTACTAAAAGAGGGAATAATAGATGCACCTAAAAGAAAAGAGGTAAAGGGAGAAATAAAAGTTAGCTCTAACATTTTTCTTAATCCTCTTCCTAATCAATTGCCCATAGAAATTAACTTCATTAGTGTTATTTGGTTGGTTAAATTTGGTCTAACTGCCATGGGAAATTAGGGTTTCCTTCTTCAAGCCAAGGTCTTATATTAATTAGCTAAACTATTGTTTATAGTTTATGGTAAATTATACCTTAATTCAATGTAGTTTAAACAAATCACAATGTTAAAGCTAAAAGAGTGTTTCGTACAATTTTATTTTTTTGAAAAAAATAGAATTTTGATTACTACCTTTGTGTAGTCAATGGTAGTTTACCCTCTGGGTCAATGCTTTTCTTTATCAAAGATTCAAAGAATCAAATTATATAATTATCAACGTTATTACATATTTTTAAAAATGATCCCAAATATAATAATAATTTATTCACTTATTTTGCATACACACGTTTGCCTAAAATTTCTTTGCTCTAAAGACCAAACCCATAGTTTCTTGTCCCTAAAGTATGTCATTGTTTTCAACTTATGTATGTGTGTGTGTGTATATATATATGACAAGAAAATAATGATAAAATTTTAAGCATGCCAGTAAAAAAGATTATAAAAGCAAATATGTAGACAAGTTCAAAATTGATGAATTAAAAGTTACTGATGTGGATTTTGAATCTTGTAAATCCTCAATAGAATAGAATAGAAGTGAGAGAATAAAAATGTGATTATATACTTTATATTTATTATGAAAGGCTAAAACTAGTTTCACTTAAAATAGATTGTTTAGAATTATAATGTTCATTAAGTAGAAGAAGTTAGACCAATTATCTCCGTCCACGTAAGACTTTTTTTGGTGAAACTGAAGATTTCGTTGTAAAGATAATTATTAGAGGTTAAATAAATGAAAAGGAGAATCGAGAAATCAAAAAATTTTAATTGTGATTTAATGCAGAATAATAATAATAATAATAATAATAATAGATTATTCTTAAATTGATAATTTATTTGTTTTAAGTAGGACAAATTCAAAATGAGATTATATATAACGCAATTTAAAACGTTTGGAGAGGAAAGTTTTTGCTAGTCAAAGTAAATACGAACAAATATCTTAAAACAAATCTTAAAATTCAAGTCACTCGTGAAAAGATTAGCAAGTCTTATTATACTATCAATGGTCAAGGTAATTCTCCAATTAAACGGATGATAACTCATGGTGGAAGTAGAAGGTAAATAAACCAATGCCAGCTTTTGTAAGGATCCAAAGAATCAAATAAAATTTCAAAAGAAAATGAGAGAAGAGAATTTGAAAAGTATCCCTCAAAAGTGTCCTGTTTGTTGTTATTATTATTTTTCTACTAAAAGCTTCTTTTAAGTATTTGTTCATTATCGCACATCCTCTTTCACTTTCAAAATTGTTCATATTTTCCTGTCTGAAATAAAAAAAATGAATTTAAAGCTCATATTGGCTAAGAAATATACTTAGGAAAATTCCAGTAACCCTAATTTTATGTGTTCTATATACCTAAATTGTCATGACAAATTATTCTTCTTTTCTAAGAAAGATTATTCTTATTTGCTTAAAAGTATTTTTTCTAGGTGAGAAATAGAAATGAGGAGTGATTATCAATCGAAGTTGGTTTTATTTATCCAATGAATAAAGGACAATCCATCCGTTTTTATCTAACTGATTTAACACACTTAAAATTTCAAGTTTTTCCGTGCTTCATTCTCAAGTATTTAATTTTAGTATAGAACTTTTGTGGTTTCAGCCTAACCATACTTTCAACATTTTGTAAGGATACTGAAGTATGTGCTTTTGGACATATCGAGATCCTTGGATCGTATCCAAAATATGTCTTAGTTCAAAATCAAAATTTAGTGTTTAAATTTACATTCATCTTTATACTATAGGAACCCTAATGGTTCGTTAAAAACAAGAAACTGGTTTTCTTATCATAGCCAAAAATCATGATCTTTTTGCTTTTACACAAAATGAACACTCAAAGTTGATTTTTCTTTTCTTTTCTTCTTTCAATTTTTAAAAGTTTTTATTTACCACTTTCATATTCGTATTGGCTTTGCCAGAGGGTAAAATGCGAAAGGGTTTCAGTTTAGGAGTTCTTAAATGTTTTGGTAAATGAGATTAGAATCTCCCGCCTTCAGTTGTTCCCTTTCTTAAGAAATGAAGGCTCGAATGAATCCTCGACCAAAACGATAGTCACGATCATAGCAGCGCCATTCCTGTATACAAAAAAACAGAAAAGCACGCTCCCTACGCAGGCATTATCCTGTTCAGGTTCAAAGGGACTATCTCAGCCTGACCAGTTAACTGCCGATCGAGCAGCTACACTTGGTCGAGGCACCCCTGGTGCGTTTCATACGTTAATATACGAATTTAAAAGAAAAAATGATGGAAGAGACAAGGTCAAAACATCAAGCAAACCAATAACTTCCTCTTAGTTCCAACAGATAGAGAAACAAAGCAGACGAACATAAATACAGCCAATAAAAAAAGAACAGAGCAGCTAAACTTTGTACTCTTCCATGGCCTGAAACTGGAGACTCGAGCAGGTATCAATTTTCTGTTCTGGTCGGCCAATCATCGACGATAAGTCTCTTGCACTTCCAACCCTTTCTCCTTCACGAATCGAATGGTCCTGCATTGGTATTATACCTATAAGAACCAACACAAGTAACGAAGCAATTGCTAAAAGATGATTTCTCCTTGCTCTTCTTAGAACTTATCATAAAGAGGAACAATATTAGACCGCATTCTGCTTTCAAAATAACATCACAAAACCCCATGTTTTAGCCAAATTTAGTCCGGGCAATGATCCTTCAAAGTTAGAATTCCATAAGATAAGTTTTGAGGAAAGGATGGCAAAACCCTTACTCCATAGCCTTACCAAGGGATCACTCGTAATGACTTTCCAAATACTTAAAATAATTTTTTTAGGGCATGAATACTCTTGCACTTCAAAGTCATTCCAAGCATTTCCTACATAGTGCATCCTCATCTAGGTGTGACAAACTATTTATTACCATGCGACCAGCCTATTAAAGATCAAATAATAATCGATTACTATGTCGAGCAGAGGTCGTCATGCCAAGGTGTTCCACTTATATTGCATCTTCTTGTGGAAAACAAGTCCTTTTCAAGAATAGAATTGAAAGATTGTAATTGAAATATTTATTCAAATTTCGTTCTATGATAAGAAAACCGAACATTAAAACAGAAGCCAAAAGTTTCTGTGATTACTAACCTTCACCTCTTCTGGGAGTCCACGTAGCTTGCAGGCAAGTAGATTTCCCCACCAGTTTCACCATGTTGTTCACCACTAATGGTTTTCTTTGCAGCCAAGAACTCAGCACTCATAGCATCCATCCCTTCCTGCAGAGCTTCCTCTGCACTCCCGTACCCGTGTTCTTCAGCATACTTACGCACATCCTCGGTTATCTTCATGGAGCAGAACTTGGGTCCACACATGGAACAGAAGTGAGCCACCTTGGCACCTTCTGATGGCAAGGTTTCATCATGAAATGACATGGCAGTCATAGGGTCCAATGACAAAGCAAATTGATCCATCCACCGGAACTCAAACCTCGCCTTGCTCAGTGCATCATCCCATGATTGAGCATGTGGATGACCTTTGGCTAGATCAGCTGCATGGGCAGCTATCTTATATGCTATTACTCCAGCTTTCACATCATCTCGATTTGGCAAACCTAGATGCTCTTTCGGTGTAACATAACAGAGAAGGGCCGTGCCAAGAGCACCAATATTGGCAGCTCCAATGGCAGAGGTAATGTGGTCGTATCCAGGAGCTACATCTGTAGTCAAAGGACCAAGAGTGTAGAAAGGTGCTTCATTACACCACTCAAGCTGTTTTTGCATGTTTTCAGGGATCTTATGCATTGGGATATGCCCAGGTCCTTCATTCATTACCTGAAAATCAAGTATGTGGTCACTAGTTAGTAACATGGAAGATATAACATTCCCTGCTTCCAAAAATGAAAATGTAAGTTCCACATTTTAACATACACTCCCATAAAACTAATTGTGGGAAAATAATCTGCTATTTAAGAGACGTATCCTGTATTGTAAATTGAAGCTCTCCACCAAACCAGCGTAAAAAAGTGTTATTGGGTGAGGAAATCATAAGAAACTGCTTGAGAGGCTCCTAAATTCCCGACAATTCAGCCACAAATGTTTGAAGACATGCATGAAACTGACTGTACTAGGTAAGCCTTAGAGTGGTTCTTACAAATGTTACAACAGTGAGATGTTCTTTCAAATGCATATAACTAGGAGTAAAAAGGTTTGCTCTCAAATGCATAGGTGTGATTGTGAACACATGCATATATGTAAGCAAGAGAGATTTATATTCATTACCTGCACGTCTTTCTCCCATGCTCTACGAGTCAGTTCGCCCTGAGTTAGGAGCTCTGCAAATTGAGCAGTGTCGTTGGCATCATAAATAGAACCAGGTCTCAGCCCATCACCAATCGATAGGGATATATCATACTGATTACAGATGTCAAGTATGTCATCCCAGTGTTCATAAGCGAAATTTTCCTTATGATGAGCCAAACACCACTTTGCATGAATAGATCCTCCACGTGATACAATTCCTGTCATTCTTTTTGCTGTTAGAGGGATGTATCGAAGTAAGACCCCAGCATGAATGGTAAAATAGTCTACACCCTGCTCAGCTTGTTCAATCAGTGTTTCCCTGAAAATTTCCCAGGTGAGATTTTCAGCTATGCCGTTCACTTTCTCAAGTGCCTGATATATGGGAACAGTGCCTACAGGTACGGATGAATTACGCAATATCCACTCACGGGTCTCATGTATGTGACGACCAGTAGAGAGATCCATCACAGTATCAGCTCCCCACATGGTCGCCCATTGGACTTTATAAACTTCTTCTTCAATAGAACTTGCTACAGCGGAGTTTCCAATATTTGCATTTACTTTGACCAAGAAATTTCTACCCACAATCATGGGCTCCAACTCCAAATGATTCTTGTTGGACGGGATGATTGCTCGCCCTCGAGCAACCTCTGATCTCACAAACTCTGGGTCAAGCTTCTCACGAGTGGCACAATACAACATTTCCTCAGTAATGATTCCTTGCTTGGCATAATACATCTGTGTGTATCTTGGAGAACCTAATTTGTCCCTCCTATCAACCCAGTCCTTCCGAAGTTTGGGCAATCCTGTGCAACATTGTTGATTGTCAGAAACAATGTAACTTGAAAGACAGGTAACAAGTATGCTAGTTTGCAGTGTTGTATCAGGGAAGTCAGAAAGCATCATATACAGATGTTGAATTACAAAAAGTGTAATAAAATATCAAAGGGACTTAGTTTCCTTCATAGAAAGCAATTGTACTTGCCGCAATTTATTTTTCTCTACGTAGTCATATAGGCCCACATCTACAAGATTTCAGTTTGACACTAGTTGGAACCTAAGTTTAAGGGGGGAAAGTAGCCCTCTTATGCTGCAGACTTAAAATAACAGACATGTATGTCCAAATAGAAGAACTCAGTTTACAGCAACAACAACTGGACTCCAAATAGTTTTCACATAAATTATTTTGAGTAGAAATAAAATTCATGAACAATTAAGAACTAACAAACAAAACCAATATGTGCCACTGCTACAACACAAATATAGCAAAAATGAGTCTTGGAACACAGCCAAAAGCTGCTCATCTTACCAATACGGGGGTTGATGTTTTGAGGACCACTGGTGTCATAATTATCGAAGTTTGGTTCATCACCAGATAAATGAACCCGACGAAAGGGTACTTTGAGCACATGCCCAGTTTCTTCATGAACGACTTCCCTGCATAACAGATTACACATCAATAATTGCAAACAGATGGTCATCATATACTAGTTTTGCAACAATTACAAAAACCATGATACCCCAGTGAATTCACTCACGTGTGTTCTTTTGTGCTTTTTGGGAAACACTGTTCAAATGAAGGAAGTGGCAGAAAATCAGGAGATGATGGATCAATTGTATGCTTCCTGTCCTTGGCTTTCTCTGTACTAGTTTCCGGGGGATCAAAGGTTAAAGTGGCTCTAGGAGCTAAGGTAATAGATGAAGGGTGTAAGTCCTTGCATGCACTGGCAACACGCCCAACCACGTCAAACCCAGGCAAGAAGGCAGTATTAAGTGATTTCGTAGGAGAGGAACGGTTCCCACTCTTACCAACAGCCGCAGCTGGTGTTATAGTAGCATGAACTGACGCCATCTTTGATCTAGAATTTTTTAAAAAAATAACAATAATAATGGTTAAAATCCTACCATTGAAGAAAAACAAAAAAGGTTTCTTGAGCATCAAAAGCAATTTTCAGAATCAAGCACAACTAGCTTCATAAATATCATACTATTTATGTCGTTCAAAATCAGACTCCACTCTGTCATACCAAAAATAGAAAAAAAGCAAATAAGCAGCTTAAACATCTTAGTATGTCGTTCAAAACCAGACTCCATGTGCCCGAAAAGGCTAAAAAGAAAAAAGAAAAAAACACACAAAAGGCATCATCAAAATACAGCCGAATGAAAGCTCAATCTAGGACCTCTAGTAACCAGTGGAGAAAATCCTTTAAAATGGACAATATCTTTACATCATAAAAAATCTTCAACACAAAAAAAAAAAAAAAAATCACTACAATACAGATAATAGAAAGAACAAGACAGATTTTACACGAAACGCTCCAATAAAATCCATAAATCATACAGAATTTTCACTTGACTCGCCTATCAAACGATCTCGACGGCAAACGATGAAAACTAAAGCGCAAACAAAGTCATCAAACGAACTCAGCAGTTCATGCAACAACAAAGCGATCTGATCAAAGAAAACGAAATAACAATAACAGAAAATGGAACAGAATACACAAGGGAGTGCATGAAATGTAGTTTTAGAATGGATTAAGATAGAGAAATAAGAGAATTAAGGAGGGGAAATGGAAATGGAAATGGAAAAGATGTAGGGTTTTGTTTGGAAGAACCTAGCGACGAATGCTTGCGAGTTGAATCTTATCTGTTAAACACGCGGTTCGAGCAAAGAGTGAAGATAATAGTGAGGATGGAAGAGGATTGGGTTTTATAGAAGGGAGCCGGGCAGCAGAGTCATGAATCTTCAATTCGCACTTTATAAAAGGTAATGAAAGTGATGCCTACGTGGCAGAAACCCCGGGTTTAGATATTTCTGACTTTTTTAAAATCAAAATATCTCTTCTTTTTTCTTTTTTTTCCTTTACTTTAATATCTCAAACATCACTCGTTTCAAAAAGAAAATAAATAATAAATATCTAAATTGAGGAGCAAAATAAGGCCACAATCGTAATAAAAATACTAAAAAAATTACTGTAATCATATTCAAACTAAGTGATAAATATAACAAAAATGGTTAAAACCTATAACTAATAAACCATATTGTAAATATTGGTGGAAGAAGTTCTATGTTAAGAATGGAGTCATTTGAATGTTGGCAGTTGGAAACTAACTCTGAATGGGAAGTAGTCGAACAAAAAGGGTGTAGAGGTAGGTTCTATTGGATTCTCGTGATTAAAAAGTTGAGAGATCATTCGTAGAGGTTCTAAGAGGAATCGAGTAGGAACAGAGAGAGTTTATTCGGCATTGGGAGGTTGAATCTCATGTGTCGTGGGTATTAGTTTCATTAATAGGGTGGATTCCTTTCCTCTTTATATACTAATCTTTATTCATAAACATCAGTTTTGTTGGCAAGTCTATTAATGTATTTTTTATTTATCATGTCCTTTAGAGATAGGAACAAAGTGGTTCATTTTTTTTGGAGCTTTCACATTTTCTTAAAGTTTTCTTTGATTTGGAAAGATGTTTTTTTTTATCCATCTAAAAAATATAGTATGGATTTTATCTTTATAATCTCAATAAATTTTAATCTCAATCCTTTTGTAAAAACTCAAATAGTTTTTCGAAAAAATAACAATAAACTTACCCTAGATACTGTTTAAGATTTATGTGAAAATATAAAGACTAAAATAAAATAAAATATTACATTGACTAAAATGTATCTTAATGCTGTAGCTACTAAAAGTAACAAATTTAATCTTTAAATGGGTCTAGTAGAAGTTTGCTATTTTTTCTCCAAAAAAAAAGAGATAAAAGAAGCTATCCGTTAGCTTTTTTATTTTGAAAGGAACCTTCGAAATATATTTACATAGTTAATATTCTTACTAAAGATACTAAATTTAATATAAAAATTAGACATTTATTAGCATTGTGGCCAAGATAAAATGAATTGTAAAGTAGATGAACAAAAATGATAAATTTAATCATTTTTTTTACCATAAATTTAACTTATTGTGACACTTAATTTTCACTTGAAATCTTCGCATTTATCATAAAATTCTAATTCATTTATACATATTCTAGGCATTCACTTCTTGCACATAGGAAAGATACAAATGTGTACTCATACGATCATATACAAAAAAGGGAAATTTCAATCAATTCATGATGAATTCTTGCATTCTGGTCCCTCAAAAGCTGTTCATTTATTTATCTTTTTCAGAAAGCAACATTGATATTTAGTTATGCTTCCAAAATATCATCAGCACACCCAAAAATCTTTCACTTTCACGTTCACATTTGTGGATGAGATCACCACAGCAAAGCCCAATCATCTTGTTATGAAATGATAAGGGAAAGATGCAAATAATGCTCAGATAGAGAGACAGAGGCAATCAAACAAATTATGATCAACAATTGCCATGGTAGAAAAATGTAAAAATTTCCTGCTGAATGATGAATGATTGGTAACTATTGGGAGTGGATGTAAGATGACCAAATTTTATGTACTTGTAACTTTGTTCCAAAAACCTGAGCATCTGAGCCAATTTATAAAAATATCATAAGTAACTTGTCTCTTACAACATTTAGGTGCCATAAAAAGCGTGTCACTATGTATTAAACTCATTCCCTTGTCAAACTCATGTCCTATTTCATAATCAGCTGGAGAGATGGAGACAACAAAGACAAAAGAAGTCAATATTGAAAATGCACAAATACCTATTAAAAGCTGAATGGCTTAAAACTTCTGGGAGAATAAGTAAAATGACTCAATTCTTGTCGAAAGATGAGTTCATGCACTTGTTACTTGGATGAATGACTAGTAACTTTTTGGGAGTACAAGTAAATGACCAAGACATTATGCAGTTCTAACTTTGCCAGGCTAAAGAGAAAGGTTATATCAATAAAAAGTCAATATCAATAAAAAGTCAATATAGAAAATGCAGAAATTCTTGTTGAATGATGAATGACTGACAACTTTTGAGAGACATGTAGTAAAATCACCCGGACCTTCATACATTTGTAACTTATGGAAATGCTATATATTTACAGTACAGTAGTGTGTACACAGCTGGGTAATAAATTACAGATATGAAGTTGGATACTGTTAGAATTGTGGCCAATGCAAAGCTGATTGAGAACATTAAAGTTGATATGGCAACATACTGGAACACAGCTCGAAATCAAGGAGCTTAGGCAGCTGCGGCGGCTGTTTTGTTTTGTAGCTATTTTTTCTGCCATGTTGTGAGATGACACATCCAACAGTTATCTTTCTTGTAAAGAATGCGCCGAGATTTGGTTTACTCTAAGTATACAAGAATTATACATCATGGGCTATGAAGCCGGGGCTGAGTTCACCGACTGCACTGGGAGAAGGGATTCTTGCTTGCCTCTTACAAAGATGGTCAATTCTTTTGGTGCAACAACCATTCTCAACCACTGTTGTAGTTCTTCGCCTTCTACTTTTTCTTTTTCTGTAAGAGAACATAAATTAGAAATGAAAAATTAAATCTTCTATCCTTTTTCAAGTTTTGTGATAGATAAGGATTTCTTTGTGTTTGCCTCAAGTTTTGTAATTGTTTTCTGTCAAGGTTTTTATTTAGTTTGAGTCACTGCCTAGACTATCCTTTTACACCGAACGAGAGACAACTGATTATCTCTAATTCTAGTTCTATCAAATTTTTCAAAAACCAAAACAAAGAAAGAAAACAGGGACGCATAGTAATAATATTCTCATCCCAAGCATATAATATATCACCTTCTAAATGAGCACCAAGACCTTCCAAGACATCTGGGTTTGCACGCACAACTGAAAGCGCAATCTCAAGGGCAGATTGTAGCAATGATTTAACCTCTCTTTGAACAAGATCAACAAGATGTCCCTGCTGCATATATTATAATTCATATGGACAGCATAGAAACATATACAATGAAATTAAATATAAGAAAGAAATTGTAGAAAAAATAAGAACCTGGTCCCTTCCCCAAGGGGCAGCTCCCCCAGACTCATCAATCCCGCCACCAGAGAGTGTTGCCATGGACACAGGGCCTATTGTTTGGTTCAGACCATACTCAGCCACTGCTTTGTATGCCATGTCAGTTGCTCGTCTGATATCATCAAGTGCGCCAGTTGAAATACGACCTGAAAAGGCTACTTCTTCTGCTGCACGTCCTCCCAGAAGTGTAACCAAGCGGCCACGCAATTCATCAATGAAGAGCAAATATCTATCTTCATTTGTTGGAGGAATATAGGTAAACCCAAGTGCTCCTCCTGACCTCGGTAGTATGCTCAATTTCTGATAAATACATCCATGAAATGATTATATCTTTCGTGATGGGGCTAAAAGAACGGTGTTCTCACCAAGTTAAATGAAAAAATTATTGAACTTATTAAAGTGACCAATAGTACTTGCTACTGTATTAAAAGAAATATATCCTCAAATAATTAGACCAATCACACTCAATAGGTTATATGAAAAAATTAGACTGATAGCTTATTCTGATTCATAGACTAGACAAGCTAAACTACTCAAATGATCCTAAATCCCTAATAACAAAACAGAACTATATGTCTGTAACCAACAGGAGAATGTCAGAACCAGAATGGATGACTGAGTTGAAAACAAACACATAACAATAAATAATTAAATCATCTTTCTTAACCATATTGCTTCTAAATCAAATCAAAATGAAAATTTAAATTATTATGGTTATTAATCAAACTATTTCATATCAAATGGCTAAAAGATAATCCAACTGTTCCCAAACATAGTCAAATGAGACGAATGGATGTCTGTGACATGACAAGTCCTTTTAAATAGACACTATCTGACTCTGAATCCATTAGGTTCAAATTCTTATGGCACCAGAACAATTCTATTGCTACCTCTACACGTGGCTGTCCAGGTAGAAGATTTGCAACAGCTGTGCCAACAACTGCATGACCAACCTCATGTCGTGCAACTACAGTCTTCTCGCTTCCTTGCAATTTGGCAGTCTTCTTCTCTATGCCCTGCAGCAAACAATTTCCTTTAATTACTAAAAAATAATAACAATAATTTCATCCATTCGCATACAAGGCACACATCGCTTTCATTCTAGAGCACCCCTCCCCTAATATCTGTCTGATATATTTTATATCAGACAGATATTATTGCATACTGTCGTACATCTATAAAATGGAGAATCAACTGTTATCTAGGACACTGGCTTATCCCTTGAAAAAGAATGTTTTGAGACATCCATGCGTACATAGTGTGTGTGTAAGAGGGTGAGAGATTTACAGCTATTGATCTCTCCACTGCTTGAATAAAATCATCTCTTTCTACCACAATTTTGTTCTGTCTTCCAGCTAAGAGAGCAGCTTCATTAACCAGGTTTGCAAGATCTGCCCTGCAGTACGTATAAGTTTCAATCCGATTTAAATCATTGCATTAGATCAACTAAGATTGATAGAAAGGGGATTCAAAAATACCCTGTAAATCCTGTGGTCATAGAAGCAATATCACTGAGGTTGACATCATCCGCAAGGGGAAGCTCTTTCTTGGTAACATGTACGTTTAAAATTGATTCCCTTCCAGTTCTGTCGGGTGTTTCCACCTAGAATGTTAAACAAATAGAGTACAAAGGGGAAGAAAAAGAAAAAAGCAAAACAAAGGTGAGATTAACTTTATCATCATTCAACTTGGACAAGTACAGAACCATAATACAGGTCACAAACCATAACAACACGGTCAAATCTTCCAGGTCGGCGAAGAGCAGGGTCTAAGACATCTGATCGATTGGTAGCACCAAGAACAATGACAGCAGAGTTGCTGTCAAACCCATCCATCTCCTGCAGAAGAATTTAAAACTCATTGAGCTTATTTCTAATTGGCTAACGTAATATATTTTGGAAGCTGAAGACTCACGCATAGAAACCTACAGTAAGCAACTGATTCAAGGTCTGCTCCCTCTCGTCATTGCTGACAATACGGAATTTACCATCACGACTTTTAGCTACAGCATCGATCTACAAAAAGGTGGGGGTTCAACCATAAGAATTTTAAAGATTGCACTAAGTTTTCAATAGCCGCCATCACTGTGTCCTAACCTCGTCAATAAAGATAATTGATGGTGCCTCTTTCTTTGCCCGTGCAAAGAGATCCCTCACACGGGAGGCACCCATGCCAACATATAGTTCTACAAATTCACTAGCAGAACAACTTATAAAGGGTACTTCAGCTTCCCCAGCGACTGCCTTCGCTAAAAGAGTCTTACCTGTCCCCGGTAGACCCACCTGATACAATGAAAAAATAAATAAATAAAATAAAAGTAATATAAGAAACCAGTCCACCAGCAAGGGTGGTTGTACCAGTTTGCATCATCTATGGCCCATATAATTGTTTCCAAGTATACGAAAGAACATGATATAAGCTGAAATATACTCGTGTAGAAACGAGTAGACGGTGACACCTAGCCTAACTAGCATAACATTCTATTCAAATGGGACTCGGAGTGTCATATTGATAGGAGAAGAAGGCCAAATAGAGAAGTGTATAGAGGACTTAACAATAACTTTGATTTCTATGACCAATTTGTGAAAGAAAAGATGAGGTTAAATGGTATCACTGTTTGTTAAACCCAAACCTTCACAAAATTTGACAGCAGAAAGCGCTAAAAGCACAATAGATCAGTGACCCAAAAATCACTTCAAAGTTCCACAGTAAGACTTCACAAAAACCTCAACCTTACAAGTTTTATTATCAAACGAGCATGAGATGCTGTGATGTTTTATTAGCACATTAACTAAACAACTTGATTATTCAATTCTTTAATAATTTTGAAGTCCTAAGCAAGCTAGCATAGTTTACACCCATATAGACCAATGTCACCAATCTCAAGAGATAACCACAACTCTCAAGTCTCCAACAAACAATTTGTAAGATATTTGATGTTCTAATTAGGTTGCCTATATAATTTAAACCCATGCCTAAGAGTTATGGATTTGTGGGTTGCACTGAGTTTAGATCATTGGACCAGCCAATGGTTAATAACTTATAAAATAACAATTTCCATTTTAAAGAATAAGAATAAACTCTGGAATTATATTTTAAAAGTGGATTATGAATACACGCACTTCTGACAAATTAACGCTAATAGTCATGACTGCTCTTTCATTAAAACTCACCAGGAGGACACCTCGAGGAGGCCGAGCACCAAGTCGAATATACCTATCAGGATTCCTTAAAAATTCCTGTGAAGTATATTTATAGCACATTATTACCTCATAAAAACCATTTCTCAAATAAATGAGAGAACTTCAAAAAGACTATCGACATAACTAACAAAATAACTGGGATAAGAAAGAACTAAATCCATGTCTAACATACCACGATTTCTTCTAGCTCCTCTTTAGCCTCATCAACACCAGCCACATCAGCAAAAGTAATCGATTCACCTTGTTCAGAGACTTTTGCTCCACCAGCACCCCCAGACTTACGGTTCCTAATCTGACCAGCTGTATGCTAGATACAAGCAGGAGTCCGATCAGAATAAAGAGAGTACAATCTGGAAGGTGCAACAAAAAAAAAAAGTTTCCCATCTCATACCTGTGAAAAGGTAACAGGAAACCGGTGGAGAAGCCCAGCAAGCACAGCAACATAGAACAAAGCTATCTGGAAATCACGAAACAAGTATATATGTTGCAACTTTACAGCTTTGAAATAAATGGGACAGTTCAAGCACACAAGAGACGTAAAAAAAATCAATGTTACAGTTCAATTCTTGTTTTCCATTGTTCACATTCCTTTATTCAGATATGACATTGTAAGAACGAGCATTTCATTACACATACAATTATGGTGTGTATTGTATTAAAGTTATCATTTAAGTTACATGAGCTCCGACAGACATTTAGATGCCACTGAATCCACTTACTCTTGTAGTAGCAAAATAATCACCACTCCAATCTTAATCAAAACTAGAATTTGGTCATTCTTTTTAACAATATCAGATACATAGAACATAAGATTAATGCCCATTTAGTTATAGAAAAATAGTTAGTAGTAAAACAAAACAATTGAAACTCACCAATGCAGAGTTCAAGAATCCATTCGACCGCTTATCTGGCGACCCGAATTCCACTGCATTTTCAAGCATCTTATCATAAGGAGTTTTAATATCACTTGGCCTCGTAGTTGTATAAACTATTCTTTTAGTCGGATTGACACTTCTTATCAATGAATCTGATTCCTGCAGCTTGCTTCCACTAATGATTTCACTTTCCTGAGTCCCTGGCTCAGACTTCAACTTAAACATGATGTGCACCCCATCAACTTCCACCTTCTGCACGTTATTACTGTTAATCTTGCTTAAGAAGTCACTATAAGGGACGCTTACGAATGTTGTCGGTGTTCTTGGCTCGGACCCTGGTAATGGAATCCCGGGACGAAGCAACCGCATAACAAAAATTACAATCCCTAGTTGTAGAAGCAAAATTCCAATCTCTTGGGCTTGAACTATAGGCTGCCACCGCCATTTTCCACCTTTAGACCACCACCAACCTCCTCCTTTTCCCTGCTTCTCCCTCTTCCTGTTCGACGAAGAACCAGAATTCGTTGTGTTCTTACTCACTCCCTGAGTTTCATTTGGTTTAGCTTCACTCTTCTCCCCTGAACCACCTGTAGAATCACTATCCCTACCATTTGCACATATCTTGACATTCCTGGACCCGAAATTTCCCGCTAAACCTCCCCAAAGATTAAGTCTGTCAGAATTTTTGGAAGACGCTAATCTATACAACTTTACAGAGGGAAAGGGCACCAAATTCGGAACAAAACGGTTTGAATTCTGGTGATATACCCTCGATTTACAACGAAAAAAACCCAATCCATTCCAACAACGAAGATTACAATTCGAATCGAGATGAAACTTGGTTCGAATTACCGGACTTAAAAACTCTACCGATGACATTATTCAAACCTCTAGAAATCGAAACCAGAATCAAAATCTACAAATCGAACTATATATTTTTCCTATTATCCTCTATACAAACAAACATAACAAAAACCCAAAACAAATTCTTCAAAACAAAAATTTATGGTTGTGAGCAGTGCACCTGGAAGAAATTTTCGAGTGTGAAAATTGCTGTTGAAGTGAGAGAAATGGAAGAGAGAAGAGAGAGAAAGGGCGGGGAAATGTGAAGGGAAAAATCAACTTGCAATGTTAACCGTCAGATGAAGGTGAGATAAGAAATCCTAACCGCTGGTTTCATTTTTACGCCTTATGCTTAGTAGCCTTATCCGTGGCCCCAACCTTATGGGGTTTCTTGGAAATATACATTAAAAAAGAAAAGGAACTGAGGTTCTATTCCCTGCGGTGTGTTTCATTCAAAGTAAGTATTTTGACTTCTGAAAATTTGACACGTGTTTAATGAGGGAAAGAATATTATTGGAAAATCAAATTTCACAAATCATTGTGTGGTCGTTTCCCTTCCTCGTCAAAGCTTTCATTTTTCCTTTTTCCGTTTTCGTCCTGACGTTCTTTCATTCACGCGCTGCCACGTAATAAAACCTTTTTTTAATTAAATTAGAGGAAATCTTTTTAATTACAAACTGGGTGTAACAAATTTGAAATGGCCGATCTCTTGTTTCCTTGCACATACAATATGTTAATTGAACCATAAAAAAATATATATTTTAAGTTGTATTTACGATTCAAAAGTAAGATATTTAATCGTTAAATTTTATGTTTAGTTTTCACAGGCATTTAAAATGATTATAATTTAGAGTTTTGATTTTTAATTAAAGATTATATGGTAAATTTATGTTATATTGAATAAAAACATACAATATCGTCCTATTAAACTTACGAGCATTACGAGGTTACTGGTTGCTTGAACTTAATGATGGTTAATTATGGTTTAGATATTAAAACAATTAGCTAATCAATAACCATGACTATCATAGTTTTTCAAATAAAAAAAATATAGCTACAACGATGATTAAGAAATCATCGAGAGTATTATAAAATCAAAATTTTCAATTCTCTGTATTTTAAATACATGTTATGGTGTGATTTAATTATGAATTATCGCATACCAAAAAAAAATATACCTACATCACGAGATATTAATTTTGTTTAGACAAAATGTACCTTAGCATTAATGTTTACATGACCTCTAACGTTTCAAAATATCACTTTAATCTTTGAAATTTAAGAAATAATTCTAAATTGATTCTTAGATTATTTGAATAAAACGAGCCATTATTTCGGTGTGCCATGTAATTCATTGATGACCATGCATAATATTTAATTTAAAAAAAATGAAAGATAAATGAGAATATAAAAATTACTCTCCCACACATAAAATGGTATAAGTCATTATTAAACCCATGTTACGTTTTAAATCTAACCTTTAAACTTCATATCTAATTTAAGATATAGTTAATGTTATAGATGTTAACAAGAGATTAAGAGTAACTGACATTTACGTGTAATCGTAACCATTAAGTATGTGATTCAAATCAAATTCACTTTTTATTTTCTTTTCAATATTGTATGTTATGTTAACACTTTTTTTATATAAGAGAACTTCGTATTTCTCTATAATAAATAAATTTTGTTACTCCCGTTTAATATAGTGGAATGCTTTTATCATTGATTGTTTTTACCATAGTTTGTTTATATGCTTTTTTTTTTTTTTGTAAAATCATTATATACTACTATCTTCATTCTTATTATTCTCAATTGACTAAAATCTCATTGTAACAAGTCTCGTTCCTTTTTCAACATTTGTTATAATTTAAATATATATATATGTTTGTACTATATTGTGTGTATAGTTTTTCACACTTTCGAAATGTGCTATACTTTTATTCATGTTATAATTTTGAATTTTAGTTGGTTCTTGAGTTTAAAATCTTACATTTTTGTTATTAGATTTCAAGTATCTTATGAAATCTAAATGTGTTTATTCTTGATTTTTTTAATAAGCTCATACAATGGTATTGAAAGTTAATGTATGACACTAACAAAAACATTTACAAATACAGTAAAATGACACTCTATTATTATAGACAATAATACTATCATATATTATTAATAGATACTATGTTATATTAAAAATATCTATACCTTCAAAGTTATCATTGTTTTTTAATTAAATTTTTACAAAGTTAAATTTAAGATTTATTAGGAAACAAGAACTAAGATTTGAACTTTAGAAATACAAACATTAAAAATGGAAAAAGCTTATCAAAGCATATGATTAGAATAGAACTCTAACCTAGAAGAGAAAAATGACCAAAGAAAAAGAAAAAAGAAGAGGGTAGAAATATTTATATGTATTTATCCTGCTTTATTTAGAAATATTTGAAAATATTTTCACCATTTATTCAAATAATTATGCTGAAAAATATTGTAAGAGTTAACTTCCAATACAATAAAATATTTTGATAAAAATAAAAAACTAAAATTGGACAATTAAAAGTAGATTTGTTTTTAAATATAGTAGAATGAACAAAATGATAGCAAAATACCATCACCTATCTACCTTGGATCGAGATAAATCAATGTAAATTATTATTTGGATCATTTGTATCACGACAAATACAATAGTTCATTGTGATAAACTGTATATAATTTTTTTTTTTATGATAATAGAATTCGTGTTATTTACATTTTTAAAATTGGAAGAATAACCAATTTAAAAGCAGATTAGTGTTGGATTACCGTATAACTATTGTTATGAGCTGTAAAACTCAATTTTCCTTTATAATATTCATAAATATTTTTATAAAAATTATGGTTTAAAATAAATTATCTTAAAATGTAAGAAGAGAAAATAGAATTTAGATAAAAAGGAAAGAGAGAAAAAGAGGTTAAAGAGAAAAAAGAGGAAATGAAAAAGAAAAGCGCGCCTTTCCTTCGGCTATAACCTGTTTGCTATTTTGTCTCTCAACATTCAAAAGATAGTGTCCTCAAATTCAGGATCTCTCTTCTCTCTTAATCGTCAATCCAAACCTTTTTCTAAAAATGGAGATCTCAGATTTATCGATTCCCAAATGCTTCTATCACTCTTCAACTTCGTGATTTTATCGTAAGTTCTTATTATCCTTATTCTTATTTTTTGACGTAGAAGATCGTTTCAATTTTCAGTTTCCCCCATTTTTCTGCATCGTCATTCACCTCCATTGTATTGGAGAATCCTATCTTTTCTGTTCGACTTTTCAGATTCTTTGCTATCTCTTGTGGTTCTTTTTTTTGGGGGGGGGAGTTCCGATTAGCTAGGTTAAATCAGAGAGATGGGAATCGATGCAGAAGATATCAAATTATGCGTTTGTAGAACTGTTCATTTGTCCCTTAGGGTTAGTCATAGATTTGTACAGAAAAATCCTTGTGTGTCCGGTACATTGTTGTTTCTTTTCATTTTGTATATTTTTCTGCCTTCTGTTTTTAGTTTTCTGTTTTACTGTTTGCCATTTCTTGGCTTAACTGGTGTTCTCCTTGCCTTTTGGACTTCTAAAAGGTCCACAATTCGAGTTGGGAAAGTAGAAGATAAAAAGTTAGAGGTCCCCAAACGGTCGACCATCACCATTAATAGAAACCGTAGCGTTTATTTACGAAATGCAACTAGCCGGCGACAACGATTTAAAGATAAGAATGAAGCATGGAGAACAGAAGCTCCCATCAATTCTTCAGTAGGTAGAACGGATCAGCTGGTTGAATCAGATAACTCGAAATCATTAATCGAGGGGAAAGAAACACAATCTCTTGATTCTGGAAATAATGCATCTGCTCATTGTACATCAGTTGATAAGGATAATGAAATTTCTAGTAAAAAGAAACCGATTTTAGGCTCAGAGTTACTAGTCAAACCTGATGTTGTGGCTTGTGATGGCTCAAGCTCTCAGGCTAATAAATCTGATAGCGGTGGTGATGAGACGAAGAATGAAAGCTCGGAAGATCCCGAGGATGAGGATGAAGAAGAGGCGCACGAGGAGAGGAATAAAGCTGTGGAGTGGACAGAAGATGATCAAAAGAATCTGATGGATCTTGGGCTTTCAGAGATTGAAAGGAACAGAAGATTAGAGAGCCTTATTGCGAGGAGAAGAGCCAGAAAGTCGTACAAACGGAAAAATGTAGATAATTCTCTAATAGCAGACACTCTTCCTCAGGGTCAAGTTTCTAAAATTATCACTACAAGGAATGATCCCATAGATTTGGAAAATGGTTGTAAAGACATAGAAGGCATACCATTGCCTGGTTCTGCTCCTTCTGTTCTATTGCCAATGAGAAATCCTTTTGATCTTCCGTATGATCCACATGAAGAGAAACCAAATCTTATGGCCGATAGCTTTCAACAGGAATTCACAGCAGCTCACCAAAAGGATTTAGCATTCTGCAGACATGAGAGCTTTTGTTTTGGACCTGCTTACCCAGAAGAAAGTGGGGCAATGGGATACCACCCCAGATATCGAAGACCTTCAAGTAAGATATTTTATTCTTTTCTGATCTTTTGTTCTTTTATTCATTTTCTTCTTAACTTCTAGATAAAAATTAGACAAAGCACTAACGAATGGATTTTTATGATGTTTTATGGCATTGAACAAAAAGAAAATAGAAGTTAAATTGTAAATTTGATTCACGTGACTTGGGCCTCATTTCAATTTGGTTCTAAGAGTTTTTTTGTTTAAATTTCATCTTGGTTTGTGAACTATTATATTTTGGTTTTCAAACTTTTGCATTTTGGTTTAGACCTATAAATAGTTCTTTCTTAATATGGTGTAAGTTTTTGAAGCCCCCTCCCTTTCAATTTCAAGCTGGAAAGAAAATGATGAAGGTACCACTGAACTGACTCAAAAAACTATGGTGTCTTTGTTTTAGTTTCAATTGCAGATAAAGGCGAACATGACTGGCTAATTGAACAGCTATTATTTAAAGGGGAACAAGTTTCTCGCCCTGAAAAAAAACCTATTGCTGTAGAAACCAGAGGCATTCAAACTGAAGATTTACCACAAACCAAGGCTGTTAATGTAATGGAGCCTGAAAGCGATCAAGAGAAGGAGATTCCACCAGATGCTGAGAGTGAATTTGAAATGGAGCCAGAATTGATGCGAGACGGCAATAGCCAATCAAGCCGTTCATCTTCACCAGAAAATCCTGAAAATGTAATCTGTGATGATGTCAGAGTAGTTTCGAAAAACTTTGAGTCAACAGTGAGCAGCGCACTGAACAAAACCTTGAACTGCAGAGTACCAAAGGGCAGATTAATAAAGGAAGCTCTCTGTGAATTTAGCCCCACGGCATTTGATAAGAACAGAATGGATGACCGTTTTTCCTATCCAGATAAAGTGGTCTGTCACACTCCAACTTACTCCATTGCTTCTGACCTGCAAGTGGAGGTCTCTGAAATTGGCTCCCCTCCGACTATTGACGGGAACAATACTGATGCAGAATCATTGAACCCTGACTGGGAGGTTGAAAAGGATGTAAGTTTTGGAGGTGAACAAGATGACATGTGTCCACCATTGGATGGCCGGTTTAACGAAATTGTATCGGATGCACATAAGGAAGAAGTAAAGGCATTGAGTGTCAAAGAAGCATCACCACCTAAAATTAATCAAAGTCCAATGCCAGAGGAACTGGTGGACAATCCTTCTCAAGCTGTTCCCCAAATGCCTGAGGTCGGTACTCTATCTTAATGCAATTGTGATTTTTGAATGATTTGAGATGCACTAACCATGAATTTGGCATACCCTACTAAATTAACCAAAAGGGACAATTGAATTTCTTACAGATGTTTCAGTATTAGAGTTCTTTCACCGAAATTGGTAGAACACTTTTGTTAGTTGATTTTATATGTGAATAATGTTATTACATCACTAGAAGTTTAATTAACAAATATATAGAATTGAAAAGATACTGAAATCATAATAATTATCATTATAAAAATTACAAAAAGAAAATAGAGAGAAATAATGAAGCATTATAAATGAATGTTGAAAACATCGTACTTCTAGTTTTGATGTACAATGTATTTTGCGACTCTAAAATCACGAAATTCATATTACGAACAAATCTGCATGTTTTAGTTTGTTAAATAAGCTTGAAATTGGAAATGCTAGTGGAAAGTTGAGATGTAGATTGTTTGTTTTTTAAAATTTTATAAAATCATAAAATACATAAAATAAAAGAAACAAAATACTTAGCATCTGTTCCAAAAGAGGTTACAAACTTTTATAAGCATATGCTCCTTAGACTCCATCTAAATAACAAACAGCTGATTCACTTTGTTTCAGGAGTTGTCTTTTCCGACATTCGACCATGATGAAGAAGCCGTAAATCACATGGTTGACCAAAAAAATCCAGAAGCTCTAGCCAATATGAAAAACTTGGTAAAAACCAGAGAAGATGTAGATGATGGATTGGAGATGTTTATCAAACAAGAGGATAATGGAAAGGAAACAAAATCATTGGAGGAGACTTACGTAAAATCTAGCAGATCTTTGAGTGATAATTCTGAGGATTCTTCTGGATGTCAAGCCCACTCGGATCATGAACATTCAGAAGAAGGAAGTAAAAATATGGACCAAATTACTGGGAGTGGAGATCTCGGTAGGGCTCATAAACATTCAGAAGAAGGAAATAAAAACATAGATCAAATTTCTGGCAGTGAAGATCACGGGTGGGCTCATAAATATTCAGAAGAAGGAAGTAAGAACAAGGATCAAATTACTGGCAATGGAGATCTTGTCCAGGCTCAGGAACATTCAGAAGAAGGAATTAAAAACATGGATCAAATTACTGGCAGTGAAGATCTCGGATGGGCTCATAAACATCCAGAAGAAGGAAGTAAAAACAAGGATCAAATTACTGGCAATGGAGATCTTAGCCTGGTTCAGGAAGATTCAGAAGAAGGTAGTAGAAAAATGGATCAAATTATTGGCAATGGACATCTTGGCTGGGCTCATGAACATTCCGAAGAAGGAATTAAAAACACTGGTCAAATTACAGGCAATGGAGATCTTGTAGAGCCAAGAAATGTTGAAGAACAAATTGAGTTTATACAAGATCACAAGCATCAACCTAATGTTGTGACAACTGAATTACAGAGTCCTAGAAATGCCTTGAAATTGACAGTAGACAAGGACTTGGGCCCTTCTGGAGGAGTGCCTCCTGTTTCCATTGACATAATGTGTTCTGGTGCTTCAACAAATCAAGTAAATGATGTTCAAAGTGAATATCAGAAGTCTAATAAAGATCTTGTTGAGCCAAGAAAGATTGAAGAACCATTGGAGTTGAAACAGGACAATAAAAATCAACAAATTTTTTTGGAAACTGAGTTCCAGAGTTCTAAAGATGCCTCGAAATCGACTGTAGAGGATGACTTGGCTAGTGATGTTGGAATGCCTCTTCATTCCAACGATATAATAGATTCTGTTGCCTCACAGAATCAAGCAAATGCTGTACCACTTGAATTTCAGAAGTCTGACGATGCCATGAAATCAACACCGGGGCAAGACTCAGTCATTGAAGGAGAGCTTGTTGATACCAATGCTGGATTATATCCAGAGTCTTTGATGGAAGAACAAATCCATATGAACAAAGTCTCCTCATCACAGGTTCGGTACAGAAATAACAAAATTTTCTGTTTTAACTTTCTAATTTTTAGTTGTATGTTATCTAAACTTTGCTTATTTTACCTCTCATTTGGTAGAAAATCAAACTATTAAAACTATATCTGAAAGTTGATGGACGAACGAAGAAAAACAAAACCAAATAAACGTGACACCAGAAATAGGAAATGCAAGTATGGATTTGAACCTTTAACCCAAAGGGAAGGTTGCAAATGCAAATGCTGTTGGTTTAGCTACACTCATGCTGATGAATATGACATTTTTTTTCATTATAGCTCAAGATGAAAATTATCTTTCGGAAGAAACATCCATGATGCACTTTTTCCTAAAAGTCCTAAAGACACTCTCAAGTGTTTTTAGAATTTTCAAAATCACTTTTGAAAAATTTTAGAACGTTTATAGTCAGCTTGTACTTTTCACCCTCCTAAATGTCATTTTAAACTTTCCATTAACCACTCCAAACTCACCCTCACTCAACAAAGTCACTTACATTGTTGTTTATATCTTTCTTTTTCAAGTGCATATTCAAGGTACAATGGGAATGTGATTGTTATTTTGACTCCTATATCTTAATTTTTAATTCATTTAACAGGATTCCATTGTGGAGAATAGCCCAAAAACCAAGGAGGAGGATGATAATAAACCAGCTGATTCCATCAAAGTCGAAAATGAGTTCATCAAAGACCTTTCAGCACAAGGTGAAAAATCGAACTTGGATGCCAAAGATGAACCTGTAGAAACAGATAAGAATTTGAGCTCACCAAACTCAGACCTCAACGTCGATTTGAAAATCTCAGAAATCACTAGTCAAGAAGAGGTAATTCTTCCTTTGGTCTCCACATACTATCATCTTTCATTTCTACGAATCTTGTTTTATAAAATATTTTAGTCGTTGGCATTACTTCTTTTATACACTATTTATGAGAAACTTGACAGTCATACACACATGTTTTATACTTAGCTGTTAGAACATTTCTTGAACAAGTACGTTCATATAAGAAGTGGCTAAACTATAGCTGAAGTGAGCTATTAGATTATAAATCAAATTTTGAACAATACTTTAAAGAAAAAATTTACAATTATTATTTTAAATCTATACTTTGAACTGAAATGGTATTAAATACTATAAACACTCTCGACTTGTTTTATATTTACTTTAATGGATGTTAATTAAATTATTGTACTAGTATTCTACTTCAGATAAAAAACCGTTATAAAACACTTTATTTATTTATTTGTTGGTTTCTTAGAGAAATAAGAAACATAAATAATTACCAAATATGTTTATATCGTTAGTTCATAGAAACTGAAAAAGCAAGAAACAAGTATGTTACCAAACAAGTGCTATAAATAATATTTAAACATAAAATACGTGAGGAAGTTGACCTATCTTGAACAAATTATAAATCTTTATTATTAGTATTTCTAATCATCTAGGAGATAAATTCTTATTCTCCTTGCTATTATTTCTTCAAAAAATTAGTGAATCTGTAATGTGGATGCTATTCATCAGCTAATGCATATACTTCTAATTTGAACATGTTGATAGGTCGCAGCACCTAATTACCCTCTAGCAGAAATCACAACCAAAGAAGTCGAAGTTGAAACTGAACCAACACTCATTATCGTGACCAACTTGGAAAATGTTGGAGAGAATAATAGAACTGAATATGAATCTCATAAATTCAACAAACAAGAATCTGATATTGTTAAGGATAAGGACTTGGAATTTGACAAGGACATGGAAAGTTACTCCAAAGATTTGAATGGGAATGAAGCTGAAGGCAGCAGCAACCCCTCCATATTAAGAGCAAACCTAGTGGGCCTACAAAAGCCCCCAGACTCGGCCCATCAAAGCCCAGTAGATTCTTCTTTGATTGCAGATAAAGGATCCTTCTAATACAGTGGCTATGAAGTTGGGAGGTTTGTTATTTTGTAGGCTTTTAGCAAACCTCATAAAAGGAAGAAATTACTTCATCAATTCTTTTCTTCTTCCAGTTGCTTTTTATGACTGAAGTTACTGATTAGTTGTGTATAAGTATAACCAAAACTAAATGTAATTAATAGTCTAATAATCCTTACAACCATGTTTGACGACGGTTTTGATGTGTAATCTATGACTCCTTAGAAACATTATTATATGGTAACTACTTAGTTACAAATTATATTGCATTTGTATAGTGCATTCTACTTAATTGTATGATATTTATTATATCTTATGTGACAAACTTTTGTTGCTTTCTTTTTTTTGAAAAGAATATATTTTATGCATGATCAGAGTGAGATGCACAAAGATGAGTGCAACTTACAATGCACTCAAGTATTGTTCTTATTTTATTTTCTTTTGATAATTTAATACAACATGATATTTGATGAGAACTTTCTTATTCACGCATTATTAATTTACCTTATTTTTCGTTATTGTCAGGTAGTTGATAGTTGGTATAGTATTCTCGATAGAAATATTCTTTTACAAATGTTTGTCTCTATTTAATCAAATGTGTAAAGATAATTTGAACTTAAATCTAAACAAAAAAGTGCAAATAGTTGGTGTTAACTTATATTATATTTTCCTATGGATGTAGATTAAATTTGTGATGGATATTTATGTTAACTTGTATGATTAAATTTGGATTATAGAAATTTTATACATTCTATTTTCTTCTCTCTCTCTTTTTTTTTTTTTTATTATTTTCCATAACTGATTTTACTCACTACACACTTTAATCTTAGGTGACAACTAGTAAACCTATTAATTGCTTGGCAAAGTAATAGTATTGAAATCTTGTCATTTGAAATTGGTGGAAACCAACAAAATTTGAAATGAATTTATTTAAATTTTTATGGTTGAATGGTAAATAAAAAGAAAAAGAAAGTTAAAAATTTACTAATATAGGACTTATCTATGATTAATTGAAAACTAGAAAATAAGTAAGGAAGTTAAGTGTATAATTTAAATTTTAGAGATAGTTGCAATTTTAGTAGTTAAATTCAAATTAATTATGTATATAGCACAATTTAAATTTTTTTGTAAATATAGCAAAATTTGTCAAATTCTATCTATGATATAAGATCATGTTGCAAATATTGGTCTATCACTGATATTTGTAATTTTTTTAAAATGTTGCTATATCCTTAATTATTATTGTTAAAATAGTCGTCTATTGCAATTTTCCTTGCTTTTAAGTCACGTAAATTTCAACGCAATTAGTAGAATTTTTAGAAAATAAAAAATATTTGAAATCATTTCAAAATTAAAAATTATTATATTTCTTGCCTTAACAAACAAAAGGGTTTGTTAAAAATTTATAATTAATTTGAAATCGATTATGAATTGAAATTAGTGAATATTTTGTGATTTCAAATAGAATGATATGTTGGAGGATGTGAAAATGAAAATGAAGGATAATTAAGGATAAAAATCACAACTTTATAACAAAACAATACACAGTTTCGAACCCCTTCGTCTCTCTCGCTCCGTCTTCGACACAGAGCTCAACAATGGCGTTAGCAGTCTCCAACATCTTCCACTGCCCTAAACTTCGGCTTTCTCAGAGGCAGTTTCATTCCAAATTCTCCGTCTTGCAGCTACACTCATCGTCAATCAGGTAATGGATATGGCGATGACGATTATCGACCTCAATTTCTATGGACTTTTGATGCTTTTACTCCTTCCGTCGAGTTTGGATGCTGAGAAAATCTGCGAAAATGAATTGAAAAAAATTAGGCAATGTAGAAACAACGACAACATCGAGTTTTTTTCGTTGGAATTAGCTGCTATCCTATTTCATTTCGTGAGCTTATCTTGTTTCTCAATAAAAGAGCTTATCTGATTTTTTTTTTTATTAGCTAGTTTCGGTTGAATTTCGATTTTTTTTTCATCTAGTGAGCAACTGGAGAATCCCAACTGGCTTATTTGTTTCAGTGAGAAACTTTGTTTGATGATACTCGATAGAGTGATCTTGAAAAATTATATGTATGCTGAGAGGCGAGAGCTTAGATAATGTGCGAGTACAACATGAAGGCTAGAGGATGTTAAATTTTTATGTCTTCAATTTTTACTTGTGGAGATCAAATAACTTGTGAAAAGTTGGGAAGTCAATGGATGATGTGCATACTACGTATGAGATATTTTGGAAACATTAGTGCACCCGATGCTTCATTATTTCAACGATTAATCATAACACAGGGAGTTTAATATATCAGATTAAGAGAGATAACGCGAGAGAGAAGGATGGTTATTTGTTCAGCGGCTTCTGCGGCAGGAAGTTCTAATCCAGACAGTGACTCCAACCCGTATGAGGTAGTTGAACTTGTATCCAGTTTGCAGCTCTTTAAGGGTTTGCTTGAAGGTGGCAGGGTTGTTGATTCTATACTATTGTTTTGAATAACTGTTTTTTGATGTTTCTATTGTATTAGGTTCTAGGTGTAAACCCAATTGAGGGGTTTGACATGGTCAAAGCAGCGTATACTAAAAAACGCAGGGAGGCTGAGCGGATAGGTGATGAAGCAACTGCAGCTAGAGTATGTCACCTTCATCCCTTTTCCATCTCTTTTGGTGACCGGAGTATTTCTATAGGCATCAATTTAGGTATAATATCTGAAGTTCATCAAAAAGTCATCTCTTCAGACTAAAATTTGAAGAAAGTAAAAGTTGATATGGGTGGTGATAGGCCTCAAATTACTTAAGTGTATGAGCTTAAGCGTGTGAGGCAAGGGGAAGTCATGTGAGGTATAACAATGATGCATTGGTTGTTTGGTAGGATTTTGTTATTTATGTGATGGATTATTAGTTAATATATGCATAGTTCGTTCCTGGTTGTATGATGCAGCGTCCATTTGTGTGCTAGTGGGTTTCTTTGCTGAAGTAGCTCTGTTTTTCAATAAAATAATGAGCTTCTGAGCACTTGAGTTCTAGATTCTTACCGCAGTAAACATGAAATTTCCAGCTCGAGAAGGCTTATGACAAAGTCATGATGGCACAATTCACAAATCGGAAGAAGGGTGTCACTTTTGGCTCAGTGAAGGTATGCACAACGGATACAACTGAATCAATGTATAGGTTAGTATGTTGTTTTTAATTGGGCTTCAGGTAGGTTACCTCTAAAAGCCACATTATTGTTAGGTCTTTACTAACAAATGAAAGTAAATATTTAATTTTCTTAACTTAGAGTCCAAGAAGTTGCATCTTCTTGTTAATTACGTCTAATTCAATTATGCATACTGATTATGAAGATGAGTAGTTTCCATTCCCACTCCTATTTTCTCTCTCTTTCCTTTCCCGTATCTATATCTATTAAATTATAAGTTATACATGTCTCCGGAGCATGCTGTTCACATTTTTTCTTCCCAAGTTTGTAAGACCATTTCTGCAAAAGGAGACAAATTGTCTTTCAAGCTTGTTTTGAACACTCTCCACGATGCAAATAGAGATATGATAATTTGAAAGCTTTCTGTCTCAATATGGACTCTTTGGAGAGCTGAAATGTAATTAGGATTATAGAGAATTAGAGAAGTGTCGGAAAACGTGAGTGATAAAAAAATGGAATGGAAACAAGATCATAAAACATGAAAATAGTGAAAAAGAAGGTTGTGAAAATTGTCGGAATGAAATGAGTTTTGTTTTACAATCCCATCCCATTATGGGCCACAAAACCCCCAAAAAGTTATGCTGTATTATTTTCAAAAAAAGGAAAAAAAATTTGTGCTTATTTTCATGCTCATGCATAATTTAGCAAAGTAAATAGTACTATATGGCTTGTGTTGTGTTCATTGTTGAGATTAATATTCTTATCTGATAGTCATATATCTTCTTGATAGTTTTTTTGAAAACGCAGGTTTCTAAGGACATCAAGTATGCTGACAACCAACCAATTGTGCCATGGGGGCCAAGGTCTGAATTTGTGTTTCTAGCGTATTAATATCATGGAAGTTCTGAAGTTGTAGTTGGCTTATTCTTCTTTGCTGACGTTAGATGTACTTTTGGCTGTACATGTTTTTTAGTAACCTGCCTATCTGTTACCAATGAGAACAGATGCTGAAATTTTTTATCCCCAATTCTCAAATTTCTTCCTCTACATAGATTTAGATTTATATATCTTTAGGAGTTGATGATTTTTTTCTCTATTATGAATTCTCAAATTCACTTGTATGGATTTGACCATTCTGGGTTTTGTCTGTAAAGTCACAGTTTTGAACTTCGACCAATTTTCTTTTACAATTTCAAGATTTCCATTTTCAGATGATTAAAGTATTTATGTACCCAACACCTTAATCTTGACCACAGATAGAACTTAGAAGTTTGCTGAGGTCAATGTATATGTTTAAATCTCACTCTTATTCATTTTTATTAAGCATAAATATGTTTTCTAATAGTATCTATGTGTGTGTGTATCATATGCCAAAAATAAAGGAATGGCTTCGTAATTTTTTTCAGTTAATAGCATCTTCTATACTCTATAGGTATGCAGCGTTAGACGTAGATTCATATTTTACTTAATACCTCATCGCTCATTTATTGTGCATAACGCTTGTTGTTCCTCTTAGAAGAACTTTTGTTTCTGATATCAAGTGCATCTTCAGGTCTTCCAAGTCCAGCCCAAGAGATATGCAAATCAACATGGCAATATCTGCTGTATTTGTAAGTAATGAATGACGGTTGATCATCTGTGTCTTCATTTCATTACTTGGTTTTTGTTTCTCCTTTGATTTGACAATGCACTACTAGTGTATGTTTTTTGTTCTCTAATTTTTTTTCTTTCTATGTTGAGCAAAATAATAATATGCACATGTACAAGTTGCTTTATGGAAGTAAAAAATTTCTTTTGACATTATTTGGCTTGAAGGTTGTAACACAATAGACAACTTTGCTTTAGTGTGTTGTGAAATTAAGAAAAATCTGTCTCAACTTTGCCATCTTTATGGTATGTTTCACATGATTTCTTTTTCTTCCTCACAAGTCTGAGTGACTTGATCATTTTGTCCTTAATTTTTAAGGTAGCAAATAAAGTTTATGGCCATTGATACATTTGTGAGTGGTGAAACTTAGTTTATATATTTATTTTTTTGTGCAGACTGCTTGGGTCCTTATCAAAGGCAGTGCTGAATACAAACCTCTACAGTTCTTGGCATTTGCTTTTGTTTATCGGATTTTTGAAAAGCTGAAAGCTTTTGAACCAGCTGTATCACCTTCATTTACAGTACGTCAAAAAAGAGCACCTCTTTTTTCTTTTTCTTTTTTCCAATGTCACATACAGAGGATATGGAGCATGTAGCCTAATGCTGGAACAATTGTTTCAATTTGTGTGTGTGTACCCATATTTATGATACTTATATGTGCAGGAAGATGGTGAAGATTCAGGACGAGGTATACGGATGGGAAAGCGGTTGCTTCGTTCTCTTGCGTTAGTGTTTGGATGTATTGCTGTCATCTCTTTGGTACTTCATCTTTGCCCTACTCATTTCTGCTCAGTGTCCATGAACTAAAATGATCGCTTCTATGACCCATGCTAAATTCTAGCTTTGTCGTGATGTGCAATCACTAGTTTTGATGAGCCTAATAGCCCTTGTTCTCTTAAAAACTAGAAACATCTCAACCAAAAAATGAAAGAAAAGGAAAAAAAATGATAATGAAAGCATAAGAATAATTGACCAGGTTCAGGTGGCTATTCTTGGAGAAAGAAATTATATATACAACTATAGTTACTTGCTGAATATTTTCTAGTCAGCCAAATTTGTTTCTTTATATCTCCAATGTTGCTGGAGAAGTTCAAGTTTTCATTTGTTTTCGATAGCAAGTTATGCTGGTTATTCTGGTAAGTGCGGAGAGGCTGATTTGTTGTTAAGGACCATAATTTTCAGGAAAACAACAGAAAATGCAGTCTTAAGCTGTAGTAAACCTTCAACTTGGTAAAAATAGAGAGATCAGATTTCTGGCTCTAAAAGGAAATTTTTTATACTTGGTGAATGCACTTGAATGTGGGAAGTGGGATACTCAAATTTTAATCAAAAGATGATGGAACATTCAAAGTTGCTTGTTAACTTAATGGATGTATTAAGCACAGAATTCTTACTTGATTGTGAAAATCAATTCTAGACAATTCTTGTATTTTCCAACTGCATTATTAACGTTTATGCTTTATATTGAGCTGAGTTAAGTTTAACAGTCATGTACAGTTTCCGTGGTGCTGTTTGGTCCCAGAAAATGGGATGCCAATGCATATTTGATAGATTGAAATGTGTTGTCTGGATATTTGATGTCTACGAGTCTTGAAAGAACCTGTGATTATTCTGCATATATATATATATATATTTTCTTTTTGTTTAAGATAAGAAACCGCAACTATCATAGATTGGTTTAATCGTAAAAAAAAAGACATAGTTTTAATAACTGACTAAGAGGTCATGAGTTCAATTCATGGTGACCACCAACCTAGGAATTGATTTACTTGACACTCAAATGTTATAGGGTCAAACAGGTTGTTTCATGAGATTAGTCGAAGTGTGCGTAAGCTCGAACACTCACATATATATATATATAAAAGATAAGAAACCCCAAAGAAGTATATTCCACGAAGGAGCAACCTAAGGGCCTGGGCAGTGAGAAAAACTATACGAAGAGGGACTTCTAATCCTTATTAATCATGAAGTGCCCATAAATATTATTATAGAATAAATTTGTATTTAAAGAAATCCATCAAGAAGCCACGTTTTAAACAAAAATTACTTAAAAAAAAATACAAAAGGACGACTTATCTTCAAAGGTTGCATTTATTTCTTCAAAAGAAGCCATAAGAGAACTAAAGGATGCTCATAGGGTAAAAATCCCACAGAAACCTCCAAATGTGTAAGGACTGAATTCTCCGGATCCTAGCATCAAAGAACCGTGGGGTATCTTTGCATTGTCATGTAAAAGATATTATATCTGATGTCATTCTTGTGGATTTCTTGGATGAAGAAAATAGGACTTTAGGGTTTTATTCTGGTTTGTGTGACTCTTTATATTAGACACAAGATCTTCAAAATTTAATTTTCTTCAATTCTTTTTTGTTATTATTATTATTATTTTCTGTTTTTGATTCCCATGTCGAGTAATTATTTTGGTTAATCTTTTGCAGGGATATACTGGTATCTTGAATTTCATTGAGTTCTTGGGCAACTATATTCCAGAATTTTTGTACAATAACCAGGTACTAGCATTTTTTATTATACTAATCTCTATGCATCTGCGGTGGTGCCTATTCAAAATCTTTAACATAAAAACAAAATTTACTTCAGTAGAAACGTACTAAGTTAACTAACAGTAATTGGAAATTTAAAAGAAAGATATTTAGTTGGCTATGACTGGAGGAGGAAGATTTCATATTATTATTTTAAGATCGATCAATATATTAGGATTCAGTTATAAGAAAATCTCAACTTCTCCCATATTTCTAGATTAAATATTTTTAAGAGTCGTGTCTTAAGTCTTGTCCAAATTAATTTTCTTTTTTAGCCACATTTTTGTAGTGTGTCGGACAAATGTCCGAAGCATGTTCAAACGTATCCATGCCCAACATCTATCTAACACGGACACTTCAACAAAACCAACAGAAATAACCAAATTAATCACCTATTAGAACTGAACTCCCTCGAACTAGAAGATAACTGATCGTGTGGATTCAATTTGGATGGTTTTTTGTCTTTTTGTTTTGAATCCCCATTATTGTCTGCATAATCAGAAATTGACCGACCTTATAGTATTTCAGTATTGATCTCAGCACGGCTGTAATATCTGTCTTTCATGAGAGAAATGAGTGTATGTTCATTCAAGGGCGGATTTAATTAAGATATGGGGACTCAAGCTTTCCCTCTACTTTATGCTCTTTATTACAAACTGCCATAATATCAAAACTACTTGTTAGTCCAGTGGTAAATCTGTCCACCGGTCCTCTTTAAACCCAGATTCAAGTCTCACTTTTTATATTTTTTTTAAAACTTTTTTTATATAAAACTTGGTCAGATTGAATGCTTGGTACATTGTGCACTTGATTTACCATTTAATTATGCATTCGCAGGAATTATTGGTCACTAGTTCATCGGCTCTCATGCTGTACATCATGGCATCTTACTACAGATGATGTTAAACCAGCATGTACCATTCAATCTTGCACTCTACTTTTGAAGGAAACGATTTTTGATATATTATTGATTTGGTAATCTAGTTTTGTAAAATGAGGAAACAATACTGATGTTGTTATTGAGGAAATGTAGATGTAGCTTCAGAAATTTTTCGTGCAATGGGATATATGTTAGCTATCATCTCATATATAAAAGAGGTTGCGATCTCAATTAGCAAATGTGATATTTATTGAGTTGAGGTGGAAAACAAAGAACACAGTTGATGAAGTTGTAGTTATCTCAATTGGTTAATTTTGGCTTCTTTGATATTTTCATTTAATGCACACACAAATCTCATCATGTCACTCTTACTTCATGTTTGCTCTGAATTGACTTGCAAAAGAACTCGCGTTGGTTTAGCATCGAGTATACTAACTTACTCCGATACATAAGTTAGTATACGGATGCTTAGTTTAACTAAGCACACAAAATATTACTTATCTCTTGAAGAGGTGGAACAAGATTATATAGAGTCCATCATTTAATATCTTCTTGGTATACATGCGGTGTTGGCAGTCTTAATAGGTGTGATTGTCGAAGTTGTAGAGTTTGTGGCAGTTAACTTGTCTTGGTCATTTTCTTTCTGGAAACCGATTGAGCTGACCATATTATCCTACTTTTAGATATGTGACACCTAGGGTTTACTTAGGCTTCAGCCCACTCCAAAGGCAAGGACTTAGGCCTTAGCTAGGATAGCCCCAACAACAATCGGTGAGCTTGCCTAAGGTTGTCCGGTCGTCAATCTTCATAGAGATCTTGTATTCATGGGTGGTGTTACTCTAGCCAAGCTTGTGTTAAGTCTTTCGCCTAATTTTTAAAATCACATTTTTTATTATATATAATTTTAAACTTAAAAGCTACTTTTAAGTGTAACAAAAAGAAACAATATATTAACAAAATACATCAAATTACAATAGACTAATATTGCATCTGTATATATTATAATAGACGTAAATAGTATATTGTGATATTTGTAATTTAAAATAGCTAAAGCATACAAACTTCTTTTGGGTTTAGGAAAAATCCCTTTATCTGGAGACAAGAGGAAGTTGTTGAACCAATCGAAACTTCTTGAAATTGGGAAAATGAGTGAGACATCTGACATTGATGGAAATGCCATACTACTTGAAGGGAATTTCATAATATTAAATTTTAAAATGTTTAAATATATAATAATTAAAAAATTTAATTAGAAAAATAAAAGCAAAAGTTTATGTTTAAACTAAAACTAATGATTGGTTGTGTCTGACCCTTGTATCCAAAAGCTATCACATTGTCAATCCCCAGAGATCCTATGCCATTTTGTTTTTAAAATTTAATTTTTAAAATAGAGATGAGTTGGAACAAAACGTTTGTTTCTTAAATTATAAAAGAAATTGAAAATGAAATAATGAAGTTTACACCTTCAAACATTTAAAAGTTTATCAAACTTCAATTAATCTTATCAATTTAAACCTTCAATTTTCATAATTATATCTTAACAAAGCACAATAAAGAATTTAAATTGATGTAATATTTTAAATTGAAAAGTTGGTAGTGAACTGACGAAGTCATTGGCCGACTATTGGCGCCTTATATTAGAAAACCTCTGTCTCTACAGCTTTCTTTTCCTAGTTTTCACTCTCACCTTCGTTTTAGAATTTCATTGGGTGTTCTTGTCTCACCTCGAGCTCATAGAGTACCAAAATGGAGGCCACCGATTGTGTCTATAAGAATTCTAGCGCACCCATTGAAGTTCGGATCAAAGATCTTCTCTCTAGGATGACTTTGAGGGAAAAAATTGGCCAAATGACCCAAATCGAGCGTACTGTAGCCACTCCTTCTGCCCTTGGGGATTTTGCGATTGGTAATTGAATTCCATGTAAATTTGTTGATTTTGTTCTTCAATTTCTTTGGATGATTGTTTGTGGTTTGTGGCAGGGAGTGTTCTCAATGCCGGTGGTAGCGCACCTTTCCGTGGAGCTTTGTCATCGGATTGGGCCGATATGATTGATCGGTTCCAGTCTTGGGCGATTCAGTCGCGTCTTGGAATTCCGATTATATATGGGAGTGATGCTGTTCATGGCAATAACAATGTTTATGGTGCTACCATTTTTCCTCACAATGTTGGCCTTGGTGCCACCAGGTTAATAATTAAAGGGTTTTAGTACGGATGACCTATTTTGAAAAGCCCAAATGAAATCGGACTTTTTTTTAAGTAATTATGTTGTCTGACTTGTTAGATTAACAGAGAGGAAATTCGAACATTGTGCATTTTGGTTGGACTCCCATTCTCGCTCCTTAGTTTTAGGTTTTCTCGTCATTTACGCTCTCTATATTTTTTAGAGTCAAAATTAAGCATAAAAGGCGAGGATGTAAAGTACTGAGAGTCGAGAGTCCAACAAGATTGCACAATGAGGTGGTTTGAGTAATTTATGAGGATGAAGACTCAAACAAAAGGTAAAAGGAAGTTTAAGTTTCAAGAGGCGTTCAGATGCCATTTTGGCAAAAAAAAAGTTTGGTTGTACAATAATCTCATAAGATTTTCTTTATAGTTTATATACATGTTTATATTTGATTGGTATCCATTCAAACTTAGGTGAATAGGAGCCTAAATACTAGTGCTCGTTAACCACATGGAATCAAATTAATAAGTCAGGATTAAGTACTGAGCTCTTTGGATAAATGTGAGAAGTATAAAAAATAGAAAATTAGAAATACTGCAAAGATGTGCAAATTCAATATTGTTTACTATTTAAGTCGGTTGTTAACACCAACTTAAAAAACTTGGCGGGCAAGACAGGCCCTAGAGTTGGATCTTGAGCTTGAGTGCACGCACTCAATTTTCCAACCATGGTTTGCCACATAGCAAATTTTTTTTCCCTCTTTTTTAATGTGTGATTGGAGAGGCACCCATGTATTGCTATTATTGTATTTCCAGTTGGACTTTGGAAAGTACGATAAATTGCCTCGGGATGCACAAAGAATTGAGAAAAGGTAAATTGGCCAGCAGTTGAATTGTATTCTCTTACTTAATTGACCTGATGTAGCAATCTGAAATCTCCAACTTATGATTCTCCCTGTTGACCTTTTTGGCTTTTAGGGATGAGAGATTACATATGCGGGAAAAGTTCATAGTACCACAGTCATTAAGATATTATAATTTTCATTGTCTCACATAATTGTTAAATGTTTCTTTTACGGGAAACGATGGAGCCCATTACTACTAGAGTACTAGAAAATTTTCTATACATATAACAGTGCCAACTATATTTTAGGCCTTTTAGGATGGCTTCAAAAAGGAAGAATAACTAATTAAATGCTTCTCTTATAAAACCCTCTGAGCTTTTTTTAACTTTTCTAGAAATTTCAAGTCGACTCATGATTATCTCAGAAAACACTAAGATTACAATGTTTATCAAACTAACCTCTTTTTTTAACCCTTTCAAAATCTTCCCAAGTTCGCCTTTAGTGCAAACCAAATTGATTTGGCACTGCCCAAGATTACAAAAGGAATACTAACATTGTCTATATTAGTATTGATCAACTTCTTTTGTCAGGGAAGAAAACCGAACTTAGATATCGAAGTAATGAAGTTGACCTTTTCCTATGTTACTGAACTGTTGAGAAATCCAAATGCTGGCACATTTTATTTTCATAAAAACTATAGAAAAACTTAAAATGCCAACTTTGAAATGAAATGTCCTTTCTCTCTTTGAAAGTTTTTTTTATTATTCTTTTCCTCTGGCTTTACCAGAATCTCAGTGTAATTTAAATGGATGATAGAGATGCTGATTTGGTTAGAAGGATTGGGACGGTAACAGCTCTTGAAGTTAGAGCCAGTGGTATTCACTATGCATTTGCCCCTTGTGTTGCTGTAAGTAATTATATATAACAGTATATTGTGTGTTTATATTGCTGCAAGTAATTATATATATAGAGAGAGAGTATAATGTGCTATAATATTCTCTTTGTGTGTATCATCAGAGTGCAAGATGTATTCACTAGAAATGATTGTCAGGTATCCAGAGATCCTAGATGGGGAAGGTGCTATGAGAGTTACAGTGAAGATACTGAAGTTGTTAGAAAAATGACTTGTCTAGTTGAAGGGTTGCAGGGGAAGCCGCCTACAGGATACCCAAAGGGCTATCCATTTGTAGCTGGAAGGTACAGAGAAAAGTTTATCCATATTTCTTTTTCATGTTTCATTGATTCCACTTATTATGATAATAATAATTAGTCTGCGTAAACTTGTTTTGTTTTTTAATTATCTTGTTCTTAAAGATTCTTTCTTTCTGTTTACCTCAGAAATAATGTCATTGCATGTGCAAAACATTTTGTTGGAGATGGGGGAACTGATAAAGGTTTGAATGAAGGAAATACCATTGCATCTTATGATGAGTTGGAGAGGATCCATATGGCTCCTTACCTGGACTGTATAGCTCAAGGAGTTTCAACTGTCATGGCATCTTATTCTAGCTGGAATGGACGTCCGCTTCATGCTGACCATTTTCTGCTGACACAAATTTTAAAAAATAAGCTTGGGTTCAAGGTGCATTTGAGAGTGATATTTTCTGCCACTTATTTATTGTGTGTGAACTTGTCAGACCCAAATTCTACATAAGATTCTTAAATCACTTGTTGATTCAAAAACTTAAGTTGATGGATGAGAAAAAATTAATAGATGTGTATCCTCATAGTGAGAAGAGTACAAGATTCTGCTTAGAGTGTTCATGAATTTGTAATCATCCTAAGAGTCGTAGCTTTCTAAGAGATTATATTTTCCTCTATGGTTTTGATTTCTAGTATGGAAAATGGCTGTAACATTTGGTATTACTTGATGCAGGGTTTTGTTATTTCTGATTGGCAAGGACTTGATCGGCTTAGTAGACCAAGAGGCTCAAACTATCGGTTGTGCATTTCTGCCGCAGTTAATGCTGGAATAGACATGGTGGATTGAAGGCCTAAACTATAAATTCATTTTTTTTTATTGTTTACTTGAGTTTTGCATTTAAAGGGTGAAATTGATATGCAGGTTATGGTGCCCCTTAGATACGAACAATTTATCAAGGACTTGCTATTTCTGGTTGAATCTGGGGAGATTCCAATGACAAGGATTGATGATGCTGTTGAACGAATATTGAGAGTGAAGTTTGTTTCTGGTGTTTTTGAACATCCTTTCAGTGATAGATCATTGCTAGACGTGGTTGGTTGCAAGGTAAGTTTCCGACCTCTGTTGTAGACTATTTCCTTAAATGAGCCAGCTTTTCTTACTCTCTACTTGTCAAATAAAAATCTCGTTCATACCAATAACCAAATTGATTCAAGTTGGCCACTTTTTGCTTCATTCACGTTCTTCTGATACATCATCTGTTTTATTGATTTGCTTGTTCAAACAATGGAATGCAAGGGAACAGATTAGACACTCAATTGTCACGTGTCTTTTCAGATGCGAAAAGTTACAGTATAGTTAGCTCTTTGTTAAACCTCCAATTCTGCATACTTATAAAAGGAGAGGCAAGAGAGGAAATGTACCTGAGGCTGCTTCGGGAGAGATCAATTGAGAGGAAGAGAAAGTCTGTGGGACCCGCTTGTCTGTTAGTATAAATAAGAAATGTTTTGGGAATTGATGCCCTAGGCCTAGATCTTATTTTGGTAAAAGCTTCTAAGGGCTTTTAGGGAGAGGATTCCAGCCTTTTCAAAGGAGCTGGTTAGGCTCTTATTCTGTCTAGTGGAACTGTTGATATTATTGCAATATATATTGAGCAGAGTACTGTCTCTGTTTTAGCTGTTGTTGGGATTTTTCCTGAGTTTCAGGTCTAGGAATCTTAACATTCTTTTATGCAGAGAAACAAAATTAAAAGAGTTAAAAACATTTTGAGTAAACAGGATTGGAAAGAATGAGCGACAGTTATTTTTCATTTTTCCATTTCCACGAGTAGGAAATCCCTTTGGGGGGTTGGGTTGTTCAACAGTGAAACAGTTGGAATCCTTGATTCCGAACCAAGTTCTTGTGCTATATTGTTCTTACTTTAAAAGTAGTCTTTTTTTTATTTATAAATATTCATGATGCAATGTATCATTTTAAGATTCTTCTTTTTATCACCCATCAGTAGGTGTTAAAGCGAGGCACACATTAGGTGCACGCGTTATGTGGAAGTCCTAAGGTCCAAAGCCCTGGGCGTTGGGGTTTTTCCATTATTTTTCAAAAAAGTAATAATAACTAGAGTTGTTTCCATTATTGACAAAAAAAAGAAAAATTATTAGGCCTAAATGCAAAGGGGTTTTTCTTTTTCATATTCGATATTCTCACTTCAACTATGTTTTCTCTTTCTTGTGTAGTACTTTTATATAGTGTGTATCACGATAAAGGTTCAACATTTTCTCTGGGCAAGCCCCACCTCTAGAAACTATTGGACTTCAGCTTTTAAAAAACACTGTCTTCTCTTCAGATTCATCGAGATCTAGCGAGGGAAGCTGTTCGCAAGTCGCTGGTTCTTTTAAAAAATGGCAAAGACCCAACAAAACCGTTTCTACCATTAGACATGAAAGCCAAGAAGATTCTTGTAGCTGGTTCACATGCTGATGATCTTGGATATCAGTGTGGAGGGTGGACAATCTCTTGGGATGGGATGACTGGCAGAATCACAATTGGTATATAACTTAATGGATCCCTTCTCAATCAATTTTTTGTATTTTTGATTCATAGTTCAACATGGGAATAAGAGGACCTAAACCTTTGATCTCTTGGTCGAAGATATATGCTTGTTAGCTCAACTTAATGATTGTTATCTTTGTTAGGTACTACCATCTTAGATGCAATCAAAGAAGCAGTTGGAGACCAAACAGAAGTAATTTATGAGCAAAATCCATCAGCAGCCACCTTGAACGATCAAGATATCTCTTTTGCCATTGTGGCTATTGGTGAAAGTCCTTATGCCGAATTCACCGGGGACGACAGCAAGCTTGTGATACCCTTCAATGGAAATGACATTGTAAAAGCAGTTGCTGGCAAAATGCCCACATTGGTGATTTTAGTATCCGGAAGGCCTCTAATTTTAGAGCCAACTGTAATGGAGAATGCTGAAGCTCTCATTGCTGCTTGGCTTCCTGGAAGTGAAGGAAGTGGAATCACTGACGTTATCTTCGGAGATTATGATTTCACCGGCCGATTACCCATTACATGGTTTAGAACAGTCGAGCAACTCCCAGTCCATGCTGAAAATAATTTGCAGGAATCATTATTCCCTTTCGGGTTCGGGTTATCATATGATAAGGAGAAATCTCCTCAGTAATTACATGAGCTAAGTCACGAACTGATTTGAGTCCACAGATGTGTTCCAGAAATTGGCTGCCTTTCCTTGTTGTTGGGTATTTTCCACTCATCTCCCAGTGGTTCAGATTTCTGTTGGAATCATGTATAGAGTTTGTAAAATAAAAGATGTTATTTGTATAATAAACATGATGCCAGTAAATAAATATTACTTTGGCAAAAAGAACTGTAAACGATTATCAAAACAAGTCAGCTTTCTCAAAAGTAAAAAGCAAGAAACCAAAAAGTTCGATTATCATCAACCAACGTGTAATTGAGATGAGACTATTTGTAATACATGTTATCTCACATTTCTCCATTCCCGTTAACTCTCTCAATTACTCTCTCCCATAATAGTTACCAACTCAATTCAACCTCCAAAAAGATAACTTCCAATATTTTTCCATTTAATAAGAGAATGATGTCATCGGCCAGTTGTAGCTGAGTCAGAAGGTAGTCAGAAAGTCGACTGGATTGGTGCTGGCAACGAGAACCATCACTTCAGGTTTTGTATATTATCGTCCAAAAACTGGAAAAAGAACTGTAAAGTAGAAACTTAGCCGTGGAATTCAACTTAAAATATAGGGTTGACTAGTAACGGCTATCTATATTTGCCTGATCATTTAAGAGAATTGTATGCGTTGGATGAAATTAGGAAAAGGAAAAGAAGAAGAAATGGAGAGCAAAAACGATTGTATGTACAGAAATCCTGGAGCAGCCATTGAAGATCGGATTAAAGATCTTCTCTCGAGGATGAGTTTGAGGGAAAAGATCGGCCAAATGACCCAAATTGAACGCTCTGTGGTCACTCCCTCCGCCCTTACGGATTTAGCCGTCGGTACGTACTTTCCACTCAAATTTCATCTCTTTTTTTTTTTTTTTTTTTTTTTTGTGAACATGGAAGATTAAACTTTTGACTTCTTAAGCTATATGATACTATGTTGTATTCTATTTTTAGATTGAGCTGTTAGTTTTATAGTCAAATAAACAGATGTGTAAAATGTTATTTAAGAAAGTATAGAGGAGTGTTAAATGATATGATACTAAATTTGGCTTATCTCAAATGTTCTTCAATTTGTTTACTTGATTGTTTGTGGTTCGTGGTTGTTGGATTTAGGTGATGCTTGAATTGTAATTCATCAACGGTAATTTAAAAAAGTGAACCTCATTTGAGTACTTTTCGAAATTGTATAATCCGCACAATCATCACACAATCTAATTGAAAAACTAAAGATGCTCAATTCAGTTGTGGTTGAAAATTACGTGAGACTCACTAACTTTACCATTATAAATATCGTTATTACAGCAATATGAAAAGCATGAATATGTCACATTTTCCTTATTATCTTTATCGTTGTGATTCATAGTTTGTAAACAGTAATGGCAATGACAATTTCATAGTTCTAAGTAAACGAGATTCAAAAAGCGATCTAATTTATGTTTTCGATCCAGGTTCAGTATTGTTGATCGTCGATAAAATCTTATCTCAACTTTTATTACTAACTGGTTAACAAGCCCTTAATTTGCAGGGAGCGTTCTGAGCGGCGGAGATAACCCACCTTTCGACAAAGCTATGTCATTGGATTGGGCGGACATGGTTGATGGCTTCCAGTCTTTGGCGCTTCAGTCACGTCTTGGAATTCCGATTATATATGGGATTGATGCTGTTCATGGCAGCAGCAATGTCTATGGTGCTACCATTTTTCCTCACAATGTTGGCCTTGGTGCCACCAGGTTAATAAACAAAAGCTCTTCATGGGATGAGACCCAAATTATTTAAAACAAAAATAAAAAAGAAAAAGTACCAATTCGCTAATCATAGTTTGTCACTTAACAAAAAAAAAAAAACCTTTTGCTTCGTTTTATTGTGTGATTGGAATGAACAATGCAAAGCTAAAACTATTTCTAGATCATACATTGTTCTTCTTAATTTTGTTAGATTCAGAAAAGTACTGTAAACTCTCTTGGGATGAAAGAAAAAATTGAGAAAGAGTAAACAACAGTGTTTCCTTTCGTGAAAAAAAAAAAAAAAGATTACACTCATCTCTATATAGTCTATTTAAAAAGGAGAGTTTGCAAAAATAATAAAAAATTTTATGATAATAGGACTAATGTCACTACATTTTTTAAATTTTAAAAAAACAAATTTAAAAAGCGCTACGAGTATGAACTTCTTCTCTTCTTGACTATATGTGAACTATATTGGTGCCATTTGGAATGACTTATGTACAAAACATCACCAACTAAATGCTTCTCCTAAAATGTTCCCTTTCCATGATTTTTTATTCCAAGGCTACGTCTTATAAAGTAAAAAAATGTAACAAAAATTTGACATGGTTAAACTATGTTGCGATTTAAGGTATAATTTTAAATTATTTGTATGTTGATATTTAAAATATAAATTTTATAAGTAACTTAATTTTAATAGTTTTATAAATTACAGATTATATATTTTTATCTTTAAATTATATATGATTAAAGGATAAAAAAATTCATTCGTGATATTGAAATGAAAGAATGTTACGTCAATCTATGAATTATTTTATTACAAGTTCACTTTTCATGATAAAAAATACATGATTTTAAGTTGCAAGATATATGTGTATGTATATATATTTATTGTTGTTATTTACATATTATAGAGATGGTAAATTGGTTAGAAGAATTGGGACAGTAACAGCTCTTGAAGTTAGAGCCAGTGGTGTTCACTATGCATTTGCCCCTTGTCTTGCTGTAAGTAATTCACCTTATCTTATATATATATATTAGAAGAAAATAATTTTTTATTGATTTAATGGAACTAGAATAATGCTCAAAATAAAAAGACGAAAAAATATAAATAAAATAAATAAAAAGCACGTATTTGACCGTTAAACAAATAACTAAATGGAAAAAACAAACGCATTCGAGAATAAGTATAAATTTGAGATTCATCTAAATTATTTTAGTTTAATAAGGAAGTAGTAAACATTGTGCTACAAAGAATAAAAAAGGTAAATTGATGTATGTAATAATAAAAAGATGTAACAATGGTAAATACTACAACATATTGAAGTTTTGAAATAGTTATATATAACAATAGGTAATTAGAGAGTACAAATAGTATTTATTGAACAAATAGTGGCTATTATAGATGTAGAATAGTACGTTAAATGTCTTCAAAGTCTTAGAAATATTTTGTTTCAAACCAAAATCTTTTACGTGAGGATATCTTTTAACCCATGATCAAACAAATTTTGAAACACCCAATAAATAAAAAAGCTATTTTTAAATATAACAAAATAAACTAAAATATTTATAAAACAAAGTAAACTATCACAGTATATCTATCATAGACTGTGATAGATCACTCTAGACTCTTATCTATGTTTATCTATATATTGACAACAGTTTGTTACAGTATATCATAAACAGACTGTGATACACGATTATATATATATAAATATTTTAAAAAAATTTGTCAGTTAAAATAATTTTCTAGAAAACGTGCAACAAACAAGGCATGGAAAAAGCACAATCACATACCAAAAAATTGCCTTTTGTAGATGTGAAATATCTAAAAATGTTCATCAAACTAACCTCTTTCTCCAAAAACAAGTCTAATTTTACCTCTTTGAAGAATACAAAACACACCTAGTTTGCCCTCAGGTTTTAGATTTAATTGTATTTCTTCTTGTATATTCAAAACTGTCACATATATACCAGAAATTATCTAAGTTAAAAACTTTGTGTGACCATTAAGAAGTGGTTGTAAAAATGTTTTAAGAAAGCATTTTGACTTCCATAAACCATTATACATAGTGCTTTTTTTCTCCTTCCATATAACATATGTTCTGAGAAATCATCTGTTTGGAGAATGGTCTACTGATTTTTTTTGTTTTTTTTTCATTTTATTATAAATTTATTCTTCCCTTCGTATATGTGTTATCAAAGTGGAAAATGTATTCAATGAAAGTACAAATGATTATGTTAGGTATCAAGAGATCCAAGATGGGGAAGGTGCTATGAGAGTTATAGTGAACATACTGAAGTTGTTCGAAAAATGACTTCTTTAGTGGAAGGGTTGCAAGGGAAGCCACCTGAAGGATACCCAAAAGGCTATCCATTTGTAGCTGGAAGGTAATTGAAAACAAACGTTTTACATACTTTCTAAATTCGTATCTAATATGCAATTTGACGTATCTATTCTTAATTTATCTATGCACACTTATCCATCTAGTTTTCTTCTAATTTGATCGATCTGACTCCGGTGCAACATCAACTTCTTCTATTATATTATTTCGACTTTTGTATTTTAATATCTCCATGTTGCCTTTTGTATTGTATTTTGTACTATTGTCGTTTAACTTCACATTTTATGCATTTTAGTGTATTGCATTTGATATCTTTTTGTCTAATTTACATATATACTATACTTTTAATTAAAGATAACGTATCCTCAACGTATCATTATCGTTGTTCTTTTAATTAGAAACTGATGATTTGACATATTATTGTAACCTATCGTATCTGTATCTCGTAATCATGATTAGTTCAGCATCAACTTGTTTTTGTTTCAAATGCTTTTGTTCTTAATCATTATTATCTCTTTCTATTTACCTCAGAAATAATGTAATTGCATGTGCAAAACATTTTGTTGGAGATGGAGGAACTGATAAAGGTTTGAATGAAGGAAATACCATTATTGATTCTTATGATGAATTGGAAAGGATCCATATTGCTCCTTACTTGGACTGTATTGCTCAAGGACTTTCAACTGTTATGGCATCTTATTCCAGCTGGAATGGAAATCCCCTTCATACTCACCATTTTCTGCTTACACAAGTTTTAAAAGAAAAGCTTGGGTTCAAGGTATATTTGACAGACCCAAATTTGCTTCTCTCAATCATCTGTTTCTTCGTCATAAACTTTTAAATCACCGATAAACTTAAAAGCTAAAAAACTATGAAGCACAAGTATTTCATGTGAGACAAATACGTATCATTATGTGTTGATACTCACATGGTTGTATACTTCTTAGATACATATTTAATATTCGCAACTTTAGCCAGTATTTTTAGAAATTTATGTATCTGCTATATCACCTTATCACTTATCGTATCTCATATCAGTGTCTATGTTTCACAGCCAATAGAGGTATGTAACCTAAGACTGAGAATGGTACAAAATCTGCTTAGAGTATACATGAATTTGTAGAGATCCTCAAAGTTTTTTTAGCGTTCTATTATGGGAAATGATTTTAACATTGTGTTGGTATTGTACTTGAAGGGGTTTGTAATTTCTGATTGGGAAGCACTTGATCGGCTTAGTAATCCAAGAGGCTCAAACTATCGTTCGTGCATTTGTACTGCAGTTAATGCTGGAATAGACATGGTGGATTTAAAGGCCTAAACTACAAATCTGTCTTTTAATTTTATTGCTTGTTTGAGTTATACATTTAAAGGATGATATTGATATGCAAGGTTATGGTGCCCTTTAGATATGAAGAATTTATCAAGGACTTGCTGTCATTGGTTGAATCTGGGGAGATTCCAATCGCTAGGATTGATGATGCTGTTGAACGGATATTGAGAGTGAAGTTTGTTGCTGGTCTTTTTGAACATCCTTTCAGTGACAGATCATTGATAGATGTCGTCGGTTGCAAGGCAAGTTTCCAATGTCTGTGGTACACTCGTAACTTCTCTTACTCTCTACTTGTGAAACATAAAGAAGAGGGCACACAAAATAAAGGAGAAATTGTACAGATGACCCTTCTTTAGGGGCTCAAATGGAATCTAACATGAGTTCTAAAAACACTAAAAATGGCATATTGGTTATGTATGTTAGGCCTGTGTGAAATTATCTAGCGCTCCACGAATTCTCGTTCATTCCTCTTGCTTTGAAATTCTTCCTCTCACTTCTTTTACATTGATTTTTCTGCATTTTTTCTTGCGTCTGTCATCATCGTCTTGTTCCTAAGAATCACAATCAAGAAAAAGAGAGCGAGAGGAAGAATTTGAACGGAGGGAAAAGATAAAAAAATTGCAGTTGTCTGATAAAGAATGAGAGCTCGAATGAGGAGCGAGAGGAAGAAACAAGAATTTGTTTGAGTGTTAGGCCCTCATGGACGAAACCCGTACTTTTACTCATAACTGACATAAGCAAATGGGTCATTGTTTGAGTGTTTTTGAAACCTAGGCCAAATTTCATTTGGGGACTCAAAAGAGGCCATCTGTATAAGTTTTCTGTGCCTTATGCTCAAGGCTTTGCGGATTATTGGACTTTATTGTGCCTTGAACTTTAATAAACTTTGTCCTCCCTTCAGATTCACCGAGATCTAGCGAGAGAAGCAGTTCGTAAGTCGTTGGTTCTTTTGAGAAACGGAAAAGATCCAATGAAACCCTTTCTTCCATTAGACAGGAAAGCCAAGAAGATTCTTGTAGCTGGTTCTCATGCTGATGATCTTGGATATCAGTGTGGAGGGTGGACAATTTCCTGGAATGGGTCAACAGGCAGAACCACAGTTGGTAAATAACTTAATGAATCTTCTCAATCAGTCCTCTTTTTTGTATGTATTTTTCTAATACTTAATACAACATGCGGGACAGGAGAACTTGAACCTCTCATCTCTTGCTTAAAGGTATATGCTAGCTAGCTCGAGTTGTTAGAACTTTTAAGTGATTGTTACCATTGTTAGGTACTACCATTTTAGATGCAATCAAAGAAGCAGTAGGAGACCAAACAAAAGTAATATATGAGCAAAATCCATCAGCAGTCACTTTGAATGATCAAGATATATCTTTTGCTATTGTGGCTATTGGTGAAAGTCCATACGCCGAATCCGCTGGCGACAACTCCAAGCTTATCATACCCTTCAATGGAAATGAGATTGTAAAAGCAGTTGCTGGCAAAATCCCCACATTGGTAATTCTAATATCTGGAAGACCTCTAGTTTTAGAGCCTACAGTTATAGAGAATGTTGAAGCTCTCATTGCTGCTTGGCTTCCTGGAACTGAAGGAAACGGAATCACTGATGTTATCTTCGGAGATTACGATTTCACCGGTCGATTACCCGTTACATGGTTTAAAACGGTCGAGCAACTCCCAGTCCATGCTGAAAATAATTTGCAGGATTCATTATTCCCTTTCGGGTTCGGGTTATCATATGGTAAGGAGATATCTTCTCTGTAAGCACATGACTTCAGAAATTGGCTGCCCTTCCTTGATGATAGATTGTGAGGAAGTTTGTATGCCTTGATTTTATGTTGTGCTGCTATTTATCAAATGTGACTTACATTTCTGTTGGAACTATGTATAGAGTTTGTATAATAAAAGAAGTTTTTTGTATAATAAAAGTGATATCAATAAGAAATTATCAATATGTATTGTTTGGAGCAAAGCAGACTTGTGAACCATGCAGGATACTATTTACTAAAACTAATATGAAAAAGATAGCTAAAAGGTCATCAAACAGTCATGCCTGGAGGTTGATTAACTTTTAATCTTTATGTCTAATAAGTTTTTAAACATTTAATGTTGTACTTAGTCGGTATTTGATACGTTTAAAATTTTAAGAAAACTTATTTGACCTATGTTTAACATAACTTTAGAGTTTCAATTTTATGTAGTATAGCTAAATTTTTTTATTTAAATCAAATGTTTAAGGACTGTATTTGTAATTTTAAAAGCTTGGAGACCAAAATGATGTAAACATAAAAGTTTAAGGACTAAATTTATAATTTAACATTTTTATTTTATACAACTAACCAAGTATAATTTGCACATTATAGGTGTATGTTAGTTCTGTATTTAGGAAACTTAATAGGTGTATCTTTTATTAATATTTTAGTGCACTAAATATAGAAGATTTGAACCACATATCTTAGTCAAACTATACTCATTTTTCTGTACGTTTTTAAGTTAATGGATGTAAAAGAGATTATATATATATATATTGAGACAAGAAAGTATAAAAAGATCAAATGTTAAGAGGCAGTACTAAATTGTATTGAATTGAATTCTATACAACAATGAATGCAGTCTATAAATTTAAAATTTCCCCTATGAAAAAAATTGCTTGCCATTGAACCAGACTCGTTTGCCATTCACAATTGGATAACCCTCAAGCAGAACAAAGAAGAATCTCAAATTTGTATTATATAGAAATAAGCAGCTGCTTTCTGTTTGCTCAGAAGAACTCTTGGCCTTTTAGGGCATTTCCAATATTACTTCAGATTTCTTTTGCATTTACATTTTGAACAACTCCATGGGGCTTTTAGGCTCACCTAACATTTAGGAAGGTCACTTGGAGGAGGAAGAAGAGACTCTTCTGGCCCTCTGCCATTGTTCACTACAAATGCCATCTTCAATCCCCATGTGGTGTGCACTTCCAAATGGCAATGCATAAACCATACCCCTGCCAAAATCAACAACAAAAAGAAAAACCTCCACAAATTACACATTAAGATATATTCATTTCAATCGTTTTGTTTACAAAAAGACAAACAATTCTTTATATACTTGAGCTATTTTTCAAACTTTTGTTAGTTGTCATTGTTACTTTTGATAAGTCCATTTTCAATAATGATAAGTTGGACCGTTATACTATAGGTTAGATCGTATAAAGCAAATAGTTTCAATTTCTTAGGTTGACAATTGCATTGTCTATTGTATTTAGAATTTTCAACTTAATGTGGAAAGCGTGCAATCGTTTGTCAATAACTTCAACATTCTGTGCTAGAATTGAAACTTTTAGAAAGCAACCAAGATATTAGATTCTAAGTTATATAGATTGCCTTTATAAAAATGTCTTTAGTTTCCAGCAAAGCAAAAGATGTTACCTGGATTATCAGCTCTGAATCTGATAGCAACCCATCCACCAGAAGGAACCCCAACTGTATTCCTCTCCACAGGGTCAACAAGATTGAATTTCTCGGGATCTTTCTTGTGATTGAAGTTTCCTAAGCCACTTCCAACAACAAAGAAGTTGAATCCATGAAGATGAACTGGATGATTCTCTGGAGCTATCATTGCAGTGTCTTGTAAAACTAATTGAACCGTAGAGTTGTAAGCCAGTCTATATAGCCTAGTCCCTTTCGTGGTTTGCAAGTTGCTTGGCTGCTTCCCTGTATAGTCGTATCTTATCGGTGGATTTGCAGGAAAATCATCAGTAAAAACACCATCTATATTGAAGTAATGAGCTTGAAGTAGTGAAATGGTTGGCATAACAAATGTCACATTGTTTATATCAGCCACCACCTGGGTTCCACTTGAGCAAGTTTTGCAACGGTTAACGCCAAGGCCAACTGTGAAAAACAAGGAATGATCAACTTCTAATGATACTCTAGCAGGGTATTGTTTTGAGTTCAAGCTCCTTAAGGAGTTTGTGAACTTTGTTGCAATTAGAGTAGCGTTTTGGGGAGGTAGGCCAGTGAAGCTTGTAGGGGAAGTAGAAATTGTTCCCGTGTAATGTAAAGTAGCGGTGGCAGTCACATTATCAACAGCAACAATGGGGGTGTCCCTGAAAGGTGATGCTGAAATAGCATATTTGCCACTTTTAAGGTCGGCGGTCAAAAGTGCATTTGTGGTCTGCCCGGGTGCTATGAAAATCGTGTCGGTGATGAAAGGTTTCGTGTATGCAGCATCTACTTCGACAACAGTGAGTTTGTGGCCAGCAACCTTGAAGAATAGTTCTTCATTCAGTGCAGCATTGATGATTCGCAGCAAATATGTCTTACCAGGTTGTACCGGCATACTGAATCCTGAGAAGATCAAACATGTCCATAATCATATTAGAAGTGTCAAAATTGATCAGTCAAAGAATGCCGGAACAGAGCAAGAAATCTTCATTTTAAATGAGAATGCTAAGGAATAGAACCAAAAGTTTCAATAATACATAAAAATACTGAATATACAAATACTTATCAACTTGACATTTCAAGTTTAATGGTACTTTCCATATTTTCAAAGCGCAAGGCACAGTCTAAAGAAAAATGTCTTCTAATATCCATAACATTAGACACAACCAAAATGCAACACCTGACTGATGAAACTCACAATCGCATGTAATAAAAATAGGCATATTCACAACTCATTTATTTCCTCTAAAATTAGCATTGACGGTCATTTATTAGGCTTCGTACTCAGCTCACAAGTTAGAGAGGGTAAACAATATATACCAAAAGATTCAATGTATCCCTATCCTAACAATTACCAAGAATTCTCTGAAAGGAATCCCCAACTTCTTTCATGTCAGTTAAATGCAAACCACCACCTCAAACAGACAAACCCAAGCACATGATTTTGATAAAGTTTCACAAACTAAATGCCAACAACAAACATCCCTTTACCTCGAGTGAGGCAGCCATTAACAGGCCCAGGATGGCCATTGATGGTGTGAGCATCAGAGACATTAGGAGCCAAACCAGACTTAGCAGCCTCATGAACAACAGCTTCAACATCAGACTTCCACCACTCACCTGGAAAACCCAAAAACAAAAATAAATAATTGGTTGGTGTATTTCAACAAAGGAGGTACCATGCATAACTAAAAAAAAGGCAACCATTAGCTCAATTTAACCATCAAGTACCCAGTATAAGAACCAGCTCCTTATGGGGCGTGGGGAATGGATAGGGAACTCCAAGTTTGGGCAAAATGACCACTGCACCATAGAGAGTGGCTCTGAGCCAAAGAATATGAGCGTGCCACCACAGAGTGCCTCTCTGGCCGGTGATGGTGAAGTTGTATACATAGCTTTGTCCTGTTTGAAGTGGACACTGTGTTATATAGGCAGGCCCATCCGCCCATCCTGTCCTCAGCTGTCGAATGCCATGCCTGAATTGAGTTGTAGCCATGACTATGAGAGTATTCATTAGAAATGATCATCACCATCATGCTATGCTCTTGTTCTTTTTATAATACTCACATATCGAACATCGAAATCCTACTTATTTATCTTTGGAGACAGTATCTGATTTACTAAATACTTTTTTTACATCACTATAGTCATATTGATTTTTGCCTTTGTTTTGCAGTTATCAAAGCTTAGAAAATAATTTTAAATCAGATATAAATTATTAAGATTGTGAAAAATAACTCTTTTAGCCATAGATATCTCGAGGTTTCAAAAGATTACATATTTTCAAGTTTTACCCTTATAACCTCAAATTTTCATTAAATACTTGCTTTTAAAAGTAAGTAATTCGACACTTTGATAATAGGGTTCATTAAAATTTAATTTTTATACACATATTTTATAGTATGAACAAAAATAATATAATATCCTAGAAAGTTACTAATGTTTTAAAATTAAAAAATAAAATAATAATGAAGATTTATAATGTCAACTAATAACAAACCAACATTATAAGATTTAATAATATTCTAATAATCACTCTAACATCATACATGTAACACATGTTTTAAACTTCTATAAAATATAAATTAAACTTAGCTAAACCACCGAGGGACTCTTAGATTCCAAAAATTATGATTAAAATGGCATAATTGAAATGTTTATGAAATTGAAAATTTCACCACGGAAAGTAGTTTAGTTGGATGGAGGATAGGATTGGTTGAGAGTTAGTAATATAAATAGAAAAATTCAAACTTGTTTTAGTTAATATTGTTAATTTCTTTTATATTGATCAGTTGTAGATTTAATTTTATCGTTATATTATATAAAATAAATTTTAAATTTACTCTGTAATGATTAAAAAGGAGTTTTTTTTTTTTTGCAAAATTAACAAAAATATTTATAATAATAGAGCCCACGTCATAATATTTTTTAATTTTGCAAAACTACATTTAAAAGTGATGATCATCTGATAGTCTTATAATTATCGTATTATAGACATATGATTACGTTTTATAGCTGTCTGATGTTACTAATTTTGTCATTTTCGCAATATGCAAAAAATTGGTATCATGAGATGTTTTTTTTAAAATATTTTTGTCATTTGATGTAATTTTTTAATTAAAAATAGTAAATTTAATAAAATATTTACAACATATAGCAAAATTTCATATTATATCGATAGTAGATACCTTCTACTAGTAACATTGATAAATAATGATAGAATTTAAAATTTTCTATAATTTATAAATATTTTAATTTATTTTAGTGTATTTGAAAATGCGCTTTATTTTTGTATGAACATTTACCATTAGGTTGGGAGGAATTAGGATGTTAATTGTATAACCAAACTTTTAAATTAATTAAAAGCTATTAATTGACAATCTTTTTTCAGTGATACAGAAAAATTATTATAAATGTTAAACTACTCCAAACTGTATAAATATAGAATTTCACGATATAGAATTTGAAATTATATGGTGGGTAGAATTAATTTTATTATATTTTATAAATATTTTGGTTCGTGATATTATATTTTTGAAAATCATCTCGTAAATAATTTATTTATAAATATAACAAAATCATAATTTTATGGATTTGCTATAGGTAAGAAAATATTTCTAGTATTTCACCATTATTTAAAATAAATAAACATTTTTCCACTATAAAATTTTAAAACCAATTACTAATTATTTAGTTATTTTTTTTTATTTTTGAAATATTTTTACAATAAAAGATATGTTAAAAACTCTTTGTTTTAGTCCTCAAAATTTGACTTGAATCTTGGAAACACTCTCGACATATGTAGATAACAAAACATAAAAACTATTGAGCAAAATTAAATTTTCACAAATAACCAAAATTAAATGATGATTGAACAACCAGTTAACAATTAAAATTAAGTAAAACGGAGATTCAATTAATACTGTAAAAGAAAAATTAAAGTGCCTAGTTTATTCAACATTAGAAGGAATAAATGATTTAGTTCGAGAGAGAAAACTGACCAATGAATGCTAACGTTATACGGGACGTGGTTAACTACTTTAATCAAAACAGTGTCGTCTTCTCTAGCGTAAATAGTGGGACCCGGAAACTTTCCATTAATAGTAACTATTGGCTTACTTGAACAAAGTCTCGTAACCTTCCTCATCACCACCTACATAGAATATAATCCTACAAAGTTATTAGGATAAACAATTTTTTAAAAATGAATGTTAAATTGATTCACTTTAGAGGTAACATATTTTTTTTAAAATAAACTTTTTAGTGCTTAAATTAACTTAGTGAATACAACATAAAACACTACTAGAATAACCAAAACAAAAATAATTCAATAAATCCTAACTAAATTGAACTAATAGATTGATTTTATTATATATATAATTGAACTAATCAACATATATTGCTTAAAATCTGCCTACATAAATAAGTTTCTCTAATTCTATAATAACTTTTTAAGAAAGAAATATAAATTTTTTTTACTTGTTTCAACAATAGGAGAAAAGAAAACACTTAAATACAATTATATGAAATATGAAGTGATATGTCCTATGAATGTTGGAGAAATATTATAAATATTAATAATTATGATTTATAATCTCTTGCAATTTCCTAAACGTATTTTTCTTTTTTCTACTATCTCTTTTTCTTTTTATTATCGTGTTTGATAATTAATATGTATTTCTTTTAAATGGAACTTGAATTAAGGAAATAACTTTCTATTAAACACTTTTAGTTTTAGTTCTTAAACATTTTGTTTAAAGATTATGTTCCAATTATATATATACACATTTAATTTAAGAATGACAAAAAAGATTATGGTAGATTACATTGTACTTTTTCTTTGGAGATAAAAGGTTTAATTATGTAATTATTTATAAATTTTGTGATATATATATACATATAGTTGTAGCAAGGGAGAAGTAGTTGATCAACTTTGCATTGAAATTTTTGTTAATGATATTTTAATTGTTTACTTGCCTCATAAAAATAATTTAATTCAAATCTATTCAATCAAATCCAATAGCGCTATATAAGTTTTATTTATTGATTTAGGATTACAAATCTAAGTAGTTTTACTTCTCAAACTTTAGAATTTAGAAGGTAAGAATCTATTAAAAATAAAGTTTGAAGACTAAATTTCATTACATCATTTTTACTAGACAATTTATTAACTCTATCCATTTTATTTTTAGAAAAGAAAAGAAAAAGAGTAAAAAACTCACGTGGAACAATATTATATTGAACTCATTTTCTAATATTCTCTTTTGAGTTTTCTTAATAGGACGCCATCTCCGGTGACCATCTTTTCAACTATCGAAATAGTTTGTTATACAATTTAAAAGAAAAAAAAGTATTATATCTTACATATACGTAAAGACATTATATATTATTGACTAAAATGTTGGAAAGGTTTGAAACTACAAAATAAATAAAAGGAAAAAGAAAGAACAAATGAATGAATTAAGGAAATATAATCTTACGTTGAATTTATAATGGCGGACGAGGCATTCCACCGGCGGCGGCGACATGAAACAAAAAACCACCGTTAGCACCGCTGCCAAGCCTCCTCTGATGAACCACAGCGTCGCCATGTTCTATTTTTTCGCTCTTTTCTGTCTCAATAGTATCGATGACTATGAGAGAATTATACAATGGAATTTGAAGCTCTCTTTTTTCTCTATATATATTAATGGGCTTCCTTATAGAGTCATTGCACACTTATTAGGTAGACCAAAACAACGCTTAACACCAAAACTTGTTATTTTATTTGCACAAATTCAAGCCAATGGCAAAAAGATGGATAATTAAATTATAAGTTGATGATGAATTTTATTAAGACTAAATTGTTCTTGCCATAAAATATATCATATAATTGTAACCATTAAAATGGTCATGTTGATAATTATTTAGCTCCATCTAATAGCTATTTTTCTTTGTTTTTGTTTTGTTTTTTTAAATATACAAAAATATGATCTTAGTTATTATGTTCAAAAAATAATTAAGTTTATAACACTGTTTACCTACCATTTCTTTTTTTTATTTTTTTTAGAATGCTAGGTTGATGTGTAATTTTTTAAAATTTTGTTAAATTAAATTGTTTAAGTAAAAAAGGAAAAACAAAGATACAACAAATCACAATAACTAAATGGTTTCAGAAGTTTCTCTATTTAGAAAAAAAAAAAAAGAGTAAAATTTAGGTTAAACAATTATGTAGTTGGATCCATTATCTAATAATCTTCTAGTTCTCTATTTTTGAAAATTGGTTATCATGGATTTGACATAGAAGACTAGACTCAGTTAAGTCAAATCTTATTGAAGGAATAATCTATTTAATTGATTTGTGAGTTTGAATTAGAAAGTACTTAACAATCGAACAACTATAGCATACGAGTTAATGAATAAAGATATAAATATTACAACGATTTAAGTATTGAATTATATATCAAACATATCACCACGTTAATCTATATGAGTTATTTATATTTTAGCCTAATTTATTTATTTTGGATATATTTTTATGATCAATTATGAGCTGGTTTTTAGAAAGAGGAAATTAAAATGTATTTCAAACAATTGGCATAAACATTTTTAAATTGAAGTGTTTTTGGTTAAAACTATGAAGAGTGGTTCTAACCCAATAACTAAAGAAAAGCACTCCTTAAACTCTTTTTTTTTTTAATAATAAAACCATGCTTAACAAAATAAAAAATTAAATAGCAACTAGTAAAGTGCTTTTAAAAAAATATATAGTTACATATTTTTTTACGTGAAATTTTGCTCATTTGTAAAAGTTTATAAGTGAATAAGTGAACATTTTGAGAATATAAATATATCAAGAGACTAGTAATGAATATAAAGCTATAAAAAATATACCTTGATCTAAAAAGCTATAAAAAAAATACAGCACAGAAATCTAGTTAAACTACATAATTTTTTAATCTCACAAATAATCATCAATAGAAAGTAAAATTACCATAACAGACAACAATAAATTTGATTATATATAGAGATGATAAAACTATTATATTATTAATAATGAATTGAAGAAATATTAATATTAAGAAAAAGAAAAGATTTACTTAAAAAATAGAAAGAGAAAAAAGAAAAAGAAAAAGAAAAAAAGAAGTCAAGTAGAGAAAGGAGTTGGAAGGATTTGGTGCAACCGTTAATGGGGTAAAGTACACCCGATTCCTTAGCTAACGTAACCAATTTAGAACCCCATGGATTATTCCCTCTAAACTCTCTCTCTTTCATCCACTCACTTCAACTTAAACCTAAATATATAATCATATTCATAATATATTACAACTTTTTGTTTCAAGGATTTGAGTTAGGTCAACATTTAAAGCTAATTAGATCAATATGGGAATTACAAAAACATTAGCTAAAACATATTTCTTACATGAGAATAATCGAGTAGAGATTTTACTGGAATGCATTTGTTGGGAAAGAAATCTTGGTTAGTTAAATTTCAAAATATTAGTTTAGGTTCAATTAAATAATTAGTTGTGCTCCTAAATTGAATTTTGGAGAAGAAAAAAAAAAAAGGAAATCACCACCACATATTTAATTATGCTCCTAAATTAATTGTGCTTCCTGACCATCTAAAATCCAATTGGGTCTAAAATTTGCTATCTATACCAATTTCCCTATTATGATACCATCTAAGCTCATGCTTTTTCCTCAGTTAGCAAGTGCAAGCATGAAAATGCTCAAAATTTGCAATCATTAGTGAATAAAGTTAGACTACAATTATGAGTGAATAAAATGAAATGAATAAAATCAGAAAATTGTGGAAACTAATTATTTATTTAAATAGGAATTGCTACACTGAGGAAAAAGCCAAAGCCAAAGCAGGATGAAATGTACTTTCTGCGTTATTTTCAAACAAATAAAATCCTATCCCTAGCTTAGCTAGCTATCCGGTTCTAAGAAAAAAGAGTTGGGAAATCAATACTTGACCGGAAAGGCAGGATACATTGCCATTCCACATACACCTTGTGGGCTTCGTGTTCCTCGTTGCATCTTCATATAACCATTCATTCCCCATTGAGTTCCATATTGGTTTCTTATTATCCAATAATCTCCCTCTTCATCACTTCCGTACCCAACTACCACTACCGTGTGGTCAATTCTAATTCCGCAAAAGTTCTCTTCCGTAAACATTCCCTGCAAATAATTATCAATTTCTTCTTTTAATTATGTTGCACCAAATTATAATTAAATTATAACAACAAAATTAACTACACTTGCCTCTCCATAAAATTTAAAGTCACTTCCCCTTGACGCTATAGACACTGCTACCGGTTGGTGTGCAACTGCTTTCATCAAAGCGTACTCGTTGTTTCGAGGTACATTCTCATATCCATCAATTGTCACTCTCTCGTTATTAGGCTATTAGTGAAGTATATATCAAACACAATACACATAATTATATTATGATCAATAACTCACTTATATAATAAATTTATATAGTTTAATTAGAATTATATTGGTTTAAACTCACTCCTCGTCTACGACAATATCCATCTCCGGCATAATATGGATAGTTATTCTCAACGGTGATTCCACCATTTTCCATTATGAACTCAAATGCAGAGATATAATCTCCTCCACGACAACCACCGACTTTATAATCACAATCCACCACTTCTTGCTCTGACAGAGATACCAACTCATTTGTTCTTATTTGGTGAATAGATTCCACGGCAGCCACAGCTGCAAACGCCCAGCAGCTTCCTGTCGAACACATAATTATTAGTTATAAGGCACTAGACTTTAGAAAAATTATAAATTAAATTTAATTAATTACCACATCCGCCTTGATTTTAGAAAAATTATAAATTAAATTTAATTAATTACCACATGCACCTTGATTTTGAAAAAATTATAAATTAAATTAAATTAATTACCACATCCGCCTTGCTCCTTTTTTCCTCCAGTCGATTGAAGATGGAATATTTGTTGCTCGTTCATACATAAATCCACCAACACGACCACCAACCTTGGCATGTAAGTTTTTGTAGTAAGTAATGTTGGAACCATATGTCTTACTGAACTCATCATCAGACATATCAGCAAACTGGTTAAGCTTCAATTTTAATGATTTTCCCATGTGGTTCACTTTGAACACATGTTTTGCATTATCTTTGAAGACCTTGAAACGTCTGTCCATCTCATGTTCATTCCTTGAGATTCTATGGTGGCTACTCCATCTTTTATAGAGTTGCATCAAACTTTTTTCAGATTCAAAATCCTTTCTTTCTAGCTCAAAGCTCTCACATATGTGAGAGATGAAAGCAATCAAAACAAGGAAAACAATAAGAAATTTCATCATGGTCATGTGGAAAGAATTATAATAGGATGAATTGATCGTTGCCAAAGCAGTTTAAGCCAACTTATATAGGCCTTTACTCAACTGTATAATCACCTCTTTCCCTTAAAATGAGTGGTTAGTTTTTTCTTGATAATAGGATACTTAGTTGAACGGGTTAATTGATTATTTTACTTCTTTAATTTAAAGAAAAAAAGTTAATATGGGATTTTTTTAAAATAATCATCCTAGAAAAAAAATATTTTTAAAAGCAATTGCTTTTATATATATATAAATTACAATAATTAATATTTTATATTCACATTTTTTAAGGGTTATGATTATCGATTTGTTAATATTTTGTATGTTTGAGATTTTTGGACATAAATGCAATTTAAATCTTAACTATATCAATTTTAAATTTATAAGAAAATAAAAGTTAGGTTTTATTGTTAAAAAAAATGTTTAAAAGCGAGAAAAAAATAACTTATTTGTTTCTATTTCATTTATTTAATAACTCACAAATTTCATGTAACTATAAATACACAAAAACGATATAGACCCAACTAATTTTAGTAGGGAAAATTTAAGTTTTTTATTATCTGTATACAATTTTACAATCTGTATGATCTTAGTAATGAAAATAATATCATTATCTTTTTAATTTTATTATTTGTTAATATTATTACGTATGAGAATATTTTTCTAGACTCATAATTGTAACGTTTTCACTTTAAAAAGAAATTTTATTTTTGAAGGATTATTATTTTATACAATTAACCATGAAAGTAAATAACTAAACAAAAGAGTTATTATTTATATACAACTAACCATGAAAGTAAAGTAAAACTATTTTAGAGAATACTCAGTGTTAATATTTTAGAATTTAGAAGTTGACATATTATTAAAATAAAATATAATTTATTTTAATTTATTTTTAAAATTTAACTGTTTGTTCTGTGAATATTGTATTATGATATATAAGTTAGAAATAGAGAGTTTGAGGAAAAAGTTGGAATCTAAAAAACAAGTGAGTATAGAAAATGAAAACATTTCAAAATTAAAAGTTGATAATATTATAAGTTTAAAACCACTTATAGTCCTACATTTTTCTTTTTCTTCTCATTATTTGCTACTTTATTATAAAGTAGATTATTAAATTTTATTTATTTATTTTTGGTGGATGGTTTTTTTTTTTTTTTTTTTTTTTTTTTTTTTTTTTTGCGATTTATGATCTCTTGGTGGTTCTTTTTATTTTTCGATTGTTAGTTGTTTTTTTAGTTTTGTTAGTTTTGGATTTGTATTGATATTTACTCTTTTTGAATGTTGTCTTTCTCGAGAAGGTAAAACTTTTTGTCTTTCTTTTTAATGCCATTCATTGTAATATTATTTTGGGTAATTTTATTTTACTTCACTTGTGTAATTTATTTTTTTTGGATGGTTCAAAATATTTTTGTTTGGTTTCTTTTTATGTTACATTTTTATTTATTATTTTTCTATCTTGGTTGATTGCTTTCTCTAGTTTTATTTTGTTTTCTTTTTCAATTATTTGTAATTTGTTTTACCATTTTTATACTATATTATTTTTGTTTGGATCTACTATTATTAGACATATATTTTGGGATCGTGTTAGATTTTTTTTACTAAAGACGCTTCTAAAAATAGTAAAATTAAATAAAAGTATTTACAATTTATAGCAAAATTCTGAATTCTATCAATGATCGAAATTAATAGACTTCTATTACTGTTACTAATAGAAACATATGAGTGTCTATCAATAGAATCTTATATGTTAGTAAATATTTTGTCAAATTTGCTATTTTTGATAATTTCTATTTTTATTATCGGTTTGAATGTTTTTTTTCACACCTTGTCTATCTATTTCTTTTATTTGACCTTTCTTTATGAAATGTTGTATCTTTCTCTCTCTTTGGTAAAATTCTTTCACTTTTATGCCTTAGTTGAAATATTAGATTTGGTACGTTTTCTTTTACTCATTCGGTACATTTTTTGTAGAACTAATGTATAATTTGTTTTTCTTAGATGGTTCAAAATAATCACTCTATGTTCGACTCTTTTATATACCTGACATTCTTATTCTTTTAGTTTTTATTTTGTTTGGTTCTTCTATTGTTTGGTACAACATTTAAATATAATTAATTTTTTTGAACTTATTATATTATGAGATATATTAATTTGTTAGTTTTGTACTATCCAAAGCATAATTTTTCGTGAGTAAGAAGTGTAGAATGACAACTCTGTTGCCACGTGCCTGAGATGACGCAGAGTGGTCGACGTCTTCAAAAGAGTTAGTTTTTAAAGAAAATAGGAGTTGTCACCAATATTTTTTACGATTTGATTGGACATCAAAATAAAGGAAACCATTTTTTTTAAAATGGTTTGTGAAAATAGAGTTGAGTTCGGGAGTCATTTGTGTATGAGGGAAAGTATTAGCACCCCATAACACCCATTTAGAAAAATAGTGGTCAAATTGTAATAAGTTCTGTGAGAAATTTTCTTCAATATATAGTCTAATTGGTGGAATTAATATTATTCAACTTATAACTGACACAATAAATTTTTTGAAAAATAAAAATCAACAAAAATAATGAGATAATATTAATTAGCATGATTTTAGAGGATGATAAGAATTATAAATTCAAATTGTTATTAAAAATATGTATTATTTATTATTTAATAAATTTTTTATAAGTATTTTGGAATATAAATAACCTGAAAAAATATTAAAATATTAATCGAAAACTCTTCTTCAAATCAGATAATAATTTTTTTTTATAAATGTCTTGAAATATAAATAATCCGAAAATGTTGAATTTATGTTTGTTATTTTGTAGGGATATCAAACAAATAACAAGATTTTAGGGATATAAAAAATTTAATAACATAAGTTGAAAATCTAATTAGCACCACTCAAGATTGATTATATTTGAAATTAAAATTGTTATAACAATATGACTTTTGAAGGTGTTTAAATTAAAAAAAATTAATTCAATTTTTTAATAAATATTTTGAAATATAAATTATTTCAAAAAGGTTGAATTTATGTTTATCATTATATTATATAATAAAATATTAATAAACCGAAAAAAACTTGAAAAGAAATGGAAATATAATAAAATATGAATTAAGAAATAAATGGTTAACTCTTGGTTTGAAACCTAAAAATTAAAAAATCTGGTATAAATTGGAGGCATAAATATAGGAATGCTTGTGCAATCTTATCTAGCCCAAAAACAAAAAATTATTTAATATTTTTCAAAACTGACGATTTTTGCAAATACATTGTATTCGTGTGAATCTGTGATATTTGTATCATTTTTTACTTATACAAATACACTATATCGGTCAGAAATTTTTCTTCTCGGGTAAAATCAGTTAAAAAAAGTAAAAATAATTCTTAGTAGACGGTTTTGCTATAAATCTTAATATTTTTTGAATTTGCTATTTTTCAGTTTGTTATGCAATATTTTATCATTTTCACAATTACCTCTGCAAATAGAGGGGGTTTATTCACAATGGACCTTAAAATAGGATCTACTTTTCACCAATGCCTAAAATTGTTCCTTTCTTTTTAGCATGTGACAATTTTAAGAATAATAATAAAGTATATAACAACATTTTTAAAATATTGCAAATATAGCAAAATCTATTCTTGATAAACTTTTATCCCTCAAACCCTTATAGTTTGTCGGTGATAAATCAATATTTGCAAAATGGTCTATAAGTGATAAATTTTGATAGATTTTGATATATTTGCAACTAACGGTTAATCATATTAGGCTTTAAATTTGATGAATGTTATTGATAATTATTGTTTAAGTATAACTCAAAAGTTGATTACAAAATAATAATTGATGAATGACCCACCTCAAACTAGAAATGTGGAGTAATCCAATTCATCTAAAATTAAAATAAAACCTTATCTTTACATTACACTTGGACATTATCTTTACCTTCGTATAAGATCAAACCTTATAGCATATTTTGAGGAGTAGAATTTGTTGACTGTGACAGTGTTGTCGAATAATTTGTTAGGGTTAGAAATTTGAATTTGAATTGAAGGGAAGAAAGCAAATTGACGTGGATGAAGAAGAAGTCTAGCTAAGGTATGGGAGGCTCAAATGGTGGACCAAGTAAAAGGGTGGAAAGTCATATCATATACATAGGTAGAAAGATAAGGGTTTGGAGATATTTTTGCTGTTGCACCAAAAAAGTGAGATCCTTTCTCAGTTTTGGGCCCCAAAATCTCTGTACCATTTCACCTAACTCATAATAATAGCGGACATCAAACGTATTATTATCATCATCAAGACTAGTATTATGTCAATATTATTAATTGGCTATCCACCTCGTAATTTGAAAAGATGAGATTATGGGATAAATATGAAAATTGGGAAAAGAAAAAGAAAAAGAAATAAAATTATTTGAAAAAGGTTAGAATGGAATTACATTTTAAATATAATACATAAACATACACCTAAAGGTGATTATTAAAATTGAGTAATTTACCCAAACATAAAAAGAAAGAAGTGGGTGGGTAAAACCATTCCAAAACAATGATTTAGCAAATTAGCATAATGATTAGTTTTCATGGTTTTGAAGTTCCGTACGAAAAAATATCTAAAGAAAATATCTTAGTCATCCATACAAAACACCGACTCCCTCTTTCGTTCAAATACTCTTCACTGCAAACCAACGGAAAAGGCAGATTCAGAGAACCAACGGCAATGGAGAACGATAGAAGGCCTGGAAGGAGCGACGCTCGTTTATCCATGGAGGAAGAAAGAGAAATGGAGGCCAAAACTCGAGAGTATTTCAATGGCGTAGCACCCAAACGCCATACTAAGCCTCAGCGCAGCGAGTTCTCTGCTCATTACGTCGATAAAGGAAATGACGAGGACAATTACATTCCTGAACTCGCCGAGTTTCAGCGCCTTGAATCTGATCCTCACGAGGTTAATTAGTTTACTTCATTATGCACGATTTCAGCTAGTGGATTATCGATTCCATTCTTTAGGTCTCTGAATTTTTTCCAGTACACCAGTTGTGGGTTGAGACGTATATATATTGAAGAAATTTGTGGAGAAATTGAATTTTACTTTGAAATTTTTAGCAGAGACTTACTTATGATGGCCGTAACGGCAAGATCTCTGAGGAATTTGTGGAGACGAAGTATTATGATGATCTCAATTGTGTAGACAAACAGCACCACACGGTAATTCTCTACTTCGTCGTCCTATCGACCGATCGATCTGGCTGATCTGTGTGTGTGTGTTCACTAACGGAAGAAGATGAATTTTGATCTCAGACAGGAACAGGATTCATAAAAATGGAGAACGGAGATTGCAAAGGTTTTAGACTCGCACCAGATTCTGCAGATGCCGGTTGCTGCCATGGCTCTTGTAGGGGTAATCCGGCGACCAACGACTGGATTCCGGCCAGTAACGATCTGGTAAAATTTCCACGATTCACTTTCAACTGATTGTGTTGGCTTGAATGAATTCGTTTAACTGGAAGAACCTCTTTTTTCAACAACTACATTTTATTCTAATCATCATTCTACTTCTACTTTTACAGCTTGAATTCAGGTTGCATATATTAGGTTTACTAAACTCTGAAAAGATATAAACTTTTCCACCATTACTTGAGTTTGTCGCACAGAAAATTACAAATTTACTTCTGAATTTTAAAATTTGTGTCATTTAATTCAACCTTTTTAAAAAAAAAAAAAAAATTTGTTTAATAAGCCCTTGCTAAATCTAATATTTTCTAAAAAAATCAATCCACCTATTAAATATAAAAACTTAAAATATTTTGATTTTAATAAAATATGGATGAATTACTATTTGTGTTTAATTATGTTATTTAGTTATACTTGTAAATATTTTCAATAGTTCTGTCATTTAAATAATGTCTTAAAAAATTAATTTTATGTTTAGTAGGTAGGTGGATTAAGAAAATCCGAAGTACAATGAAAGTTGATGGACCAAAGAAAATTTTATAGTTTAGAAATTAAATACATCATTAAAAAATTAAGGTAAAGTTACAAAATTAACTCTAGAGTATACTAGTAGTAGTTACGATTATATCCTCAAACTTTTTAAATTTTTTTTATACATTTGGTATCTAGTTTCTCCAACTATTACAACAATTATATAAGTTTACGGGATCAATTTTAGAACTTCTATTTGTAACTTTGAAAGTTAATAGTTCAATTTTTACAATTAAAAGATAAAGGAAGTATCGACCTATTTGGAGTAGTTTTTGCAAATTTTCAAAACTAAAGGTATTGAAATGAACTTATTTTCAGGGACATTTTACTTTGGGCTTAGGGAAGCCAAACAGAAGTGATAATTAGTGAAGAAGAAAAACATGTGATTGTTGCTATTCTTAAGGAGTTAAGACGTTGCATTGCATGGAGAAGTACGCTGCATAATCTTTATATTATTTCTACTTATGGTTCAACTTGAAAAGGAAAAAAGAAACAATATTATGTGTAAACTTATGTTTGGTCACTTACTTTAGGTCTATGCTCTATGTGTAGGTTTAATTTTTGCATTTTGATTGTGTTAGCTTTTCAATTTCCCTCGTTATTTTGATTCCTAGATTGTGATCGCTGAAATGAATTCTACACATTTGAAATAAGATTCAATCAAGGATTGAAATATTTGTCACTATGTTATTATAGATAAATTCTAAAAATTGAAACTACTTACAAAACAAAACAAGAATTTTTAATAGGCTATGGATAATTTGATAGTTTGCTCTTTTTTTTTTTTGTGGTTATATTTGAAAATGTCCCATTGTTATATTTGTAAATTGGAATTTGGAGAGAGATTTTGTCTTAATATAAATACTCATAAAACATAAAAATATGGACTACTTGCAAAAAAATGACAAAAAAAACTGTTGTAGTCCAATAATATAAACTTTGCAAAAGTGACGATACAAGCCAAACCCGATTAAAATACGGCATTGAAATGGAAAAGTTATATGGTTCTTTGTGATTGCTATTTTGATCGTCCGATGATAGCTATTTGATACCAACATTTTACTTCCATCTCATTACTATATGATTTCTATTTATATCTTATTGTTATTTTATACTTAATGCTAATTCATTCTCAAATTATTAGGCTGAGAACAAAACGCAAAGGAAAGCTTCACGAGATGAACCCAAAGGTGGGATACTAAGTAGTCTGTGAATTCTATTCTATTGCTATCCAACAACAAGAGCACCAAGTACTTTGTGATCATTATTTGTCACGAGTAAATTGTGATTTCTATATGATATTAAGTAACAGAGTATATAATTCAGAGACAACACTCTAGCTCCCCTGTTCCCACTATAATAATATTATTGTGACTTTTCAACTGAGCATCTTGAACACTTCCCATCCTAACATGTAAACCATTTCATCTCTAAAATTCACTTAGTCGTGCACTTGCAAAATTTTAAGGCCCCACTAACAGATAAAGCCTTCCTTGGTTCAACTCCGCCACAACATTGTTAAATGCTTCAAACACATCTCCCAGTCAACATTGAAATTGCTATTTGATTTCTATTTAATATATTGATTACATGATGTGATTTGAAAAATATCACAAGAAACAAAAATAAGGTTATTACTTTTCCAAGCTTCATGCATAAGCTTCAAGCTTAATCAAACATTACATTCTCTCGCAATTGCAAGAGATGATAATGAACTAATTATAAAGTTAATGAAACTTACAACCTTCTATGATTGAACTAATCAACCTGTCTTCTCTCAATACTTTACTAACAAACAAAAAGAGTAACCCATAATTTACAAATTCTATGCCTACTTGAGTTTTCCCTATTCTATTCTAAATTGGTTTCATAAAATTTCAAGAATGGAAGAGGCGACGTACCTTAAAAGTTGTCTATTTAGAGTCCAGTAATGTACAAACTAGCAGCAAAGACGATATCCCGCTTTATAGCATTTGATGCAGTTTCCATCTTCTTATGGAGTGCAGAATTACCCATGATAGCTGCTGCGTTTTTGAATTCTCGACACGTTTCATCTAATCTAACTATAGTTCTCACTATCATACCTTCAGGAACATCTGTAAGCTCACAAATATCTGCAAATGGAGTTCCCTACAATTTTCAAAGCATGTCAAATTGAGAGGGCCAGACAAACAAAAGCACGAAATAAATAAAAAGATTTATTTAACATTTTGAAAAGAAAAGGAATGGTTACTTTTGCCCATTCATAGACTACTTCGACAAGTCCAAACTTAAGATTGTCTCGAGCATATTCCTCAGGGTCGATTTGAAGTCTGAACTGTGCTTGAAGCTGGCCGAGTCTTATTGCTGTCTCGTACAATCTGATAAATAAATAATACATTTTATCAAATAAATCATTTATGAAGCATAACATATGCAAAATTTGGAGCTGCTCATCATGAAATCATGTATGAACTTTATATATTGCAAGAATACTGACGAAATATGTATAAAAACAAATGTTGGCAAAACACGCTTAAAGGATTTTTAAATGGTATTTTGAACTTATTTAAAAAGTGCTAATTTGTGTCAATCGCTCGTTATTTTGATGAAATTTGTTTTTCAGCTTGAGTCTATGAGTCTATGAGTTTATTTTGATGAAACATGTACCTTTTTTTAGCCATAGACAGCTTTGGGGTAAGGGAAGGTTCAGAAGTATTTTTTTGCTGAAACACAAAAGCAGACATTAATGCCACTGCTTCTTCGGGTTCAAGGTTGTCCAATTGATTCTCAAATAAACACTCTGTACAGATCAACTCCTCCCCAGAGTTCATCTCACAGGCAACCCGACCTTTCATTTGAACAACCAGGTCAGAGTTTATACACCCAATTTCCTTTAAAACGTCAATCTGTCATCAACCCAAAATTTAGAATGCTGCTGCACAGATATCTAAATAAAAATGTTATAATAATAATAGTAATAAGTTGACTTAAAAAAACTATATATCCAGGAAAGAAGCATGAGTACCCGGCCCTGAAAATCTGGCATTTGTTGAAGTGCTTCGTCTGACATTTGAAACTTTAGGTTATTGACTTCCTCTTTGTGTTTCTTTATCTCTGCTGCTAATTTCAGGTGCTCCCCCAATTTTATACACCCATGGCACTTGTTAGCTATCATCTTTAGCGATATGTCAGTCAAATTCTTGTACGCCTCCACAAGATTCACATCTTTTAACTTCAAGTCTAGAAAGGAACATTTTAAAGTAAGCTCAAGTAGATGAATACTTAAGACTGATGCATACGACAACTTTCTTAAATATGATAACAGCTACAAAATGTATAACCAATTGGCTTGTGGTAATCTTCAAGTATGCATAAATGGATTGATAACTCGAAAACTTTACAGTTCATACAAAAATCTCAAAATGTACAGGAAGAATATGCACATCTTCCACGCACACTACAGGTTGGATCAATAAGGTACTCTTTGATTTTAAAAATGGGTTTTCCTTTTGTTTGTTTTTTTCTTTTTAATCTTAGTTTAACATATAAGTTATAACTGTTTCGGGCTGTAAATTTGGGTCCAACACAAAAGATTGAACCATTTTCTCTTTAAAAAATTTCACACGTGTCTAGTATTAAAAATAAATAAATAAAAACAGGACACAGAAATAGTTCATAAACAAAAGCGTGCATCCAAAAAGTTACATTCTGTTGAATAAGAATGGATGCACACTATGCAAGTGACTTACCAATGCATAACATTGTTTGTCATGTAAAGGTAATGAGGGTGCTACCTTTTAATGGATCTAAGGCCGGAGGGTACTTCCCATCAGATTTTATATCCAAAAGCTGTTGAACTGTCTGGGAGTAAGCAACATTGCTTACTTCTTCAAGAAGCCTGCCTGAGTCTAATTTAATCTTTTTAGTGCAAACACACAAAAAATCTTTGGCATCAACTCCTCTAACCTCATAACTTATGCCCACTGCTGCACCAGCATGTGGTAATCTTATGTTGACAAGACCAGATCCTTTACGTGTTGATGGAGAATAATAATCATTTTCAAGACCACGTTTTGATTTTGGTACCATAAAGTAACCTTGGGTCAAATCCTGTTTTTTCTTTTCTAAATCACTACTTGAGGAACTTTGGGTAGGTAGTGAATCAGGCATCAGCACCAGAACAATATATTGCCTGTTCATATTGGCTTTGACGATTACTCCAAGTAAGTGATCTTTGGCCTGGTAATAGTAAAATTTAGTTTAGTACCCATGTAATGTACTGATTAGCCATAATAACATTTAAATATAAATAAATAGGTGAAAATGTAATATAAATGGAAGTTGACATCATATCAATTGGTACATTTATTTGAATATCATCATAAGAACTCACCGACTGTGATTTTACAATGACCACTCTTCCAGGAACAAGAAATTGTTGAATTGCAGAGGATTGCATGACTGCTTCTGAGAGCTGGTTGCTAGGCTTCTCAGCTTCAGCATATAGGTCGTAGTATTCTTCAATGGTTGCCTCACCTTTAATACATCTACAGCCAGAAAAAGAAATTATGAGCCATTTATTATGCTTTCATTAGGATCAAAACCATCAATGATTTATTTGTGACCAATGACTTTGACATCCAAAAACAATATACAAAAAACCAAAACACTAAACATATTAGAATGGTATACTACTAACGTGAAACAGGATGCATCAATAGAAGTGAGAGGTAGCATATGTAAGAAACAAGGGCCATCCTCAACACTCAGTAATCTGCCACTATGATAATTCTAGGGTGATGTAATGGGATTAGGGTGAATTGGGCTACCTTCATCAAATCCTTAATTGATATGGATGAGGATTAGTTTCCTTGGTTTATTAGGAATGGGATTAAGATTAGTTTCTTGAATTAATTAAAATTATGACTATTTTGCTTTCTAATTCTCTATAAATAGAGAAATTTTCTTCTTGTATGGAAAATTTTTAATTGATAATAAAGACCATGATATAATTCTTAGAAAGTTATCCTTCAATCCCTCAGGGAGTTAGGCTCCGTCAATGTGAAAATTTAATAGTTCCCTAAGCACATGTTTATCTCTAACCTATCCAGCATACAACTCCCTAATAATGTTGATGGTGCCCTTGAGGACACTAATTGGATGAAAGTTGTTTTGGAAGTATTAAACCGCCAATTCACCCAAAAGCTTAAGTTGGTGGTTGAAGGCAAATGTAATATACATCACCAACACTCCCCCTCATTTGTGGGCTTGAAATAATTGAAAGGCACAACAAGTGAACAATTTTAATTGGGAGGAAACGACAGTGCAGAGGCTTGAACACATGAACACATGAACACATGACCTCCCTGGACCACCTACTCTGATACCATATTAAACTGCCAATTCACCCAAAAGCTTAAGCTGGTGGTTGAAAGCAAATTTAAATATATATCACCAACCGGAAGAAATAAATGCTTGGAAAAAGAACAATACGTGGTAAATAACAAACCTACTCCCACAAAAGAAAATAATATGATGCAAATAGATCTTCATAAAAAACAAAGTCAGTGGAGAAATAGATAGGCTTAAAGTAGAACAGTTTGCAAAAGGATTCTCTCAATCATATGCCATCGATTACAAGAAACTTTTCCCTTGTAGCAAAACTAAACATTATTTGAGTTCTCTTCTCTTTCGTGGTAAACAATGTTGGGTACATCATCAATTACACATAAAATAATTTTTATAATTCATTTCCCAAACTACAGCCTATTCCCACCCCCATAAGGGAGTGGAGGAAAGTCCATTCCTATTTTTTTTTTTAAAATGGAGGCAAGTCCCTTTATTAATAATAAATGAGACTAATGCTCAAAGTACAAGGGTATTATACTAAAAGCAAAATAAGAGAGAAAAAATCATCCAAACAAACTAAACAAAGATCAGCAATACAAAAGGAAAATGACTAACAAACGATCCCAAAGAAGAAACAACGAAAGAACCAAAACAACAGAAAGTTGAGACGTTAGTAAAGAGCTTAATACAAAGAAAATATAAACACTTTGATGAAAAGTGCCCACTTCAGACTGACATTCTAAATTCCACATGCTTCAATTTAAAAGGAGAAGGGAAAACCAAGAAGAGGCAATCAGCTGCTTCAAAACTATCCAACCCAAATAATTTTTTCCGAGAGATCTTTGCCCTCCACTGGAAATCATGATGACGAAGACAAGACATCCAAAAAGCTAAACTTTTAAGCTAACAGCATCAATCAGAAAATTTTGCTCTTTCTTGAATATGAGAACTGAGTTCTGAATTAAGTGTGAAAGAAACTTGAATCCCAATCACTTTATCTGCAACCTTCAAATCTTACAAAGTATCCAATTTTTGGACCTAAAGGTGACTGAAATCAGATCTCAAACAAAAACTAATTTGCATCTTTCTACTATCGACTTTAAATGTGCTGGAATTTCTGTCCTTTCATAAAAGCTTTGTAGAGTACCACTGTCCCATTTCTCCTTGTTTTAAAAAACTTTTTGATTAAGCAGCAACCAAATCTTTGAATAGAAGCCTTGGTTACATTCAACCCTAACAAATATGATTCTGGAACAAAAAGGGCCCAAGGAGGAGATGGAGGGGATTGCTTCTCGAGTCATTTGAAACAGCCCAATAAAAATTGAATATCGTGAACAAAAGCCAAGATTTTGCATCTCCTAATGTGTGATACATAATAAGATAATAAATGGCCCATGATCCTGAAAATGTCGAAACTTCATGCAAGCAAGTATCAACCTACAATGAACTTTCACACATCTACCAAAAAAAAAAAAAATTAACCTCATAGTACATCCTCAGGGGAAGAAAAGCCTATATCATAGGGTAGATGATTAAAGGCATTCCTTTCGAAATGAAACAAAATAAAAAATTGGGAGGAAACATTATGAACTAGATATGATTGTTTAATTTTAGATTCTAACCTCCTTCAGTTTTTCATTTAATCCCCAAAATGTAATTAAGGGAACTGGAATGACTTTCTAAGCAAATAGTATTAGAAATAGTAGGCTTGGATCATATTAAAGGTCCAAGGATAGTTGAGATTTACCTTACCCTAATTTTTTACTTTTCTTTAAGCTCGTGTTGCCTATAAATATTTTTCCTTTGTACCCTTATTATCATCAAAGTGAGTTATCGATGAAACCCTAGACGATTTGACACTTGATGGAACTCAAACAAGGGAGACAACCACTGGGATCAACACCACCATGGAGGATCTATTTCGCTGCAGCACTCCAACGAACTTCCTCCTCCCGCTGCAAGAGGTTAGGCCACCACCACCCTTCAGCTGCAGCTTTTCGGCCAGCCTCCCTCCTCAGTCGCACGAGATGCACGCATGCCACAACACCACCCAACAACAACCCAATCACAATTAGATATTGGGTCTCTTGCATGCGCCACTGCTACTTCTACACATGCCACTGCTGAGTCACCTCCAGCCGCAGACCAATGTCTAGCTACCACCCACTGTTTCCGCTACTCACATCCATTCAACTTTTGGAGGTGGTGAGTTTTTGGCACAAACAAATCCTCATGTACAAGCTTCCTCTCTGAGAATAGCCCAACAACAATTGAACGTGCTTCAACAACAAATTGCGGCGATTGAAGCGACATTAGGAGCCACTTCTACAAACCCTAGTCCTGGACTTCATACAGTCCCACCAATGAATTCTGAGAATGTTCCCCTCTTCATCCTCTTCTTATATGTCAACAAGATATCTTTCAGAGGAAAATTTGAATGGCCAAAACTATTTTTCATGATCCTAATCTATCAAAATGATTCTTGAAAGGCGCCAAGGTGCCACAAATTTGGCTTTTTGACAAGTGAGATGCCTCCTCTCGGTGGAGAGACTCTCAGGAACAGTACTGGAAAGGGGAGGATTCTCTTATTCGATCCTCATTGGTTAACAGTACAAAACCACAGATCAACAAGCCCTTTCTATATGCTGCAACTGCTGGGACACGGATCAGAAATTGTACTTCAAGCGTCAAAATGCCTCTCGTTTATACACTATGCAAAAACATGTTCACGAATGCAAACAGAGGGGCAATGGATATGACATTTTTTTTAACAGATTCTCCCTTATCTGGCAAGAAAATGGACCTATGCAGAGAAATTGCTTGGAATTGTCCCAGAAATGGCATAGAGTACTACAGGATCGAGGAGGTTAACAGGATTTATGTCTTTCTTGCTAGTCTCAACTTAAAGTTCGATATTATCCGCAGACGGATACTGGGCTAGAGACCTATAGCCTCCCTATTGAGTGTTTGTTCTGAGGTTCGCCTTGAGGAGGATCATACTAGTGCTATGAGTAGTCTGACAACCCCACCATTGATTCCGCTGCCTTCAGTGCGAGATCCCCTAGTCATGACAATGAGAGGCACAATGGAAAACCAATCCCTATCTGTGAGCATTGCAAAAACCAGTGGCATAATAAGGAGGAATGTTGGAAGTTACATGGTCGTCCCTGGAGGTAAGAGACGCTCTTCCAACGACAAACAGAACCCATGACGGGCTTATGCGAGTGAGTCTACCAATCCTTCTCAACCACTTGGGGATCCCAACCTAACTACACTAGGAGCTATTGCCCAGACAGGTATACCTCAGTCCTGCTGATGTAAAAAGACTAAGGGTTAATTGGGTATTTATGTAATATTCTAGGTTAATTCCCTTTTTACCCCCAATTGTAATAGAACTCTATAAATAGGAGTCCTCTCCTCTTGTATGAGACATATTATTCATTCTAATAAAAGAATCCTCAATCTTGGTTCTTGGAGTATTTCTCCTTGAGGTTACTTAGATTACATCACCTTCAGTCTTATTCGTGTTGATGGGAAGAACCCCTGGATCCTGGATCCTAGACTCTAGCGCCACAAACCATTTGACAGATATTTCTTAGCATTTTATGTCCCACAGTCTATGTGTTGGGAATGAGAAAATAAGAATTGCAGATGGCTCCTTAGCTCCCATTGTCGGGAAGGGGCAAATTTCTCTTTTTTAAGAATTAACCTTATATAATGTGTTGCATGTGCCCCAAATTTTCTATAATATGTTGTCTATAAGCAAGATTACTAGTGGATTGAACTACAAAGCAACATTCTTACTTGATTTTGTTTCTTTTTTAGCTCAAGGAGGATGTTTGGCACTGTACAGCACAATAGGGAACTCTAACTGCTTGATGATGATGCCTCCTCTACTAGCCTTCCTAGAACTAGTCTTTTATCTTCATACTTTACTATTTCTGAAAGAAATTGTAAATTGTGGCATTTTCGTGTAGGCCACCCCAACTTTCAGTGTATGAAGCACTTATTTCCTCATCTTTTTTTCTAAAGTTGATGTTTCGTCTTTAGCTTGTAACGTGTGCATTGAGGCTAAACAACATCGAGTCTCCTTTCCCTCACAACCATACAAGCCAACCCAACCTTTCACTCTTGTTCATAGTGATGTTTGGAGACCATCCAAGGTCAATACCTCCTCTGGAAACAGTGGTTTGTGACTTTTATTGATGACCATACCCGTCTTAGAAATAGTAGGCTTGGGTCATGCTTAAAGCCCAAGGGTAATTAAGATTTACTTTGCCCTAATTTTTTCTTTTTAATTAGGCTGCTCATGTTGCCTATAAATATTTCCCCTTTGTACCTTTGTTATCATCATAAAATAATAAGAAACATCTATATCGTGGTTTTTCTCTCTTTACTAGGGTTTCCACGGAGACCTTGTGTTATTTCTTCGTCTCTATTTTTCGATAAATAGATATCACTACAATAAACACTCATATTATAGTAAACATACTCTATTGTTCTTGTAGGTTGAGCTAGCTTTCGCATTAAAAGTTGCTGCTTTTCAGGGAGTTTCTTCTGTGCGTGGAATTCTGCAAAACTTCTTTTCAGCATGTCTTCCACCTGTAGGAATGATTACTAGGACATGTTAAATTAACTGTGTTAATAGAAAACTTGAGCACTGCACTGGCATACTAAAGTATTAACATGAAAAAGGAAGACAAATTTTACAATATTCGAAAAATGAATTACCGCTCACAGCCAAAATGTTCAACTATGCGATTAAAATTTCTCATTGTTGATAAGAAAATATCTTAATAAACATTCTAGATTTTGGAGTGCGAAGAGTAACAGTTATCATTAACGCGTCAAGTAGTGTGAAATCAATGTAATTTTTTATATTAACTAAAAGAACATGTGTTGAATGCTACAACATTGCTAATTTCAAATCATCCCAATGGTGCTCTACTAGATTTGTGTCTTATTTCGTTTAGTGATATTCGTATCTCATTTTTTTAAAAAAAGTGTTGTTTTAAGGGCAAAGCACACTAAAAGACATCAGTGCTTTGAGGTTTAAGTGCAGTGAACAAATAAATGAGGAGTTTTTTTGTGTGTGTGTGAAATGCATAGTAAAGAAAATACTATATGTAAACTATAGTGCACGTGTCTATATATATACACACGCGCACACACACCTTACGTGTGTCACCTTTCTTCCTAACAGATTCATTCCTTCGGCTTATCCTAATCTATGAGAAACTTTCTCCCAAGCACACTAGCATACCTTTAGCTCTTCCACCCGAAGAAGATGTAGGATCATAATATAGGTTAAACGGAATTGAGATTCAAGCTTGGTAGCAGTTCCAACTATCACACGCTTCAAATCCTTCTCTTCTGGAATCTCCTCACGACACATTACAATGACAGTACCAATTTTATCCAGTCCCCTTCTACCAGCACGACCCGCCATTTGGGTATATTCCCCTGGTAATAATTGCCTGAACTCCTTCCCGTCAAACTTCCTTAAGGTGTCAAAAACAACCTGTAAGTAACCACTAGAGATCAGATATAAGATATAAGATAAAAGTTATATACAGCAAAAAAATATCAGTTGTCAAATTAACTAAGCAGGGCATACTGTCAATAAATGTCATGGCTAATAAAAAAGGGGTGGACATTAGAAAAGCAACCAACTTTCCTATATTGATTCTTGACCATGTTTACACATTTTTAAATCGGAATATGAAAATTGGCCATACAACCACCCGAAAATAAAGAACGAGATTGTGCAACAAGTGAAAGAAACACTTCGTCTCAATATTACACTCAATTTCGTGCTAGTTATGCTGATGGTATACAAAGACAACCCACTTCAAGAGCTAAGTTTAAGGCGCCAAGTCATCCACAAGACAAAGATAATCAAGCCAATAAATGAAACAACTTGAATCTGAAGATATATATCTATATGTAATATGTCCATGAGAAACCTACTATACATAATAATGTTTTTCAATACAAATTATAATCCATGGTGATCAATGACACCCACCGTTCTTGCTGGCGCATTAACTCCCATTGCAAACGTCTCTGTTGAAAACAAGACCTGCAATGAAATATAGATAGGCACAGACCTACTCTTATCAGTTTATCACTTAAACTCCAACGTATATAATGAATTTAGTTAGTACAAGAGCGGCAGAGCCTATGTAAACTCTCAAATCAACGTACAAGAAAGATAATAAATTAAAAGAGTTTCACTTTTGGTCCATGGAATTTGAATTTGGCAGCATTTTGATCCTGAAGTTTCAAATTCAACATGTTAACCTCTAAGGTTTGGGTTTGGTACCATTTTGGTCACTGCTATCAAATTTTCTAGTAACAAGTGACCAGAAAGCTTATTAATGGAAAACTAACATCATAGACCAAAATTCTACCAAACATAAATTTCATGGATAAAATGTTGAATTTGAAACCAGGACTAAAATGCTACCAAACTCAAATTTCATGGACCAAAAGTGTATATTTTTCATTAATAAAAAACATGGCAATTGAGGCATTGTTAGAAGACAAATTTACCTTTATCACACCACGACAAAATAGCATTTCAACAACTTCTTTAACAATTGGAAGGAGACCTGCATGATGCACTCCAATCCCTCTACGAAGAAGTCCTTGAACTCGAACAATCTGTATGATGTATATGGTATCTTTTTAAAACATATCGCATAAACTTCATTGAATAATTCATTAATGGTTAAATAATAAAACATACAGCTAAACTATGGGTTTGTTTCAATTATACACTTGAACTTTCAAAAGTTTTATTTTAATATTGAAGTTTGAGTTTCTTTTTTCCTTTTAAAACGCTTGAAGGCTTTTGTTAGTAAATTTCGTGAGAGTATATATGGGTACAATTAGTATGATATTAGTCGGAGGTATTACTGGTAATTAACTAGGGGTGCCTTAGCTATACATAAGGGGAGCTGTGGACCTTAGTGTGGTGAATCATTTCAGTTAGAGTTTCGTTTTTCGGACATTGGGAAAGAGATAGCCCTCTCAAAAAGCTACCAGTATATTGTAAATTCTCCTGATATTGCAATATATTGCTATCTTTTTGTTCCTTCTGCTTTGGTGACTTTCCTTGTAATCAAAGCATGTTTGTTCATGTTTGTTCTGGGGAGCATCCACTTTTGCTCTGAATTTGAATCCAAAAGTGTTTTACAGAGCAAGCCTATTACCAATAGTAGGGACACACATGAGGTCGATCCTTAAGAGGGTAAAAATCTTCAAGAAGCTTGCAAGCAAAAAATGCATTTCGGACAATTTGGTTTTTTGGTGTCTATTTGTTCATCTTTGTAAAAACATGTTGATTGTTCTAATTATTCAATACAATATATAAAATAACAATTTGAGGAATGGAAAAACCTAGAATCAATGCAAAAAGAGTTGAAGAATTTCAATTAATGTTGCATAGACAGAGAAAGAGAAGAGAAATGACCAGAAACAATCCAGGCAAAGAAAGAAAACCATGTTAAAAAAAACTACCCGGTCAAGTTCAAAGAGTGGCTGGAGGGCATCGATCTTAACTGAGAAGACCCAAAAACGTGAAGGAAAATCAATCGACACGGCGACGGGAAAAGAAGGAAAGGGTCAACGAAGTCAAAGTCGAAGAAGCAAAAGAGAGAGGAACAAAGATGGAGAGAACATGATAAGAAACAAAGAGAATGATAAGTCATTGAAAAAAATTGTGAATCAGAGTGTTCATCGTAAGGAAGCAAACAAGAAAGCACAAAGGAGATGTAGAAGGGATCAAAAAGAGTTGTGGCTGGAACTGGAAGAATGATTGGGAAGGCAAATATGTGAGCTATTGAAGTTTGACAACAGCATGCAAAAGGGATAAGATTGCATCTGGCATGTCAAAGGTTGGCTTTCTGAAGGAGGGCTGTCAGCCATTGTGGAGGAAACATAGATTTAGTAGCCACAAGGTCCAGAAAAAAAAAAAGAGAAAAGGCAGGAGTCCATTGTCAGCAATGTCGGCAAGTGTAGCTAGAGAAGCAGCTTCGGTAAAGGCACCGAATAGAGATGTAGAGAGCTATTAGAGGAAACAAAGGTCCACGAACATGAAGAAAAAGAAAATAAAAGAAGACGGAGGTTAGCACGAGCGAGAAGCAAAAGTGCAAACAGAGGTGCAGTCCAAAGGAGGAAGTTACAGGTAAAATCTATCGGTCATGTGCATTGTAGGAGAGAAGAAAAGTTTGGAAGGAAGTTGGTTACTGTGGGCATTAGGCTTAACAAATTTCTTCGGAATGGGCTAAAATTAGACGTTAGTTAAGCTTACATGGAATGGGTTGCCTGAATTATTGGCTAAGAGACCCACTTCAAGTAATTTGTAATCTTCGGCCAAAATACTTCTTTAAGTTTAGGGTTAGGTTGTTCCCTCTAGTTGCATTCAAATAGATGACCCAATATGACACCAATTGGCCAATGTGGAGAGAAAAAGATCAACACCGGCTACCCACCTCCTCTGCCATCCACTGTCGCTGCTGCTATTCTTAGCCAACCATCGCCCACCACTGCACCTTGTCATCCCCTACTCAAACCACCACCACTCATGACCACCGTCAGACATGGTCATCATAGCGGCAGCAAAAACAATTGCTCTTTTTTTTTCTTTTGAGGTTTGGATATTTTATTAGTAATTTTAACGGTAATACAATCCACACCTTGAAGACAATGTGTGTTTTCAAGGGTCAAGTAGTGTGAGAGTACTAGTTTTTTTTTTAGTATGCGTGCTGGTTAGAGTCAGAGATAAATAATATTAATATAATATTTGTAGGGGATATTATGAGTAATTAACTAGTGGTATCTTGGCCATAATTATAAATAAAGGGAGTTATGGACCTTAGAAAGGGTGGATCAGTTCCTATTGCAGGACTTGGCGTTGGGGGAGCCTCTCTAAAGACTAATGATATATTGTAACTTCTCTTGAAATACAATAAATTACCATCTTATTATGGATAAAAAAAATTGTTCACTAAGGTGTTGCTTTAGTGCACAAATCTAAACACATATGGGAAGTAATTTTGAGGGTTAGGAGCTCAAAAAATAAAATTAATAAACAAACATAATCGAAATAACAGAAAATTGGAGGTGTGAGGCTGAAAGGAGGAAGATAACACCAGACATGGTTTCACAGATGAGTCTTGGATCTCCATTATTTGTATGTATGTGTTTAGATTTAGCAATGTATAAGCAGATAAAAGATTTTGTCTACGAATTTTACAACAACATTTGATAGGATTATTATGAAACAAACTTTAAACTTCAAAGGGTAAAATAAAATTTCAAAAAGCTTGGGGGTAAATTTAAAACAAATTCCATGTTCAAGAGTACCTTTTATAATTTAACCTCAATTAATTAGTCAGGCATCAATGTACAAACCTGAGGTAAGCTTCTGTCAGATCCTTTTAAACGAGAAAATGCTTTGTCACAGAAGACGCGAATTTCACTTTTCTCAGAACTACTAGTGAGGTCAATACTGTAGATATTGTCAGCTGATTTATCACAACGATTTTTTGAGAAGCAAAATATAACCACCTGTACAGTGCATGAATAACAGTAAAAAAATGTGTTAGTAAAGAATTATTTATAAAAAAAAAAAGTCGTGAACAGAAGCCTTTAACATGATTAGCTACTTCAAGATTGAGTTAACTTAGGACATTACATGCCCAAATGAATCATCTACATATTGTACATATACACAAACACATAAGCACTCACAAGTGACAAGTATGTGTTAAAAGGGTTTAGAATGCATACGGGTAATAGAGATTTCTTTGAGAGCCTATTAATAAGTAACAACCACAAAGAAGCATCCGATCTCCTTGATCCCCAATTGTTATGGCCATCTCCATTCTTTTGATTACCCCAACTTGTTCCTGAAAAGTTCCCTAAATTCTGGGAACCCGAATGCTTATTCTGTTTACTTCTGTTAAAACTTTCAACTTTTCGATTCTTTGTTCCATCATTTGCAACCGAAGCCCCAGCATGAGATCCACCAGCGCCACCAACAACACTCGAATTTTTTTTCTTGGATGCATCTTTGGCAGCTTTTAGTCCATGAGACAAAAAAATTTCACTTTCACATATTTTATACAATTCACCAGAATAGAATATGCAGTGCTCCAGAGGTACTGGTCTTTTTGCAGTCCTGATAATGACAAACGTTGAGACAATAGTAATAAAATAAAATTCTAAAAATAAAATAATAAATAAATTCTTTCATGTCAAGACAAGAAACTAGAAATCACACAAAGATGATCTTACAGCATCCACAAAGTAAAGCACGTAGGAAAAAGAAAAGGACAAGAAAAATAAGTCCTATCATAAAATTTTAGCTGCGTGTCTAATCCAAATATGGATCTAAAAACTATTTTTTGAAGTAGCAATGCCACACAAATTTCTAGGTCAAAACATTTTCTTCAAAAAAATATGTGATAAATTTTTAGCATCTGTTAAAGAACTCCTGAAGCTTCCAAATACGATTGCTAGGAGTAGAAATCTCAAATTGCTTCTTACCCAGTGACATGAATTCTTTTTTGCTTCGTTCGACCAATCCAATCGGCAAATTCGATTGTGTTTGGAACCTAAAATTGGAGATAAACAGTACTCAGTGAAAATTCTATCTATGTTACCAGATTAACAAGCACTACAGTCCATAATGCTAAAACTTTAGGATATCTTATTGGTAGAATACCGTGGCTAAAAAAAACTGAAACTATGATTTTTGCCTTCCTTCACATCAGTAGAGACTTAAATGAAGAACAGTACCGTGGCTGAAAGAAGGACAATATTGATATGTCTTGGAAGCATAATGATAACTTCTTCCCATACAACACCTCTTTCAATATCATTGACATAGTGCACTTCATCAAATATAACCTATCTCCATAAACATGCAAGCAGAAAAAATATTATTAGTATATATAATAATTATGAAACTAAAATTTACTGGCAAAAATTTAAAACAGAAAAAGGTCCTCAAAGAGGGAGGAAATTACAGTTCAAAAACTTAGCACGTAATAAGCTCCTTTACCCATTCAATATCACGAATAATATCAGCACCTCGATAAAGCATTGACCTTAATATTTCGGTGGTCATTATAAGGCAAGAAGCCTCTGGCCTCAAGCTAACATCGCCAGTCAGAAGTCCAACATCAAATTTCCCACAAAAATCCCGATACTTCTGATTACTGATGGTTTTGATGGGAGCTGTATATACGGCCCTAGTACAGTGCTGTATGACATTAAAATCAGAAGTAAAATCTTAGCATTCAAAAAGATGAAATCGTTCCACTTACAATGAATAAGAATACTCAAAAGCAAACTTATTTATTTATATTTAAAAAAAAAAGCTCTCAGGTGCATGGCCAACTGTCAGGTTCAGCTATGTTGTCCATAAAGGTGATAGTGAATTTGGATGTATTGGCTCATACTTTGGTGGCTAGAGCAAACGCATACTCCGCAACAACAGTCTTTCCAGCCGAAGTATGTGCAGCAACAAATACAGAATCTCCCTTTTCAAGATGATATATAGCCTGTAATGGCAACAAGATAATAACAAAATATTATTCATTCGACAGCTGACAAATCTTTTGATTGGCCTTTTTTCTTTCAAATAAAAGTTTTTGATCTTACTAAGAGATCTATATAAAGTAAATAATATCAAGTATCAAGAACACCACTAAAAGATAGATAATCCGGTATTTAAAATATGGAGTTATGTTGGGTGGCAGACAGAATGGAAGGAAAATGATGTCTCGTTAGTATCCATTATATATTTAACTATGCAATGAAAAAAAAATTCCCTAGTACTCAAAAGGTAAACTCCAAAAGGAGTGAAAGGATGAACAAAAACAAAGAAATTATATTGGAAATATGCCTTGATGAAAGAGGGGGAAAATAGCTTAGAACAACAATAGAAGCCGATAAGTACAGCTAAAGACTTCTAAAAATACTCCATAGGATTTAGTTACATCCTTAAAAATAGAAACATCCAACCAAGCAAAGCATAACTTTTCTTCACTGTCGATACTGCTATCTAGAGGCCCGATCAACCACTATAAAACAAACTTCTAAAAACACTCCATAGGATTTAGTTTCTCCGGGTTGTTTCCTGTTTAAGGTGAGTATTTCTTCAAATCTTGAGAAATACCCTTTATTCTTGATTTCTTGTAATTTTTACAGCTATTAGTTTTCCCCCTAGGATGTTCACTCAAGCCTATATGATGTAATTCAAAGTAAGATTAATTTCTCAAATGAATTCTCGGCCTTCAAAGGCTAAGAGATAGGGTATTTATTTAAAAAAATTGAAAAGGAGACAAGCTTCTTTATTATTAATAAACTCAAAGTACAAGAGAGCTATACAAGGAGAATAATAGGGAAGCCAAGAAATGGAGAGAAACTGCCTACGGTAGAGAAAAGCAAGGCTGAAAAGTAAAAACATAACGGTAAAAATACATATTAAAGCTCATCCAAACTACAGAAACACTAATTCTAAACGGGCAATAAGAGGAAACTACATTGAATCTCATCAAATGAAGGCGGTCCAATTGAGGCAGATGTTCTGTATGGAGTAATCTTTGAATTCTGCATTTGAAGAACACCAAGCTGCTGTGTTTCTTTTAGAAATCTCTACGATGTCAACTCAATCCCTTTTTTTATCATGGAAGATGCGTTGGTTACGTCCAAACCAAATCTCAACTAGAAGCGCTTTTATCAAATTAACCCAAATTAGAAAAGGGTTTTTTTATAAATAAGGCCCCCTCAATAATTGGAGCACATTGGCGCTAAACGAACCATCAAAGGCCCAAACTGCTTTGAACATAGAAAATATGTTACACCATACCCAAACGATATTTATTAAAAATCTTGAGAGTTTGTTACAAGGTATTTATAGGAAAGTTGTTACAAAAATAGTTAGAATGGTTAACTGTTTTAACTATCTTATTCTTATTCTACTTATTAAATCATTCCACCCCCTAGCATCAAACTCGTCCCGAGTTTGTCATGAAAGCTGAAATCCATCTAGCGCAATGGAGTATGACCAAACCAACCTCCTACATTTTTGACAAAAATATTGTGAACGAAGGGATAAAATCGAGAAAAAAAATCAAATATGGCCACTAAAAGATGAATCTCTCTGCGGCCATAAACCCAAAAAAGACGTTCCCTTCAATCTCATTTAAAGCCGTCTTCAAAGTATAAATTTCAAAAGAATTAACTTTTGAAGAAAATCTTTCTAGAATCACATTTTCTTTATTATTCGCTTCAAGTTCTTCGATGGTTTGAAGATTCATTTCCACCGTGACCAATATGTTATTGATCTTTTGCTCGGTGTTTGATACTTCTTTTTCATCTTCTTTGTTGGATTTTTCTTCACTTGTGACCACTTCCAAGTCAACATTTTCAAATTCTTGTTCTTCAATTTTATCTTCATGATTTTCTATTTGAAAATTTTCCAACCGTGATTTCTTTGTCTTTTCTTCTGTATACGAAACCAATCTGTTCTTGGACTCTTGCAAATAAATTGAAGGTTGATCTACATGTTGAGTCATTTTCCCCAATGAACGTTGATCTTTTGGAAAATGGTTGGATCGTTGGATCATTTTTTTTATATTGTCGCCTTCTTATTTTGTCCCAAACTGTTTTAGAAACATCATCGAAGTCACTAGAATCATTTTTCCAATTTGGATGATGATAGGTTCTTTGAGAAAATCAAGCATGGCCAAAGTTTGAATGTTGAAATTCTTCTTCCGAATCACTTGAATCAGAATTCCAGAATTGTTTATGGAAGTACAATTGATTTTCTTGTCTATACCAACTGCTGGTTTTTTTTCTCCTACCATCAACATGTGGCCATAACCTTCTATTATGATCATTTACTGTCCTTTCTTGCCATTTATCATCAGTAGAACTCCAATCTTGAAGTTCTTGGTAGTAATCTTGGTTTCTTGGGAGAGTTTCTTGATAATCTTGGGCTATTCTCCTTCTTTCTTGAGCCCAAATCTTCTTTCTTGATGATTTCATTCAGCCCTATGGTTTGAAGATTCATTACCACGGATGCCACGCTGATTATTGAAGTTCATGTGATTTCCTCTTGCTCGCCAGACTCTTGTATCGTCAAAATTGTGGCCGTTCAAAACATTTGCTTAAATTTGCAGCGGCGCTGGTGGTTCCTCCATTCTCCAGTTCAACACGTCAACATTCTCCATCAACCTGTCAAATTTGCTATGAAGATCTCCCAAGGATTCCTCGACGGCCAGTAAGAGAATCATCATTGTCTTTGGAGAGAGGGCGGCGATTTCCTCCGCTTCTTCTTGCACATGATTGTCCCCCGCGGCTGGATTTATTCCTCTCCGGCCAGCCATCTGTCCCAAAAGATCGGAGCTGCTCTGATACCACTTTGGTGTAATTCAAAGTAGGATTAATTTCTCAAATGAATTCTCTGCCTTCAAAAGCTAAGAGATGGGGTATTTATTACGAATCTTGAGAGTTTGTTACAAGGTAGTTATAAGAAAGTTGTTACAAAAACAGTAGAATGGCTAACTGTTTTAACTATCTTATTCTTATTCTACTTATTATATCACTATATATATGGCTGAGTTCAGTTTTTGGCTCATTGTTCTCTCTTAATAAAAGAAATTCCTTTGAATACATCAACAAATTTTCATACTGCCACTTATTGTCTTAAATCACCAATTGACCCAAAAGCTTAAGCTAGTGGGTGAAGGTAAATTTAACAATATATTATCTAAGACTCTCCCTCACTTGTGAGCTTGAAATATGTGAAAGGTCCAACAAGTGGAAATTAATAGTAAATAAGGAGGAAACAACAATACAAGTGTTGATTTTTATGGAATTAATCACCTAAGAATGATCTAATTATATTAATAACAAGAACTTGAACACGGGACATCCTATACCACACTGCTATGATACCATCTTAAATCACCAATTGATTCAAAAGCTACCATCTTAAATTACTAATTGACCCAAAAGTTTAAGCTAGTGGGTGAAGGTTAATTTAGTTATATATCATCTAGCTGTGAGACCCCAATTCTACACACATATAAAAGAAGGGATAAAATGGGGAATGCCGCATACCAAGGAGAGAATAATACCTGAGGGCCCACTGTGAAGGGAGTATAAATAGAGAATGTTTTGGGGAATGGGTTTTTAGGCATTGATTAGGTTAAAAGCTGGTGAATAGCTTTTGGGGAGAAGCTTCCAGCGTTCTCGAAAGAGTTGGGATATTTTACTACAGTATTCTGTTATTTCTTGTTATAGTTGCCTTATTGGTTGCTTGTTGAACATTGTTTTGAATTTCAATATATTTCCACATAGTGCTGCCTCTGTTTGTGCTATTGTTGAGATTTTTCTGAGTTTCAAGTTTGGAAATCTCGACACTAGCACACTATCACTTGTGAGTTTGAAATCAAAACAAGATCCAATAAAGAAAATGTTCATTTTAGTGGAAGAGAAAATGCCATTTACAAACGTGCGTTTGTACATAGGACCTCCTGCTAGGATACCATGTTAAACTACCACTAAACTCCAAAGCTTGCCTTTGGTTTATAGTAAATTTAATATTTTATGACTACTTTAATATTCTGTATCTTTAAATCTTTAAATCTTAAAATAGAAATAAAACTTGATTCTTCTTGAGAAAGTAATAGTAATAACTACCTCCTTCTGAAAAGTGTCTAATTCGAAAGGAAAATCAAGGGCCATATCAGGTACAAGGTCATGGAAGCGCAAAGAAATGTCTTCACGGCCACCAACTACAACCCAAGCCTGCTCATCAATCAAAGCAAACAACAGTGACAAAGAGAAATGAATGAAATGCTAACACATAAAGCTGATTGAAACAACTACTTACCTCCTTCTTTTGCGCTCCAACCTCAGTAGCTTGATCAGAACTTAATGAGAATCCTCCAGATTCCAGGGACAAAATTTCATCCAAGGCAGATATTCCAGGTGCAGGTGCAATGCTAATGGCTTCAAGCTCACGTACCCGATCTTCAGACTTGATAGATTCTGCTTTCGGTGATTGACCTTCGCAACCATTATGCAAGAGGGAGTCAAACAACAAGAACTATACTTTCATTAAAGGAATACATTTTACTTATGTAAAGTTTTCCTTCATGCCAGTGTATCATGGTCGCAGCTATTGTGCATTCGAAGAAAGTTACGTCATACGACTCATACAACCATACCAACCTCTCAAAGCATCAACAACCAAAAATAATGGTCAACTTGTTTCCAGTTTTCAAAGCTTTATAAGTGTATATTTCCCTAAGACGACATGTTTTCAACCAAGAAGATGAAGGTCAATTTTCAAAGCACGAACGCAAAATGTTTGAAGGATTTTCATTTCAATATATCTATTGCAATTGGCATGCATTCATTACTTCTTTAGAATTATGTGCTCTTCTCTCCTTTTTTATTAATCTTTGTTATGTTTTTATCCTTGTATCCTATTATAACTCAGACTATTAGTCTTCTTTTACTTCCTGAAGGAAAGGTCATTTCATATTCTTTTCTAAAAACAATATTTTTGGAATAAGTTCAAAGGAAAAAATAAAAAGGTTTAACCAGGCTTAGTTAAATGACTCATGACGTACAAATATGGGATAATTCGGTGTTTCACCATTAGATCTCAAAAAGATATTCTTGTGGATGTGACCGTCAATTTAAATTTATGGTGTTTCAGTTTACAGATACCAGAATACACACCGTCTTCCACGGATTCTATGGCATCCTCTTCCCAGGCCTTCTTGAACAAATCATCAAATTGTACAGACAATTCACTCTGCTGTTATATTGGCAGATAGCTCAGTCAGAAACAGGATAACTTGATTACCAATGCATATTAAGGAAGGTTGTCAATAAATATTCTCCATAAAGAAAAATACTTTTCAACAATTTACAATGAAACACAGGTATTAGAACAAACCAAGTTTTCAATTGGTGACGTCTTGAATGAAGATGAACTTTGGTTCTCATAAACATTCCACGAGTTAGGATATTCCTTGTGATCCAAATTTAAAATTTAAAAAAAAAAAGGCAAAACATTAATATAAATGAAGTCAACAGATTCTCCAAACAGAATTTTGTTTGATATTTCTCGATGATAAGAGAAATTACCTTGAGATCACCGAGGTCCAATCCTTTCTTTAAAATAGGTGGAATAAATTGAGCAGGGCCACCATTAAGAACTTCATGAACCCACTCACCATTAGAAGCTGCATCAGGAAGAATTCTATCAATAGATTGGGAATCGTCCAAACCCCCAGGTCGAAAAGGACGATTATTTATGCTTCCCCTTACAAAATCTTTTGCTGGTCCTGGCACTCGTGGCTGTGAACCAGATTCTTGAGTTTCCACGTTTAACTCAGAAACATCCACCTAAAGAGAGATATGAATCAGGTTGTAAAGTCTACATATAGCTGAGAACATCAATTAAACAATCAGGTAGTACCTGCCGAGAATCAGGTTCCCATGTCCCTCCTGCAGCTCCATCTTTCTTAGGCCGTTCAAATGGCAACACCCATGTAGGAACCACAACAGATCTTGGCGGAGATGGATCCAAGGATACTTTTGCCATTTCAAACCAATCAAAATCCCACTGTCTTCCCACTTTTTCAGGGGAGAATTCATCAGGGTCTAACCTTGGTTGGAGATAAGTCTCTTCTATGTAATTCTTTATCGTTTCAGGTGTTTCCTTAGGAAATGCAGGTGGCTGAATTTCAACCAAAAGTTAAAAAAGTAAATACAATGCAAAGTTGACACCTCGGTGGCAATTAAAAAACATGCCTTTTGTTCAGAAAATAACATTATAAATAACAGTTGCTGTTTTTTCCAGTTTATATTTTCATATAGATTGTATTTTTGATATTGCTGTGTACCTTCTTGAAAAATAGCTGAAATATTATGCTCTTATCATTTTTTTTTTTTTTTGAAAAGGACATGAGTCTTAGTATTATTAATAATGAAAATTTTAGAGACAAAGCTCAAAGTACATGAGGGACATACAAAGAGCAAAGGGGGAGGGGGAGGATCAGTAGGCGCACCCAGGCATCTCAACTAGGTTGACACTCCCTTAGCGCCCTCATCACATCCATTAAGTGAAAATAAAAGCCTACATAGTAGGTTAAATAAAAGCAATACAACAAAATAAAGGCCACAATACAAGGCCAAAAAGCTGATATAGCAAGGCAACAAGCCGAAAACAAAGCAAAAATAATAGTCATCCTTGATTGAGCAAAAGCTGATTGGAGCAGGAGGCTTGATCTGGGAGGCAAGAAAAACTAGAGCTTCAAGGTGGGGAGGCTATAAAGGCTGGCCAATTTAAAACAATCTCCTGCGAAGAGTAGTCCTTAAAAAATTTGGATAATGAGCACCATGAAGATGCGTTTAGTCGAGCAGAATCGTAGCGTTCCATCCAAGTCGATGATTTTTCACGGAAGACTCTTTGGTTTCTTTCAAACCAGATTTCAGCTAAAAGAGCTTTTACTGCATTTGCCCACAAACAATCAGCAGTCTTCTTCTTCAAGTTTGGACCAGCAAGGATTTGAGACAGTATGCTCTTATCACTTTTGATAGTTTATTTTGGAAATGACGAGGGTATTAAAAGGGTATCAATCTAGTTGAGATGACCGAGTGCGCCTCTTGATCCCTAGGTTCTCTCATTTTTGCTCTTTGTATAATCCACATGTACTTTGAGCAGTAGCCTCTTTTTATTAATAAAGAAATTTGTTTCCTCTTCAAAATAAAACTATAGGGATAGAGATTCACCCATTCCATCTATAAGGAAAATTACCAATGCCTTAATCAATAAGAAACATCTCCTTGCTGAAGAGGAAAAACAAAGATATAGGGCATCTTTATATGAAAGAAGAATTGAAGGACATATTTCCCTCAACTATTATATTGCCCCCAATGAAGAAATGGATTTCAACTGTGCAATCGGGATAATTGCAAGTGACCTTCAAAACCAAAACTCAGAGAGGAACATGAAATCCAACAAGGGACCAGACACCACTTTCTTTTACATAAAGCAACAACTTTCATTGAGAAAAAATAAAAGAATACAGGAGCATACAGAAAAACAAAACTCAAACGAAACAGCCCAACTAATGGAAGGGGTTCCAGCTAAGTAAAATGTTTCCAAGCAAATAATTACAAAAGGTCTTCATAATCAAAACCCACATGGACACATGAAATCTAGTCAAGACCAAACCTCGCAAGGGTCCCTTCACTATCTCTAAACACCCTATCATTCTTTTCACCCCAAATATCCCAAGTTGCAACAAACACCCCAGAAAACCACAAAAAGCAGTCTTTCTCTCTGAAAGGCGGATGGAGGAGGAACTCCTCGATCGTCCCACAAATACTCCTCTAACCAGCAAAAAGCTAATATCAAGCTTCAACAGAAAAGAGCTCCACATGGCCCGCACATACTACCAATCCCAAAGGAGATGATCAAGGTCTTCCTTTGCCTTCTGACAAAGAATACATCAAAAAGACCGACAAGCGAAGTCCCCCTCCTAACAAGCCAATCCATAGTGTTCACACAACCACGCAAAACTGGCCAAACAAAAAACCTAACTTTCTTAGGGACCTTAATCCTCCAAACCACATCAAAAACAGATTCCCTAAAGGGAAACATATCAAACAACAAGGAGAAAAAGAACTTACATGGATACCCTAACTAGGGTTAGGACTCCAAATACGAACATCCCTTGTCCCTTCCCTAAAAGAACAGCCCTTAGGCAAAGAAAGAAGAGAGGCAACCTCCATCATCTCCCCATTGGTTAAATGATGACAAAACCCAAAAGAAAATGACACCGAATTCTTTATAAAATTGAGCATGAGCAGTGTTGGGACATTGAAATTCCTCCTCCAAATCACTTGAGTGGGAATTGTAGCACTAATTTTGAGAGTAAATTAAACTTTTTGATCAATAGTATTCCATACTAGCAAAATATCCATAACAATTCTTCGTCCAACTCCCTCATCAACAATTACACTGAGGACATCTACAACAAAAAGGGGATAAAGGGACAACATGTAAAACATTTGGAGACCTTGATCAAACCCTTCAACCTCCATTAACAAGAAAGACATAACTAACATTCCTCACACAACTCTTAGGCTCAACATGGTGCTCCCAATCCAAAGTCTTCAGAAAATACTCTGTACAGGATATTTGCTTAACTAAAATGTTTTTATCTTTTCAGTATAATTATGATATTTGACATCTAAGACATATTTGTTGTTTTGTATTTGTAGTTCAACTTGTATCTCTTTCTCATTGATGAAACTCCCCTTGTAGACGATATGGTTGTGCCAACCTAGTAAAGATTTCCTGCTACACATGTTGATTCCCTAGTCCTATGATTCATTTTGCTTTTTACATTTCATTGTAATTTAAGCATTAGCCTCTTTTTCATTTCTATCCGTGAAAAGTTTTGTTTATGTTCCAAACAAGCAAACAAAAATCCTCATACAACTCCAAATTCACATCCTCCACTAATACGCAAACTCTTCCTTTTTCAAAAACCTGTCTAGGAAGATCCAACCAATATGATTTTAGACCTTTTCTATGCTTTGTAGGCCGTGGTTTGTTTTATTAATGCAATTAAATGCTTTTAAAATGCTTTCACCAACCACGTTTTGTAAATCATTTTCAAACAAATGTGAGCGAAAGTTGCAAGAAAGCCCTTTTTACCATTGCCTGCGCCTTGCCGGCTTAACCTTGCAAGTGCCGCACAATTTAATCATGAATGCGCGCTATAGTGAAATTGTAACACAGAGCTTACTATATGCAGGAGATTACAGAATTTCTGAACACCCAATACTCGAAAAGGAAAAATGGTATAACGTTTATAAACCCTAAAAACAATTTAAAACGGGTATGATGAAAAGCAGAATCAACTGCAAAACAGAATTGCACGCACCCACATACTAAATGTAAGCTTCAAGAAGGGCTATACGTTAAGAAAGCACAACTTACAAGTATGAAATCCGGGAGTGATCGAATCGGGGTGGAGCGCTCGACAGTTGAAAGAGGCTCGACCCTGAGATGACCGCTGTGACCGGAAAAACCGACACGAAATGACAGCTCCTTTGTTGCTTCAATTGGGTCCATTTCATATCACGAATTCTGCCACCGGATTTCCGTTCTCTCTTGGCTTCGGAGTTTCACCGCCCAAACTTGCCTCTATTTGATTCTACCGGTTTTGGCGGGTTTTAGAGTATAAAGTTAAGAGAAAATCGAGCGACTGTGATTGCAGCTACTTAAGTATTCGAAGATAGCAATGCTAAGAGGCATCATCTCGTATTTTTGTATCCTTAGTTTTTTGTGAAAGTAAAAGTTAACTGAACCCTTTCAATAACAATGTTTTTCTATTGGAAATTTGCAGGGATGACCCAAAATTTGGGCAAAATGTCAAGTGACCCAAAATCAAATTTTAAAATTAATTGAATAAGTTGACGTCAAAACTATTCTTTTCATATATCTAGCTCCATATGAGTCTAGCACTCCACTATTCCGACTATAATTTAGAATTTGGATTCACGACATTCCTATGTGATTCGACAAAATCGACATTCCTCTGTGATCCAACAAAATCATCCTTAATGTCTTATTTCCCTAACACGGGTCATTTCATCATGCTTTGTCATCACTCATAACTTTGTAGTATTTATAATCGAGCCACGTAAAATGATTGTGTATCTTGATATAGGTAGTAACTTTTAATTCTTTTAAGTATCTCTTAACCTTATTTTCATGTTTTCATAATCTCTCTCATTCAGATGTGATATCAGTTCATTCAAGTCTCAATCGTAAACTCGAGGTGTTACACTATTGGTTTTGGTCTCTTCTCTATTTTTCTCACTCATGAATCACTTTGTCTCTATATTTATCGTCATTTCTCTAGGTTTCGTTCTCTCTCTCACTCTCACTTTGTTACGGCTCATTGCATATTAATCATCTTTAATGTCGTCGTTGCTCTCTCGTCCTCCTAGGTCCATGATTCTCTTAGTTTCACATTCTTCATTGTTTTTTTTTTCTTTCATTTCATGTTCATGGAATTGTGACTTTCATTTTGAAGTTACTCGTCGAGTTGGGAGTGCTCATTGTCGGGGAAGAGCAATTAAGGATGGGAAAAAAAGTTTCATCAAAGTTGGGCAGTCGGAGAAGTTGTGGTTGCATTGAAAAATGAAATATGAACAAATAAGTCAATGGCATATTTGTAATTTCACCCAACATCGATAAAACATCATAGATTCTTCTAAAATATGAGTCATTTTAAAATTTTGGGTCTCTAAAATAAGTCAACTATACATATTTCACAAATATGTTAGACACGTTTTTTATTATTTAAAATTTAATTCATACATGTAACTTTTATTTAAATTATACTCTTACTTTGTGTTTTATCGATTTGTCAGTTGTTTAGCCAAAAAGCTAACAAATCTAACTTTTGTTTAAAGTGAAAATCGTGAGAGTTACTCATAGTTGTGAAAAGTATATCAACAGTGAAACTAAAACTTTTCAATATAAATTATAAAGTGTTGAAGCAAGAACAAACGTTTCCTTTGACTCTTCTAAGGATGAAAAAATAAACAAAAAATATTAATATATCAAAGCTAATTACATATTTACAAAACACCTATCTCAATTCATCCTTTATATTACTTCCACTTTATTGTATGTCACATTAATACTTAAAAAAAAATTGCATATATCATACAATTTTAAAATTCATGTTCTATTTTCAACCTTCCAATTTTGAGGAATTTCAAATCTTAATGAATTCCATTGTTTATTATGGCACAAAATAAAATGATTTCAATTCCTGTTTTTATTTAAAAAAAACTATTAGCGAAAATGTTGCATGATTTCATATGATTTCAAAGTAACTGCACAATTTTCTAATTTTCAGTTAATGGGTATATTTGTATCTTTCTTTTTATTTTCAATTATCTCACATTTGGATAGCTATAAAAACAAAGAGTATGCTAATAATAATTAAAGAAAAGTTGTTGGTAGAGTTGACACGAATAACAATGTAAAAAATGTGGCTATTTCAATTAGAAGTATGAGTTAAAGTGAATAATGAGGTAGTAAACATATTTAATTATTAGAGGGCATTTACGGGTTATTTGAAAGAAGAACTGAAAAAAAGGAGTGATATTGAAACTATTTAGGAAAATTGGGTGAAAATTTTATCTTCATTAGAATGATATTCTACGGTTAATGCATCTTTGTCCTTATTAGAATGCGTACCTTTTTTTTTAATTTCAACGTATTCTTTCTACCTCTCATGATTAATGCATCCATTTTATTTATTTATTTTAAATAAATTCATTTTATTGTTTTTTTTATTTTACATTATTATTTAATAATTATTAATTATTAACTTTTATTTCTGTTTTATTTATTTTTTAAAATAAATTCAGTTTTTTATTTTTTAATTTTTAATTTTTCATTATTATTTAATCAATTCCTAATTATTAACTTTTGTTTTTGTTTTATTTAGCCTTTTTTTAAAAAATTTTCATTATTACTTAACAAATTCTTAATTGTTATTTTTTGTTTTATACAAACCTAACAAGTATTCAAACGCATCTAAGCTTTCAAACGACTTAAGTTCGTAACTCATAACTTACCAAAAATTTCAAAAAGTGTGAAAAAAGTCGTTCAAGACCCAAAATAGCAACCATGTTTGTATGTGCAACAAACTTAGTTTGTAACAACCTAAAAGATGTTCAAAACATGTTTAGTAAGTGCTTGATAGTTGAAATCAAACACGAAAAAGTGTTAGAAACGAAAAAATTCATAGGTTAGTTTCGTTTATATAATGATGTGTATGTCTCTACAGAAAAAGTAATGCACTCTTGATTTTAACTGCAGATCGCTCTTGACGACCTTAAGGTATTCTCTCCCAACATCCGCACATTTAAGGCAGCGGACTGGAAATGTATTTCTCACACACACGCCAATGGTGTTACTGAACCAAACAACATGTGGAGATATTGGCTTCTCCATTCCTGGAGCAATGGTAATTGGAATTCTACCACTTTCTGAACGTACCTCTCCAACTACAAGTTTTGAGACTGTTGACATCTCCTAGGAGTCGGAGTAGGTTGAGACACTTTTGCTACAGAAATGAAGTTATGTTAAACATAAATCGTTACTAACTTTTTTTTCGTAATTAACACTCACCTGATGTGTCGCCCACTGAAGACGTTGTCGATCCCACGTTGTTCAAATCCTTGTCAAACAGGAGAAATAGAACATATGTGTCTTCGAAATTATTATGTGGGAATGAAGAAGACATAGTACATGTACACATTTGACTCAAAATTCAAACAAATATGAGTACATGAAACTGAATGCATAAAATAATGAAATATGTGGATACGTGGTTCTTCAACATCATTCGTCATCACTAGATTCACTTTGATGGGACAATCGATCATTCTCATCGTTTATGAAGTCGTCAGCAACATTCGAACGAATCAGTCTTTCAACAATTCTAGGATCAACGTTGGGTCTGCACAAAGTGTCATCCTCAACTGTCTCTCCGATTTGATGTCTGTCGTCAATGATTTCCACTATATTAAGTTGTTCATTGTCAACATCATCGATTTTCAGCAAATCCCAAATTCGTTTATTCTGGACCACTTAAACAACCCTCCAATTTGTACCATTTTTCGGATTCTCTATGTAAAATACTTGGTGTCCCTGCGTTGCAAGGATGACTGGTTTGTCGACGAACAAAAAATTGGACGTGTTGATTAATTTGTAACCTAACTTTGCATGTGTCCTATGACTTTTGTTGTTGTCTGTGTCATACCACCTACACTTAAATAGCTAGACACGTAGTCCGATGGGATAATGAACGTCAAACAGTTCACCAAGAACACTGATTACCATTACTACACTATTTTGAGTAGTGGGTCTGAAATCTCGTTCTACCGTGTGAAATCTCACTTCACCGACAATGCATCAACTATAAGACCGAACGTCAGACGTTGGTCCCATCGCAAGCGAAAATAAATCAGTGGAAATGTTTTCTCTCTCACGCATTTCTATAACCTGATTTTTGAACCATTCAGGAAATGCTCGTTGGTGTCTTCTCTTAAACTCTCATAAGTTTTAATATCGGGGTAGTTCGATGTGTATTTTACTCGGCCTCAGCGGCTCGGCTCTCCTTGCTTTCTTTATACCAGTTGTTATGCTGGGTGAAGAACTTGAAAGACTAGCTGAGTTGGGTTCTGCTCGGGCCAAAGGCGAAGAGTTTTCCATGTAAGTTCTGATGCCGAAGGAGCTCGAGGCGCATTTTACTCGACCTCAGCGACTCAACTCTCCTCGCTTCTTTCTACCGGTTTTTATGTTGGGTGAAGAACTTGGAGAACTAGGTGGGTCGGGTTCAGCTCGGGCCAAAGGCAAAGAGTTTCCAGTGCAAGATCTGATATCGGGGAAGCTCGACACACATTTTACTCGATCTCAATGACTCGACTCTCCTTTCTTTCTTTCTATCGGTTGTTTGCTAGGTGAAGAACTTATAGAACTAGGCAGGTCAGGTTCTGCTTGGGCCAAAGGCAAAGAGTTTCCCATGCAAGTTCATATATTGGGGTTGCTCGATATGTATTGTACTCGGTCTCAACGACTCGACTCTCCTTATTTTCTTTCTGTCAGTTGTTATACTGAGCAAAGAACTCTAAGGACTAGGCAAGTTAAGTATCACTCAGGCCAAAGGCAAAGCGTTCCCCACGCAAGTTCCGATACTAGAGGAGCTCGACGCACGTTTTACTCGGTCTCTATAGCTCGACTCTCCTTGCTTTATTTCTACCGGCTGTTATGTTGGGCAAAGAACTCAAAGGACTAGGTGGGTCGAGTTTTGCTTAGGCCAAAGGCAAAGAGTTCCTCACGAAAGTTCTGATAAGGGGGAAGCTTGACGTGTATTTTACTCGACCTCTGCAGCTTGGCTCTCCTTGCTTTCTTTCTATCGACTGCTATGATAGGCAAAGAACTCAGAAGATTAGGTGGGTCGGGTTTTGCTTAGACCAAAAGGTGAAGAGTTCCCCACGCAAGTTCCAATATCGGAGGAGCTCGATGCACATTTTACTTAACCCAAGCGGCTTGGCTGGCATTTGGGTCTGGTGGATCGGGTTTTGGTTTCTACTTGACCTAACAATCATATTTTGCATTCAAACAATCTTATACAAATGGGTATGGCCAATTGAGAGGTTTAAAATTAATACAAAAAACGTAGCAGAATATGGCCAAAAAAGGGGTTTAAAATTACGATAAAAAAGACAGCGACACATATTATTATGTACAAAATTCACAATATTCAGAAAATGAACATCAAGCTATCAAAATATGCATTTTCAACATATGTAAAATATTCAAATAACAAACACAATCACAAACCCAAGCTTCGTGCTCAAAAGGTTAGGTAGACATGTTTTTCAATGCTAAAAAGCAAAGTAGACATGATACTTATTCTAAGAATAGAGAATTTCAAAAGTTTTTAAATTTGAAATTTTTTTGCAAAATTGACAAAAGAAAATTTTCCTAAATGACATGAAACATGCAAGGCTTCAACCCCCCTCCCCAACACACACACTTAAAAATTTGCTTTATCCTAAAAGCATTTTAAGCAAGATTCTAAGGATGTTCCCTTGTAATCTAGTTTCTTCATGAAAGTTTGCTTGCAAAGATCCCAAGTTTAGTTATAATTCAATTCCCTTTATTCTTACAAAAAAAAAAAAAAACAAGAATTTCCATCAAATTTTAAATTTTATTAAAGAGGTTAAACTAAAAATTGTAGAAAAAATGTGCAGATTTGTTCAAGGTCGGTTGTATTTTCTAAGTATCACTTGAATTATCAAAACGACCTAACAAATATTTAATGTAAGTTCGTAATTCATAACCTACCAAAAAGTTGAAAAAGGTTTAAAAAAGCACTTCAAAACCCAAAATGTCAAGTGTGTAAGTGCAACAAACTTAGTTTTATACAAATCTAACAAATATTCAAAACATGTCTAAGCTTTCAAACGACCTAATAACGCTTAAGTGTAAGTTCGTAACTCATAACTTACCAAAAATTTCAAAAAGTGTGAAAAAAGTCTTTCAAGACCCAAAATGGCAACCATGTGTGTATGTGCAACAAACTTATTTTGTAACAACCTAAAAGGTGTTCAAAACATGTTTAAGTATCACTTGAATTTTAAAGACGACCTAACAATGCTTAAGTGTTATTTCGTAACTCATAACCCACCAAGAAGTTCAAAAAATGTAGAAAAAGCACTTCAAGATCCAAAATGGCAACCAAATGTGTAAGTGCAACAAACTTAGTTTCAAACCCCAACCTAAAAGGTGTTCAAAATATGTCTAAAAATCACTTGAACTTTCAGAACGACCTAATAAAGCTTAAATGTAAGTTCGTAACTCATAACCTACAAAAAAAGTTCAAAAAGTGTGAAAAAACACTTCAAGACTCAAAATGGCAACCAAGTATGTAAGTGCAACAAACTTTGTTTCAAACCATCCTAAAAAGAGTTCAAAACATCAAAACGACCAAACAATACTTAAGTTAAGTTTGTAACTCACAGCCCACCAAAATTTCAAAAAGTGTGAAAAAAGCACTTCAATACCTAATATGTCAACCAAATGTGTAAGTGCAACAAACTTAGTTTCAAACCAACATGAAATGTGTTTAAACGACCTAACAATGCTTAAGTGTAAGTTCGTAACTCATAAACTAACAAAATGTTCAAAATGAGTGAAAAATGCACTTTGAGACTCAAAATGACAACCAAGTATGCAAGTGAAACAAAATTAGTCTTAAACAAATCTAAAAAGTTTTCAAACCATATTTAAGTATCACTTGAACTTTTAGAATGACCTAAAAATGTTTAATTGTAAGTCAGTCACTTATAACCTACCAAAAAGTTCAAAAAGTGTGGAAAAAAAACACTTCAGGACTCAAAATAGCAACCAAGTGTGCAAGTGCAACAAACTTAGTTTTAGACCAACCTAAAAAGTGGTCAACTCGTGTCTAAGTATCAATTAAACTTTCAAAACGATCTAACAAAGCTTAAGTGTAAGTTGGTAACTCATAGCCTACCAAAAAGTTAAAAATGGTGAAAAAAGCACTTCAAGACCCAAAATGGTAACCAAGTGGTGGGCAAGGTCAACAAACTTAGTTTCAAACCAACCTAAAAAGAGTTCAAAACGTGTCTAAGTATCACTTGAACTTTAAAAATGACCTAAATAAGTTTATCTGTACGTTCGTAACTCATAACCTACCAGAAAGTTTTAAAAGTGTGAAAAAAGTACTCCAAGACCCAAAATGACAACCTAGTGTGTAAGTGCAACAAACTTAGTGTCAAACCAACCTAAAACGTGCTCAAAACGTGTCTAGGTATTACTTGAATTTTCAAAACGATCTAGCAAATCTTAAGTGTAAGTTCATAACTCACTATCTACCAAAAAGTTCTAAAAGGTTGAAAAAAGCACTTCAAGACCCAAAATGACAACCAAGTGTGTAAGTGCAACAAACTCAATCTAACCTAAAATGTATTCAAAACATGTGTAAGTATCACTTGAATTTTCAAAACGACCAAACAATGCTTAAGTGTAAGTTTGTAACTCACAACCTACTAAAATTTCAAAAAGTGTGAAACAAGTACTTCAAGGCCCAACATGTCAACCAAGTGTGTAAGTGCAACAAACTTAGGTGTGTGTTGATTATCTTTTAAAGTTTGCAAGCATAAGCGAGCAAGTTGAGACATTGTCTTAGAAGCAGAGGGAAATAAGAAGAGAAGACGTTGAGTTGGCTGAAGAGTTCAAGCATGAGTCGGAGGTGATGAGCCCAGAAGATGACAAAAGGGCCTCACTTAAGAAGACGAGGAAGAAAGCCGCCATCAAGCATGAAAAGAGGAAGAAAAGCAAGGTTGACACTTTCAGACCCGAAGAAAGCCAACAAAGCCCCAAAGTTGAGCATTGCCAAGGATCTGAAGGTGGATAACGACATCTTTCCTTTCAATGGGGCCCTCCGAGAGTTTTTGGACGCCCCAATTAAGTCGTTTGAATAAAGGAAGTTCTTCAAGAGGACTTCCAAGATTCGATTAGAGGTTGTAAAAAAATTCTACGCATCAAATTACAACCAAGCCAAATATTATGCGATAATGGACAGAAACAATGTCTACTTCCACGTTGAGGTCATTGGCAAATTGTACGATTTTCCCTTCGACGATGAGACCCCAAAGCAAGTGTTAATCACTACAACTTGGAAAAGGCAAACCAAGGAAGCATCGGAAACTATCGTGTGGCCCAAGGCAGAATGAGATATCACATCAATGGGAAAGTACCTATTATACCCACACCAGCTGTCCACTAAGGCGAGTGTGGCTCTTTTTCATAAAAAGACGATGATGCCACCACGTCACGAAAACACCATCCTACTAGAGTACGCGATGAAGACTTACTACATTAAGAACAAGATGGTAGTTAACCTTGGTGCCATAATCAGAAACTTCATGCTCTCTTGGATGGAAGCACCTAAAGGCACTACCTTTCCCCTCTACCATTAAAGCTCTTTGTCTGAAAGCGATTCCAGAGCTTTCAGCTTCTTCGCAAGCACCCATTTCTGGTGGTGTATGTTCTTAAGCGACACTCAACTAAATCATAACGCTGCATCAAAATAGAGAAGAAGAGAGATGTCTCAAAACCCTTAATAAAATTAAGGGAGAAGAAGAAGAGGCCTCTCTGTTGCCACTACCGCTCAAGAGAAAATAGGCGTCTAGCTACCATAAAAAGGAAAAGAGATGAAAGCTAGACGCGACCATCAATCCTAAACCTCTAGCCATCCTAATACCCAACTCTTCCATCGCCTCCTCCAAAATTTAAATATTTCAGTCCTCCTCCTCAACCAAAAACCCAACCTCCACATCAATCATACCAACATCCTCCACCTTCCACTCTCCTAAGTGACTATCACCTCTGTCACCTATTATCCTCTAGACATTTTCCAAATCCCTCGTCATCATACCAACATCCTCTACCTCTCGACCAGAGTTTAACAAGCCCTTACGTGATGAAAAAATGAATTGTTAGCGAAGAAGAATTCCACAACCCTGAGGAAGACTTGCAGTGCATTCCTCCCCCTATTTCTAAAGAGGAAGATGTGTCTCTTGCGTGTAAACTCTGGAACCCAAGAATCACTAAGCCATCTAAGGAACTCAAAAGGATATTACGATTTGAGGTTAGGAAAAAGATGTTTTAAGATTGATGCTTCAAGATAGATTGGAAAAGAATTTTAATAAGATTGGATAGTTAAGTTCAAGTGTTATGAAAGATGTGTCATTATTTTTAAGATGACAAAAGAAAAGAGTCATCATAACAAAAGGGCCTAAAGAATGTTTGGAAATTGGCTAAGTGTTGGCTAAGGCATGTTGCATACTTTAGACAGCCAAAAGTGTCAAGAGAACCTCTAAAGAGATAAGTTGGGCGGCCAAAGGTTGAGATGTGGTATGGTCGAGAGGTGTAAAGGCTAAATGGCCATAAACTAAGGTCAATTAGCATCTCAAGGTTGATGATTCAATCCTCACCCTTGCAATTGTTGAACTAAAAAAATGTGTCATTATTTTGAAACATCAAAGTCTTACCCAATATAGAGTTTATCAACAAACTTAGCAGTAGAAAAAACAGCCAAACACCCCCTTTTGGCATTATAGTTGGTTGTAGGATATTCTTGTGGCTTCTTAGTATTCCGTCTCTTAAACTCCCTATCAAAAAAATGTCTCTTATTAGGAATCATATGGTTTGCCACATTTTAAAATTGGGACCTTAAACCAAGGAGAGAACTCAATAAGGCTATAATTGTGAAATGCACTGGATTCCAAAACCTATTATCTGCCATACATTTGACTTGCACAAGAGTCCTTTGGCTATGGAAGTTGGAGTGCAGAGGATCCTTCAGAACAAAATCCCTTATAAATACATTGGTCGCAAGCTAGGATATCATTAGTGTCGTATAGATGGATCAATATGAAAGTATCTGACACGCCAAAAGGTCTAATTTTTCATGTGGGAACTAGTCACAAAGCCATTAACATGTCAAATAGACTTTTAGGTCTACTGCTAGACATATCCCTATTCTCTCACAGCTGTCCATCTGCCAAAATGATTCAGAAACACAAAACAAACTTCTCCTAAGAAACCAGGACACTCTAGTTTAGCTAGTGTGTCCATCTCCAAAATGTGTCAGGCATTTAGACATTGTCACTTTTTGAACACATATTGGACACTCTTTAGTACACTGAGACATTTGTTGGACACAAACAATTTCTCTAATGGGAATTTTTTTTTATGAATGCATCTAGTTTGAGTAGTTTTTTCACCACATGGATCAAGAAAATTCGAAGGGTTTTAAACGAAAAGGAAAATCTTTTGATATACTTTCCTAATTATGAAGTTTCTTGCTTGTATCTTATTGCATAATTTTAATAGATCAAGAATCAAACTCGTTTGTTTTTTAGAATCGAATTAGGTTGCATGCTTCTTGGTGTATTCATTCCAAAGTCTTAACTATAAGCTAGGTTCAAATTTATGCCAACTAGAGCCTTCTTTGTAACCCCTTGGTGTAGTGGGGAGATCTATCTCCCCTCACTTTTTGTATTACCTCTTTTTATCAATATCAATATATTTATTGTTTGTTTCCTATTAAAAAAATCAATGAAAATTTGAGTTTCTTCTAAAAAGAACTAATCAACCATTGCAAGGAAAAATACTATATTGGTATATATTTATGTCTACGCAACCAAGTGACTACTTTAGTTGTCGTCGTTAACCTATGCTGCTTGGTTTTAGCTTTAAGGTCAGGTACAATCCTTGACACAACCTAAACTAACATGTACTTCCATATTGAGATATGTGACAAATCAATAGATTCGTCTCTTCAAGGATCTAACATCGATCAAAATTATCCAGTTTTTAATAAATTACATCAAAATGGAAATTAGGTCACATCATTTGCACTTGCTTGCTTTGTTGACTAAATAAACAATGCAGAAAGTTTAAACAAACATACATGCAATAATATATTATAATTCTAAATGGAAGGGAAGATACTTGTAAGCTTTTTCTTTTACTTTCTTTGAGAACTCATTGGATACACTGAATCTACGGTTGATGGAATAACAACTTGGTAATAGCAATTGTGATCTTGTGCAGGAGCTCCACGACACCAAAATGCAATCATAAATCAAACAAACTATATGAATAAATTTACACTATATAAATCCATCCTATGAAGACTACAACGGAGAAAGATGGGATAAAGATAAAGCATAGGAAGAACAAATACCCCATCGAAAGTAAACTGATAAAAAATACTTTAAACTGAGAGTAATATATTTCGAACCAATTTTCTGCCGGCCATTAAGATTTACCCACTACAACTCTGCACACAAATTTTTTCTTATAAACAATAACTAACACAATCTAATTGGTATTATATGGATATAAAAGACATAATGGATCCATATTTTCTTGAATGAAGTAAGAATTTAACATATGATTCACGTTTGAAGGAATGTTGTGATGTTAAAAGAAAGTAAATGTATTACTACAAGACCTGAAATAAAAAAAATAAAATTATCTCCATGAAACCACAAATATTCTATTTAAATGTAGTTACGTCGATGAGGTAAAACTACTTTAAATCTTTAAATTATAATGCTATTGTAAATAAATGACATAAAGTTAAGTATAGTGAATTAATAATCAAAGAAAAATTTTGGATTTCGTGGTTAAATTCTACCTTTTAGAACCCTAAAAGTGGAAGAATTTCAAATTAGTCTACAAACAAAGAATTTGGAAGGATTTGTGATCCACTAAGGAGGTCTCCCGGGGCATCCTTGGGTACTTATTGATCAGAGACTAGGAGTAGTTGTGATCTTTGTCCATAGTAGTCATCCAGCCAGCAAGGGAAAGACCACGACGCGCAGTGGAATAGGAAAAATAGCATCGAGCACAGCTTTTGTGTCACCATCAATCATTTTTCCTTTAATGGTAAACTAAAAAAGGTTTTGTCAAGTAGGAAAGCATGATTGTCACGTCAATCGACAGTTGAGAAATCTGATCCTGTTAGGACTGGAATAAGAAGATGGTGGTGGAGCGACGAGATGGATATCTGGTAAGATGGGGTTTCTCAAGATTTCGAAAAAAGACAAAAGAAGATAAGAGAGAGAGAAAAAAGAAGAGTAGGGAAAAAGTAAAAAGGGAGGGAGAAAGTAGAAAGGGAGAGAGACCCAACCTTTAGAGAAGAAGAGTCCAATTAAAAACATGTGAATTATTTGTCATAAGTTTAAAATGCAAAACAATGTTTTTAGAACTAAAAAAATATTTTGGTTTTAAAAACTAGACTAAAAAAATAAAATTTTACTAAAAAAAACTAAGATAAAAAAACTGTCAAAGAAGAACTAACTTGTAAAGCAACAAGATTTTAAGCAATGATGAAGCAAAAAAATATTTTGTTTTTTGAATAATTATAATGCAAAATTTTTAAGAAATGCAAAATTTCATTTAATAAGACAAGAAATTGTGAACATTAGTTTTAAATTTTGACAATGGATGAAAATATTAGAAATTTGAAATAATGGTTGAACACGCATCTTAGTCGTCACCACAAACCAATCCAATTTTTCAGTAAAAGATGCTGAATTTATAATTAACGGTTTTATACAATTTTTTAATTTAACTTACTTAATTTGAGTTTTCTTGCGATGTTAATGTCCATATTATACGAAAAGTTGTCTTAAATGATAAAACTGTTGAAGATATTTACAAATATAACAAAATTTTACAGTTTGTTAATGATAGACATCAATAGACATTTATCGGTGTTTATTGACATCTACCAGTGGTCTATCAATTATCCTTTCTAATCTTTTAGTTTAGTGGTTATTTATCAAGCTCTTAATAAATTTAATAGTGATTTAACAAATATAATGTAAAAAATTATTCCAAGATTACCTCAGAGTATCACTTGAATTTTCAAAACGACCTAACAATGTTAAAATATAAGTTCATAACTCATAACCTACCAAAAAGCACGGATAGAAATCTAATTCTGATAGACCATGTTCTAAATATCGGCTTATCACTAATCAATCATAAAAAGTCTATAACATACTTTGTGATATTTTAATTTTGTTTTTAAAGATGTTACTGTATGTTTAATTATTAGTTCCAATAAAAAAAAATACTACTTAAACCTTGAAACATAAAATAGGAGAAAAAAATGAAAAGAGAGGAAATAAATTTTTAAATATTATGTAAATTTTAGATATTAAATAAAAAAATATAAGTTGAATTTTAATTAGTAAGACATTGGATGTTTAAAAACAATTTTTTATTTTTTTTAAAGTTGATTTGATAATCATTTGATTTCTTTAAATAAAGTTTGAGAAATAAAATTATACATACAAGTTTTCTATATATATAAAAAATGGACCAGATTAAAAAAAATTATCGGGTTAAAAAAAGAATCTTAAAACAAATTCTAAAAGTTAATTATCATAAATATAAAGCAAAATATTTACGCTCCGAATCAAAAGGACAACTAAAGGACTACAATGGAGTCAAAAAATCGAATTAAAACAAAAAAAATTACTAGTTCGTTTGAAAATTTCTATGAGAATTAGAAGACGATTCGAAATAACCTAAATATGAAGTAAAGGCGTCCGAAATTCTTCCAAAAGCAATGATGTGCTTCTTAATCAATGTAAAGTAAAGTAGCCAAAAGCAGTGCAAGGTAAAGTGGCCTAAGAAGTGGAAGAGATTTGGAACAATCCTAAAATGTCCAGATGTGCTTCTGAAGAAATCTTTTAAGAGGACGAATAGATGGTTTCAAATGGATTTCAAACTTTCGATAGAGTTTCGAATGAAAGAATGAAATAAGCGGCCAAAGTCAAAGAAAAAATGATCGAGTGAAACTTCCCATTAATTGCAATTTTTTTAATTTTTATGTTTTGGGAGGAAAATTGGAGAAAATTATTTTTTCATAGATTTTAATTGTATATAGTATCTTATCTAATTACAAAGTATTTAAATTTTAGGTGAACAATTATATTTTTCAGATTGGATAAGAACATTTGTGAGATTATTTTATTTATTCCTTTTTCAAATTTTTATGTTATGCTACTCTAACAATTTAAAATTGTTTTTGCTTCTTTTCTAAAATAAAACTCATGATTTGTTATTCTTCCTGACAACTCTATTTTTTAATTAAATCACATGTTAACGAAACTATAATCAAAATCATTGTTATTGAATGTTAAAACTTACCGTTTTTATATTATTATCATAAAAATAAATCGAATCAATAAATTGAATTATAGATACCTAAAACAAATCAATTAAAAATTGAATACAGGATGAATTTAGAATTTAGAATGTACAAGAAAAAAGTTTAAAATTAACACCTAAAACACGTATAAAAAATACAGATTTCCAAATCTTACACACGAAACAAGGAAGATTTCCAAATCTTACACTCAAAAAGTAAACCTTTTTAATGGTTAGATATAGAACTCTATAAACATACATTTTTATTTATTTATTTTTAGGGTTTTTATGATAAATTAAGGTTTTATGGTTCACTATCAATTTTATTTATTTTTCCACTTTTTCATACCGTTGGATTATTGGTCCCTTGACACACTGACACGTGTTGAATACGGACGCGAAAAATTTAAAACTGGATTCTTTTGCGATTTGGCGTCCGATGCTCTAGAAACTTCTCTCCTCTCGAGGATATATATATAATGGTTTTGGCTTTCGCACGCAAAATCTCTTCTAATGCGTCTGTCGTTGAAGGCATCCGTGATTGAGTGAGAATCGATAAGAACGCTTCGTCTACTTTAGCTTTGATTTGGGTTTTGCCTTCGCTGATCTGTACGGTAAGTTCCCTTTCTGTGTTTCGTTTTATTTTCGTTTGAGATGAAATGTTTGATCTGGATATGCATTTGATTCTGCTTTCGAACAGGCAGAATTAGGTTGGGGTTATTGTTTTATTGTTTTTTCTGTGATGAGCATGTGCATCCCTTTTTGTTGTTTGAGATGATATGTTCGGGGTTCTGATCGACATGCGCGTTTGATTCCGCTCTCTGTAATGTTTATGGAAAGAATTATATTCTGGTTATTGAGCGGGTTTTGTTTACTCTATGATTCGCTAGTTATGGGATGCAAATGGAGTAGTTTCTGTAATTTACTTGAAAATTTGATTGTTAAATTAGAACCACTTCGGAGATGTTGAAGTCAACCATATTTCTTTTTATTGGAGTCATGGATCTTAAATTGCTAATTTGGTATCATTTGGAGATCGTCCGAGTTTAATCAATTTGGTTTATAATTCTAATTTAGATCGATAGAAGTATAGAACACTCGTAAATATTCCTTGCAGTATGAATTATCTATGAAATTTTTATTAACGCATAAGGACTATTTTTTGAGGTTTTATTAAATCAAACTTAATTCGAATTTTTTTTTAAAACCATAGGACTAAACTAGCTTTCCCCAAACCATAGGAACTTAACTTGCAAGTTAATCTTTTCTTTACTTACGACAGCTCCTTGCGCTGTTCTGTTCAAGACGATATTCATACTTAATAGTACTCTTAACATTATGGTCTTCATCGACGCTTGTGCTTCTCGTTTTAAATCTCTGTTGAATTAAGTGATTTCTTGTTTGGTTCCAGATGTCGTACTCCCGAAGGTCTAGATACTCCCGCTCCCCATCATTCAAACGATCTGTCTCAAGGTCTCTCTCGAGGTCAAGAAGCCGTTCAAGGTACTTCCTAACCAGAAACCACTTACTTGCTTGATTTTCCCACCTTCTCTAAATGATACGATGATGCATTTATTCTTATTGTATGGATTCTTAATTCGTTTTTCAGGAGCCCATCAAGTGATGTTGAAAATCCTGGGAACAATTTGTATGTCACTGGGTTGTCACCTAGAATAACTAGAAGAGAACTCGAGAAGCATTTTTCTGCGGAGGGGACAGTATGTTCCTGATCTCTCATTTTTTGTTCATTCCTTCTTTCTTTTTTTCCTGGCATGCTATTCTTAGTGGCCGTGTATGTATTTTGTCTTTTGTGTTGGTGATTTAAGTTGTGGACTATCCCCCGTTCATGAATGGATGTCTTTAACTCCAGGTTCTAGATGTTCATCTTGTGGCCGATCCGTTGACTAGAGAATCTCGTGGATTTGGATTCATTACCATGTCTAGTAATGATGAGGCGGAAAATTGCATCAAATATCTGAATCGATCTGTACTTGAAGGTCGTATAATTACTGTGGAAAAGGTAAAAAGTGAACTAATTATCTCTTCATAGACTTGGGATGTTTCCTATTGTTACTGTTGTCTTGTTCTTTAATCTGAAATGGTGTACCTGGATGATTTGATGTTAGAGATTTGAGTTTTTTTTGCCAAGTGTTTTTTTGGCAGCAGGTTAGCTGTGTGTAGCAGCTCTTCATCAAACTCAAACTACAACTAAACAATCAAAACAAACACATGAAGCCTCAGAACATTGGGGTTGTATGCCCTGCATTTCTCTCTATTTCTGCCAATTGCATATGTGTTGAGTTATTAAAGTGTTTTAGCTTCTTTTTTCTTTTGTGAATCTCGACACTGTGACTTTGCATCCGTGCTATGGTATTTTTCTTGGATGGAAGCTTGAGTAGCTGGTCTCACTGTTTATCTTTAATTGTTTGACAGGCTCGGAGACGGAGAGGCAGAACTCCAACACCTGGTAGATATCTTGGACTTAGAACAGTTCATGGTGAGATTAAAATCCAATGTTTGGCATATTGCTGTGAAATATCTTTGATATTTCTGTCTAATCCTCATCATTCTGACAGGGAGGCGTAGGTCGCGTAGCTACTCATCTCGGCGTTCTCCCAGCTACTCTCCATATAGAAGAAGCTCTAGCCGCTCTACGCATTGTTCATCTGACCGGAGCAGAAGTAGATCCCGTTCCATTGACCAACATCGTAGAGCATATGGTTCCCCATACCATCGTAGATCGTACTCTTATAGCCGGCGAAGATATGATTCTCCAGACTATAGGCGACGTTATGATTCTCCAGACTACTATAGGCATCATAAGTCATATTCTCGATCTCGCTCACCATATAGGAGGTGGAGCCGTGACAGGTCATACTCACCTTGTGATCACTATTCCCCTGATCCTTACTACAGAAGGCACAGGTACAGGTCAGTTTCTCGGAGCCTTTCTCCGAAGTCAAGGAACAGCAGACATTACTCCCGAAGTTACTCTCCTGAGCCTAGGAGAAGAACGTTGAGAAACCACTATCGCAGCCCCTCACAGGAATTGAGTAGTTATTCACGTAGTATTTCCCCTGAACGAAGCAGATCAGGAAGCAGTATCTATTCATCCAGTATTTCTCCTGAACGAGGCAGGAGCTCAAGGAGTCGCTCTTGTAGCCATACACCAAGACGACACGAGAGCACACGTAAGAGAGGGTATTCTAGTAGGAGTCGATCGAGAAGCCAAAGTGTAACTTCAAGATCTGTTAGTCCGGCTTGATTAACTGATCTACTTCCCCTCTGCTACATTCTCATGATGATGTACATTTGGAGCTTTTAATACAAATCAATCAGCTGCAGATGTAAACAACTATTCCCCTTGTCTTACGGATGCCTTAGCGTTTGAGATGAAATAGTGGGTTGTGGAATAATTTATTTCTGGTTTGGTTTAATGGCGTACTAGGTGAAACGGAGAAATGTCGACAGGGAAAATGTTGTACGCTCTCAACTAATGTTCGTTCTTAATTCTATTGGGTTAGTTTGTTAACGAGGGGTGTGAAATGTTTTGGTTTAATTTGCCATTTGGATTTCCTACACTATTTGGGTTGGATGTTATGCCTTATCTGAACATGAAAAGATGCCGTACATTTGTGGTTTACCCTAATTGGATTATGCTGTTCTTTAACCTAATATAAACCTCATCTCTACTTTGGGAGTGGTATGAATTTTTTCGTGTATTACTATAAAATTTCTCCTATTCATCCAATAATTTGACCACCAAGTTATTAACATTTGTTCTGCCTCTTCCTGTTTTGGTTTTCCTTATAATTGGTGTGCGATAATTTGTGTAATTAATCAGGATAGATTGTGAAAATTTTAATGGACGAGTCAGTTGAGACTTCTATAGTCATTTTAATTAATATATGATCAGATTATTTGTTTAGGAGTAGTTGTATAGATAGTAAGTACACTCCAAATCTATGATCCTGATTTAAATTCTGTCTATATCGCTTTCATGATCTCAATGAACGCTTAGACATATGCTTGGTTTCTCTATTCTATACAACATAACTGAATATTTAGTATAAGCTTAAACAAATGTAGTGAAGGATATTGTTTTTGGCAAAGTCAAAGTTCATAAAATCAAAGTCAGCTACAAGCGTCTGCTATTTTCTACACTAGTGGAAGAATATCTTATCTATAACAATCTTTCACAAAACCAAGCTCCTCTAATCAAAGGATATAATCCTAGATAAAAACACTGGTAGAATTTACAATCTCCAATTGACTTGGCTTGTTTATGGCTACAAAATTTTAGTCCGAGAAGAAAAGATGAGCTATACATGTAGAAAATTTGTGACACTAGCCTATAGGCTGATCCTTAACTAAAATAGAAACAAGCGTAGTGCAGTATACTAACCAGTTTCTTCAAAATTTACCCTTTTGCCCGTAGAGAAGATGATGTAGAAAATAGCAGCCGTGAAATACAGGGCAGAGGTTAACAACAGAAATCCTTGGAAAGAGCCCACGATTTCCACGAAGAAACCAACCCCGACTGTTCCCACAATAGCAGCAAGTGTCCCGGCGGTGTTGGACATTCCTGAAATAGAATTTGGTGTCGATTTTGGATTCAGTAATCAATAAACAAGGCAAACGTTTAGATAGGACAATGAAATGAGCCAAACTAAGATTTTGATTCAATGAAGAAACTATTTGGTAATAGATTATGAACTACGAAGTTAGTTCAAACAACATACCGTGAAGCACACCGGAGTATTGTGGAGCGATCTCCTGTGAAGCGAAGAAGGGATAAAAAGTTTAGTTAGAAATTGGAGGTTAATCAGAAATCTCATAAATTTGATTGTTCAGGGTCAGGTTGCCAACCTGGAGGTTCACGAGGAAACCTGAGTGGCTGAAAGATTTCAGCCCAACTGCCAAAGTCAGCCATGCGGATGCAAGTGATGCACTTCTGGCTGATGTGAGGCCAATCAGAGCAATCCCAGGGCCAATGAAACCTATTGACTGGCATAGGGAAAAGGCATGAATAGATGAAATATTAGTGGCAAGGTAATTGAGGACAAATGGAAGAGAAGGTGCTACTGGACAGTATTGTTTTTTAGTTTCCATACTTCCCATTCTTCCCGAGTTGAATCACAACTGTAAATAATAAGTGATCTTTTTCGATAACCAATTAAAATAAACACTAACATCCAAAATTCCAAAACCTAACCAGCAAATTTTCACGCTGGACGGAAAACAATATTTTATCAAGCCAAATTTTGTGTAGAAAAATCTGTTTTCAGATTCGTATGTCTCCCGTTCATAATGTTTAAAATGAACTTATTTGGATCACGGGAAAGGTAGAATAAATCTGTTTGCTTAAAGTCTTCTGCTAATCAAGAAAGGAAACGGGAACCATTAAATCCAGGCTTATGTATGTGACAAGTACAGAGTGCTATTTTGCAGCTAGGAAATTGAACTTATTGAGAAAATTACGGTTAGAAGGAGTGGCAATAATTTGCGACAACATGACATTACAAAATGACAAGACGTAGCTATCCCAATGCACCCAAAACTCTAATAAGCATCCTAAGTAGAGAGCAATAAAAATATAGAAACAATACAAAGCTCTAGGTATCCTAGAAAGCTAGAGCAACTTGCTGTTTGCATAGACCATTTCAATTTTCCACAAATTTCTCATTTTAGCTGGAACTCTTATTCCCTTTTTACATTTTTTTCTGAAAGCAGATTGCTAGGTTAGAATTTAAATAAAGTTACTTGTATAGAAAAGTAGGGAATGTTCACCTGCATAATCTTTCGAGTCAAAGTAACGGATGTACCACTTTTTATTAACCCATCTGACCACAATCCACCAACATATCCCATCAGTGCCATCACAGCCCATGGAACAGCACTAAACCACGCTGCTTGTCTGAGGTCAACGTGATACACCTGTAACAGAAAAACACTGATCATTCAAGAAATTCACAGAGAATTTGATGCGTAGAGACATTATAAACAAGTTAGCTAAGCTAAGGGTTCCTCACTGAGTTGAAGTAGATAGGCATCCATGAAAGAATTACGAAGAACCCCTGCAGGAAAACAAATGACATTAAAATAAAAGTAGCACATGAGTTACTTTTCCCAATAGATAAACATTCCATTTGCAATACACAGTGAAATTATATGAAGATCATAAAGTGTAGGGGGAGTGGCATAAGTTTATTCTCATCAGGTATGAGTGTGTTATACAATACTAAAATAATAACAGAAAACTAAAGAAGCATCTCTTATAGCTAGGTTGGATTTATCCATCTCTGTCATGTACAAGCCACAGAAAAAGTTGGCTACTAGATCAGTCAACATTTTCAATAAGAAAGCACCCCAGACAGGATACGGAGTATTAAATGGAAGGAAATGAGTTTGAGCAGTACCCAACTATGCATAGCATTTGCAATGATAAGAGACCATGTTGGCATTTTAGAAAGTAGCCGCTTGAAAGGAGGAATCACAGTTTTCTTGGGTACATTCTCCACCACTGAAGGTTGTTGCCTCTTACTCAGTACATATTCCAATTCGTATTTGGATATCTGAAGATTCCGATCGGGAGTACTAGATATTGCAGATAACCATACCAAAACCCATAAAAACCCGGACAACCCAAAAATGACAAATGGTCCAAATATACCAGCTTGAGACATAAGGATTGGAGAGAGTACGAGTCCTATTGCACTTCCTAACTGAAATCCAGCCATTGCTATACCAACAGCCCTGGCTCGTTCTGTTGGAGGAAACCATCTACACGAGAAAGTTAAGAGTTTAAACCATAATTTGGTTTTTGATAATCTTAAATTATAAATGAGAAAGCTGATATTCTAACTCATTGCTGGCATAAAATCCATGTTAGTTCAAAGTAAGCAGAGGGTTCAAAATCATTATTACCTAGCAACCATGTTGTTCATGCAAGGAAGGGCCACGCCTTCAGCAATGCCGAGCAAAGCACGCATAGCAAGAAGTGCCCATAACGAAGTTTCCGCTGCCCAAGGAGTCAAAAATGTGGCCAGTGACCACAAAGCCACCCCCCAGCCCATGACCATCTTACCACCGTAGTAGTCCACCAGCGCACCACCAGCTATTGGTGAAACAAAATAACCCCAAAGGAACGATGACTGCATGAAGTCCAATCGTTAAAAAGTTGAAGGGGATAACACTACTCTAATCATATACTTGTAATTCTAAGAATATAACCTCACGTCTATATTCCTAATAGAGCAAACTGGAGTCTAATCTACGGACAACAAAATCTTGCATTTACTGGGAATGAAATCAATAAGCGTAAACGATCAATCACCGAATGGTTTATTAGCGACGGCTGAGATATTTCCATTAGTTATAATACAAAGAAGAAAAGTAGATGGGGAAATGGGCAATAAAATGTTATTTCCTTCAATTCTGAATCATAAATAGAAGGAGAAATGAGCAAAACAGTGGCTGTTTCTTTCAATTACGTAACTTAATTGAACTAACTTGCAGCGACGAAAAATAGATGAAGAAAACAAAACCGTAAATCAGCAAAAGCAATTAACGAGGAAAATAGCTACCTGAACTATGCCGGCGAACGATCGACTCCAGCCATTGGATAAAGACAACGGAACAATTGCCACAGACATAACAACACGATCAGCGTTACAAAGCGCAAGAGCCAAAGCAAGCATGGCCACTACCTTAACCCTCTCAGACGTGATAAACTCGAAGAAACTCGGCGACTCCATATCCTTATCCTCAGCAAACGAACCGAACTGAGCATCGTTGGAGGAAACTCCAATTCGTGATGGAAGAACGAATCCAGAATCCGATGACGAACCATTCCGAAGTCCAAAGACGGGGAAATATCCCGCCGACGAGAGGCTTCCGGTACAATTTCTCTTGCTCAATTGGAGAGAGCGTGGAGGCAATTTGAACTTCGCCGGTTCATGCAATATTGGCTTAGGGCTCAGGTCACCGGAGAACCGCTGGCAGCGGAACGGCCGGCCGAAAGCGATTGTAGAGTTCATAGTGATCGAAAGACGGAACCACTGATCACCTGACGACGACTGAGACGGGCCCCGATACTGAGAGTGCGAGGGCGGACTCCAATTAGTATTTGCATTGATTACCGAAAATACCCTCGTAATGTTTCAAACATTAAATGGTAAATACTGTAAATAAGTAGATTTTTTAGGGGTAAAATGGAATATGCATATTTCTTTGGTGTGGTCTATCATATTGTATTGATTGACCTTGACGGCTGCCATTTGTAGTTGGTTTTGGTTGTACTTTGTGTCGTCGGAGAAATGAATATCATATCTAAATTAGGTATTTAGTCATCTAATTACTTTCACTCTTTTATTTAAATATTTTGATAAAATACAATAACCATTAAAATGTTACTAACTTAACCATTAGATTTATATTAACAAATATAGCAACAACTTTTTTAAAAAATTACAAATATAAAAAAACCGGTTAAAAATATCATATTTCTAAAACGTTGATATAAATTTGCTATTCATAATAACTACCTCACCCAAAATTAAATATTGTTTTGGTATAAATTTTGAATTTTGTTCCATACATTTTCGAATGTTGTCTAATGATAGATTTTAAAATTAGTGTTTGAAATTAATTTTGTTGATTTTTATCAAAATTCACCTCAATTAGCACTTTTGTGTAAATACATTCCCTGATATGTTTTGTTGAATGAAAATTATTACAGCTAATTTTAATTTAATAAATAAATTTGGAAGCCTAAATTCAAGATCTGTGAAAGTACACAATTAAAAGTCAAACCATTCAAATTGAATAGAACAAAGAATAACATTTTAACCAAAATAATTATGAAAATAGTAGAACTTCAGTCTTTGTTATTTTCTTCTCCCAAACTTTGGTAAGATTACTTTTATAATTTATGGAAAATATGAGCTAAAATGTATATTTAAACTGATGGAATTAAATTAATCTCAAAGGACAAGTACGAAAACAAATTTAAATTAATGTTTAATTTCCTGTTTATTTGGTCCATAAATTATAATAAACGCTTTATAGGCTCCTGAAATCCTCCTAGGTTTGTATTTATTTTGTCTCTAATTTTGAAGTGTAATAAATTATTAAACTATAGTTTATTTGGAACAATTTGATCATTTTATTTCTTTTATAACAACTACAGTAAAACACGTATCCATTTTCATCGTTATCATAGTCTTAATGGTAAGAGTTTTCAAGCGTATGATTATTTTGTATTATCAGGGAGAGAAGAACATACATTCAAACTAAAAATTTCTTAAGTTGGGTTCATTTTGAAGCGGTTTTGAGATTATTAAAATTAACTAAACCTTTTGTAGGTTGATACAAAGTAATTTGTACATGAAATAGACTGCAAATGTAGCAAACATGTAGGATTCAAGCAGATGTCTATATCAGAACTTTCTCAGCAATAACACATGCAGAAATTAGGCAATCATAATTTTCCATGCTTGCATTCAAGAGTTACCTCACTCGACATCATAGCCCTTCTCCTGAAGCTCTGAAATAACTTCGTTCCTCATCCTGAACCACAGCTTCTGGGCCTCTTGCTCGAGCTTCGTGTTCTGTAATTCTTTCTGATAATTGTAAGAATCCTTATCAAAATCAAGGATTCCCTTTGGACCGATGGCAGTTCCGATCATTCCGCCCTTGACAATGAAGTCCTCCATAGCTTCTTCATCACCTGCGTTGATAAACATATCACAAATATCAAACTCATTGTTATAATAAAAACAAAAGACAAGTAAATGATAGAAAACACATACATTTACATGGTTCATGAATGGTATGTTATTTGTTCTATTATCTTGAGGAGAACAAAGCAGAGAATATAGAGATAAATGCAGTTAAGGGTTGGAGATTCTATACGTGACACTTCTTTTAAATCCTAAACAGAATAGGCCAAACAATAAAGGCCAAAATGAAAACAGATAAATAACTCTATATAACTTAGGCTTCTATGCTTGGCTATTTGTAGCGTTAAATAACATATTCAAACATTCCAAAATTTAATTCAACTAACAGCCTTAACTAGTTATGACAATCACAACCTCAAAGTTTTAATTTAAACAATCACCTAATGAACTCATTGAAATTAAACTTTTTTTTTCCACAACTCAGTCCATACATTGAGCTGTCGTCAAAGACTGTTGAAGTTAAGCCCAAGATTAATCAAAATATGAGAGTTTATAAACTCTACCAAGACCTAACCATCAACAGACCAAAGTTTAATTGCAACAATTTCATATAACCATTGAATCAATTACTCAAAATTACAAGTTTTGAAGATTGAAACAACCAACCCTTATGGGAGTTCCCTAGGTCTGCCAATTCGTTCGCCCATACTTGAGCAAATTGGTCCGCCCACAGTTTTGAAGATAGTAACAAACAACAATCATTCAGGAGTTTAAATTTATCCCTAGCCCTGCCAATTTGGCTGCCCATAATTTTGGGGTATGTCTAATGCTCGGTAGGGTATCTAGGAGGTTGAATCTCCTGGCTGGCTTTCTCCCATTCTTCATGGAGAGATCCCAGGTTGTAGGCCTTCCAAGCATTACTATTATCTACTGTAACTATGCAAGTATGCTATCAAAAAAACAAACAAACAACCCTCAAGCTCAACTTGGGTTTTGCAATTTTCCCTAATTGTTTCATCTAGCAATGAAAGTTATGAAACTTCTCAATTTCATATGATAATGAACTTGAACTTTTTGGGGGCACTGCAGTGATTAAACAACCTGGATATGGAAACTCCCGCCGTTCATAGAGGTGAGCCAAATCTTTCTCTGCCTTAGACCGTGGCTTCAGCGTCCACCAACCAAATGGTGATGTTTCGTTGTAAAGCCATGCAACGCCTATCAAAGTATACGTACACAACAGAGCCTTTCCAACTTGCTTCCAGAAGTAACGATCCTCTCTACCCAATCCAACTTTCTTCAAGAACCTCTCGGCTCTCATCGATTTCATCAGTTGCATACCTGAGTTCCAATTCCAAGAAAACTGTATAAACACAAATATCGCTTTCAAGCATTTTATCAAACAGTATGTAGGCAAGCTCATAAATCAAAGCCAAAAGTGGGGGAAAAAATGAGGTACACAATTCATGGATTACCTGTTTTAGCCTCTTGGAACCGCTTTCGAATCATTGAAATTTTTTTAACGCAAACTTCACAAATTGATTTGTGCACAGCGATACCTCAGTAACAGTCTGCGCAAGATTACAGTACAATATCACCATTATATCGGGTCAAAATTCACGAATAAGCAAAATGATCAAAATAAAAGTAAAAATCAGCGCGATAGAGAGCTTACAGTTCATACCAACAACAGCGAACTTGCAAAAGTTGAAGAATCTGATTCCACTTTTCGGCTATTGTTGTTGAAGTAAGCGGAGGAGAAAGTGAAGAAACTGACGGCAATTAGATTCTCTTCGCCATTGCTTTTCCCTTCGCACGGGAAGAAAATTGGAATTTTTTAATGGGAAATTGTAAAAAATACAACCTTTCACAAAATTTTGATTTCTTAAAATATTTTAGATAGTTTATCATTTTTTTTTTATTGAGATTTTTAATCTTAATTATTTTAATATTGTTCAATAAATTTCAATTTTAATATTATGTTAGTTACTTTTCAGCATATTGTTTTTTTTTTTTTTTTTTGCTTTTTATTTCTTCAAAACAAATTTGGTATGTAATAACGTTTTGATGATAAAATTTGAAATTATATTGTGACTGTATCTTTTATTACATGAAAATTAGTTACTAGTATTTAATTAGTTTTAATCAAAATTAATTTCAAAAACTAAAGTTAAGATTTATTGAAATTAAAAGGACTAAATTTGAACTTTTATTGGTAAGAAAGTGTGGACCTTATTTTAACCTTATATTTAAATTATTCGTTTCTTTATTTGCTATACTAAAAATAGAACCTCCCTAGTTTCAGTGATTTTGTATTATAAATTATTTTGATTTTCAACCTAACAATTTATTCTATGTCCAAATTTGAAATAATTTAGTCTATGTATAAACAATTTAATCGATGAAGTATAGTCAAATCGACACCATTATATGCTTCCACACAAATCAGTTAAGAGGACAATTTCAGTGAAAGATCAAACCATTAGTTTGGTAGAGTGATTTGAGAGAGAGAAAACTTAACCAACAAGAGGTCAAATTATACCATCAAAATAGGTCAGTGTAAGTATATACGGCGATGGTTATTCTAAGTCGAACCTTTAAAATTCGAGTGGATCGTTGCCCCTATCTTTAAAAGTAGAACAAGGAAAATTTATAGAACGGAGAATGGTTCAAACTATTGAAAATTTATAGAATGGAGAATGGTTCAAACTCTTGGCTTTTTAGTCCTTAATCTCAAATTAATTCATTTTAAATTAATAAATTAATTAATGTTTTGATAATAACAAGTGTGATCTTTTATTGACAATTTTATTATCTTGAATCACCCAAATCAAAGTTCAGACAAAGAAAACATTGCTAAAAGAAACTTAACTAAAAAATACTCGAGATGGAGACGTGATGACCAAATATTCAATTTGAACCAAGTAGAGAAAGTTAAATGTAGCTAACAAATGTGGCTTTTGATTTTGTTTTCCTGACTTTTATAAAAAAAATAATATTATTGTTTATGTTTGTGTCTAACGCCTAGTTTTTTAAAAAAATATGGTAAAATTGCTTTACTGAGTTTTAAACAAAGGATTTTGAAAAGACATATTATTATATTATTATTTATATGGTATCTAACCAGTAATTGAGTTTAAACCTCAACTATTCATTTTTCTTTTACTTACCTAAAATGATTTTGAGTTTATCTTTTCCCTCTTTTTAAATACTTCATTTTTTCCAAATTTTGAACAACATTATTAAACTTTACAATCGTCAAAAAGTGCAAAAGTCAACATTGTTATTTTCTCTAAAGCTTCCAAAAAATGGATGTAAGTTAAGTTTAACCGATTACAGTGTCTTCTACTCTTTTCTAATTACTTTTGCATTTAATGTTAGTTATATATTCTTGTTGGTTGAGTTTGATTACTTTTTGATCGATCTATGTCTAATTTAGATTTATTTATTAAAAAATTTAATTAAACCCTATTCGTTGTCATACCTTGCTAATGATATTAGCATTTAAGGACAATGCAGACTCCCACAAAACAAGCCAATTTCCATGTTACCTGAATTTTCCATGTATCAATATCGTCCTTCCCAAACAGTCCCTAAATTATTCTTTTTAAGGCGACATTTACAAACATAGGTAAAACAATAGTAACTAAACAGCTCGACAAACCATGTTTTAAGAACCAATTATCAATAAGGTAAGACGAAACAGCTGCTAAGGAAACCAATTATAGGTATAATCTTCCTACTCCAGAATCGCTTGGTATTTCACAATGCCTAACTTGCTCTTCAAATCACAAAACTTCAAAATTAGAAAGAAAAATAATAAACACACGATGCCTATTGTTCTAAAGCTTCTACTCTGATGAAACAAGGAGAGGAAAATAAAAGAAACAGCACTGTGGTCGGAGTCGTACCGTGCTGTCAAGGCATGGGAAGGAAATTGTATGGATCTGCGAAAATTTGAGGTATGGAACAAACAAAAATCAGCAAGCTGCCCTCCAATCTTCACCAGCATAAATTGCTTGATCTCCAAGCTCTTCTTCAATACGGAGCAACTGCATCAACCTCACGGATTATTAGTCATATGTAGTTAACGAAATTGAAATCTTGTAATTATGACAAATGAAATCGACGATATGAGTCTACTATGTTTCCATTATTATCTAATACAAAAGGTTGTTATCAGGTATCGTGTGATTAAGAAGCATTAAAGATTCTGAAGTTGAGTTGTATCATATTAGGCAAGTGACACAAATGTTACAAGGAATTAGACCTGATTATATTTGGCTAGCCGTTCTCCTCTACAAGGTGCACCTGCTTTGATCTGACATGTGGAAAGTCCAACCGATAAATCGGCTAGGAATGTATCGTCTGTTTCTCCACATCTGTGAGATGCCACAACTGCCCATTGGGCATCCTTAGCAAGCTTCACGACTTCAATGGCTTCTGTTACTGTACCAATCTGATTTACCTACATTTTGCCTCATGAAATTATCAGAAATTATCAAAATTAAACAGCCGAATTCTTGAGATCTTACAGTTATATTTGGGAGTGACAGTGAATGGTTAAAATTACTGTTATCATGTCTGGAATTGCAAAAAAAATAAACTTTTAAATTAATTTGGAATGATTAAAAACGAGCTTTGGATTAACATAAGTGATTGGGATCATTTTAAAATCATGCCTTTTTACACAAGGACACGCGAACACTTTTTCATATTTCTATCAAATCAGGTTTTGCTGTGGAACGGTGATTTTTGCACCAAAAAAGTTGCAAAAAAAAGTCAGTATGGTGTTTTAGTTTCAATTCTCCAGAGCCTCATAGGACAGACTTAAGACATGAGAATATTCCACAATATGTCAAAAAGAAGATAACCGAAGAAATACTACATTTGTAAATATAAACACAAAAAAAAGAGAGAGAGAGAGAGAGAAGGGCGTTTGTACCTTGAGGAGGAGGGCATTACAAGTGAACTCATCAATTGCTCTCTCAATGCGCTTTTTGTTTGACATTAACAAGTCACCTCCCACTACCTACAAAAAAATCAAAATTATTGAAGAAGCACTGGGCAGTGATACCAACTAAAGAACACAACGCTACGGGATTAAGTAAACTTATAGGTAAGAAAATTAAACAGAAACAGAAACATCGGATTTGAAACGTCAAGGAAACATTGAACTCGAATATATTAGAAAGGATCTCATCCTCTTCTTTTCTCTTGCAGTTAGAAAGATATCGACAGGCCTCCTGTAAGAGCCAAAGCAACCAAGTTGTCTGATTCTTTGACAGTTTGGTCAACTGTATTCTACAAATTCGCTAGCCATTTGATGTTTAAAAGGGTAGTCAAATTGACGTTCTACAAGCTCATCAGGCTTGAAATGAAGAAAAATAATCTGACACATACATGGCCAGGCAAGAAATTAAGGGCATACAGATATTATAAATTTACAAGTGATGTCGGGGGATTTGAACTCATAACTTTTTGGTCTTGATCATAATTTATCTTTGAACTATTATGTTCAACCCCAGACTCCAGATTTTCAACCAAAATCTCCAGACCTTTGAGTTAAAATAAATATACTTCCAGTAGACGCTTTAGATATAAGTATGAGGAGAAACCTGACAAATGCCAAGGCTAGAAAAATGTTTGGTGTGATCCCAGTCCTCCCGGTCAAATGGATCTTCAATTGATACAATAGGATAGTCTAAAAAAAAAGAGTAAAGTTAATAATAAATAAGCCCATTGTTGAAAACAGTAGCAAAAATGTAAAATGATAAAGTTGTACAAGAGATGTATATACCAGCACATAGTTCTTTGTACATATCTATCATATCTTTTCCTGACTTGAAATTTTGAACCGACTTGTTTGGAGCTTTGAAGTCAAGATCATATTTGGTACCTTCAGTGAACAAAAGATGTAAACCATGGGGAATATTGATGCAGGGAGGAAACATTCATTTCGTGTAAGCAAATTAATGGGTTTATTTATGGAGACTGTCAAGTAAGGAAAATAACTGGAGAAAGATGGATGGACGAGGATTATCATCATCAACAAGTATTATGCATGCTAATCATCTTGAGAACCATTTCTTCAGTTTTTCAAATCCAATTGTTCAAATTAGGCTCTTATTCAGGAACTCTCACTCACCCATGCAGAAATTAGTGGCAGCAACATCTATTGCTATCTTGATTCTTTCGTTGTACCCTCCTCTGTTAATAGCCTCTTCTACAAGATCCAGGGCTTCTTTAAAACTGTCAATAGAGAATAACTAATTGAAAACATAATTTTGGCTCAGTGCTATCTCAATGACTCAACTCAACAAAGCGGCCAACAACCATAAAAGTACATAATGTGCAGCGTTCTATCCATCTCATGCTACAATGTTGTTCATCATGGCTTGGAAGAAACTAGTTCCACAGATCCATATAAGCAAACCAAAAAAAAATTGATCAAGTATCTTGCCTTGATATATTTGGGGCAAATCCACCATCTTCACCAAAATTACATCCATGGGCACCATGCTTTTCAGTAATTACAGCCTGCCATTTTTTCCAAAGGAATTACATTTTTAATAATATGCATAATTAACAATGTTGCTTCCAAACAGATCAAACTTCGTTGGTTGGAGTTTCAATAAAAGTCCACAGGAAAATATAATGACATTATTTCAAAATAGACTGATAAGTGGTTAGACCATGTGCAACTTTGCAACATGTTTGTCAGTAAGTTAGGCATTTTGAACACACTTGGTAAGCTACAATAATGGTTTGGGTACCTAAGGCAGCTCGGAAAACAAAAAAAGAGCATGCCATGAGACAGAGAATGCTTTAAGGTTCCATACATGGAAATGAACGACTATGAATCTCCAAAATTGGTGCAATGCATGCAATATGCCATAAAAAGAATTTAAAAGGTATAATTATAGGATTAAAGAGATACTTTTGATATTAATTAGATCATTCAATGAGGCATAATACTAAAAAAATCTCAACAAATTGTGAAATTAAAATAGCAGTACTCCCTATTTGATAATATGGATGTACATATAAATATCCTAGATTTGTGTCATGAAAATATTAAACAATCGTGTAGAGAAAGAAGACAAACTAGAAGATATTACTTTTAAAAAATATATGAACTGATATAATTGAATGCACTGACAAGGTGAAGTAAAAAACCCAGAGATCGAACAGTTGATGAATAGAATCACACCTTTAAGTGATGGAAAGTTTCAGAGCCCATTTTTAATGCCTCTTCAAACTTGCTAGCACCAATTGGAAGAATCATGATTTCCTGATAACAGTTCCAGTCAGTCTAAACTAGTATAGTTGCAAGTCACAATGGCTTCCATTTATATAATTCTGTATAGAATCTATAGATTGAATTACTAGACACAGAGGGTATATTCAGAGTTGATGGATTCTTGGACTGATTATTTGCTGTAGCCTACATGGAATGTTTAAAGAACACTCGCATCTAACAAAAAAAGAAGAAGAAGAAAAAAAATGATCATGACTACTTTGATCCTTACCACAGCATACCTGAATGGCCAGATTATTGCCAGCATGTTTTCCTCCACTAAGTACAGTGAAGGCTGGGACAGGAAGGATCAAGTTTGTTTTGCCAGCAAGGTCTGCAATATGCTTATAGAGTGGAACCTGAAAATACTTTGTTTAAGAAATTTTGTACAGGATTCTACAATTGCCCATAAAAAACGGGGAGAAAACAACAACAACAAATAAATCTATACAAAAGAGATCAATAAAATGCATGCCTCCTTTTCAGCAGCACCAGCTCTGCAAACTGCAATTGACACGGCAAGTATAGCATTTGCTCCAAGTTCACCCTGCAGTATGTATTGGCAATAAAACTACTAAGTGAAAAGGCTCACAATAGACCACCTTCGAAAATACATTCTTTTGTACAGAACAATCCGATCAGATTATCTTCTAATCATAAACCATCTATTATGCAAACAAACATGAACACTATCATAATGAAATGCCCAAAATAGTTAAGGACTTAGAAAAGAAATAAAGAAAAAACTATTATGTCCTGTTTCATGTAAAACGTATAACATACCAGTCCATGTGACTCTAAATCAATATAAATACAAATTCTTTCTTCTTTCGTATTGAATTGAGAATCTGAGATATCGTAGCTGCACTCTTTTAACTAATAACTGATTGTCAAATTTAGCCAATCAGTATCGGCATAAGCAGAAAGTTTGCTAAGAGAATGTTCAAGGTGGGCTGGAATTTAAATTTATGACAAAATGTAAACTATGATCAGAAGCACATGATAAGAAAATTCAGCATATATAAATACTTAGTCCCACTTCCCAATAGACAGTGCAGTATAGGATCTTAACTAAATTCAATGTTCTCAATCCATTAACATTTCTTTATTTTTTGATAGAATAAACAGCTTTCATTAAGAAAAAAAATGAAGGAAGACACAGGCGCACAAAAAACCAAGCCCACAAAAATAGGAGACCCCCACTACAAGAAGGGGATCCAGCCATACAAAATCTAGTTTAAAAGATAATTACAAAAGATCTTCGAAATTAAAGCCCAATAAGAAATATGAAACCGAACAAGCAACAAAATCTCCCAACTCGCCCTTTCAACCCCCCTAAACACACTCCTATTTCTCTCATCCCACAACACCCATATAATGGCACACGCACATGCACACCACAGCAAAAAGCGTTTCTCCCCAAACAGCTGATTGAGGAGGAACTCCTCAATCATCCCTCTAACATCTCTATGTCGAGCATACGCAAAACTCAAATGTCTGAGAAAAAGACATCCTAAACATAGCTTGCCAGCTTACAATGCCAGAGAACATGGTCCAAGTCTTCCTCTAACTCCTGCCAAGGAATACAACATAAAGGACCAACTAGTAAAGGTAATTTTCTAGAAAGTTTGTCCAATGTACCAAGACAGCCGAGAAGAACCTCCCAAAGAAAGAATCTTACCTTTCTAGGAACCTTAATCCATTGAACCAAAGAAAAGGCTGACTCGCCAGCGGGGTAGAGTTAACCAGACATTGAAAGAAAGACTTGCACGAGAACCCTTCTAAAGGAGAAGGGCTACAAACCTACATATCTCTGCTCCCAAGCAGAAAGAATGACTCCCGAGAAGGGAAATGAGAGCCATCACCATCTACATTGTTTCCCTATGTAAAAGAGTGGAACGGAACCCAATGGAAAAAAGAGCAGGAGCTCCCAGTCCACACCAAATAGTCAGCCACAAAATGATTTTTCAACAAAGACAAATGAGCAAACGAGGGAATAACCCACAAAGAGGTCATTCTCTCACCCACAGATATTCCCAGAAATACGTCTCTCTTCTCTCCAGTCTCCCCCACAACATGTCGGACCCAAGGAATAAAATATGGGAGCTCTTTCAGAATGTCTTTACTCTTTCCAAAGATTCCGATGGGTGCCTTAAACCCCTTTAGCTAACCAGCCGAAAGGATGAGGACCGTGTTTACTTGCAATCCATTAACATTTCATTAATGCTCACACATACCAGATATAGCAGAGCACAGAATGAGGCAGAAGTTAGCATACAAGAAACACTCGCATCAAGTTCATGAGATCAAGAAAATTGGTGAACTACCACCTTCTTTTCTGTCGTATCTAAATCTTTCATGGCCTGGTCAATTTCATATTGTTGCGTAGGATCCCTACCAATCAATGCTTCCGATATCTTCTCGTTGATATTTTTCACTGCTTTAGTGACACTATTTCCAAGGTATGTTCCCTTGTCTCCATCGCGTAGCTCTACAGCCTCATACCTGGAAAAAGCAACAATACACTCAAAATCCAACAAAAAATAAATGTATAGGAACTCGAGTGGTATAAGGAAGACATTTTTTGTTCATTGAAACTGAAAATGCCACCAGAACAGTTCGCAAGACATCCTCTAACAAAAGCTTTTGACATGAAGATAATCGTTCTCTTTCAAGTAGAAGCTTATGCTAATATCCATAGAACCTTACATGCCAGCCGGATCGCCACTGGGCACGGAAGCGTGGAAAACTCCTTTGTTGGTGTATAAATCGACTTCAACAGTCGGAATTCCTCTACTATCAAGGATCTGCCTAGCTTTAATTTTTGTAATCACGGAAGGAATTGCTTTCTTCATATGATTCGACTGTTTAAAAAAGAAAAAAAATGTAAACATAGATGAAGAAAGAACAACGACAAAAATAAATTGAACACAATTCCCTCCAGTTTCGATGATTGATTGTAAAAAAAAAAACAATTCAATTAAATTTCCACCAGCATTTCCAAGGAAGACAAAACAGAGAGAGAGGAAAGGATAAATTACGATGAAGAGAACAGGATCGGGAGTTTTCGCCCTAACAGCAGCATTGACCGCTTCCTCGATCTTCCGGGAGAGCATGTACTTGTCAAGATACTCTTGAACGGACATTTCTTTCAGCTGCTTCTTCTCCATGACGAATTGATGGGTAAAAGATACAGGGATTGGATGTTGCAGTGAGCTCTGAATTTTCTTGCAGCTCTCCGGTGCTGTGTTGCCGCGGGAGTTGGGAGTAACGAGACCTTGGGTTAAAAACTATGGACACCTTCGCAACATCGAGCGGTGCCGTTCCAATGGAAGCTTGAAATGTATCGTGGGAACATCCTATACTGTCTTGGTTTTTTTCCCTTCAAAACGTACTTTAAAAAAATAATAACAAAAATTGAAAAAAAAAAAAAAAACTATTTATAGCAGTTGAAAAAATGGGTAAAATATAAAATTTATTACCACATTATCTCGTAGATAACCAGATAGCAAAATAATAGATAATAATTTAAAAAATAGTAAATCCTAACAAAATTTTGATTTTTAACTGAATTAAGTGAAGTATACATAATTTTTCATATAATGATTGAGGATATAATTTACAATTTTTTATATAATGATTGATGATATAATTTATTCAATATACGTTTTTTTTAAGGTTTGGTTAATTTTTGATAACATTTTATTATATCATACAAATACACAAATTTTCATATTTATCCTTTATTGTTTTCAGATTATATATAATAATAAATATTTATTTTATCAATTTATTTTAAAATTTTAATTTAAATGGTATTCTTTTTTAAAATTTTGCATCTCATATAATAACGTCATATTAATATTGTATCATCCCTATAATTATGCATGAAACAATTATTTTCTATATCATATATCAATGTCATTTGATATAATAATAATTTTATATTAAGATTGCATTTTTCCCTTTATAGTTGTTCACTTAACATAATAATAAATTGAAATTAAAACTTTAGACCATTTAATATCCTAATCGAAAACATTCAAATTTGTTATATTTTAAATCATTTATTAACAATTAATTAAATAAAATTTAATATATATTTTTAATAAAAATTTGAATTTTAATTTTAATAACAATTTCAATTTAAATTTTAGAATTTAATTATGCTTAATCGTATTTTTGTAATTATTTGAATGTCCTTTTTTATGCTTTTTGGATAAAAGGAAATAAGGAGATTGAGAAAGACAAACAAAGCAATAAAAGAATTGAAGAAGATGTCCAACTATGTCCCCATTTGTTTGTGTCAAATGTTGCGGCCAATTCTTTGATGAATTTGAAGAATAAGTGGGTGATTCTTGTCGAATATCATCACTGCATTATTCAATTTGATAAAATTTGAGAGGTTTTGACCCAAATAAATTTTGTCGGATTTCATGATTTATTGCCGGAGCTAGTTTTCTTTTCCATGTTTTTTTTTTTAAATTTAATCAAAATCCTACAAAATTGTCAATAGGAAGAAGAGGAAGAGGAGGATGAACAAATGAAGTTTTTTCCATTAACGACAACTTTTATAATCTTTACATTTTTTGGGAAATTTTTATGTAGCATATATTATTTCAATTATAATGTATGTCGAGTTTAAGTTAACAATTGTTTTTTTTTCATATTGGATAAGAGCATTTGAGGAATTGTTTCATTTATTTATTTGTCTAATTTTTATGTTTTGTTATTATAACCATTTAAAATTGTTTTTGTTATTTTTCGAAAGTAAAACTCATAATTTGTTATTGTTCTTGACAGCCCTATTTGTTTTTACTATTTATCTTAGGGTGTAAGTCCAATACGAATAATTTGACAACCATTACTACCAAATCCATATTATATGGGTTGATTAGGTTGAATTTTTTTATTTTTTAGTTAGGTTGAAAATTTTGGTTTAACCCAACCGAACATTACGAGTATTTTGTTAAACCAATCCATATTTTGTTGATAAATTAGTTTGGGTTGTTCAAATTGCCAATCCAACCAACCCGGAAATATGAGTTGGGTTAAGAATGTTTCCTAACCATCTCAATATGTTTACACCCTAGTTAACCTAAACAAAATATTCAAATATATTACAAATGCAAAAGATGTGGAAAATATTTGTAAAAAATTAGATTATATCACTAATAAATACTATAGGTATTGATAGACTTTATCAGTTCCATTGATAAATACTAATAAAAATATATAAGCATGAATTTTCCAATATCTTATTTTATTTTGGAAATCTGAAAATACTTCTAAAGGATGTATATGGTACGTAAAGTTTTTTAAGAATAATAAACTAAAACAAAATATTTAAGCTTGGTGGAAGAACTCACTAAAGGACAAATGTCAGATAATTTTAGTATCGAGTGAATATTTTATAAATGTAATGTATTGGTTGCAGCTGAATTATACAAAATAATAGTAAATTTTGTACTATATGATAAGAATATAGGTTAAACTTAAAAAAAACAATGTACTTCCACGTTAGTTTTGACTTTTGGGTGGAATTGTTTTGTCAAATTGAGCCAAACTAGATGGATAAATAGTTGTGTTTAATACGAAATGTGTGATTCAAATCTCTTATTTATAATTATCGTCTTTCAAATGTCATCACAGTTGGTAATTTAACACAGTCAATAATCGAATGTCAAATACTTAAACAAGCCATGTAGATTATAACATTTATATAAATTGATATTTTTGTAAATTGAATGTGGAAAATAATATAAATCATACATTGTTTTTTTCGTTTGAGGTCAAGGGTTTGAATATCAATCTCAATCTTGCTTACTAAAGATAAATGAAATGAGAATAAAGCTAAAGTCAAATCATTAAACTAAATCGAAACGTTTTATAAACTAAACTTAAATCAAAAGATACCAACCTTTTCATTTAATCGCATAATTAGATTGTTTTAAAAGAATAAATTAAACCGTCTATAAAATTAAAATAAGGATAACACCAAATACATTTTACAACCACGAAATACCTTTAGATTTCTTAAATTATAAATTAAACAACACAAGACACAATTGATCTTTAAAACTTGGAAGACATTGTGTCGTTGTTGGTATTCATGAATGTTTATATGACATCTCATGTATAAAAACTAACCGACGTAGGTTGGCTTATTGGTGAAAAAAAATTGAGCGACTAACTAAAATGTAATGAGTTAAATATGACCACCTACATATTAATTAATAATGTAGATGATGTAGAGTCCATTTGGACCGACCTAAGAAAAAAAGTGTTTTCCTAAAAATTTATTTTAGTTTAAACTATTTTTTCTAAAAATTATTTAAAATACACTTAAAAAGTCTATTTTGACTAATTTTCAAACACTTTAGTTTTTTTCAAAATAACTTATCTTTCAAATTAAACACTTGAAAATATAATGTAATTCAAATATGCCAATAGTAAAATATGTCAAAAATGTTTAATTAATGGGAAGGAGGATAACAATGGTTCTAACCGTATTTATAGTTGAATCTAAAAGCGTGATTGTATAAATGATCATATACATCTTTCAATCAAGCTGAAGCTCTAGTAATTTTTTTTTTTTGTCATTTATTTGAACAAAACTCTTTCAACACACAATTTTGTTGAAAATAAATTAATTTATAGGTAGATTTACAGAGATGATGAGTTGAGAGCAATGTTATACAAATGGAGATAGATTGACAAGAAGGATCAACCACAATTGACCCAATGGCCAACGAATAACATGAGACCAATTTGAGTAGATTGGACATGCCTTATGAGGGAACTCAAAAGACGACCAACCTTGATGGAACCTATATGAGAACTTAAAAGAGGATCCATGATGGAGTTGAGGACCTTAGTAGTCCATAGACAATGTAGGAGGATCCACAAAATATCTCATAATATCAAGTAGTATCGTAAACAACCTCTCTCAAGACAATATGAGTATAATTGAGGTTTTAGTACTACCATGGAGTTTGTAACGATAAATGTTTAAAAAATGACTTTGTTTTTTATTAAATAACTAAAATCAACCGGTTAGTTCACATTGGGTATTTAAAAAAGCAAAGTTTTTTCGATCTATTTCGTAGAGATCGAATTTTTTAGTGGAAACTTTACGCAGTTTGACTTATGTCAAATAAGTCAAACACAACATCTATTTTTATTTGTTTTTTTTATAAAAATTGCTTGTTTCTCAACCTATATAGAAATGGCTAAAAATTATAGCATAGTTCAAATTAGTTTGTTAGATGTTTCATCAAAAGATTTGTATTTATAAAGTCCATTTATAAAGTCCATTGCAACTACACGTAAGTAGGGAATTAGCATACAATAAACATACTCTTTCTATGCTATTCTATCTCCACGAAAAGAAACTCACTGTTGAGTTAAAAAACAAAAAAACAAAGCAAACAAAGAATGAAATAAACTCGTTCAATAATATATGACCAAACCAATCTCATTATTCCGTTTGAGCAAAAGTATTCAAACTAAAGAAGCCTTCAAGAGATTGTGTGGAAGATAATTTTGGGTCATTTGAAATTGTTAAGGTTCTTAAGAAAACAATGGTTTGACACATGTGGGTCGAGCAAAAGAAATTGGATCCACAATGATCTTTAAACAGAAACACAAATATAAACATGAGGTTAATTTCATTTTAAATTTTCCATGGTTGAGATTTGTTTGAAAAGTAAATTAGGATTTGAATTAAAATTTATAACTTTGTAATTATTATAATAGTTCCATTTATGAAAAAGAAAATTATGTATTTTTTATAGATATTTTAAAATAATATAAAATACTGTATACAAAATATTTGTAATTAATTGACATTCACATAGAACAGACGTAATCTAAACAATCATCTAAATACAAAAAAAATATGCGGTGGTTCTTTTAGTTTGATAAGATTTTGTTGTTTAGATTTTGCTACCTAATATCACATAATATTTTTTACAAAAATATGAATATTTGAAAAAACGTTCAATAAACTTTTTGATTTTGTTAGACGGCTGACGATCGGCTATATTTATGATTTTTTTTCTAATTTTTAAATACAGTAAAATAAAATACTTTTTTAAAAATATAACAAAATTTATGTCTATCATGATCACATCTAAATTGATATAGTGCAGATATTTTGAAAAATTGTATTTAAAAGAAGTCCCCAAGGAAATTTGAGTATAAATGAAATAACCCAAAATTAATTTCGTCAATTTAACCTTAAACCACAGTTACGGAAGAATCTCAAAACACCGTCCAGCCGTTAAGCTGCCAGGGCATTTGCCGCATTTCCACAAACGCCGTCAGCAGGTCAAGGGGAGCTTGGTATCCCATTTCTACAGCCCACGGCCTAGTTTAGGGCTGAAGAGACTCATCTCTCTTGTTTTTTCACCGCCATAGCTTTTTTCTTCGAAGTTCCTTCACTGCTTTTCTACCAAGCTCGAAGGAACCTTTTCTTCCATTTGTAGCCATTTCCCTAATCTCAAATTGATTTCTTGATTTTTTTTTCTTTATATTCCCCTCCTCCTCCAATTTGATAACTTGTTCGGTAATCCAAACCCTAACATTTTATTCTTGATGACTTCCAATTTTCGGCTTCCGCAGTGTTGATGATTTTGTATGCGCTTGTCGAAATCTGAAATTCTGTTTATTGTTTCTTGGGGTACGAAATGGTTGCCTTTGAAATTTGTGTATGACTTTGTTTTTTGATCTTTGATCAGACCCTCTCATTTGATTGATTTCAGTGCCGTCAATCACTATTTTTATGCGTTGTTCGTCGCGTCATGTTCATTTTCTCGTCTTCTGCATTGATGGCTTCTTCGTTCTCTCTTTGAGTAAAAGTTTTGAAAATGTGGTTTATAATTGATTTCAGTCTTTAGTGTTTGTTCGTCTACAGCGGACACCATTAGAGTTCATTTTCAAAGCTTGTGCTTAAGTGACTTTCATTATTATTTATCACGTACGGTTGATTGATTTATTTGTTTCTGGGTATTCGTTGTCAATGTTGTATAATGAATTCTACTGATTTTTTATGGGAACTCAGGTTGATGCGCTAGGAATTACTGCAGAAAGCCAGCTTCAGTATGGGGTTTGACAACGAGTGCATATTAAACATTCAGTCTCTTGCTGGGGAATATTTCTGTCCAGTTTGCCGCTTGCTTGTTTACCCACATGAAGCGTTGCAGTCACAGTGCACTCACTTATATTGTAAGCCTTGTTTAACGTATGTGGTTAGCACCACCAGGGCTTGTCCATATGACGGATACTTGGTTACAGAAGCCGATTCTAAGGTTATATCTGTTATTTATGTGGCCATGAACTCTCGTACTCGTGTTACCATCTATTTATATTGATGCACCCAATTTCACCACTTCTTGCAGCCACTGGTTGAATCAAATAAAACTCTTGCTGAGACCATAGGAAAGATAGCCGTTCATTGCCTGTATCACAGGAGTGGATGCACTTGGCAAGGGCCATTGTCTGATTGTGTAACTCATTGTTCTGGATGTGCTTTCGGTAATTCCCCTGTTTTATGCAATCGTTGTGGGATTCAACTTGTACACCGGCAAGTACAGGAGCACGCACAAACTTGTCCAGTGAGTGAAGTGTTGCTTTTGTTTTAATTACCTTTCAGCTTTGAGAACTAAATATAGAGATATACGTATTTTTATTTTTATTCTTGTTTGCTGATTTTTGTTTATGTTGTTAAAATGGCAGGGTGTGCAGCAGCCTCAAGCACAACAAGCAGACGCTGCTCAAGGTACCACAGTTAGTGGGACGGCAGCTGCTACTGATCAAGCCCAGTCTGCTGGAATGGGAAAGTCTCAAGGTCAAGCCCAACCTTCACAGAGTGTAGGAGTTAGTGCTCCTGCACAGGATCCCAATCAGCAGGCTAATGCAACTTCCCAGGGTCCAGCTGTTGTTCAAGCTGCTTTGCCGAGTTCAGAACAGTGGTATCAGCAGCAGCAACAACAGTATCAACAGTACTACCAGCAGTATCCTGGATATGATTCTTATCAACATCAGTACCAGAACTACTATCCTTACCAGCAGCAAGCTGGTGTACCTTATCAGCATTCACAGCCATCCCAGGCTCTTCCTTCACAAGTAGCCACGCAGCATCCATCTCAGGCGTACATTCAACCCCAGACTCAGACTCAGCCACAGCCACAGCCTCAGCCTCAAACCCAAGTTCCAGTCCATCACCAACCCCAATCCCAATCCCAATCCCAACCCCAACCCCAACCCCAACCCCAACCCCAACCCCAAACCCAGGCTCAACCTCAATCTCTATCACAGCCTCAACCATTATCTCAGCCACATGGACAGTCTCAATTACATATGCATGCCCAAACACCTGCTGTTGGTCAATCTCAAAACCAGGGACAGGTCAACCCTCAACAGCAGATTTATCATGCTGCAACCCTGCATTCTCAGATCCAACCGCAAGGTCTCCCACCTGCCCCTGGCCAACCTCAACCTCAACCTCACTCATATCCTCAAGTTCAGCCTACTTCGCAGCAACCTGTACATATGCCTCAATATCAGCAGTCTCATTCCCAGGCTCAGATTCAGCAACAGATGCATCCTCCTTTCCATCCGCCTCACCATTCTGTTTCTCAGCCACCATCCCAGTCACAAGCTCCCACTCAACACCATTCTCAGCTTCCTAATCCACAGATCAATCAATCTCTATCCTTGACTCCTAATGCACAACCCCAAACACAGAATCCACCAACATATGCTTCAACAGGCTATCCTTCTTATCCCCAGCCACAACATCATCAGCAAATGCAGTTGGGAGTTCCTCAGAATGTCCCATCGGCACCACAAGGTGGGGCTCACCAACAATCCCAACCCCTAGTTCAAATGCAGTCTCAATTGCCCCAACCACCTCCCATGCGCCCATCCCAACCACCTCTGTACCAAAACCAGCAACAACCACCAATATTGCCGTCCTCCAATCAGGTTCAAAATGTTTCCTCTGCACAACAACTGCATATACACTCCCATGCTCAACAACCTGGAGGCCCTGGACAGGCAGCCAACCAGCGTCCTGTCATGCAGCTAGTGCAACAGTCTCAATCCCAGCAAGTTGTGCATCAACACCAGCATTTTGGACAGCAAGGGCAGTTTATACAGCATCAACTGCATATGACACCCCAAATGCGTCTACCTGGACCTCCAAATTCTTTGTCACAACATAATCATGCCTATGCGCACTTGCAGCACAATGCCAATCTACCTCATGGCATGCAACACAATCCTTCTCAAAGTTCTGAAGGAAGGCCTTTAGTGCCTAACCAAGGAGCACAGTCTATTCCTTATTCACAGTCCATGGTTGGTGTTCCAGTGAGAGCAATACAGCCTGGTGCTAACCAGCCTACTATAAAACAGGGACCCACATTTGGTAAAAATAGTAACCAGGTGCAGTTGCCGGATGGATTTGGTGAACGCAAATTAGAAAAGGGCCCAGATGGGCGAGAGAGTGGATTATCTTCTCAAAAGGATGCCAAAAGAGCTGCAAATCATTTGGATGTGTCATCTACTATGGGGACAAATGCTGGTGAGTTGAAGATTGACAAATCCGAAGCTGATAAAGGTAGATATGCCTTTGGGGATAAATCTATTCATTTTGATACATCTACTGAACGTACTCCACAAAATGGAGCAATGGACTCTAATTTACATGTAGGTGACAGTGGTAAGACCAAGCAGGTTGAGCTAAAGGTTAAGGTAGAAGCAGCAGAAGGTACTTTTGATCATTCAAGCAATGATAAGTTGGGGGAAGTTAGTATTCTGGACCAGAAAGATCTTGGCACTGAACCTAAAAAAAAGGAGGATTTGGTTATTGAGAATAAAGGAAATCAGGAAGAATTTAAGATTTCATCACAAGACACTGAACTACGTGAAGAACAAAGCAAGAGGATGCAGAATGACACTAGTGGAACTCCACACCCTTCCTCTGGTACAAATGAGAGCCAACAAGGTGCCACTACTACATCATCTTTAATACTTGGTAGTCCTGGCATGTTGAATCAACATGGCTATCAAGATAAAAATCCACCTCAAACTGGGGGCACTCAAATTGGCGCAGCAGTGACTTCTCATCCAGCTTCTCTAGTTGCTCACACAAGACATCAGACACCACCCAGTAGTTATGTGTCATCTGCACTTCAACATGGTGTGGCAGCACCGTCATTACCAGGACCTCCTCCAGGACCTTATCATCAGGCACAATTTTCAAATAATCCGTCCATGCAAGTTAGGCCACGGGCCCCTGGCTTGGTAGCTCATCCTGGACAACCTTTCAATCCATCTGAATCATTTCATCTGGGTGGCATTCCAGAATCTGGTTCTGCCTCTTCTTTTGGCAGAGGGCTAGGTCAGTATGGTCCTCAGCAAGCTTTGGAGCGGTCCATTGGTTCTCAAGCAACTTATAGTCTAAGCCAACCATCTGCTTCTCAAGGGGGTTCGAAGATGTCTCTAGGTGATCCAGTTGGAGCACACTTCCGTTCAAAGCTTCCTGGGGCTTTTGATTCAAGGGGACTGTTGCATGCTCCTGAAGCTCAAATTGGTGTTCAGCGGCCCATTCATCCTTTGGAGGCTGAGATATTTTCAAATCAAAGGCCAAGACTTGATTCCCATCTTCCTGGGACCATGGAACATCATCCACCACATCTCACTGGGATTCCTCCTAATGTGTTGCCTTTGAATGGTGCCCCCGGTCCTGATTCCTCTTCCAAACTTGGCTTGAGGGACGAAAGATTCAAACTGTTGCATGAAGAACAGTTGAATTCCTTTCCTCTGGATCCAGCTCGCCGTCCTATAAATCAAACAGATGCTGAAGATATTCTCAGGCAATTTCCCCGGCCTTCTCATTTGGAATCTGAACTTGCTCAGAGAATTGGGAATTACTCTTTGAGACCTTTTGACAGGGGTGTGCATGGGCAAAATTTTGATACTGGCTTAACCATTGACGGTGCTGCTGCTTCAAGAGTTTTGCCTCCTCGTCATATAGGTGGTGCATTATATCCTACAGATGCTGAGAGACCAATTGCTTTCTATGAAGATTCTACTGGACAAGCAGATCGATCTCGTGGCCATTCTGACTTTCCTGCACCAGGAAGTTATGGTCGGCGTTTTGTAGATGGATTTGGTCCAAGAAGTCCTTTGCATGAATATCATGGACGTGGGTTTGGAGGTCGTGGGTTTACGGGTGTTGAGGAAATTGATGGTCAAGACTTCCCTCATCATTTTGGTGATCCACTTTCATTTCGTGAGTCTAGATTTCCTATTTTTCGAAGCCATCTGCAAAGAGGTGATTTTGAGAGCTCTGGTAATTTTAGGATGAGTGAACATCTGAGAACTGGTGACTTAATTGGACAAGATAGACATTTTGGACCTCGAAGCTTGCCCGGGCATTTACGCTTGGGTGAGCTGACTGCTTTTGGTTCTCATCCTGGTCATTCTCGGATAGGAGATCTGTCTGTGCTTGGTAACTTTGAGCCATTTGGTGGAGGGCATAGGCCAAATAATCCACGGCTTGGTGAACCAGGATTTAGAAGCAGTTTTTCTCGTCAGGGGCTTGTAGATGATGGGAGATTTTTTGCAGTTAAGTTTCATGTTATAATTTATTGTTTCTTTCTGTATTTCTATTTCTATCCCTTGTTTTCTGAAAATGAAAATTTTCAGGGAGACGTTGAATCTTTTGATAACTCAAGGAAGAGGAAACCAATCAGCATGGGATGGTGTAGGATTTGCAAAGTTGATTGCGAAACAGTTGAAGGCTTGGAACTACATTCACAAACTAGAGAGCACCAGAAGATGGCTATGGATATGGTGCAGAGCATCAAACAAAATGCAAAGAAACATAAAGTGTGAGTTTGACGTCCTTTTGGTATAATTGCTGCTGTTTTATTCTTCTGAGTTCATTTTAATTGTAATTTGATGTATATTACTTCCTTGTAGAACTCCAAATGATCATTCATCTGAGGATGGCAAATCAAAGAATGTTGGTCTTGAGAGCCGCGGGAAAAAGCATTAAATTTGCAACTCTTCTCACACTCATGGACTTCGTTTTACAGGGGCCAATTTTGTTTCCTTGGTCTTGTTGCATCTAGTGATATAGGTGATTCCCCATCTATACTTCTTTTCTTAATTTGGGTGGTTTATTCTAGTTTTGTTATTTCAGGGTTGATCTGCCATGTTTGAAGATGATTTTTGAGGATGAAAGTTCTGTGGCAGTTAAGTTTGTTGGTTTTATCTATAGGTTATATATTTGGTTCTGGGATGGGTTCATGTTGACATCGACACTATGTTGTAGAAGTTTAGTGTATGACTATCACTTCATTGTGTGGCATGTTCTTTGCATCCTCCTTTAAATGCCATTTCATCTAAATCCATAGTGTTCCTTTTATCAACATTCGTGGAAACATAATATGTTTTTCACTTAGGTTTTGTTTTCAATGCTGAAATGAAATAATGTTGTCTCCTATAAAAAAATATATCCTAGCAAAAGAAGCTAAATAAAGTTGTCCGGACCCTTAACACTATGGATTCTTGTATGAGTACCTTAACACTAAATAAAGTTGTCCGGACCCTTAAATAAAGTTAGGGTAGGTGATTCTTGTTGTCTGGGAGGGAGTTCTTAAATGAGTACCTGAACTGGCTATGCTTGGTACAACTCATGTCTTGCATCATTGTATGTCAAGTATATCTTGTTCACTGTTAAAAAAAAGTATACCCTGTTCAGATTGATTTTTCACTAGAAAAGCGCTTTCAATAATGTACTTCATTTTTTTTTTTTTTATTAATTGGTGGGAAAGAAAAACTAGGGAGGGTAAAAGCTGAAATGCCTTCATAATAGATTAGACATCTTTGCGTTCAATTAATCTGAGTGGCATAGGGCTATATACCAATTGGCAAGTCCCTTAACACTGTTTGAACTTATTGTAAGCGTAAGCATGTTTCTAAACTGTATTACTTTGACCAGTTTTCTGTTGTTTATTTGTTGGGGGTGGCCAATTCTAAGTTTAAGTTCTCTTTGATGACAAGGAGTTGGGTTATTATAGTTGGGTTATAATAATTTGTGTTTGAGGCGTAGATTATTTTAGTTTGGGTATAATAGTATGTGTTTGTGGTGTAAACTATTTTAGTTTGAGAAGAAAATAGTAAACACAGTAGTAAAAAATAAAAAATGATGAAGGTAAAATAGTAAAAACAGTAGGAAATGGTAAATAGTGTATCAAATGACAGGTTCAAGTTTTGAAATAGTGTTGACTGTGGCTAATTGAGGAGTACAAAATTGTATTTACTGTGACAAGAGGTGGTACTTATAACCTTGGATAATACTTGCCCTAAACACCCTCATATAAATTAAGATAAGATACGAGTTTATTTTGGAACTGTGAGCACTGACCCTTAACATATGCACTACTCTGTTTTAGTGGCTTAGATCTGAGTGAGGTATGAGTGGAAAAATATTCAGCAACAGGAACTGTTTCTTTTGTGAGTCATATGTTTAGAAAACGAATGGAGGCAGATACACAAGGAGGTTTTTTTCCCTCCTTTTTTGGTGGTTCTTTTTTTCTGAATGAGAAATGATGTATTGGTCAAAAGATGGCCTATACTTTAAGAGCCTGGATTTCAAAGCCCTCCCAAAGACTACAAAAGAAGGCCTTTCAGCTAGTTATTAATGATCCTGAGAAGACTATCATTACAACAGTATTTTTTAGGGTTAGAACACCCTCAAGTAGTTGCTTTCTGTACACTACTGCATAAAGACTCCAACTAACTCGACCTGTCTTAAAAATTCCTATGGTTTCTTTCCTTCCAAATACGTGGAAGGAGGACTCAAACTGCATAACTCTAGACCTTTGCACCTTTGAAAAACAGACCCCCTAGAAGTCATATAACTATCCTGTTTTCATTATTAATGACAAATCAAAAAGTTTTTACGTAAAGAGAGATTCATATATAATTGTTTAATGAAGTTATTCAGAACGACACACAAAGAGAAGCTTGCTATAGGAAGTGTGTTAATCTTGCAATACTTATTGAAATAGCATATTTGATGTATTGGACTATTAGTGGCTTCTTATATATAGAATAAACTATAGCTGACAGTCAATTGACGTTACAAAAGAATAAGGATAATACTTTTCTTTTGTTACTTATTGTAGGACTTTTGGAATGAGCATATGTGAGATTTCGTTGTTGAAATTCTTTACCGTTACTAATTTTATGTTCTTATTGAAGATTTGATAATTATTCCATTTTAACTTTTTAAGCTCCAACGGTCAATATTTAGAGTTGATTTTCTATTTTCTATTTTTTTGGTGAAATTTGTTTTTCATAATAGATCTTTCAATACAACCTGTACTTTCCTGGGCGAAGCAGACTACTACCAAAATGCTGAAAGTTCAGTGGGAAGGGTTAGCAAGTCATCTTTGTTTGAGGTGGTAAGAATGTGTTTGATGTAAAGATGCATTAGTTGGAAATCACTTTGCTGTGTTTCTATTCATTAATCTTGCACTGATGGTTGTTTCTTGCCCTGTACTCTTTTCACGTTAAAGTCATAAAACTTAGGCGCCACTCACAAATTTTCATTATTAGGGGAGGAACCTCCTCCTCCGCCTCCTCTTCCCCTCTCTCTCTCTATTCTTCTTTATCTTCCTTTTTTTGTGTGATAGAAAACTGAAATAGATTACCCTAATAGTGCAGAGAGTGAGGGGTGTAAACCGAAAAGCAATGAAATGGATGTTATCTTAGTTCTGGAAGTGCACCCTAGGAATAAGATGAAGTTCTACGCTAATCCCCATATTTCTTTGAATTCATGGTCGTGTTCTAAAAATTTGTTTGGTTTCTAGTTAACCAAACAGACCAATAGATGACGTAGATTTCACTTTATTAGTAGAGTGGGAAAGCACATCATAAAGCAATTGCTAATTTGCAAAAGTCCTAAGCACCAGCTGATTCTTTCTCTTATAGATATAATTTTGTGGAAGCAGCGAATATTTTGTTTGCCATAAACAGCTTTCCAAATCTTTTTAACCATAGTCCTCATCCACCACACTTAGATACATGTCTTTCTTTTCCTTTTTGTCCGTCTCTTGTCTTTTGCTTCTTCTCCTCCTCTTCATCCCTCAAGTCTGTGGAACTGACTTTTCTTCTTCCTCTTTTTTCTTGTGACTCCTTTGGTTTCATTCTGACTAAAGAACAATTCAGGTATTTGGTGTATACCTTTTGTATGAACCAAATCAAAAAATAATATCCTGGGGGATTCTGATTTCTAGTTTTTTTTTATGCTCGCTAAAAATTTGCTGAGATGATAATTAAATTTATAAAAATACAAAGTAATGGGGATAGGCAGAGAATGTAAAGAGAAAAATAGTATATGGAGAGAAACTATGTTGTAATTAGTGTGAGAAAGTTCTATGTTGCGACAAGATAAAGTTCAGCGGGAAAATGCTGGGAGTTTGCCATGAGAAGTTAGTGAGAGAAGAGAAGGCTTGTGAAGAGAGATTAGTGAAAAATAGTGTACAAGAAGGAAGGTAGGGATAGAAACTAAGTAGAGAAAAATGTGTATAGAACGTTATTAAGGAATAATATGAGCCATGGGGATTGTGTAAACCAAAAACACTTGATTAGAGCACCAACGATTTATTTCTTTAAAAAGCACTTCTAAGTGTGCATTTGAATGTATTGATTGGTGCTTTCAAATTGTATTTATAAAGCACAAACTTTTGAGGGAGGAAGCACGTTTAAGTTTAAGTTTAACTAAGTACTATGTCATGGTGAAGAGCACTCCCAATATGGATCCTTCTTCCATATTTTCCAGCATTTATGTATCTTTAAGCTCTTGGAGTCCCAAGTTGGTTAGTTTCCTTTTTTCTCCAACTTTCAAGCCTTAATATGTTCACCTTAGTGTTCACTTACTGTTTTTAGCTTAAGGTTCTATCAATAAATTAGGAAGTGCAGCAACAGGGAATTGATTGTCGATCCAGGCTTCTTCCCATGGTTATGCTTTCCATATCCTACTTCTGTCTAGGGGTGTAAATGGGTTGGGGGACATTCCCAACCCAACCCATATTTTTGGGTTGGTTGGGTTGGCAACCCGAACAACCCAAATAGTATTCCCAACCCAACCCATATTTTAAGGGTTGGGTTGTATTGATTTTGCAAAAGAGAGTTGGATTTCTAGATTCAACTTTTCCTTTTCTAATCTCATAATTCCAATCTTAGTCAAAACACAAAAAACTACTAAAAATGTAGATTTACTAATTTTTTAATGAAGAATAAAGACTCAAAATAAAAAATCACTGACATTTGGACGTCGGAGATTAAGAAGGAGATGGTGAACCTCGGAAATGAGAGGTCGATGGTGAATGCCGGAGATGAGTGGTCGAGACGAGGCATGAAGAAAGATTAGGCGTGGCGTGAAGAGTAAGAGATGAGGAGACGATGAGTCAGAGAGATGTGAAGAGTCAAAGAGTGAGAGATGAGAAGGACTGAAGGAGACCGTGAGACTGAGAGAGATGAGGTGCGGCGTGACCTAGTTCTTTTCCATTTACTAAATTATTAATAAAATAAATATATCATTAATTATTAATTCGATTTGAGTTGGGTTGAACCAAAATTTTTAACCACCAACCCGATACCCAACCCAAGCCAACCCTTATAATATGGGTTTGGGTAGTTCAGGATCGGGTTACCCTTACACCCTGGCAGTCTGACAATGGTTTGAGATATTTCCTTCCAATTTAGCAATATTTCTCCTTTGGAAGGTTAAGGTAGTGGAAGTTTGTTTTGGGTGGAATAACTTATTATTGTGGAGTGTTTCTTTGACAAATTTTCTCGTTTTATAGTGGGTGAGCGAAGGTGGACCTATTTTTAGGAAGTTATTTGGTAAGAAATTAAGGGGGTGTTTGAGGCAAGAAGTTAGTTATTATAGTTTGTGTTTGAGGTACGGATTATTTTAGTTTGAGTTATCATAATATGTGTTTGAGGTGCAAACTATTTTAATTTGATGGCAATAGTAAACAATTTAGCAAAAATTTAAAAAATGCGGGAGGTAAAATAGTAAAAGCGGTAAAAAATGGAGGGAGGGTTTTGAAATAGCGTTGATTGTAGCCAATTTGAAGTAGTATTTATTGTAGTGAGAGGTGGTTTGTCTCAAATGCCCTGAAAGCATTTTTCTCCATTTATAATCTTTAGATGGTTTCTAGCATTCTTTGATTAATTTATGATGGTTTGAATAGAATAATGAAGTCTTAAGTTTGCCACCAGAAGATATCTTCAGGTGGAAATTCAGGAATTTAGTTCCTTGCTATGCTGGAAGGTTTACCAGATTTCGGGTATTTCAGGTGTTTTCTGTAGGAGTCCTAGTGAGGGATATTAGCATGGTATATGGTAAGGGCATAATGGTAATGAATAAGGGTAATTACTTAGGGAGCAAATGTATTTGGTTATACATATAGGGAGGGGGTTGGAGGGATGATGGCGAATTGTTGAGTGACCTAGAAAGATTCCAAGTGCCTTTATACATGGGCTATCTTGTAGTTTCATCTTTATATCTCAATACCAAGAGTGTTCGTGGGTTGGAGGACTTTTTAGCCCAATCCAATTGTTTGAGTTGTAAATTTCTTCAACCAACCAACCTTTATTAAAAAATGAACCAAAGTTAACAGAACCACTGAACATTTAGGTTGGGTTGGTTCTAGTTAATCAGGTCATTTATTTAAATTTTTATTCTAGAAAGAAGTAAAATGTTTATACGTAAAAAATTGATTTAATTATTTTCATATATTGAATTAAGATTAAAAGTTCAATTTCACATATAATGAAAAATTTCGTTCCAAAGTGCTAAAAAACTTTTTGTAGGAATTGTTGGAGAATAAATTATCTGAAAAATAATGAAATTTAATAAAACTAAAATAAATATATGAATAAAATCATTAGTAAAAATATACATTTTAGAAGTAATAATAAGTTCAGGTTGGTTTGACTTATTTTAAGTGAAGCCATAAAACATCCCAATCCATAAAATTTTCATTTATTTGAACCCAAACCAGCACAAACGAGTTGATGATAACCCAACCCAAGTTCGTAGGATTGGTTGGGTTGATCTTTTGTTGGGTCATTGGGTTTTTTGAAACCCTTACTCAACATATATTCTTGTTAGGAAGCATTCTAACATTTTCTTGTGCTTTCCTTAGTCACTAAGCTTTTTAGCTCTCTTGGAGCCTAGGCGCGAGTCACACAAAGTGCAGGTTTTCTTTTTGTGATGTGCACTACATAAGAAAATATTACTTAATTATTATTGTTTTTTAAAAATAATGAAAAAGCTCCAAGGCCCAAGCTTTAAGCCTTGGGACTTCACAAAAGGTGTGCGCCTTATTTTGTGAGCCTTGCCTTTCCAAGGTGAGGCGCAAGACTTGTGCTTTGAGCCTAGGTGCCTGCCCAAGAGGGCTTTTTAAAACACTGGCTAAGTCTAGAAATCCCAGTTAGTTCATTGTGTTTATTTGGACCTTGCTAAAGGGTAAACAATGCTAAAAATTTATTATTATTTATTATTATTATTATTATTATTATTTGATAGAAACAATTGTTTTTCATTGAGGGAAAAAAAAAGAAAAAAAACAAGCCCACAAAAAATGGCCCTAAATAGTGAGTTTCCAACTAGGGGAGATATCTCCTAAAAAGTAATCACAAAAAGCTGACGAAATTTATTAATGGGAGTCATTTTGCTTGCTTTAGAAGCAGCTGGTTCGTATGCAGTTTATGAAAGTCAAAAGGGTAGTGAAATCAAGTCAAAAGGGTAGTGAAATCAAGTCAAAAGGTAGTGAAGATCAAGTCAAAAGGTAGTGAAGATCAAAACCATATCTTATTTTGATTGGTTGTTATTCTGGAAATCTGGCAGCACCTTGTGTAATTGTTTTTGAGTTCTTGAGGTTTTTTGACAAACGTTCCATGAACCTTGCAATATCATTTAGAGAAGTGAAGTTCAAGAGTTTTTAGTGAAACACATCTTCTCGTGGTTTATATAAATATTGCAGGCAGACCTGATCGATTAGCTTCCTCAAGAAATTGCCTAATCCGTTTTACACAAGGCCATTACTCCATTTGCTCAAATGGCCAATTGTTACTGGCCTCCATTTCTTAGTTTAGGCACCCATCGATTTGTAGCTGATTGCCTGGGGCATGGGAAAAATAGATGTGATAGGTTTGGAAAATGTTAGAACGGCTTTGTGTAGTGCCAATTTTAGACTTTTAGGAACGGTATCATGAAACTTTACAGCTTGCATGTCTCTCTTTCCCTTGTGGGTTTTTTTTTTAAAGAAAGAAGTCCTTTGCTTACCTTCCTCGCCTAAACAAGATGAAGTTAAGACACTCATTTTAGGATCAGCCTCTACTACATCCTTTGTGGGACGAAGCTAGTGATTTTTTTTCTAAATGAGTACTTTGCATCTGAAGTGAAACCTTGAATTTGGATACACTTACACCATGATGATATTGACAATTTTTTTATTAGAAATATGGAAAATATATTACCCAACAAATAGAATAAACAGCCCTACTCAACAAATAAGGGCAGTAGAAGAGAGCTTCCCCTGCCGAAGAGAACTAACTTCTTTTTGGTAGTTTGGTTACTATGCTACTTTTGCTTGTACGTGGTTTTCTAACCCAAATTTATACTAGCTGGGCTTCTTTTTTGTAATCTTTTTGTGTGTGGCTAAGTCTAGAAACCCAAATTTCATCTCCTCTTCCTTCCTTTTGTATCGTTCTTTGTGATAATGTTATTGCATCTCTGTCGAAAGTTACGTTTCTTAAAGAAAAAAAAAACCCTCCAACGCAGATGATCAACGAAATAGGGAATCAGAATCATAGAATAAAATTCCAAGTAAGAGTATACTCATCATCAAAATTTTCTTTTGTTTATTTTAAGCCAAGGACCCCAAATCAAAGCCTGCAACACCCGATAAGCAATATTGTTCCTTTTGACCTCAGGCTCTTAGGCTTTTGGTTAGTGGCCACCTTGAAGGGCTTTATTTATTTATTTATGTATTTTTAGAATTTTGTTATCAAATACTGTCGCATGGGTGGTCTGAGTTTCTTAACCATAGGGTTGTAGGTTGTTTGATTTACCTCAGTTTTTGGGTAAAATTGTAGTCGAACCATTTGTTTATTGAAGGAAACTAAACAATGGAAGCTGAATCACCCAGCAGTGGTAATTGTAACCATACCTACCGAATCACATATACCGTTTGTTTCGTAAGTTAGGTTAATGGTTCACCACTTGTTGAATTAAGGCGCTTGAGGATGGGGTGGCTATGAAGGTGGGTCTGGTGTGAAAGAGTAAATTAACATGTTGGGCTGTCGTTTGGTTGGTTGAGGTAAGTGCACTGTCGTTTGGTTGGGCTGCTCGCTGCTGTGCTGTCAACAACTGAGCTGTGTGCATGTGACACTGATCGACTTGGCAAAGGGTGTGCGTCATTGTCATTGCCATTGATGGGATTGTGTTATGGATCTCCAGAGTAACTTCAATCAACGACAGAAATGCCCAAATCAAGTGCGGACCATGAACCATGTGATATGTGATTCCATTTCAGACTAGTGCTTCTTTCTAAATAATGTTGATTGATGAAAATTGAAGTTGGAATTGTTAAATCGAATTAGAGCTATGAAATAAAAGAGAAATACCATGTTTTATGGATATGAGATTAAACCATTCCAACTCTCAGTTGCTTCCTTGAGTGGCTAAATCTAAATACTAACTAAATACAGTAAATATACTAGGTAGGAAACAAACAAAAAAGGAAGGAAAGAAGATTATCTAATCAGTTGACTTAGGTGATGCTTGGCGTGCTCACACTCCTAAATGCAATTAACCGATTAGCTTTCTTCAAGCCCTAACTTACTGCTTGTGAGCCTAGTTGGAATCTAACCATCGAGCATTTCAGATGGTTTTTCTGGTTCTGCTTGCTCCCCTTGATCAGACGAGTAGTAACCTTTCTGCATGATTTTTATTAGGTTTTCTACTCTTTCTTTGGGATTGGTGGGATGGGGTGAAATCATATTTTCATTAATTTTCACATGAATACAAGCAATTTTATATCATCTATGGTTAAAATGTTTGTAAGTTTACATTATACCTCGCAAGTTTTTGTTTTGGTTGGTACGATTCAACACAATTTATTTATTTATTTAAGTTATGCTTTCATTATAAGCAGGTGTTTTAATTTGTTTCCAGTGGAATCAGTTAATTTTCTGGGCTAGAAATAGAATTGCGAACCATTTGTTTGTAATATCTTTGTAAAGATTTCAGGTAGTAGAAAACTATAGGATCGGGATTTTGACCTTGGCTTTGAACCTTGAGAAGGTATGAATGAATGTAGTTGAAAAATCCCAGGCATGACAGAGGATTGGTCGTGGTTCAAACCAATAAAGAATTTTCAATTTGCTTTGAAGCCAAAACGCCAAATTACACTCTTTTGTACGCCAAATAGATTTTTTTTTTTTAATAAATAAAAAAATTGTTGGTAGCATACTTTGGCGATAACTCTTTTGCAATTATAGGACTAATTAGGATTAGTTTGAGATTGGAATACTACTTTTTTTTACTACGTACCTTCAATTAGCCTTTTCATTTCATTGATTTGCATCAGATTAGAACTTAAAAGAACTGGGTTGCAGAATAGGGAAAAAAGAGACCCCCCCAAAAATACCCAGAACTTGGTCAAGAATTTTGCCATAGATTTTAGAGAATTTACATGAAACACAGAGTTTTGATGCTTCAAAAAAATGTGAAAAAAAGGATGAAAATTGAACCAAAGCTACATTCAACCTATAAATAAAAAATTAGAGGAAAGTTAATTGTGGACTTTGACAAGAGAAAATGGGAGACTAGTGATATGGATTTTTTTTTATTATTTTGTATGATTATTATGGACTAACTGTTTTAACATATTTGATTTTAATGAATTAGTAGGTGGCTATAAAATCGTCTCTGCACTCTTCAATCTCGGTGTCGCAGCCCTCACTCTCTTTTTCTTTTATTTTGTAATTTTGGAGTCCATTTAGGACTTTTTTTTTTTTTGGGAACCATATCTCGGACTTATTTTCCTAATGGTCCTGTAATAAATCATTATATCCCTTCATTTCGTAATTTAAATTTTCTTCTATATGCTTTCCTCCCTTAATTTTGTAGTGGATTTGTTTTTTTATTTTAAAATGGATATCCCTAAATGTATAATGATCAGTGTGCATGGCAAATTTTGTTGACATTTCTGACATTGGTTCACATTTTTTGCTGTCCTTTTGCTTGTCCATCAGATCGGTGCAATTATACTTTGGACATTTTAGAGTTGGAAAGAGTTAGATCTTGAATCCTTGATAACCTCTCTCTTGTCCAATTATTGAAATTGAGAGGAAGAATGAAATCTTTTACTACTAATGTGAACACTACGATAAATGTTAAAGTTTTTGTAACCCTTTTTCAAATATCGATTTCATAACTTATTTAAAATAATGTAACTCGTGTAAACATGTATCTAAAATTTAGAAAAAATATAGGATGGCGCATAAAGTTTCCATCAGCATGATTAATATTTTCATTCACATTTTTAGTTTATAAATTCAAAAATAGTGTCAGTGATGTGAACTCATTAATATGTGGCAATTGTGACAACACCCCTTGATGTGTTGCTCCATTGTAGTTTATATCATTTTTGTATTATATATATCTTTCTTGTCAAGAAATGGTTTGGACAAGGCATCAACTTGACCAAAATGCACTTCAATGAAGCTATCAACCGTGTGAAAGGAGAGACAGGATTCCTTAGTTCTTGTAAATTAACTAATAAAAAAAAAACCATTTCTCATTTTTGTAGGCCTCATCAATCTATAATTTAAAGTTGGGTATAACATCAATCATCTATTTTTATGTTCATATAAAAGTTTCTTGTTTTTTTAAGCTTACACAAAAAGATCAGTGCATTAATATTTGAAGTTAACACTAAATTATAAATTTAGTCTCCACAAATTTTGAATAACGAACCCGTTAAATTATCTCATAGAAGTTCATTGACATTTGCTTTTCTACTCAACTTCGGTAAAAATAAGTTGTCCACTATTGAAATATAGTTTCGTGTTTTTAATTCTTATTTTTTAAAAATAATAAATCAAGGATACAATAGACATGTGAAATGAATAATATTGGAAGAATTTATGAAAGAAATAATATGTCAATAATGTAAATATAATATAAATAATAAACATTTAGTTTGTTTAAAAGTTTAGCCATCCAAATAGAAACAAGATACAAAATTGGGAAACAAGCATAGATTTTTGAAAATATATAAATGGTTTATATATGGATTATTTTCCTATTTGTGTAATATGGTTGAATATTACCAAACTATATACCAAATAACCCATTCAATTTGTACAAAATGAGAAGCAATAAATTGTTTCCAAGACAAAGACATTTTTGGCCCTAATAAATATTTTTGTTTCTTTGTCAATTGTCCCACTCCCACCTGTGCTCTTTCTTTTACCCTTCTGACCAAATCACTAAACGTTTGCCCCCACACTTCTATTATTTGTTCCTCCAAATATTCAATTCCAACTTATTTCTTCAAACATGGATTGAGAATAAATAAATCGATACAAATTTCTAATCCCAAAAAGAAAAGTTTCAATACGAATGTATCTTAATGATTTTAAAATTTAATAATTCAACAATAAATGTGATCTTTTGGAGGTCATGGTGGATAAAAAGTTATTGTACAATAATAGTTAGGTAAATAATACTTTTTAGGGTGACATATATATATCCTTTCATTCATGAATTATCTTTTGTTGCCCAATAGGATTTATTGAGGAGGATTCTCTCCCAAAAAATAAGTCTTTTATTTTGGCGGTTTTCATTTTATTTTAAACGGTGCCTCCTATTTATTGCTTTATGAAATACCTTTTGAAAAATGTAAATGCATTTTGTATTAAATTCTATTTTAAATCTAAGTATTTTCGAATAGTAAAATGGTCCAAAATAGAAAAATTTACAAAACATTCATATTTTATAGAATAATAAGTTTTTGCCTTCGAGTTGCTTCTTTTTCTATTTTCGAAAAACCCCACTTCATATGTATATATAGTAAAAAAAAAAAAAACATTTTTTAAAAAAATATATAATTAGAATATTTACAAATTACAGATGACGGACTATTATTGTTACCGATAAAAATATATAAGTGTCCATCAATGTCTGTTATTAATAGGATCTAAAAAATTGTTATATATTGTAAATATTTTGTTAAATTTGCTAATTTTGAATTTTTTTAAAAAAATATTTATAAAATAGAGCAAAAATTTAAATTTTATCGAGGAGCGATAATTGATAAAAAGTACATCGATAGAATTTAAAATTTTACTATATCTTTTAAATATTTTAAACAATTTTATCATTTATAATTTTTTTTAATTATATGTGTGGTAGAGTAAAATTTAAAAGTTTACGATAAGACTCGAATATTATTTATGTAAATGATTGGTTTTCGATGGTATGAACTATATGATGAAGAAAATTATGAAATTTATTTATTTTAAATGATATTGAACAACAAACTTTTTTTAAAACTTTGTAGTTTCATATTTCGATTATTTTTGTTTTGAGAAATTGTCAAAAATAGTAAATTTAACAAAATATTTATGGCGTATAACAAAATTTTTAAATTCTATCAATAATAGACATTGATAGCCACCGATATCAATAATATTGATAGACAGTGTGAGAAATTTATCCGTAATTATCATTGATAAAATTCAAAATTTTGTTATAACTTATAAATATTTTAATTTATTTTACTATTTTAAATGTTTATTTTTCATACTAAACAAAGTAAAACAAACATGGAAGATGGGAACAATGGGTCACTTTCTTGATTTCTCCTAAATTTAAATCGATCTCTGATTTGTATTCATTTTAAGTTCTTTTTGAAATTATTTTTTGTTTTACTAAACAAAATCCAAGCGGGTCTTAACAAAATCCCCGCCTCAACACTTCAGATGAATACAAATCAGACATGGAGACAAACAGGGAATCATTCTTAGTAAAATTGTGAGAGAGAAGTGGGAATTTGTTGTTCTTCTTCTTTTTTCTATTCTTATTCATGGATTTTGCTTAAATCCCTCTTCAACTAACAGCTCAAGCCCAGTGCGATCATCATAATAATTCTTTATAGACCCCACTAACCGCCATATTAGTCATTCAGTGTGAAACCTTCAGTGCGTTCGTTTCTGATTCTTCTTCAATTTTTTTCTTTTCATCATTGATTAATTTTTCACACCCACCAATGAATTAATCGCGGTAATGCCCGTGTACTTGCTTTTTTGCTTCATCTTCCTTCATTCCCACTCCACTTATAAACGTAGCGTGAGCTCTATCCATCTTCATCATTGTGAAAGGAACAGCCCCAGTTCCATCGATTTGATTATTTCGTGGGGTTTGAGCACTTTCTTGTTCGTTCGACTGGCTTGAGGTACTGTAATTTCTGTTCTCATTCGATCTTAGTATCTGGGTTTGATTTGGAATTTCATTTCATTTTCTTGTTTCTCATTGAGTCTAAGTTTTGTGTGTCGATTCATTGCTGATTTGATTGAGAAGGGGTTGGTTCTTCTATGTTAAGCTCTGGAGTAATGGCGTTGAAGGGAGTTGTTGAAGTTGGTTTGCTAGTTCGTTTTGAGTTGTGCATTTATGGGTTAGTTGGAAATACTATGATTATTTTAGATAAGAAATGATACCCATTTCTTATTTTCGTGTTTTATTCTGAGATTTTCTGTTATGTCTCTGTGGTATGGTCTGTGTTGTATACGTTTTCCATGACTGCTTGATGTGTCTTTAAGAGAGAGAATTTTAAGCGTCAAGGAAGTGTGCACGGTATTTTTATGCATAAAGAAAGTTCAGAGCAAACAAACATTTCAACCAGTACATGCAATTTATATGTGTTTTATTTTGTTTGGCTGTCTCTTTCTCCCACTTTGTATTTCTCTCCAAGAGTCCATGGGTCTGTCTTGTCATTGTTCTTTCCTCTTTTCATTTATTGGAAGAGGCTTATTTTGGTTGAGATTTTGAGTTATGATTGTGAAATGATATGTAATATAAATTTTATGAAGGATGATTAGAAGAGCAGATTAAGTGCCGGTCGTTCTATTCGGTGGAGTGCGATGGAGCTATCTTCTCTATTTAATCTTACTGTTGGGAGATCATTGGGAACTATCTGGTTGTGTATTTATATGTTAGTGCTTTCAGAAAGCAATAGAAGTGTGCTCTCGGAATCTAAGTATCTAATTGGTCTTGGAAGCCATGACATCACTGGACCAGCAGCAGATGTCAATATGATGGGATATGCAAATGCCGACCAAATTGCATCTGGAATTCACTTTAGATTGCGAGCTCGTGCATTCATTGTTGCAGAGCCTCAAGGAAAACGGGTTGTTTTTGTAAATCTCGATGCTTGTATGGCCTCACAGATTGTGACAATTAAGGTGCTTGAGAGATTGAAGGCAAGGTACTTGCTATGTTTCTTCTCCTCCATCGATAATGATTTCTTATCTGCTGAATATGTTTCTTTCTTGAGTTCTAGGTTCTAGCGCAGTTTGTATGTTGTTACTGAGCATCTTTTCTTATGATGCTCAAGTTTTCAACTGTCAGAAAAAGGTTGACTAACCGGGAGCTAAATTATCTTAAAAATATAAACTGTGCAAGTATTATTTTGACTAAAGCATTCATCCAACATTTCTAGGTATGGGGATTTATACACTGAAAAGAATGTTGCTATTAGTGGAATCCATAGTCATGCTGGGCCAGGTGGTTATCTCCAGTATGTTGTGTATATCGTGACATCCCTTGGATTTGTGCGCCAGTCATTTAATGTACTTGTGGATGGTATCGAGAAGAGCATCATACAAGCTCATGAAAATCTCTCGCCAGGATCAATTTTAATAAATAAGGGTAATAATGGATTAAAACACTCTCTCTTGGTGCATGAAATTTATCTTTTCTTGAACTTTTCCGTTTGTTGAGGTTAAATTTTCACTTCAGTTTATCCATATCCTCAACAATCATACAAATGAGCTTAAATCAGAAATTCTTTTTGCATAGTCTGTTGGCTGTTGTGAAGTGTGGCTTCCTAACGACTGCATTAAAGTATTTGGGTGTTAGTTCAGTTCCCTACTATAGATAGATTCTATATCTCTTTCTTGATCTTGCAAAAATTTGTATTTTTAATGAAAAGGTTTGTTTAGGTCACAATCATCACTTGTATGATCATCGGCATGTACTTGTCAACTTGTGAATCTGATTATTCCAAGTGAGAGCATAGATTCACGCTTATAATGATTAGTAAACAACTTCAGCTGTTGGAATACTTAGAAACTTGTTACTTAAACCTTTAACCTTTTGGAATATAATTAATACTCTTACAGGAGAACTCATTGATGCTGGTGTGAACCGCAGCCCGAGTGCTTACCTAAATAATCCTGCCTCTGAGCGTAGCAAATACAAATATGACGTTGACAAAGAAATGACACTTTTAAAGTTCATAGATGATGAGTGGGGTCCTGTTGGTACCTTCAATTGGTTTGCAACTCATGGAACTTCTATGAGTCGTACAAACGCACTAATAAGTGGCGATAACAAGGGTGCTGCTGCAAGATTTATGGAAGATTGGTTTAAGCAAAAGGGTACTGGAACCTTGCACCATGGTGAATCTGAAGCTGACAGTATTCCACGCAGAGTTTCAAACATTGTTCCTGAAGTATATAAAGACAGTAAGTTACTAAGTTCTTAATGTTAGAAAATAAATCTATTTAGAGATGTTTAAATGCTCAGTTGCTCATCAAATTTCATATCTTAGGAAAGCATGTCTTTCTTATTCAAGTGACTTGTCACTTAATATTCTTTATTAGTTCTATTTATCTTGGAATCAGGCACAGTGCAATCCAAATTTATCATGTTCAATTTTTGGAATTATGTCTCTCATGTACTTTAACTTTCAGGGCTATGTCTAACAGATACTTCTTAAACATATCCCTCAAAGTTTAGGAATCAAACTTGTAAATTTACTGGTGTCCATGAAAGTTACATTTTATTGAATATACTATGTGCTATAAATTGTCTGTAGACAAGTTTTCTTATCCCGATAATATCACATTTCAGAGCAGGAGTTGTTGGAACTTGCAGCATCGTTTCAGTCACAACCAGGTAGACCAGCAACCAGGGTTCTAAGCATTTCAAGCCGTGTTAGAAATGTTCTCAGGCAGGCTGATAGGCCGCAGTTTGTATCTGCTTTTTGTCAATCAAACTGTGGTGATGTTAGCCCAAATACTCTTGGGGCATTCTGCCTAGACACTGGACTGCCATGTGACTTTAACCACAGTACTTGCGGGGGAAAGAATGAGCTATGTTATGGACGTGGACCGGGGTATATTTCTCTCTGCATTGAAGATTCTTTTTTTTCTTTTCTTCAAGAATTACTGATCATTTGCGTACGATGTGAACCAAGTTGTCATGTACTTTAACTTACAGCTACCCTGATGAATTTGAAAGTACACGTATTATTGGTGAGAAGCAATTCAGAAAAGCTGTAGATTTATTCAGTAAAGCGTCGGAACAGCTCACAGGAAAAGTGGACTTTCGTCACTCTTATGTAGACTTCTCCCACCTTGAAGTGTCTCTTAATAAACAGGGAGGAGTCACTGAGGTGGTAAAAACATGTCCTGCTGCTATGGGGTTTGCATTTGCAGCTGGGACAACTGATGGACCTGGAGCATTTGATTTTAAGCAAGGAGATGACAAGGTTTCTCTTATTCATGTGCTTATTAACTTTTGTTAGAAAGCAGTTCTTCAGTTTCAGTAGAGTGCATGTTTTCATTTTTTTCACTGCCAATGGTTGGTCCCAATTTCCATGACATTTCCTTTTGTTCTTTTCTCATTATTCAAGGGCAATGCTTTTTGGAAGTTGGTACGCAATGTACTCAAAGCACCAGGCAACGAACAAATTAGTTGTCAAAGTCCCAAGCCGATTCTACTTGACACCGGCGAGATGAAGACACCATATGACTGGGCTGTAAGTGGTTGCACATAATCTAGTGTATTGTTTTTATTTTTTGACATATTCCAAAGACTACATCTTTTGGGCAAATGGTAAAAACCACCCCTAGTTGCAATTATACCCTCAAATTTTCAATTGTAAAAACTGAGGTCTCAAACTTATAAAAGTGTTAAAATTGAACCCTCAAACTTATATAGTTGTAGAAATTATAAAATTGTATAAGCTTAAGAGTTCATTTTTTATCAGTTGTGGATCGCTGTTGTAAGTTTGATGGTTCAATTTAGTTTGGGGGCTTTACAATTGAAAGTTTTAGAGTGTAATTGTGACTGCAGTGTATTTTTTGCAATTTGCCCCATTAATTCATCAGATAAAGGTTATTTTGATAAATTTTATGTTAGTGTATTGATGGGAAAATATATTGGAAATGTAATCAGAATATGAAGTGTGACAAATTGGTAATTGCTTGGTAAAAGAGGAATTCAGGTAGATTTGGATAGAAATCAGTCCTTAGTAGGTGGATTCTAGGGAGAGAATCCTCTTGAAAGATTTTTGATATTGTAATTTCTCTTTGATATTACAATTTAGGTACAGGATTGTTTTCTTCTAATCGAGATCCTAACATTTTCCTTAAAACTTTCTTTCTCTAATAACTTTTCAGCCCTCAATACTTCCAATTCAAATTCTCCGCATTGGGCAGCTTGTCATTCTTGATGTACCAGGAGGTAGTACCTTCCCTTGTTATTTATACATATCTATCTATATTTGTAGCTGGGTTAATCCTAATGACAACTAATTATCTTATAGTTTAGTTCCTTTTATAAATAATGTAAATTGGGTAAATGAGAGACTAAATCCACTTTGTGTAATTTAGTGGGCAGTGACTCTTAAGTCAGACTAAATTCCATTTAGTATAATTTAATAGGGGCACTAACTCTTAAAGTTGGACTAAATCCACTTTGTGTAACATAATGGGCTCTGGCTCTCATAGTATTAGAGGGGTGAGGTTGTTGACAAACTCATGATTACTAGTCCATTTAGACTTTTTGAGATAACCTCAGTTGGAGATAAAGTTAGGTGGGACTTCAATGTATGAAATTCAGTTGTAAATTATTGAAGAGAAGACAAAATATACTGGGATGATAGAAGCTGCTCTTATTATTTTCTTCAATAATCAAAAGAGTACAAGGGGAATATATATAGGCTATAATAAGCCCTAACAAAAAAAAAGAAATAAAACTAGGTTACAATAAATTACAAAAACTCAAAAGCAGCAATTTATTGCTTTTTCCAAGAACCATTATAAATCAAATCAAAACATGAATTTTGACTGTTTGAGGGAGCAGTTTTGGTCCTGGCAAAACCACCGCCGATCATAGATTTATTGGCTTCAAATAAACTAGAATAATAAATGTTGCTTCCGTTTGCTATGAGTTCGGAATGGAAAGTTCAAAATGATCACTGTCTCTTAATTTGAGTTACATTTCCATGAGCTATAAATATATTCATTTTTTTTAATAGAAAATATTGATAGCTCATGTACCTTCTTTCCCTCTGCAGATTCTCCTAGAAATTTCCCTTCTTAAATTTAGTTTAATATGGTTAATTTTATTAAAAAACCTTCACAGAGTTCACGACAATGGCGGGGAGACGGCTTCGGGATGCTGTAAAAACAGTGTTAACTACTGGAGCCAAGAAAGAATTCAATAGTAATGTTCATGTTGTCATAGCAGGCTTGACTAATACCTATTCTCAATATGTCACCACCTTTGAAGAATATAAGATGCAGAGATATGAGGTTAGCGAATTGGTCTTTCAGCTTTTTGTGTACCTATCATCAATTTTTAATGTCTTATTTCTTACTTTTAAGACTTTCTAGTTTATTTCATTTTGGCCCATGAATTTTCAAAATATCTATTTTAATATAAAAACTTAAAAGTGAAAAAAAATTCATTTTCTTCCTTGCTGTTATTCTGCTGTCAATTCTTCTACCTCACGGCTCACAGAATACCATCTTCAACTACCTGTATGACTTCAATAGATTTCATGTCAGCATGCTAAGACACATGTTCAAAGCTATATTATGTGTATGTTGGTTGGATTATGAAAATGCTTTTAATCATTTGAAGTTTGGTAGTGATTCACTCCGAAAATGCTTTTAATCATTCAAAATCAATTTTAATAGTATGAAAAATGTATTTGAAAGTGTAAAATTAAACATTAAATTGACTTTGAGTGATTAGAAGTCTAATTTAGAATGACTTTAAACACAATTTTAACCATTTCAAAATATGCTAGGAAATTCTTTAGTAAGCCGTTTGAATGTTTAGGGCTTAAATTCGAATAAGCTTAGAAGTTAATTGAAATAAAATAAGATTGATATCCTTACTTTCATTTGACATTGTTCTTTGATCTCAGGGTGCCTCCACGTTGTATGGTCCACACACATTGGAGGCCTACATACAAGAGTTCAAGAAGCTTGCTCAATCTCTCATAGATGGCACGCCTGTTGCGCCAGGGCCACAGCCCCCTGATCTCCTTGCTAGGCAAATAAGCCTGCTTCCACCGGTTATCCTGGATATGACTCCATTAGGAGTGAGCTTCGGGGACGTAAAATTCGATGTACCCTCTAACTCTTCCTTCAAGAGAGGTAACTTGGTGAAAGTAACGTTTTGGACTGGATGCCCTCGAAATGATCTCATGACTGAAGGAACATTTGCTCTCGTCGAAATCCTTCAGAAGAATACTTGGGTTCCAGCTTACGACGATGACGACTTTTGCTTGCGCTTTAAGTGGTCGAGACCTGCTCCTCTTAGTGCTCAAAGTTATGCAACCATAGAGTGGAGAATACCACAAACCGCAGTGTCAGGTGTCTACAGAATCAGACATTTTGGAGCAGCAAAAAGTCTCCTTGGGTCGATTCGACATTTTACGGGTTCTTCTAGTGCATTTGTTGTAGCTTGAGAACATATCAAAATTATTTATGGTGGTAGGGAGGGATGTTGATTGTCAGTTGCTTTATTTATTTCACCAGTTAAAAAGCTAATTTTTTCTTCAAGTAATTGGGTAGTAGATGTACTAGGATAACCTAATTAGAATGGCATTATGTACAACAGTGCCCATCTTATTGTGATATTAAAATGATAAAAGAGAAGTGAACAAAATTCTAAAAAGTCTTCAAATATAATAATTCAAACTCATGTTCCTATAAGCCCATCGAGATCAACAAGACAATTACCTTCTAATGTATGAACTACCAAGAAATTCCATTGCGGAAAGTAAACATAAGTGTTCGTTCCAAACTGGATATCAATGCTAAAGAATCTGACATCGTGGTCAAAGGGCTATGGCAAAATAAATAGAACGAATCACTAGTTACGAGTATAGTTGATCGATGATTCAAGAAACCTAATATTCGTTGATCGATGATTCAAGAAGCCTACATGAATATTACAACCTTACTTGAACAAGGTTTGTTCTATAGATTCTACAACTATGTCCTTGTGTTCTAACTAGTTATATGAATAATAACAACAAAATTGGGTATAAAAACAAAACAAATATTAATCATTATGGATTGACTTAGTGGTAAAAAGGAGACTTGATCTTGATAAATGACTAAGAGATTAATGATTCAATTCATGATAGTCAAAGTTAATTTTCTACGAGTGACACCAAAATATTGTAGGATTAAATGAAGCTAGCCGTAAGATATCAAAGTAAAAAAAAGAAATATCGGAAGGAATAGCAAAGCACTCTTCATTCTCAATGAACATCTGCTATAAAACTTATGGGCCTACAAATGAAGACATGGTCTACTAACCATTCATGTAGATTTTAAGTCAATTTAGTGGAAGGTGGATGCCAAATAATTTCCAAAATAGTACGCCATTAAATTGTACTATTTTTATAATTGAGCATAGCATAGCATCATACAAGTACTATGCATTGATTGTGTCAATGCATGACTTAGGTTTCTGATACACTCTTTACATTATTAGTTATTTTTTTTTAAATTTGGAGCGGGAGAATCGAATCGAATTTGATATTAAATCTTGAGCCTTCAATTTCCCCCTATTTAGTCCACAGTTTATGTTTCTAATGAATTTTAGTTAACTTGGACTTGTTTACTGACCACTGCCTATGGACCCTCTTTGTGCTGCACTCCACTCCAGGCTTGGGCCAAGAAGATCCATTTTAATGGAACTTTTATCAATCCTTTGCTGGGACAAATTTGTCCCTTTGAGCTGCTTGATATGATGCACCTTTGCTGGATAGGGTTTGCAAATCCACTTTTTAACACTCCTTCAGTGATATCTTCTTTATTTTGGGAACACAGTATTGTTACTTTTGGCTGGTTTCTTATTGACACTTTTTCATCCTACTTTTCTCAAGCCGCCAGTGTGCTAATACTGCTTCGGGGTTAAGATTCCCTTTGGCCTTTGTGCTTCTATTCCTCGTTTACTCCCTCTCGAGCAATTTGATTCTAGCCACTTGCAAGAACTCTCTATTCTTATGGCACCGTTTTCACCCAATCTTTTGAGCAACTTCCTGCACCTTCCACAAGTAAATAACACATGAGAGAATTTTTTGGACGAAAAACTAAAACCCCATTTCATAACCATTTCGTTTTTTGTTTTTAAAGATTAAACATATTTCATTTCATTTCATTTTCTTGCAAACTAAAATAAAAGAAAACAAAGAAACAGAAGGGCCTAAATGAAACGTAAAGTGAAGTATCATACTCAAGTGGTTCCCTCCTCCTTTTGGGGGTGTTTATGGCACTTGGGGGCATTCCCAACTTCAATTGATAACAATTGCTTTTCTTTTATAGCAAAAATGCCTTTCTCATCCACTATTATCTATTTTAAGCCCTTTCTTTAAATCAGTCTTGAGTGAGTTGCTTACAACAGCCGCACACTAACTTTCTCCAAAAACAGACTATAAAATAAAATGGTTCCTCGTATTACATATATATATATGATGCATAAAGAGATATTTGGCAGCTAGCACTCATCTCTCATCATTCTACACATCTTTCTCTATCCAAAAAAGAAGAATTTTTATGCATACAATATTTGTGATTTCATGAATTTCATCCTCTAACAAAACTGAAATTTCATCCTATAACAAAACAACAAAATATATTGAACAATTTCGAAAACGGAAAAAACTCATCGTCAACGATAAAAAAAATACAAAAAATGCCTCTGTTTAACTGACACCGAAGACTTAATATATTTCGTAAACGATCGTTTAAATTTGATTATTCATTTCATAGTTTATATTTAATTATTTAAATAGTCAATTTAATCGTTTAGATAGATAGATTAAAATATTTACAAATTATAACAAAAATTTAGATTTTATCACTATACCATAACAATGACTATTAGTGATAGAATTTATTATAGATTGTACATATTTTATAAAATCAACTATTTTAAAAAACTTCTCTTTATAAATGAAAATTAAAGAGTTTTTGTTTTTAAAAAGATCAACACGTAAAGACCTTTAGGAAAAATTATTCTATGGATGAAATGTAAAAATATAGTCCAGTTAGCTTTTTGTTAAATTATCTTTTGTAATTAAATTAATTTTTAAAAAAATAGTTTTAGACAATAAAATTATTAAAAATATTTTAAAATGTGATAGAATGTGAGTTTGCAATTTGATTTATTTTTTAATCAGTGTTTAAAAAAATGTTCGTTTATTTTATTTGAATGGATGGATTACTTAAATCAATTGAATTATACTATTAAACTAAATTTAGATTTGTCAATTTGTTCCCATCCATTTAATTAATTATAGTTTTTCAAAAAAAAAAAGTTTGAAAGCAGACAATTAGATTAAAATATAATTTAAAATTAATGACAAATAATAAATAATTCTTCCTATTATTTTAACATTTTAGAGATAATCATTTAGTTGGAAAAATGTCTATTGTATTTGTAAATATTTTATTTCATTTTAAGATGTAAATTATTACTTTTTGTTTATATTGAAAAAATTAGTAAAACGAAGAAAGACACCTAACTCTTATATGTATATTAATTATGTTGCATATTCATAAACATACATTAATTAATTTGAGAATTTGATTTCCACGTGTTATTGAAGGCACTCTTGAAAGCCACTTTATTTAGCACTACCTTAGTATCGTTCTTAGGCACACTCACTAAGTGTGGGCAAAGAATCTCAATAGCTTCATTTCTCATGTTGAATACACATCACATCCTTCTTTTATATATCTCTATTGAAAAGTCTCCCTTCTAAAGTGCTTTCTAAATAACTTACAACTCTCTGCTCTACCATCCATTGATGTAAGATAGATAAATTTGTCTATGGAAAACACACAAATAGTTGGAGAGGAGCAAAATCAATTTCTATGCAAAGAAGAAGTTAAATCTATCTATTAAGTTTACTCTTCTAACTTACTTTTGAATTCATTCGTGTGTTTGTTATTACTTATGTTGTCTTTATTGATTACGAGGTTAATTAATTCTGATAAGGACAATAAATCTTCACAGTGATATGATATTGTCTACTTTGAGCATAAACTCTCATGACTTTGCTTTTTATTTCGTCTCAAAAGATCATGTATTAATGATGATAATTGTCTTCACTTATATTCCTATGACTAGTTTCTTCCCTAAACAATGTGAGATTTTGTTCACTTCCAACCATGAGAGAACTTGCTCTAAATCTAGAAGACAAATTAGACTCACTAAATTTCTTTGTTTTGAAGAGGAAGGATTTTACCCACTTATATAGTTAGATTTATGTTAAGACTTTGATACCAATTGTTAAGGAAAACAAACCTCCACACATCTTCACCATTATATGTAATTGACTCTCTTAACTTTGCTTTTTATTTCACACAAAAAGGTCTCATGCAAATGGAGATTACTGTTCTCATCTAGATATGGTCACTTCCTTATCTAACCGACATTGAACTTTGTTTGCACTTTTAACAAATACACGGTAGATAATAGAAAAACTATGACATGAGATAAACGAGAAATAGAAATATTAGTATGAAAAGAAACACGAGCTCATCTTTGAGCTAAACTACCACAGGCTAGCTATGACTGAGGTATGCCTTTAATTGATTACCTAGTTCATATGTATTGGTATTACTTCTAAGTCTTACATGACGACTCTGTTCCATGTGTGTAGTGGCAGTGAGTGCACAGAATTATTTGTACCTTAAGTTGAGTATAAATATGTTCATGAATTTAATAAATGATTTTCTATTGTTTTTCTAATAGAAATAGGTGAAAGTTAAGAGATTGAGAAAACTTTCCCTCCAACTTTTATGAAACCAAAATTTAGCTTCAACTTTAGTCACTGATGACTAAAAATTAGAATCTCAGTACGTGTGTACATCAGTAACTTTATTTGAAACGGATGTATTTAGAAACTATAAAGTCTCCGATGTTAATAACAACTAAAGTAAATTGTTACAAATTTTTGAAGTTAAATTTGTATTTATAAACGTTCATCTCATCCCAAGATAAACTGTTGAGGTGAAAACTGAAAACTGTGTGCATAATATGGGAAAGAGATTGAGACTGTAGCTTAATGATCCTTAAATAATCGGAAAAAGCTGCAAATTCTGTCTCTCACGCATCCCTTTCCTCTTTTGCGTCTTCTTCAATAATCACTGTTCTTGTCACGCTTTTTTCTTTTAATTTCCAATTTCCTTTTCTCTTTGAACAACCACAATCGATACTGACACGCCGAAAAAGAGTTTCACTTTGTGTCTGTATTTGTTTGTTAGAGACGAACTTGATATTATCATCTTTGATAAAGAGAGAGAATCAAGAAATCAACAAACAGACAAAAGCCCATAACCCCACGTTTGCCCTCTCTTTCTTTCTCTTGATTCCAAGGTGTTTTACTTTAGACTAATCTCATGGTTAAAAGGGATGAGCTCTTAATTTACTGTGTGTTTATGATAATTTCATATTCTTGATTGTGGTATGGTATTTCTTCTAAATTTTGATTTCGTGTTCTACTTGTACATTCTGAAATCTGTATGGGAATTGCAACTGTACATGGTTAGGACTTAGAAGGAAAGAGGAAGGGGAGAAAAGAAATGGTTATTACTTATAAATACCACGGAGCCCTTCTTCTTAATCTTTTCATCTTGCTGGGACCGCCATGTTTTCCTGTACTGTTTGTTAATACATATCTTTTGGTTTTTCGTCAGTCGAATGCCATTTCTCCATCTGGGTTTCACAGTATGTCGGCGGTTGAAGCTCCCCGTGGTGATTCCGACCCTGCAAATCCGAGCTCCTTGCCATTTCGCGATGCTCGTTCAGCTGCTGGAAGCTGCAGCGACATGTCAGTACTTGATGATTCTGATGACCAGTCGTGGCACTCGGTTTTTGACTCCACAGCCTGGGGATCTCACGGCGAGGGTCAATTTTCCGGTGAGATAGAGGGCGTTCCGGACGCCGAAATGGGTCATTTCATCTCGGAAAGCTCGTCGGAGGTGGATTTGGAGAGCGGGGATTTGGAGGTGAAGGTGCATTTGGGGAAGATCGAAAGGGACTGCAGAATTTGTCATTTGGAGCTGGAAAGCAGTGGAGGAAGAGATAATTCTGATACTCCAATTCAGCTTGGTTGTTGCTGTCGAGGTGATTTGGGTACTGCCCACAAGCAATGTGCTGAGACTTGGTTCAAAATCAAGGGAAACACGTAAGTATTCATTCTAATTAACTCCCATTTTTTCCTATCAGATTTCTTTCATTCCCTCAGAAACCCAATTCTTAATAGAATCCTTTGATTATCATTGGCTTCGTTGAAGTTTTACCTAGACTTGGATTAACTTGGGTTTTGCTAGTAGTTTGATTGGAGATAAATTAAAAATCTAAGCTCCTGAAAGATAAGAAGACGAGTTTTTTGCTTGGGAAAGATTTCTAAACTTTCTCTGCTTCTTCTTTTAGCAGCAATTCTCTTGAGTTTTCTGCCATGAATTACCCTCAAACAGTTTCATCACTTTGTTGTATTGTGTAAATTCACTATGACTACAAACTTAAAGTGGTTGGATGGATCTTCTGCTGTCAGCATTTGGTTTTCTTTATTGTACTAGAAGTAATTAACTCAATTTTGGTGGCTTCCATCTGTTGTAACTTCTAAGTTGTTCAAAGTTAACATTTATCAATATAGTATCATGTAGATAAGATAAAAGAATGATATATGACATATCTGAAGTTTGGATATCTCCTTTTTTTCCTTTGCATTTCAGAATATGATGGTGTCACACATAAGTTCCAATAAATTTCCATGTGTCCAAGTTGAACTTACAAACTTGCCCATAGCTAATCCGTTCCATTTTTCTTTAATTCTTCTATTTGTGATAATGTAAATCATTCAGACACTTAGAAATTAGGCAGACAAATTAGAATTCAGGTTAGAAACCTTGCATCAACTTGATTTTGTGTGTAAACAGCTTCACTATTGAGAATGAATATATTGTCATTAAATGGTGTTTGGTGCACTGAAGTATGAAGTTAATATATTAGAGTTAGAAAATGGGTGTAGAGTTGTAAGATGAAATTTCCTACTAAAAGTGCAAACTTTATCGGTATTTGCTATCAAAATTGATTTGCTGAACAACTTATGAATTGGTGAGCTAGACACCCCAAAAGTTTATGTATTGTCATATTAGAAGGTATTCAACAGATATAAATGAGGTATATGATCGTTTGTATGAGAACGACTATTCTCAAACGTAGGAACACCATTAGACATCTTGAAGGTGCTGGAGATCATTCCAACTCTCTAGACAAGAACTCTCAATCAGCCAAATTTAGATTTCTTTTGGCTAGTTGGTGTATATGACTCTCCCATTTCAAAAAATTCGAACCTCTTGAATTATGTTTAAGTTGAAGATTTGGCAATACATTTTTGTTACTATTAGCTTGACAAGTGATACAATCTTTTCCTTGCAGTATTTGCGAGATATGTGGGGCAACTGCACAAAACGTGGCAAGTCAACAAATAAACGAACCGAGCAATGCAGTTGCGACTGCAGTAGCATCCTCAGCTCTGACAGCACCCCTGACTCTAGTCGAGACTCGAACAATCTTTCACGGTCGACGCATTATGAACTTTCTGCTTGCTTGCATGCTCCTTGCATTTGCAATGTCCTGGCTTTTTCATTTCAAGTTAATGTCATAGACTTAGGAAGAAGGAAGAAAATTAATGAAGAAAGGAAAATGTAGAGGCAATTTGGGTTCTTCAGGCCTTTGTATATATATTTACACTTTCAGTTTGATTAGTTAATTTTGAAGGGGTTGGTTTATTTAGGCATTTCTCAATTGTAGTGTAGTGAATGGCTAATGAATAGGGTTCAGTAAATAGAAATACATTTCTCTAAATCTGTGTTGGTTGACATGAGCAACTACACAAGTACAAAAATTGTCTGGCAGTCATTTTAAAAAAATATAAACAAAATTTTCTAATTTTTTACATCTAAATATTTTATTTGTTAAATTTTGAATGTTTGAATTTGCCAGTACCCCAAAAGGATAGTTTTTTCCACCTTTCTTTGTGTAATAAGGATCATAGACTTTGCAAATTTTAAAAGAAAAAAAAAACCTAAACAACTTTCGTGTATATATATATATTTTCTTGTCTTTTGACTCTGGTTGGAAATTATATAAATCTTCATTCTTTTTCCATTTCTTTTTGTCTTCAAACTATTTTGAAAAGACTGCCAAACAATTTTTGTACACAAATTTATTGCAAAATCTTATTATCTCTAAACAACTTCAAAACACCAACTCCACATTATTGGATTAGTTGACATACTCTCAATCGAACTTAGAAGTTCAAATCTCACTCCACATTAAACTCAAAGAAAAGACTTAATTTTTTTTTTTCTTTTGTGGTTAAAAATATCAGAGATATCTCACAAAGGCATTTAATCTAATTTGATCAGACAGGTTTCTTTACTTTTTACATAAATCTTAATATATTTGCATTCTTCTAATTAAATGTAAAATCAACCAAACCTAATATTTAACATGAAATCCCTGAAGGGAGGGATAAGCCATCAGTTGAGATACCAATAAAAACAAGCAAAACTCAATGGAATTAATCTGTTTCTAACTAACCCATCTCAATAAACTGTAAACTAACAAAAAAAAGGGTAAAATTATAAGGCAAAGAAAAAACAAAGGTCCCATTCTATTTGATATTAATGTCTCCCACAGGTTTTTCTTTTGGTTTGGTGAGATTGAAATCAAGCACAGCCTTGTCAAATGTGTTCCTCACATGCTGACACACCACCATCAAGTTCTGACAAGCATCTTTCAAAACTTCTCTAGCAGGATCACCTGCCATGTTCAATCAAAAACCCCTTTCATCAGTGATCTCTAATGCTATTGTTAATGCTACTAATAATGCATAGTCACTTCAACAAATAGCCTTCTGTTTGCTATATTGCCCCTACCATTTTCCCATGTGCTTTGCTTTTCCCTAGTAATCAATAATAGCTTTGTCTACTTTCAACTGCAGATCACTGGGTTCAACAAATCCAGCCATGGAGAAAGAGTAAAGACCATTCATTTGGGACACTATTTTTTAGGCCTCAGCCTCAAACATCTTGGTACCTTGGGTTTTACTTTACAATTGCAAATGGGTATGCTTATGCATATATGTTTGAGATTAAATTATAGATCTATTACCCCACTTGAATAGGATCTATTCTCTAGGTTGTACAACTGTGTTCTAGTGTAACTTCATAGTTGTGCCCAATAGGTATTATCATTTTAAAAAGTTTTAAACATGGCTTTCAAACTTTGAAGTGTAATTAATCACGTATAGTCGTACTTACTAACATTGTAATGTGGAAAAAAGTGGACAATTGAATAAAATAAACAAGCATATGCAACATAATATCTTTTCAAAGCAACGTATCAAATCCCTTTTATGTGCTACTATTATTTTTTATAGTTATATACTTCATACTATTTTTCTGTCATGTTACATCCAATCAACTAATATTTTTCGAATACATATATCATGTCAACGTGAGTTACCAGTGTCGATGGTGAGAACTATGGACAATAGCTATTCAAAATTTGGACAAATAATTGAATCTTGTTAAAGTTAGAGAACTAAATAGATAGACCCTAATTTCAAGTAGTAAAATTTATTTTTTACCACGACCTTACTTGAACAGAATCAGTTCTATATGTTGTACAGCTGTTTCCATGGGTTCTATTCAATTATAAAAACTAATGGGGTTCTAGAAAAGCTACAAGGATCCAACATGTGTTCTGCAAAAAAAGGCGATTTTGTTGGAAAAAAAAATTCTTAGAAGGATCACTCATTGCATGGATCCAAAAGCTATATATCTCATGAATGCATAAATTAGATGTGTATAAAGAAGAAAAATCAAGATAGAACAAATCCAATCATTAGAAAAAAAATTCTGAAATGTGAACCAATTAGAGAGTCAAACAACCTCAAAATATTACCTGTTGTCTGGACTCTAATATTAACTCGATTATCTGAAGGATGAGGGATGCTATACCCACAGAATGTCACTCTTGGACTGCAAGATGATATTACAAGTTATTTAAAAGTATGTCAGATATGGTTTACTAAAGTATAACAACAATCTAAACCAGTTTTTTTTAACAGGGAAAGAAACCACAACCAAATGATCAATTCCTATTGCTTGAATAAGTGAAAAAGATGTCCATATTTATAACTCTTCCGAATAGACGGTAAAAGAACCCATATTAACACATGCAATGGGTGTACATTATTTATCAATTTATGCCTCATGGATTATCCAAGAACCTAATCAATTCTTCAAGGACCTTGTTGATTATATGTTCACAAGAACCAAGAATCTATTTAATTATTAATGTCATGAATTAATAGATGTCCATGATGAAATGGTTAGAAAAAATGATCGTGGACATTTCAAAGTATTCACTCAAGAATAACTGAATAAGAGCTCCTACTCTTGATTCAAAGTGCATCTGAGAGCATTTGCAAGTGTATGATCTTCATCAGCCATAGAAAATGTTGATTTGGTCTCATCTGTAAAGGATCCATGTTCCATTGCTAACAAAAAAAAAAAATGAAAAACCAGACAAAACCAACATCTTGATTAAAAATGAAGGCAAATAAATTGAGAAGATCAAGGAAAATAAACCAAAATTCTCAAAAATAGCAAATAATTGATAACATAAGGAAAAAAAAAGCCAAAATTCTACAAAACCAATGGAGCCAAGAAGTTGAAATCTCTTTTCCACCAACTCTCAAGAATTGAAATATCATTCTTCGGGCATTAAGAGAAGTGCAGGCATGTAAGATTAGCTAGATTACTTTCATGATTCTTCAATTATTCCCACAAACCTAAAAAATCTATAACACATACATATACGTAGCTTGAAAAAGAAATTTTTGATCAGTTATTTCGCCAAGACTATATTACTATCCTATCCTTACAAGCTTTACTTGTACGGATGTTGTTACTACTAAAAGGCTAGAAAGAGAAGCCACTGAAGTTTAAGGTCTAAGTATGAAGAAGATTAGAAAGCACTATTGAGCAATAAATATATGACTACTCATTCATTCTTTCCTATCAATTACACTTTTGGGGAGAATTGACTGCAACTTTCTAAACAGAATGTAAGAGCTAGAGTAACATGTCTAGTTTCATAGGGCGCCTTAAGAAATCACTTTTACAAGAGGGCTACCTATTGGTTTTTTAATCTAAAAAGTACCAAGGAACGAATTGGCATGATTAAGTCTGTTTCAATCTTACTACTTGGGAGATCTTAAGCTAACTCCAATTTTATCATCACCTCTTTCACGATAACATTCAGATATGGTGAATCAAAACTAATACAACATTAACTTCACTTTTCAGGTTTTGGGCATTCAGCATTGAGCCTCTTTCATGTATTCTAGTTCCCCTTATAGGATAGTACTAATGAGTAAAATTCCAGATCGATTCACTATTCTTTAGTTCCCTAGCGACATGACTAAACGAGTTTTCACGGACATCACCAAAAATTCTAAATTCAACTATCTAAAATAACTGGACCATACCTTAATGTAGCGCAAAACACAAAGAAAATTACATTAAAAAAATAACCTAGAGTTAGATGTCTTGAAATACCCATCCTTTAACATAAATTCCATTAGATTCTTTAGAACTAAAACTGCAAAAATCAGTCAATTCAACAATGTCACCCAGCTATTGCTTACACACACACATGAATAAGCAACAGACATTCGCATAGCTCACTTGTTTATAGGTGTCTCGACCATACATACATACACACACACATACATACATACATATATATATGAGAGAGAGAGAGAACTGATTACCAAGAGAGAGAAGAAGGGCGAGAAGATGAAGTAGCTGCCGTCGGTGGCCGGCCGGCCGGTGAGTTGGGGAGGAGAGACACCGGGAGAGGGAACAAATCACAAAAACGAAAAAGAGGTTGAATGGGGTTTAAGGCTTGGGCCCTTTTGATTTGATAATTCGGTCACGCTGGTCCGTTTGAACCGATACCAAGCTGAGATGGTCTATTTGAACCGAACCGTCCCAAATCCGGTTCCTGAGTTTTGGTGACATTGGAAGTATACCTTCAAACCTAAAATCAAGAAGTAACAATTTTGTAAAATACTCGCCATTATATCGTCATAGAGATTTAGCAGCGGGGTTTTGCCTTCTCCCATCAACTACTGATCAGATTCATCAAACCCATCAAAACCCAGAGCTTCGTTTTTTGAAAATTTGCTTTGGCATTTCATTTTAAAGTGAGTTCTTAGAAATTTTCTTTTCGGTTTGTTCTATATCAATCGTTCCTATTTGGTGTGTAATCCAGTTTTGGGATTGTGATTTTTGTTTGATTCATAGTTTCAATGGCTTCTCCAAACAATATGCCATCGGCTGTCGACAAGGAACAGGTTAGTTTTGATTTACTTATTCGGTTTTTTCCTTTGTTTTTGCAAATTTATAGCCGTGATGTGGGATTCTAGTACTTGGAGTGAGTGTTTTGAGAGTATCCCAGGTCAGTAGTGGAATCTATGTGTTTTATTGTGGTGGGCTTTCTCGAATTGAACAAATGTAATTGTTCGGGCTCGAAGAAGAGAGATGAAGGATGGTTGTAGGAATTTTTTTTTTGACACTCATTAGGCAGCTGGTTTCATGCTTAAGTTTATGATCTTTCATGCTTTGATATATTTTGTTACTGAACTCTGTCCATTTGGAGTGATGAATATGTTCAATTTATTAGCCTTTGATGATTCTTTATTGTGAGGATATAACTTAAATGTAGATTATAAATTCATAATTTTCAACTTAATTTTTTTCGTTTTTTTTTTCTTTTTTGCATTGGAGCAGATATTTGGGATGGCAGAGAAGGAGATGGAATATCGAGTTGAATTGTTCAACAAGTAGGTTTTATATACATTTTCTTTTTATTATTTCACCTAATAAAAATATTTGGAAATGAGATATACATAGAAGTTTTTTCATTGAAAAAATATTCTAGATATCTGAGCTTCATGTTTCTACCTTCTTCATAGGCTTTGAACCTCATGCCTTTGTCTTTTTGTCTTTCAGGCTCACACAATCATGTTTCAACAAATGTGTTGATAAGAGGTAGGACAGTTATCTTACATATCTATCTTTGCATATTGTATGCTTTCTAATCATAGAATTCAATTTCTTATGTCCCATTCATTTTGAGATTTATGCATGGTCTTTTGTTATTTAATTGCTACCATCGTTTTTAGGTACAAGGAATCTGAGCTGAATATGGGTGAAAATAGTTGTATTGACCGCTGCGTCTCCAAGTATTGGCATGTAAGCTGATTTCTATCTTCTATGCTCTGTTGTTTAGTTTATGAGATATGTGATGATCCAATTATACACAAGACTTTATTCCTTGTTGTGATTGAAGGTACAGAGACGAATTCATTTAGCTCTTCTTAATCACACTGTTCTTATTCAAATATCATGCTTAAATAAAATCTTTGTAGTCTATGAAATGAAATTTAAATGAATACATGTGTTTTTGTTATCTACATACGATTTACAAATCAATATTTGTTATGAATATAGTAAAATCAATCATATTTGACATAGAGGCATGACACATTTGATAAATAGAACCGGGTGTCTCATGATAAAACAAAAGCCATTGGTAATTTCCTCTTATTATTACCCTGGATTTTTTTTCAAAGTTCAACAAACATGTAGGTGAGGGATTCAAACCACTAATCTCTAGATTAAGAGTTATGTTTAAACCAGTCGAGCAAATATAGTAAAAAACCACCCATTTGACTTTTAAAGTCGCTGCCACTTCGGACGAGGTCAAAAGTAACTCAATTTGGTATTTTCCCTCTAAGAAAGAATAATAGAAGGATAGTAGGCAATGAAGAAAAGGTTTGCCTATCCAAGAAGTTCATATTCCATCCTTGAGTCCTTCGCTTTAAGACTCCGTTAGGAGGGGGTTTGATCACAGAAAGTGGAATGAATAAGAGATCCCCGGTCTTAGAAACTCCTTTCAGTTCCATAGGACTCCTATAAATAACTTTGCTCCTAAGGAGGTCATCCAAAATATATATGATTCATAGTCCTTCAGACGATAGCAAGTCCTACGGTCTTAAAACTCCTAACAGAGGGGGATAAACATCAAATTATTTGCTCCTCCTTTGGAGTAATAACGAATAGTCCAGAGGACGGGTCCAAGTTAAATAGTAATGATTCGAAGCGCCTCTTTTAACCTAAATTTCTCCCAAAGACTAGAACACTTTCCCCAGCATTCCATTTTTTTTTAAAAAGAAGTTCCAAATTACATTCAATGATGAAACTTTTGGGTCGATCAGTTGGCTTAATAGCAGATATATTTGGAGTATCAACAGGATATTAGTAAAATCCTAATGGCAATTAACTAAGGATGAGTTTGGTTTAAATAGAGAGTTAGGAACTACTTTGCGGATCGACCAGTGTTGGACTTTGGACTTTGAGAGAGAGATAGCTCTCTCGAAACACGATTGAGTATTGTAGTTTTCTTCTGATATTAAAATATAGTTCTATTTTGTGTTTCGTGTTATTGTGATTCAAAGACGTGATTATTGGCTACAGTTTCTCCTGTAACTTGAAAGAGCTTCAACATAATTTTAAACCCATTCCTCCCCAGTTTGAAAGAAATCACTTTTTCAATCAGCTTGTTTACAATCAGACGTCTCGCTGGAACTTGCATCATCTGTTGTTGACTGCTTGAATTCATCCTAAATATATATCTCATTAGTTATTTAATGGTATTGATTTTTAGTTTGTTGTGCTTCAGGTAACCAATTTGATCGGCCAGCTACTCGGATCTGGTAGACCTCCAATGTGAGCTGACTCATGATTTGTATAATTGTCAGTGAGTTGGGAATGAAGAACTTTGGTTTAAGCATTTTTGGTCTGGTTAGTTCTCCATTTCATGAAATAATTTAGTTTTTCTGTTCGAGAAAGCATTGATATGATAATGACACATTCCTTGTCAATCTTATAGTTTCCATTTCACCATTAACTATGAATTTAAATTTCTAGAAAATATTCGATTGGGTCTCTATACCCTTTCTTTTAGTTTCTCAAGATCCTACTGGCTATGCTTTGCCACTTGAATATCTTTCTTGCCAATTCTTTGATTTTAATGTCTGAAGAGGAAAGTTAAATAAAGAATTGTAGGACTTTTGTCTCAAATTTATTTTGCGGATGTGATAATGATAATCAATCGTCTTTTTAAGATGCAATATGGCTTCTTTTATTCATATTAATCGAAAGTAATTTGTACAAATTTCACAAAGACAGTTTGCATGGATTCATTAGTTAAAATTTCACATGATAACTCGGTGTTTAGCCGGAAATCTCAACGGATTTCACATCTGTTTTCTTCCCATCCGCCTTCGGAACCATCACAGTAAGAACTCCGTTCTCCATCGATGCCCTAATTTTCTCCGGTTTCACATCCTCCGGCATTCTAAATCTCCTCTGAAACTTTCCACTGCTTCGTTCTATCCGATGCCATTTCTCGTTCTTATCCTCTTTCTCTACGTTCCTTTCGCCGCTAATCTGAATCACTCTTCCGTCTTCAATCTCCACTTTCACCTCCTCTTTCTTCAGTCCAGGCAGATCGGCTTTCAGAACATGAGCCTCCGGCGTCTCCTTCCAATCTACATGAGCGTTCACTATAGCTGAAGTTTCTTGAGCGATTTCGGGAAAGTGAGATGAAATTGAAGAAGGGAAGTGAAAATCAAATGGATCTGAGAGGTCGAACGTGGCAAATGGATCGAAGACACTGCCCCGTCGGCCATTGAAAAAGCTTGGAATCATAGACATCTTCGTAGATTTAGTTTGAAGAACTTAATCCGCGACTTGAAATCGAAACTTGGAAGCGCTTTGATTGAATTCAACAAAGATCTTGATAGAATTAGTGGTTTGGAATTTCTGATTGGTAAAGAAAGCGAAAGAGGCGAGAGTTTATAGCAACTGGCTGAAGATTCTGGTTTCTTCTGGAAGGTATCTCTATTAAATATCATCGCTTTTGTCATCATATGAATATGAACCTTCTAGGCTTTCACTCAGTCATTTCTTATGGAATTAAAGCCCTTCAAAAATAACAAAAAAAGAAAAAAGATTATAAAAAAGAAAAGAGTTTATTACGATAGTAAGATCCATATTATTTTTTTTATTTTTATAATTATTTGTTCTTATTTATATTGTAATATCTTTTCGAGATAACAATTAGATTTAACTTTGGAAGCCTAATAATATCATATTAGTGATAGGAGTATGTTTATAACCTTCTACAAGTGCTTAGTTATTGTTATCAAATGTGCTATCTGATGCAATTATCGTTTGTTAAGGAGTTGTTTGTTGTAGTGTGATATATTTTTTTTCAATTCTGGTATGTGTGATGACTATTGTTTATAAAAAAGATTAATGATTTCGGGTCTATTTGGATTGACTTAAAAAAATGTTTTTCAAAAAACTCATTTTATTTAAACTCTTTTGATAAAAACATTTTAAAATGTATTTTGAAGTGTTATCAAACACATTTGTTGTCAAAATAACTTAGTTCAAATTAGATACTTGAATTTGTATTTCAAACACATCATTCGTCTCATAATTTAATAGATGTGACACTATTTTTTAAAAAGTAAATTAGCCAAAGAAAGTACCATACAACTTCACAAGATTCAAATAAGAAAAACTAAGTAGAATAAGGAAAGTAAAGTTAGAACGTCCTCATACAAGGCCTTAGTTGCTACATTGTGAGCTAAGTCATTGTAGAATAGTCGAACATGGGAAAAAGAAAGATCACCAAAGACTTGTCCTAGATCTTTAGCTTTTCAATGAAAACAGAAACTTTGTTTGTTTATCTGCTTAACAACATTCAGTCTGACAAGCCACATTTAGACGGTCAGATTTGACTTGAATGGTAATGCCTCATCAAATCCATTGCGTACTTAAAATTGGATCTCTCAAAATGCAATACATGCTAATTAAGCGAACTTACCCTAAATGATCACGAGTTATCCATATGGAAGACCACACATACATGATAGATATCCAAACAACAAATTCAGCTTTAGTGTGTGCATTGGTAGAGTGAGCCAACCAAATGGTTCAACCAGAAAACAAGAAATTGAGACCACAACAACTTCTCCTTTCCACACTCGCATCCACTTTGGTATTAATAATTAAGTTCCAAAAACGAATTAAAATAACTTGATTGTTAAAAATAAAGTTATTTGATATTTTTTCAAAATAAATAAATAAAAGGTTCATTTTCATAAATATAATAAAACAATTTTAAAAAAATCATAAAATTAACGGTTTTTCTAAAATATTTTAGATTTCTACTTCCTTTTTATCTTATTTCTTTAAGCCATTTTTATTTGGTTAAAATTATGTATCAAATAGACAAATGGATAAATATAAAAGATCATGAAAAATTGGGTGACAATCTGTTACAAATTAATCACAAATGTTTTTATATTTTCGATTATGGTTTTTATCATTAGTTTGTGGGCTTTTATTTGGTTTTCAAAAATTTTCTAAATAACTTTTATATTTTTGAAAAAATTCCTAAATAAAATTACCACCGAACGTTCGAGAACTAACGAGAGACGACACGAAGGTGAATAAATTTACAAATAGCGGAAAGAATTTTTCTAGACAATTCTCCAATCTTCGGCCAATCGCTATAAATTATCACCTTGTTCGATTTCCCCACCAATCGAAATTTCCGTAGCAACAATACACTTCTGATAATCAACAACATCAATCAAAGCGCTATCTAATTTCCCTTCCAAGTCCAATTTCAAGTTCTTCAAGCCAAAACCTAAGAAAATGTCGATGATTCCAAGCTTTTTCGGTGGCCGACGGAGCAGCGTCTTCGATCCATTTGCCACATTCGACCTCTCAGATCCATTCGATTTTCACTTTCCTTCTTCAATTTCATCTCACTTTCCGGAAATCGCTCGAGAAACTTCAGCTATAGTGAACGCTCGTGTAGATTGGATGGAGACGCCGGAGGCTCATGTTCTGAAAGCCGATCTGCCTGGACTGAAGAAAGAGGAAGTGAAAGTGGAGGTCGAAGACGGTAAAGTGATTCAGATTAGCGGCGAACGGAACGTAGAGAAAGAGGATAAGAGCGAGAAATGGCATCGAATGGAGCGAAGCAGTGGAAAGTTCAAGAGGAGATTTAGGATGCCGGAGGATGTGAAAATGGAGGAAATTAAGGCATCAATGGAGAACGGAGTTCTAACTGTGACGGTGCCTAAGGCGGAAGAAAAGAAGGCGGATGTGAAGTCTGTTAAGATTTCCGGCTAATCAAATTGAGAATGCTTGAATGGATCTTGTGTTCATGCTTTTATTTTGAAGATGTAAATGAATTGCGTTGTGATTTTGGAATCATAAACACAGGTTTTCTTTTGCTAGTGAGATTGCTTAATTGTGTAAACGCCAAATTGTGGTTCGTTCTTTTGAAATCTCCATTCTGATGTAGAAATTTGCAGTTATTATCAATTCTAGTTTGAGTTTCTTATTTCAAACTCTTACAAAGAACTTTTTCAGTTTGGACATTTCTTTTCTATTCCTAGTTGATTTATGAACTTTTATTTTAAATCGCTACGCATTTTCTAAATGTTAGCGTACATGTAATGATCTTTTAAGGAAATCCTAAACATAGCAACATTCATTGGTGGTAGATATCATATCTATCACGCTAGACTCAAGATCATATATATAAACATATGTCTATATTTTGAATTTAATTGAAAATTTTGCATAGGTGATCTGACCTAAAATAAAGCTCTATTTTTCTAGAACTAATGAATAATGTCTGTTTTCTTTAGCATCTCTACTCTCTTTTTATCTTTTCTTCTGTTATTTTTCTTTAAAAATCGAACGAACACATGTAATCTTGAATAAATTGTAGAGTGTTAGAAAGTATCAAATATGGAATTTTAAGTGTTGAATATCGAGTCTCTAATATCTAGTATAGAGAATTGAACATCATATAACTAATATCTAGTACAAATAAATAGAATATCAAATATTGATAGAAATAGAATAGCGAATCGATAATATCTAGTACACAGAATCGAAACTTCAAATAATTTAAGAAAAAAGAAAGATGAACCAGTAAATTATTAGTAAATTTACAAGTAAGAGATCGGATCAATTTTAGTAATTTACTAGTAAGAGACCAAATTTTTTAAAAGAAAAAATTAACTATTTTTTACACAATTTTTCTCTCTATAAAAAGCTAATTAATTAAGGAGATCTATTACTATGTTAATTCATACTTTTAGTTTATTATTCATGCCTTCTCTTAATTACTTTTTATTTATAATAATTATTCTTTCATTATTTTCATTTATAACAATTATCAACTTAGTTACCTTAATTATTTTTATCTATAATAACTATTAATTTTATTTGACGCACGAAGCTTAAATGTAATTATAATTAAGAAAAATCGAAAATTGTCCACTCAAAAATAAAAAAAAATCATATGCAGTGAATTCTATCTTCTAATAATCTTTCTAATGGAGTATAAATAATTTTATTTCTTCAATTTATGAAGAATCCTATAATTAATTTAACTCTGTCATGTTAATTAATAGATGAGAGTAAGTATTTAATTGATAATAGACATCCAATTGGTATGACCTTAATTTCTCGACTCAATTCCTATATCATAGTAGAATATTACAAATTGAATGTAAAATATTAATATATAATTAACGGTAAAAAGTTTTATTCATTATAATTATTTTTAGTTTTTAAATTATTAAGTAATATTATTTTATTATATTAGTAAATATTTCATATCATCTTAATATATTTAAAAATATTTGTGAATTTTGAAAAGTGGTGTACTTTATTAAAAATTTAGAAATTTAATAATGTATATTAAAATAATTTTTGGAAAACCTTTAAATATAACAAAATAAACTAAAATATTTACAAAAATATATTAAAATTTTATATCTTATTTAAACATTAATGCTATATCTCAACTTTTACTATATATTTATATATATTTTCTAAAATATTGCACATTAAAATCTTTAAAAGAAATAGTATCAAACTTTAATAAAATTTATTAATCATTACATAATTTAATAAAATTTCCTAATTATTACAAAATTCAAAAGAATTATGAAACTATCCAAACACATAACTCTTTCATTTTCCACCTCAGCAAGTGCATTATGCACATACTAGAAGGTATTGGAAGGTCCTGGAAGCTTGGACTCTGTTCCAACCTCCACCAACTACACCTTCCTTTTAACCCCATCTCCAATCTTCTTCACTTCAATTTCACTCTCAATTTCGCCGGTAGAGCTTTCTGATCTTCACCAACAATGTCCATAATTCCAATCACCGGTCAAGACGGCCGTATTTCCAACCCTTTCCCTTCAAACAGCCTCAATCGTTTCCCAAATTTCCCCTTCCCTCTAGATCTATGGCACGATTTCCCTCTCCCTTCCTCATTCTCCGGTCCCTTCTCTTGGGGAGCCACCGTCAACACTCACCTCGATTGGACTGAGACCCCTAACGCTCATGTCCTCAGAGCTTCCCTTCCCGGGTTCGGCAGTGAAGACGTGCTCGTCGAGCTTCAGGATGATCGGATGCTTCAGATCAGCACTGAAAGCGGTGGTTTCCTTAGTAGATTCAAGATTCCGGAGAGTGGGAAAATTGAGGAGTTGAGTGCGTTTATGGATTTTGGGGTTCTTACTGTGTTTGTTCCTAAAGAAGAAGATGATCGGAGTGGACGCGATGTGCGGGTGGTGGAGATCACTGGGGAGTAAAGTTCGCCATTGTAGACAAGTAAGACTCTGAATTTGAATGTTGTGTTTAGGATGAGAATCTGCTTGTGATTTTATGTGTACTGTACTTTGAAGTTGGATTGCTCACCATGTGTTTGATAAAATGTTTCTGTGGCTGTGGTAGTGTAAATGTGTGGGTTTTCTGTTTATCTTAGAATGTAGATGTATATCAATATAAAATTTGTGACGGTTTTCTACTTAGATTCCAATTTTCACAAAAAGAAAATAAATATTGTTAGTTTAAAGGTTAAATTTGTATTTATTTTTTGGAATAGGATGCTCCCAAGGACCTAAATTATTTACCTATTTGCTATCTTTACATTTACATTATTTATGATCCTGGCCTTAGTTGTAGAGACTTCTCTCTCAAATAAAATTGTTGTTAGTGGAGTAAGTTTGAGTTAATCACGTAAAATTTCATACGTTTTTTATTATTTGGAGTAGTGTATCTGGTCTTTGGACTATCACTTTACTAATGATTCCTAGATATCAAAAAGCATACATTGGTCATGTTGATAAAAAAAAAATCTGATGCACCGACTCTAAATTTGTATTTTTTTTGGAGAGTAAACTGTTGAGTCAAATCCACCTTGATTGTTCACAGCTTGAAATGATGTAAATGAGCCTTAATCCATTGGTAGGTGGCATGACAAGTAAAGTTGTCCACGTATGTATGTAAGTAGTGGCAGATCTAAAAATTTTATTGATAGAGGCATTGATAGAGGCTTCGAGTTAGTCCCCTGAATCTATACTAAGTAATGTAGTTGGTGTTGTTTGGCCATGGGCAAGTATATATGTGAGCAGTTAGGTTTTATAGATTAGTAAAAAATAAAACTTAGGTCTATTACCACGAAATTCATACTGTATTAATTAATTTTATATATATATGTAATTGATATTATATTTATATATATAATATAAAGAATATAAAGTTGAGCTCGAGTCTAGGCTTATACTAAATTCGCGTATGTGAGCAGTAAGCACTAAAAGTAATTATATTTGAAGGGAGGGTTAATTAATTGCACATTGGAGGTCTATCCAAGAGTTGAGCCTATTGAAGGCACTGTGGTTAACAGTTAAAATAAAAAAATCAGTAGTAGTGGAGGGAATGTATTGTTCAAGCTACTCAAATACAAATTTTAAACACTAAGAAGGAGAAGGAGTTTGGCGTGCAGGTTCAGGTTCAAAATCAAATGTTTGGAAATGATGTCTGATTAATGCCTGCATTTGAGGGCAGGAATTGAGTGCATGAATGGGTAATATGTTTTTTTTTGTCAATGGTACCATCTAAATTTATCATGTATAAAATATATAATTGATTCTTTTAAAAAAAATATTTTATTCATATAACTCAATTTTTTGACTTATTGATTTTCACGATGTAAAAACAAAAAAAAATTTAATATTTATTAACAATAATTTTGATTACAGATATTAACCTGAATGGTTTAATTAAGATTATTACAGTTATTAACGTGAATGATTTAATTAAGATTATTAGAGTTATTAACGTGAATGGTTTAGTTAAGATTATTATAGTTATTAACCTGAATGATTTAATTAAGATTATTATAGTAATTAACATAAATGGTTTAATTAAGATTATTATAGTAATTAACATAAATGGTTTAATTAAGATTACTATGATTGTTAACTTGAATGATTTAATTAAGATTATTATAGTTATTAAACGTGAACGGTTTAATTAAGATTAGTATAGTTATAAACATAAATGGTTTAATTAAGATTATTATAGTTATTAATCTGAATGATTTAATTAAGATTATTATAGTTATTAACGTGAATGGTTTACTTGAGATTAATACAAAACTATTTACAAAATATAACAATTTAAATTATAAACTATTTACAAAATATAACAACTTAAATTAATCGAATGGAGTTTACAAAAGTTTTAGTTAAGTAAAACATTAAAAAAATGTTTAAAATCTAGGTTTTCAAATAATCCTAACAAGTAAAAAATGAAAATCAAATAGGGTTATATTTAGTGATAGTTATGGTTGTCTTTCTATGATACATGTGCAATGTAAAAGTTAAACTGCATTATTTTTTTATAGAATATTTTTCTCTTAAGTCAATCCAAATAATTTCTATTTTTTTTTTTGTTAGAGTGACTAAAGGACAAAAATGAAAATGAGTAGTATCTAGCATTATTCGGACCTTCAAAAACACCTTGTCTTCTAGGTGCAAAAATTGATTTTTCTCCATTTAAATTACAAATTATTCCAACTGATATGCTCTTCAAGTTAGAGAAAGAAATGGGTCAACAAGAATAACAATTTTAAAATTATCAATTTGAAAAATAGCAAAATTGATTGTTTTTTTTCAAAAATGACAAATAAAATAAAATAAGAATTTGGAAACACCAATAATATTCTTATATACATGAATTACATCCTATTTTCTCAAGTAAAATTTAAAAGAATTACACTTTCACAACCTTTTCTTCTTCCAATTTCAACAATCCTTTCTTCTTTAATTTTAGAAAACCATTGATTTCGTATTCTTCTTCCTTCTTCTTCGGTCTAACTTCTTTTCCTGTTTACCTCTTTTTTTCTTTTTCTTTTATCCATCTTTCTATCTATAGAGAAAAAATAGCACGAGGGATCTAAGGAGGAGATAACCTATAAACTCTTGGATCATTATTAACATGATAGCCAAGATGAGCATTGGACGACAAAGACAATCCATTTCGCAAACTACTCCAATAGAGCCAATTTAAAATAAGAATAACCAATATTTTAGGGTTTAGTTCTTATGCTCTAATTCTTTTTGTCACTTTCTGCCACATCATTGGCATCACATGACAACTCCTTCTTCCTTTTCACGCTATTCACTCCTATTCTAGATCAACTTCTCAAACCATCGTAGATTGTCATTTGTCGATGTTTTTCTTCTCCTCTGCATCCAGACAACTGTCGACTTTTGCCTTTTCTTTTTCCATCGCGATCGGACAACTTACGACTTCTTCATTCTCGATTGCAACCAACCAGTTTTTGTTTCCTTAAGCAACAACTTTTTCTTCACTCGAGTCTTCGTTTTGTATCTCACCGTTAATTCTTGCCGACCTTTTATGATTGTTTCCGTTTGATTGTTAAGATTCGTCTTATTCATCTGCATATAAGTTCTTCCCTCACCTTCTTTGACCAAGACCAATCTAATGCAGTTTCATTGAACCTTATTGCTACATCAATCGCTTTTCCAAAATCATTCCGTTTATACTTTTGGAAATTCCTTTCGGCCCCCAAAGAAATGAATCGAAGTCCTTGCCGCTAGACATTGGTAACTCTAGCTTCTTGAATTTGTCTGGATCACTCATATCTTCTTCATTCGTTCTTCATTTTTGGTTTCTTTCAACGATATATTTCTTCCTTTGATTGTACTATCATCAGTATTTTGACTTGTCGATGTTGTGCTTCATACACTAATTGCAGTTTTTTCTTTCGCCAAGTGTGTTGCTCGTTTTTTATTCCTTAAGTATAGATGTTTTACCTTATTCTCACTCATCTTTATTCGACTGAATGTATCTTCTGTTTCGCTCGTTGTAGATCATCTCTCACGAATCACGTCTTCAATATATTTCACTAGCGAATCTTCTTTTATTTATCTCTATTTCGCTTCTTTCCATCTCCATCATTTCAATCCACTTTAACATATGTTAGTTGTTCTCCTCGATTTGAATCTCCAACTGCTCAATATTCTTTTTTATGGATTTCAGAGTTTTTGTGATTGCCATTTTCCAAGAAATTAGTGCTCGGATACTAATTTGATTTAACACCTATATAGTGTATGTTTATTGATATCTTCAGCTGAAATTACAATATAAAAGAACAACAAGTAAAAGGAAACTCAAGAACACTTAAAGGAACCTAACTCTCTACTCTTCCTTTCTTTCAAGGAATGTTCCAGCCCATTATCTTCACTAAAATCTTCCTGCCTTTCTTTCCTCTCCAACTTTCTATTTATTACCATCTAATTGTCAACAAATCTAATTACCTTTATACCCCTGTCCTATATCAATCTAGGTATCTAACCGATACAAACAGTTTAATAACTAAACTTGTAATTTTACCTGGTCTTTGAAAGGTGGTTGACAATTTTATGTGGAAAGATAGTTTGAAATCCAATTTGATAGTGGTAGATAGATTTTCAATTCCACATGTAACATGTATGAGAAGGTTAATACAAAGTCTGCTTTGTTAAATAAGTGATGATATCGTAACAAAATAAAAGATATAATAATAAGAAACTTCAATATTCTAAGCTCAACAACAATTAACATGCATTTTTTGGACGATCAAGACGATTTGAGTAGGCTAACAAGCTCTGCCAAGTAAGTGTGTGAGTAGCATTGATCTTTTACCTTAAGAACATAGGCTTCAATTTTCTCCTTGAAATCCTTGGTTCTTTCTCTCATCTCTTTGCTTTCTTCTCCCACCATTAGTCTTCTAATTCCTTTCTCGATTTCTTCTCTCTCCAATCCATTTTCCAACTGAATCCCCACCCTCCAAACATAGCTCAAATACCTTGCATTCACTTTTTGATCCCCAAAACATGGACTACACAACATAGGAACTCCCTCACTCAAACTCTCCATACTAGAATTCCATCCACAATGGCTCCAAAATCCCCCCACAGCCCTATGTGCCAACACTTGTTTCTGAGGAGCCCATTTCACAATATATCCTCTACCTCCAATCGCCTCTAGAAAATCCTTAGGCAATGCCTCGATCCACTCCGAGCCATGAATCGCTCCTGGTTGAACCACCCACAAGAATGGTTGCTGGCTGTTGGCTAGCCCCCATGCCATTTCTCCAAACGCCTTCTCATTATATGAAGCTATGCTCCCAATGGCTACGTAGATAACAACATTGTCCGCTTGCTCGTCGAGCCATGATAAACAGTCGAAATCCTCTTTGAGTACACTCGTTTGTGCAGAGACGATTCGATGTAAAGGCCCGATGGGAAAGATTGGGACTGTGGATTTGTTTTCGATTTTAGCCATGATTGAATCTTCGAGCCATTCCATTGTGTTCCAGATGATGGCCTTGGCTGTGGTGGGTGTTTCCATATTGTACGTCTTTTTCATCAATTTTGAGTATCCGGTGAAGTCTGTTGTTAGTGAGATTGGGAGATCTTTGAATCTCAGAGGATGCAGCTTTGGTATTGGATCCTGTAACATAGATTCTGTTATTGGGAATCAACACTTGCTTTCATTTTCTAATAGGAAATTTAAAGTAAATTACCATCCCTTCATCATTGAGGCTAACAAGAGCCATTCGAGCCAAAGAAGTCACAGCAGCGGTAGTTCGCAAAATGAAGCTCCTCAGCTTCAAATCACTCGCAATTTCTTCACAGAAGAACATGATCTCATCATGAATAACACCGGCGATGACCTCACTGGAATCCTCCGGCTCGACCGCCATCAGTTTGCGCATTTCAGCTTTGAAACTATCTCTGCAGTTAACGTTGAGTTCCAATAGAACTGCGATCAAATCCGTGGGAATCGCTTCCTTCTCAGGGATTCCATCGTCCAAATAAACGAATTGAAAATGCGGGAAGTTAGAAGGATTGGGAGAGTTGAAGCGAGTGTGAGCGATTGTGATGGAGAAACCGGCGACGGAGTGGAGGAAACTAGCGAGTTGAAGCATTGGAGTTATATGGCCTTGGTACGGACATGGGACCAAGACTATACGCCGTGGTTTTGGGATCTCCGTTTGTTTAGCGGTCTCCATTGAAGTAGTTTGAGGTTAACTGTGGGATTGAAATGAAATAGAGACGAAGATGATCATATTGTGGGGAATAGAATACTGATACACGTGAATACACACATTAATAAAATATAGCTAAATGAATTTTAAATTATATTGATACACGTGAATACACACTTAGACACACATTACCCTTTTAATATCAAATTTTGCTATATTGTGTAATTTTTCTCTTTTTCCTTTTTACTCGAAGGCAGATTTTAGATTTTAAAATCTAAAAATGAAGAGAGTTATATTAAATAAAGGATAAAAGCATAAAGTAAAAATACAATATTTTGTTATAAGATTATTTGATGCAATGCATTCGAAATTATAGGTTAAACAGTCAAATTGATTCACTAACTAGTAAATTTGTTACACTAGAATTTAATTATAAATTATAATGAGTAAATTATAACTTTTTATCATAATTTAATCTAAATTCTATAATATTAAGAAAACAATAGTAATATGTAATATTTTTAAAAGTAACACAAATAAATTAAAATATTTACAACTTATACTGTCACCATCTAGAATCTAAAAATTCGGTTATATTAGTAAATATTTTATCATATTTATTATTTTTGACAATTTTTCTTTTGGTAACATACAACATGTTCATAAATTAATATATTTAGGAAAATTGCAATTGATGAACATTTTAGGAATAATAATTAAGAATATAGCAAAACTATCTCGGACAGACTTGTACTGTTGATAGACTTCGTATGGTCTATCAGTGATAGACCAATATTTGCAATATGATCTATTAGTGATAGACTTATATCATTGATAGAATTTGACAAATTTTGCTATTGTAAATTTTTTAAAGTGTTGTTGTATGCTAAATTTGCAACTCTCCCAATATGTATACACACAGGTGAAGTAATATTTAGGAGACAATCCCAACTAATTTTATGGTTTATAAACATGCTTAGCTTTTTTTTTACATTTAAAATTTTTATTTTTCTTATTAAATCATTTGTTTAAAATTTATATGGAACGATTTTAAAAAATAATGTAGATTTTGAAATATAGGTAAAAAATAGGGTATATACAAAACTAAAAAAAAAAGTGTTTTCGGAGTCGATGACTTTCAAGTAATGGGTCTCACACCTTTCATTTTTTTTTTCTTTTTTATATATATGTTGGCCCACATTTTATTATTTTTTCTATTTATATATATTACACGTGTACCCTACCTACCCTCTTTTTCTCATATATATATATATATATATATATATATATATATATATATTAAATATAAAATTTCTAAAAGTATCTTTTTTATTAAATTAACTTATCGTTTTTCTTTTTATATATATTAAAATTTCAATTTCTTTTACAAAAAAACACATATATTAACCAAAATAATGTTATTAAAATATATATTAGAAAAATTATGGTTCCATTGTAAATTAAATTAAAAAACTTTCAATTATTTCATATTCTTGTTTTTTTCTTTTTATCATAAACATTAAATTTTTTTATTCAATAATCCATATGCATTGGGGCTTTCTATTGATGTTATTATTATTTGGAGTAAGGTTTTGACTTCCCTAAATTATTATTATTACTATTTTAATTTGTTTAATATATATTTTTAATAACATATTTGATTAATATATATGTTTTGTTTTTAAGAAATTGAAAATTGAAAAAAATATGTATAATTTTGATTAAAAAATAATTAAATTAATTAGAAAAGATAAATTCAATAAGAAAAATAATAAGTTAATTTAATAAAAAAAGATATTTTTAGAAATTTAATATTTAATAGAAAATTTTTGAAAATAGCAAATTTTACATAATATTTATAACTATAGCATGATAATCATTGATATGCTCTAATGATAAAAGACTACCAGTGATATTATTCAAAATTTTGCTATAGATTATAAATATTTTAATTTATTTTGCTATTTTTAAAAGTGTCCATTTAATATATATATAAAATAAGAAAAAGGAAATGTGTGAGACCCACTAAAATGTATATAAATAATAAAAAAATAAGAAAGTGTATAATAGAATAATATATATATATAAGGGAAAAATGAAATGTGTGAGACTCAGTGCATAGAAGTCATGGATCCTCACCTAAAAACACTTATTTTTTTCTATAGTTTTGCATCTATTTACATTATTTAAAATAAAAAAATAAGAAAGTGTTTCAAAATTTACATTATTTAAAATAAAATTTCATTTATATGTTTATATTTTCTATCAAATAAGATTTGTGGAGAAAGTTATTCGATTTAATTGATATATATTATTTAGAATCTCAAGAGCTAAACTCATCAATTAGCAAACGTGTAGACATTTAATTTTTAATTTGAAAACTGATGAAGTTGTTAGTTAATATCATCTATTTTTGGAAATATAAATATTTATGCTTACATATACCTTAGGTTTGATATAATTAATATCCATATATACCTATGAAACAAGAAATTGTTTGAAGAAAATATGAGTTTCAAATAAATTTTAATATCACATATATATGTAGTTCAATAGAGGTTTATTAAAGAGATCAATCAGATAACCATTGATTAGGTTAATACTATCTAAAAAGACATAATGAAATCAACAAGCTCTTTCAAGTTACGAGAACAAGATCCACCTTCCCTTAAACATTCTTCAATCATTCTCTTGAAATCCATTGCTCTTTCTCTCATTTTCCTTCCTTCTTCTTCCACCATCAATTTTCTAATACCCTTTTCCACTTCATTTCTTTTCAACTCATCACCTTCCAAACCCAATCCCACTCTCCAAACACAACAGATATACCTTGAGTTTCCTCTTTGATCTCCTGAATATGGCCTACATAACATTGGAACACCCAAACTCAAGCTCTCAACTGTAGAATTCCAACCACAGTGGCTCCAAAATCCACCTACAGCACTATGAGCCAACACTTCCTTCTGTGGAGCCCAATCCACAATGCACCCTCTATCTCCAACCTTCACTTGGAACTCTTCCAAAACGAATCCAATCCCATCGGAGCCTTTAATGGAGCCGGGGCGAACGACCCACAAGAACGGTTGATTGCTATTAGCCAAGCCCCAAGCCATCTCTTGAAGTTCTTGGTTTGTTAAGATGGCAATGCTGCCTAAGCTGACATAGATAACTGAGTTGGGGGCTTGTTTGTGAAGCCATGAGAGGCAAGTGGAGTCTTCACTGAGTAAACTTGAGGAGGATGAGGTTGGGGAAATCTTGTGAATTGGGCCAATTGGAAAAATAGGGACTTGGTTGCAAATTCTGGTTTTGATTTGGGTGAATTCAGATGGTTCAAGCCATGGGATTGTGTTCCAAATCACAGCTGAAGAAGTGGTGATATTGTACATTTTGAGAATTACTTCTGCCATTTTGGAGACATCTGAAGTGACCGAGAATGGCAAGTCTTTGTATCTCAAAGGATGGAGATTTGGTACCTCATCTTCCATGGATCCTGTTCAATAATAGTGAGAATTTGAGGGGATATTAATTCATAATTTTTGAGTTTTAATGAATTGATTCCCTCCTACTAATTTCTTTATACATATATGCTTGAGAACACTGTTAACATAGTGCTTTTGTTTCGAACACATTATTCTCGAATCTCATGAAATAGGCATTGAATTACATGTTGTTCGGTGGTGTTAAAAAACGTTTATGTGACATATGGAAATTTTCATGCATTCTAGGATGTCCTCACCGAAAACATCTTCAGAGTTTTAGATGTCATTCTGAACATGATTTTCTAGCTTATCCGCTGGGTCAAGTTATTTCTATCTCACTGTTTTTGCTCTAATTTAATTTCTTTTATATATTATATATGTATAACCTTAATTGTTAAGTCATATATTTTAGTTCAATTATCACTTTTTAAGCATATATCCAAATTAGTGTATATATTTTAAAAATTTTAAATTATGCAACATATTATTTTGTCGAGAAAAATAATATATATAATATAAATTGTATTAATTTTAAAAAAAAATTAAAATGGTTAAAAAGCAAAAAAAAATGTCAGAAATGGAACGGTTGATAAAATATTTACCTTAATAGAAAATTTAAATTGATTTTTTATTTCTATAAAGTATAATAGTTTATCAATTTTTTTTATTTATTTTAAAAAAACTCCTGAAAACAAATATGTAATATAAATTGAAAGAGTGTTTATTTTAAATAGGAGAATCGTTTAAAAACATGATAAAATGGTAGAAAGACACTAAATTTTTTTACCGTTTTAAAAATATTTATAAATAATTTGGTCATTTTATTACACATGAAAAAGAACTCAGTTATTTTGAATTAGTAAAGATAGATAAGTGCATTTTTGGATTATGAAAATTTGAGATATTGTTTAGAATTCATAGAAACGTATATTCCTAGATCAATTCTAACAGAAATATTCCTACAAATTAAAGCAAATATAGTAAGCATCTTCTGTCTATAATTTTGGAATCTAAAAACATTATTCTTATTATTCACATTCAAAAATAAAAATAAAAATGAAGTTTTAGCGTTTGTTATTATAGTTTAGGTTATAAACCGATCATAATATAGTTTATGTTTAGAGTGCATGCTAATATATAATAAGTTGTATTTAAAGGATAAATTATTTTAATATGAGTTTAGATTTTTCCAAAATTAAATTCAACAGTAAAAATTTAATTGCATTACAAAACTATAGACCAAAATAAAAGTTATATATATATATAATCCACACCTTGATCAAGTAGAGGAAGACGACCCTCTGCATGAAGTTGTAGAACAACCAGCCGACTAATACATGCCGCTATGCTAGTTGTTCGAAGCACCAAACTTCGAACCCCAAAACCACTAGCCACTGCCTCACAAAAGTACATGGCCTCATCGTGTATTACACACATGACATCTTCGACGATATTGGCCAAGATGTCCTCCAAGCTAGCCTTGCAATTATCATTGATGGCGAGCAACACCGAGGCCACATCCAAAGACACGAGGAGGTCATTAGGGAGTTGGTCGTTGAGGTGGACGAACGTGAAGTCTGGGTGGCGGTTAGAGTTTATGGAGTTGAAGAATGTGTGAGCAATGGTTATTGAGAAGCCATTGTGGTGTAGGTATGTTGCTAGATGAAGCATTGGGTTAATATGGCCCTGGTATGGACATGGCACCAGTAGTAAACGCCTTCGTTTTGAAATTTCCAATGTCTTCTCCATTGGGTTTTTTTATTCACATCAAGAAGAAGAAGCAGAAAAGGTTTGGGGTTTGCTATTAAGAATGGAGCTATCAAACAATACATACATACATATATATATATATTATGAGTCAGCTGGCAACCTAAACCACTAGAGGCCGGCTGTCTCGTCTTTTTGTTCTTGTTACTTTACCTGTGCTCACAAAATAATTGAATAGTACAAATATTATACTCCCTTTCATAATGGTTTTGTTTTATTAAAAAATAAGTTTATAGAAACTATTTTTACCTTCGATTGATTCTTTTATTTTGATATTTATGTTCTATTAAACCAAAATTTGAAAACAAAAAATGTAGCTTTCAAATGTTGTTTTTGTTTTGGAATTTGGTGAGAAATTCAATCATTGTATTTAAGAAAGTTTCAAATTATTCTAAAACACACAGAAAAAATAGGTTGAATTCTTTTTTTTTCTAAAAGTAAAATGGTTACTAAAAGAGGCTTAGTAATTTCTATAATTTAAAATTTTAAAATTTAATTACTATGCTTATAAGTAGTCTCAAATTTTATATCAAACTAGAGATTCCATACTGAACCAAAGGTGTGAAGAGAACGGTGGTTCTATAACAAAGGAACCTTTCACTGCGGTACTTCCTTTAGGTCTACTAACCTTATAAGAAGATTTGTGGGCATGTGAATGTTGTTTTGTTCAGCTCTGTCTTCGGTGGAATGACATTGCAAAAAGAAAGTGTTTAAAGAATAGTTTTTTGGAATAGGGATTTTATTTTGTTTTACTCTTTCTCTACTGTGAAGGATTTGGTCGGGCTGGTATTCTTTGTATTGTTGTTCTATTCTTTTTCAGAGGGTATGCAAAAAAGAAAGTAGGTTTTTTGAAGTTATCAGAGTGAAAAGTGTGGAAAGTACTCTTTGAAGATCTGCCTATCAAGTTATTTAGTAGAACTTGCACCGTGTAAGTTATTTTTTGACAATCTGATTGGTTGCTGAGTTTCTTTGATGTGGAAGTTAAAACTTCTTTAGAAGATGAATTGTACAAACGGTAGTTACGACTTGATGAAGGACGATATTTAGGGGGTGACTCTCTTGATTAACACCTTATATGAGTTGCATGATTAAGGGGGAGGATTTTGTTTAGCTAAATCAAACTTTGAAATAGTAGTGATAAAGTTCTGATTCAATAAACTGTACCACTGTTTAGTGAGAGGGTGAATATGAATATCTATGTACTAAGAATCAGATTATGATTTATGATTATCAAAGTAATAAGATCTCTGATTTCGGGTCAAGGACTTTCCAAATGTAGATGTTATGTCATCGAATTAGGTTAACAATGTTGTGTGTCACTAGTATCTTTACTTATTGTTTTCATTGTTGTTTTCTCTGTTATTAACTGTCGAGAAGATTTGTGAAGCTCCTCAAAAAAAAGGATTGCGTGTATTACTGGACTTTCCTATTCGAATTTTTTTTTTTAATTTTTGACAAGGGAGAATTTGTTGGGTATTTTTGTCAAAAAGAAATAATAAGTTTCTTTTCATTATTATTAGCGTGGTTATTTAAATAAATGATATTATTCAAAGATATTTTTTTTTCTTCTCAATAGGAATCTTTTATCTATATCTTTGCATAAAGAAGTTATCGAAGATTATCGTGATCTTTAAATAACTAAGCTATTGGCTTAGCTCAACGGACAACAGAAAATTGATTTCAAATAAGTCCTCTCTTGGAGACTTATTATTCGTGAAGGTAGTCGAATTGCCTTCTTTATAATGATATATACTGAAGTTCTACAAGTGGTTTTTACACTGCAACGGTTGACAATAAATATGAAAGAAAACTGAAATAGTTGAATTGCGGTCAATGAATTCAGGGGGCCTGAGTTTATCTTCAAAAAGATTTAAACACAAATTCAGGGGAGCTTGTCTTCGATTAAGTTTTTGTTATAACTTAAGAGTGTTGTTGCTTGTTCATTTGAATCTTAATAATATTTCTCATCTGAGCTAAACTCTTTAGGCAAAGATATAGATATATGTAGTATTTTCTGAACCGGGTTAACAAAACATTATGTGTTATTTGTTCTTTCTATTTCTTTAGCTTTTTTTGCTGTTAATTACTTTCAATATAGCTAGACAATATTATTGATCATCACGTTAATTTCAACATACTTAGTTAAAATAATAGAGGTTGATTAAGAAGATTTCAACATACTTAAGTTAAAATAATAGAGGTTCATTGAGAAGATTTCAACATACTTAAGTTAAAATAATAGAGGTTCATTAAGAAGAGAGGTTGATCTAAGAAGACATAATGAAATCAACAAGCTCTCTCAAGTTACGAGAACAGGAGCCACCTTCCCTTAAACAATCTTCAATTCTTCTCTTGAAATCCATTGCTCTTTCTCTCATTTTCCTCCCTTCTTCTTCCACCATCAATTTTCTAATACCCTTTTCCACTTCATTTCTTTTCAACTCATGACCTTCCAAAGTCAACCCCACTCTCCAAACACAACTAATATACCTTGCATTCCCTCTTTGATCTCCTGAATAAGGCTTACATAACATTGGAACACCCTCACTCAAACTCTCAAGTGTAGAATTCCAACCACAATGGCTCAAAAATCCACCTACAGCCCTATGAGCCAACACTTCCTTTTGTGGAGCCCATTCCACAATACACCCTCTATCTCCAGCCTTCTTTTGAAACTCTTCCAAAACAAATCCGATCCCATCCGAGCCTCGAACGGAGCCAGGGCGAACGACACACAAGAATGGTTGATTGCTATTAACCAACCCCCAAGCCATCTCTTGGAGTTCATGGTTTGTTAAGAGGGCAACACTGCCCAAGCTGACATAGATGACTGAGTTGGGAGGTTGTTTGTGGAGCCATGGGAGGCAAGTGTAGTCTTCATTGAGCAAACTTGAAGAAGATGAGGTTGGGGAAATCTTGTGGATTGGGCCAATTGCAAAAATAGGGATTTGGTTGCAAATATTGGCTTTGAATTTGGTGAATTCGGATGGTTCAAGAAATGGGATTGTGTTCCAAATCACACCTGAAGAAGTGGTGAGATCGTGCATTTTGTGGACTAGTTTTGTTGATTGGGAGATATCTGAAAAGGCTGAGATTGGTAAGTCTTTGTATCTCAAAGGATGGAGATTTGGTACCTCATCTTCCATGAACCCTATTAAATAATTATTGTGAGAATCAGTTTGAGAGATTATTTTATATAATTCTTTTAAATATGCAGTATATATATAGAGGTATATTAGATAAAATATACTTATCTTTTCTAGATCGAGTTCTGTTTTCACATTAGATAACATAGAGTTCTACCTATCTCAAAATCAATAGAAATAACATCTATTCAGCTTATCTTGATACAAAGTATTAAGTTTTTTCTACTTTTTATTTTGAAGTTATTTTGATCTATATGATGTTTATGATCTTTCAAATTGATTTGTTAAACTTGATAGATCAAAGTTTCAATTTTATAAAAACTTCAGAAACCGAAACTAAAGGTATAACATTGTAAAATCTTAAAATTAAATCTTGCTATGAAACAAACCAAAACAAAACTTGAACTCAAAACTCGAGAATAATTATATTTTGAAACTCATGACAAAAAAAAAAAAAAAATTAGAATCAAAATCCAGCAACTAAAAAGTAAAAAAGAGGTAAAATAATGAAAATGAACAATATACATTTCCATATACCTTGATCGAGTAGAGGAAGTCGACCCTCCGCATGAAGTTGCAAAACGACGGAGCGACCAATACACGTCGATACGCTGTTTGTTCGAAGCACCAAACTCCGAACCCCAAAACTGCTAGCCACCTCCGCACAAAAGGTCATGATCTCATCGTGTATTACACACACAACGTCTCTAAGGACAGTGGCCATGGCTTCCTCCAAGCTAGCCTTGCAATTATTGTTGACAGTGAGCAACAAGATGGCGATATCCAAAGATGCGACAAGGTCATCGGCTAGGCAGTCATTGAGGCAGATGAATGTGAACTCCGGATGACGATTAGGGTTTGGGGAATTGAAGGATGTATGAGCAATGGTTATAGAGAAGCCGTTTCTGTGTAGGTATGTTGCTAGATTAAGCATTGGGTTAATATGGCCTTGGTATGGACATGGCACAAGTAGTAAACGTCCGTGTTTTGCAACTTCTCTTGTCTTCTCCATTATTTTTCTTTCTCTTTTTCATTCACAAGAAGAAGAAGAAGAAGAAGAAGCAAAGGGGTTTTAAATAATGGAGCTTTAATTAGTGTGAAAACATTATCAGTAGTTTGCCAGCTGCTGACACAACCAAAACCCACTACTGGAGCTGTTTTGGTTTTTTGTTCTTGTTGTTATTGAACTTGCATGTGAAGGTGCTGACAAACAGATCGTGTCTTCTAGATATCATAAAAAAAACGAGGTTGAAAGAAATAACCCATGGTGTGGATAACAATTTAGTTTCTATATTTTTAGATTTGTAAGTGCAGTTTAATCGCTAAGCTTTAGTAAGCTAGCAACTAGTTAATTCAATTATACTTTTATATGATATTTGGTTTTATAAGTGAAAATTTTCATTAAAGTTAAGTATTGGTTTTTATTACATAACCACTTAGTGTTCCTATAGGTTTTATATATATTGGACTTTCCATAAATTACATTTATAAACTTAATTATATGTGTAAGATATCATATTAAATCATACCTATGATAGACCAGACCAAATCACTGTAAATAGTAAAGTCTAAAGGATTAAATATTACTCGTAAAATTTAAAGACTAAGGAATGGTTAGGATTATAAAATTAAAAGCATATAATTAGAATGAATTGTTTTTTTTTTTTTTCCTATTAAAAGTTAGGGGTTAGAAATATTTTTTAGGCTAGAAAGTGATTGTTGTAAGAAAATTAAACATGGATTGAGACTTAGTGTATTTTGTTTAAAAATAAAATTTAAAAAAACATCTACTGAGCCAATACAGTAAAAATTAAGATATCACATATTAAAATATAATTTTGATAGATATTTGATTTTATTTTCAATTCTATATATTCTTGAAACATTGTCAAAAAATTTAGGATATACTAAAAAAAAATATTTATAAATATTTAAAAAGACAATCCAAACCAAAACTTGCTATCGATATTTTTTATTAATTTTATATTACAAGAAATTGGGATTTTTTCGACGCATAAAAATTTATCGGAAAACGAAACGTTGCTAGAAGGAGGTCTCTTTCAACACACCAAGTCCAACATCAGAGGGGGTGTCTGTTCCCGATACATGATAAGGCATGCCAGGACTGCCTGGAATAATTAATTATACCATTAGATTTCCTTCGACGTCACGTTAGAAACGTTGGAAAAAATGATAATACATATTAATTATACAGTGTCGCGTCGAGTAAGGGCAAAACATTAATTGTATCGTTGGCCATCCTCCGACGCGACGACAGAGATGTTGGGAAAAAGGGTACATATTTCCGACACCATTAGTGATGTGTCAAAAATATGTTGGCCATCCTGATGTTTTTCGTGCAGCGTCGAGAGTTTTCCTTTTAATAAATCATTATGTAAAATAGAATTGAAAGAGAAAAGAGAAAGAAAACGAGAGAGAGGGAGGGAGACCAAGAAGAAGAAGAGTTCTCACCTCTTTGCCGTTCATCGCCATTTCGTTGTCATCGTCTTTCGTCGCTCATTGTCGCATATTGGTGAGTAGGTTTGTTTTATATTAGTTTTAATGTAATTTATTTTTGTTTAGACTAGAAATTATTATTTGAATTTGAAATTATGTTTTAGGAATAATATTATGTTCTAGGAGGGGTTGTAGAATCATTGAATTGAAAATTAAAGAGGGTTTAGGATTGGATTATAATTTTTAAGGAGGGGGTGTTGAATTAAAAATTAAAGAGGGGTGAATAAAAAATTAATGGAGGGGGAGTGAATTGAAAGTTAAAGAAGGGGTCGGTTGAATTGGAACTTTTAGGTAGAGAAGGGGTTAATAGAAAATTGAAGGGGTGGGAGGTTGTAGCATTTAGTTCAAATTTTATTGTTGTTTATTTTTTAACAGTTTCGTTTGTTAGAACTACTAAGAATTTGTTGTTGATTTCTTATCGCTATCCTGCAATTAGTTATGATAGTCTCTTCTTTTTAGTGCAAACTTGATTTAGAATTAATTAGATATAATAGGGTGTTTGGTTAGTCTACTCAGGCTATCATGCAGTTATGCTAGCCTTCGTAGTTTGAACTTAGCTTCAGTTAAAAGATTGGTAGGATTTAGCATAGCTTATTCATCGAGTAATTAAGTTTAGGGTTTGGGGGAATATAGGACTAATGATCAAACATATTTATGTTTTAGGTCTTTAACGATGGACAAGGGTTGGATGAAAGTTAGGAATAAGTTATTAGTTAGATTGTCAAGCTCCACATTGATGCTTACGGACGAATAAGGTGTCCATATAAGAGATGTATGAACTCAAATTGGTACTCATTAGAGGAAGTGGAGCGACATCTATTGACCATCGAAATATCCCCATCCTATACAAAATAGTTGTATCGTGGAGAGGCAGTGAACTTCCATAGAAGTATTGAAAGGTTTGATAAAAGAACCAGTAGTAACCCCTTTGATGAAGGAACTAGTAGTAACCCTTTTGATGAAAAAGATGAGATGTTTGGTATGCTTAATGATTTACAAGCTACGATTGAACAAGAACGAAAAATAGATGAAGGTTTGGAGAATGAGATGCCCTTCAATATTGGGGTAGATATAGAAGAAGAAACAGAAAACATATTTAAGGACTTATTGTATGAAGCTCGTAGTGAGTTATACCCTGATTGTTCTGAATAGTCTTCACATCTTTCAAAGAGTTCAGGGTCGACTGTTATAGACATTTCAAACATCAACCCAAAACAGGCACATGCCAACCCACCTAACATATTGGTGGGACATATGGAAGGTTGACACTTACTGTGCGATCACTACATGAGCTGTGCATTTCAGGTGAGATCTACAAATTGCAATGGTATGTGTTATTTCACTTAATTTTCTTAACGCGTGTGTACTTTTAACAAACATTTTCATGCAGGAGCAATCACAAACGAACAAGGTTGCTAGGCAGAAGCAGTCTTACAATCATGATGAAGTCGTTTTTATAATGACAGCATGATCTCGCTGAAGAATGAGGTCTGGAATTATTAAGAGAAACCCACGCTCGTAATGGACAATTTATTTCACAGGCGGATGCAAATGCGCATGTAAGTTTAAATTTGATTTTGTCTTAATTTTGTACTTATACTTCTCCGATTCATAACTTACATAAAATTTTATCTGTCGCAAAGTCAAATGCTGAAACTTCAGTCCTAGCGTACCCCAGAGGTTTCTCAGCCACTCTTTGAGGATGATATTTACGAGATCGTTTTGGGTAAGTGTCCAAGCTACTCAAAAGGTCTTGGTTGGGGACCCAGGTCCAAGTCTCATAACAGTGTTGCTAGTAGTTCTTCGACCACATGTTTGCATTCTACAACGGTCGAAGAACAAGCTAATGTAGTCTTCATTGAGAGCTTCAAGAAGCTAAACACGTGATTGAAAGGTAGAGAAGGATGTTCGAGTTGCAGTATAAACAAATGGAAGAAATGATGAAAAAGATTGATGAAATGAGTCGGCCATAGAGAGAACCGTAAGTGGAGAACTTGCTGTACTTATTTTTGAACTTTAACGTTGTTTACTTTGCAAAAGAGATAGATTATCTAAATAAAATCGTTTGATAAAAAATTGAAATTCATATAAATTAAAACAAAACAAGCTATCTTAATTAATTCTCTATACTAACAATTGAGTGGTGGAAGATCGAGAGAATCTAAATTTAGATACAGATCAATTTTCGATCGACTAGATATCTTACTCCCATAAACCAAGAACCCAATCGAATATCCGATCACCGCCTCTAGCAAAATTCCCACATTATATTACATGACCGCCAACGTAATGATGAAAGCCAACCCCACTCTAACGTAGTAAAGAGTGGTATGAACCAGGCTGGCAGTGAGGTTGCCCATGGCGGATGTGGGGAATTTAGTGTGTGAGAGCCACTCCACGATGAAGGCAAGGAGAAAAACAAAAATTAAAGCGATGACTGAGGAGAAAAAGCAACCAGGAAAGAGGATCTCTATCGTCTTTCCCCAATAAAATGTCATGTGGGTTTCCATTGTTTGATTGCAATCAAATAATGAAGTTGAAATTGTACTATCAAATAATGAATTTGAAATTGTACTATCAAATAAAGCTGTGAGTGTACTACAAATTTGCTAGTACTGAAGCTTTCTTTTTTTATTATTTCACATTTTATTTGAACACTTAAAGAATGTGTCTTATAAAATTTATGCTCGAAAGGAAATAAAACAACACTTGAGATTAAGAGTTGAGATGTAATAACATTTAAGATTAATGTTATTTCATTAAAAAAAAAAAAGTCTTGCAAGAGTCCTGCTAGCAGTTCTTCGACCACATGTTCGCATTCTACAGTGGTCGAACAAGCTAATGCAGATCTTATTAAGCAACAAAGACTCGAGCTTCAAGAAGCTAAACACGTGATTGAAGAGCAGAGAAGGATATCTAAGTTGCAGTATAAACAAATGGAAGAAATGATGAAGAATATTGGAGAAATGAGTCGAGCATAGAGAGAACCGTGAGTGGAGAACTTACGATACGTATTTTTGAACTTTAACGTTGTTTACTATGCATTATTAGTTATATTAGCATTATATATATCTAAATTTAATTTTTTGTCGTTGTAGGTGTGGACTTGTTCAATATAGTGCTCGCAGCTAAATTATTTTAATTTTCTTTTTCATGTAATTTTTTTAACAAATTTGAAACTGTGTTCTTACGACAAATGTTTATTTAATTATAATACAATTTTGATTTGGATATATTATTTACTATTTTGGTTGTTCAGTTTTTATTTAAATTAAGTCGAATTGGAATCGAATAGAAACTACAATCGAAACAAAAAATTTAAAATTTAAAAGATAATAATTAAAAAAAAACTAGAATTATTATTTCCAGCGCACAAACTGCATCAGTAAATAGGTCTTTCCGCGACACATGTAAGATGGCATCAAGGATAGATTCCACGACGTAGCGTCGGGAAACACCTTCTCCCGATGTTCACGAGGACGTTGGCAGAGTCATATAGGTTACCCCAACACATTGATGTCGTCGGTCAAATGAACGTTGGGGAAAAGTCAATCCCAACGCATCTTTGTATTGCATGGGGAATGGGTCTCCTGACACAATTTTTTCGATGTATTTCCTGAAGTTGAAGAGAACGTCAGAAAAGATGTGCCCGATGCTTTTTGTAATCATCCCGACGTCGTACTGCGTCGGGAAACTACCAAGTTCTTGTAGTGATTAAGGAGTGTCCACAAAAGTAGCAAGATTTTTTTAATGATAATAGAGTTTATTTCACTACATTTTTTAAATTGTAAAAGTAGCAAATTTAAAAGTCGATAAACCTCTAATAGCCTTATGTGGCCCTTCAATATTGGTCAAATAGTTGTTTGTTACATTAATTACTTGTCATATTTGTCATATTCGCAATATATAAAAAAAATATCATAAACTATTTTTTTCTAAATATTTTTGTGATGGGATGCAATTTCTCTAATTTTAAAATAGTAATTGAAGTTAAAATATATGAAACGTGCTTTTCATTTTAGAATAAGACAATTTGAATATTGTTAGGAAATTGGAGCCAAAACCCAAAGGCCAAATTTTAATTCTTCATCCATATCAAAACTTTTGATTGGATAAAATATGAGGTGATAGTTTTCTAGAGAATTTAATTGGCCACTAGGAGGTGGGTAAAAGAATTTCATTGGATTGATTTGGAGGTCAGATTCCTTCAATTTTCTAAAGAATAAATGATCCATTTAGAGAAATGACAAACTATTCACAATTCTTATGAATCAATTCTCTTCCAATTTCAGTAATTTTTTTTTGTTGTGTTCTATACTTTTTTACTTTCTTTTAAAAGTATTTCTCTTCATTTTTTAAATCATTCCAAAAAGTTCGATCTTCTAAAAAAAAGTAATATGTTATATTCTCAAAAATAATTAGTCTCCAAACACTAACACTAGGATGAGTAAAATTGTCTTAAGATTGTTCTCAATATCTCAACCATATCAAAGTACAAAAACACCTAAAAGAGAAAAGATTAGAAAGATGAAAGTCTAATTTTGTTTTGATTTATGAGTTTGCTTATCGTTTTTTTCGAGTTTACAAGTTATCGAGTTGCAGTTGTAGTGTGATGTGTGATGCAAATTTCTTTGCAATCTCCATTTACAGTGTTGAAAAAGGTATATATTCATTAAAACAAAAAGTTTCATAATAAGGAGACTAAGATAATTACCAAAAAGTAACGAAGATAAAGTATACTAAAAATATAAAGAGAATATAAACTTCCCCAATGTTCAATTAACATATTCATTTTTAGAAAATTATTATAGTTAAACTCTTTTATATTTATTAGTATCTCAACAAAATACTAAATATAAAATTAATTTTTTTATGAAAATAAAATTTAATTTAAGTAATTAAAATTCTTCCAACTTCAAAATTCAAAAGAGATAGATTATCTAAGTAAATTTGGTCGATAAAAAATTGAAATTCATGTAAAACAGAATAAACTAAAATTGAAATTCATATAAAACAAAACAAACTAAAATTGAAATTCATATAAAACAAGACAAACTATCTTAATTAATTCTTTATGCTAACAATTGAGTGGTGGAAGATCAAGAGAATCTAAATTTAGATTTGGATCAATTTTTGATCGATTAAATATCTTACTCCCATAAACCAAGAACCCGATCGAATATCCAGTCACTGCCGCTAGCAAAATTCCCACGTTATATGACATGACCGCCAACATAACGATGAAAGCCAACCCCACTCGAATGCCGTAAAGAATGGTCTGAACCAGGCCGGCAGTGAGGTTGTCCATGGCGGAGGTGGTGAATTTAGTGTGTGAGAGCCACTCCACGGTGAAGGCAAGGAGAAAAACAAAAATTAAAACGATGACTGAGGAGAAAAAGCTCCGACCAGGCCAACCGGGGAAGAGGATCTCTATCGTCTTTCCCCAATAAAATGTCATGTGAGTTTCCATTTTCTTTTTGGTACATTTTGTTTGGATTGCAATGAAATAATGAAGTTGAAATTGTACTATCAAATAAAGTTGTGAGTGTACTACCAATTTGCTAGTACCGAAGCTTTCTTTTTCTTGTTATTTCAAATTTTATTTCAACACTTAAAAAATGTGTTTTATAAAATTTATGCTCAAAATGAAATAAAACAGTACTTGTAATCAAGAGGTGAGATGTAATAATATTTAAGATTAATGGAAATCGGAGAGTATTAAAAAGTGGGACTAATAGACGGAACAAATATGGTAAAAATTTATATTATATTACAATAAAAAAGTGTTAAAACATGACAAATTTTATATTACAAACTGAGTCCGTCTAAACTTAAATTTTTTTTATTACTTTACATTACAATTCTATCCAATTACAGTGTCCATCAAATAATCCTAAACTTATTTTTCTTAATTAAGTCATTGCAAACATACATTATCAAAAGACTCCTAGTGATGGCACATGGATTAAATCTCACTCTTTCAAATTTAAGTTTTTCCTAATTTCACTCACTTTAATTTTTCTTGGCTTTCACCCATTTAGGTTTAGATTTAGGTTTTTTTGTTCTTTGCTTTTCTATGGTAATGGAGAATTGAGATCAACCTATGTGTGGAATAATTTTTTAAAAAGTTATATAAATGATAACAAAACAAAATATCCAAATTAAAAAAGGTATGTTTTAAAAAATTAGAACAAATTTCATTTTGGATCCAAAAATTTTGGATTGATCCTCAAATTATCTTCAAGTGATCAAATGTCTAATAAACACTCTAAGGTTCAAATATGTGGTTAGAAATATTAACAATAAGTTTATTTGTTCTTAAATACAAACTAGGAAGGAATATGTGTCATCTTTAACCAATTATTTCATATTATTCATGGTAAACATTCTTTTTTTTCTTTAAAAAATTTCAATTTTAACATTTCTTTTAATGATTTTGACAAACCATTTCTTTTATATACATCAAATTTCAATCAAGGATATTTATGAAATAACTTTGCAAAATTGGCAAAAAAAAAAAGAAAAAGAAAAAAAAAAAACAATCTTCCCTAGGTACATTTTCCTAATTTTACCATAGCAATTTAACAAATTTATCTATTAACGTTATAAAGCAAAATGTATCAAATAGATTCAAAATTACTAAATATGCTTCATTTCTTATCATAGTATATATTTACTATATTTTTTTACTTATGGCTTAAAAATATAGAGCCAAATTTTTATATAATTTTATACAACTTGATAAGCACAAATTATCAAATTTTTTTATAAAAAATCATTTAGATTTGGACAATTTAAATGATCCCCACATCTAAACTATAAAAAAAAATCTTGAAAAATAATAGTTTTAGATTTAAGTGGTCAAATTCTATCCAAATCTAAATGATCTAGAAAATATTGAAAAAAAACTCATTTAGATTTGAACCTAAATCTAGCCGGTCAAATCTAAACCAAAAATCTGGTTAGATATCATAGCCAAATATAAACGGTTATATAGCCAAATCTAAACATACCAAATATATTACATGGACGTGTTGTGATTGGATCATTTTTTGTATTTTTTATTTTGGTCATGTGAGTTTTTTCTATTTTTGAAATTATTTAGTGTAAATATTTTACCGATAAATTATATTTTTTGGAAAAAAAACCCTAAAAAAAGTGAAATATAATCATTAATTTAAAGATTTTTTAGAAAAGATATATTTTAAATGTATGAGTGTTGAATAAAATTTGTTGACAAGAATCACAAATTGTCACGTCATTTACTAAATTAATGATGAAAATACAAATAATTAAATTTGGGATTAATTAAAAAGTTAACCTATGTTCCAAATTTAAATTGAAGACATAAATTGGTCCATTCGGATGATGTCACATGTTTTCATTATGACCGTTGGATCAAGTTAATTATTTTGGTTAGATTAAATATTATTTACTTGGGTTTAGCCCATGAGTTACCAACCAGAGAACTCTACAAATAATATTACAAGGGTTGTAAATTTTTTAATTCTTTTTATATTTGCAGGGGTTGGAAATTTTTTACTTCAAAAAGTCTAAGAGAATTCTCTCAAGAGCTAGAAGATTTCCTAACTCATGAAGTCGATTGTCCTCGAAAATTGAAGTTTCTTTAGAAATACAAGCTTTCTTCCAATAACTTCAAGAACATCGCGTGTTTCGTTTCCTCAAATCAAATGTAAGCATCTAATCGAGAGAGAATCAGATGATCAAATACTAGAGATCGAACCACGTCATATCAAATCATCACAAATATAATGTCAACTTAAGTTCAACTCCACAAATCAAAATTCTCCAAAAATTTCGTGTGAAGAATTGAAAATGTTAAAAATATTTTTTAAAATTTAGAAGGGACGGGAGATTAAAATGGAACAAAACCCAAATTACAAGTTATAAGATAGTATTTTAATTAAAACAATTCATACCTTTTAAATATCACATTTGAGAGTAAATTGCAACTTGTCTACCATGTGAATATATTTTTGTATCTTTTTCGAAACTAAAAGCACACGTGTGAAAATTCAAACTTGTGTTGATATTTTACCTTAATCAATTGAGTTATATATACAAAGCTACTAATTTCTTTTTAATGACTAAACTTCTTGTAATTTATGATGGGTGTAATTTAGCCTCATCAAAACAGGCCCAAAGCCCAAACACAAGCCCAATCTTAGTCCACCCAATATACTTATCATCTAAACATTATATATATTAAAAAAAAAGTAAAATTTGTAATTTTTTAAAAAAAATATACATAGTATATTGTAGTGTAGTAAACATAAACTAAAAAAAAAAAAAAAGTTAAAAACTAATTTAAAAAATTAAGACAAAATTTTATTAAATTTTAATAACATTTTACTAGAAAAAAAATTGTCTAACATATACACACATAAAAATATATTTAAATAATTAAATCATAAATATTCAACAAACCATCTAAGTGCCCAACATAAATGTCTTATTCATGATAAGAGTGAGATGTAATTAAAGTCGAGGACCTTTATTCTTTCTTTGCCATTTTAGTTTGGATGTACGAGGGACACATGCACCCTCATACATCGAGATACATTACTTATTTGAATTTGTCACTTTATTACTAGACATAAGGTTTGGATAGTTGCTTAGTATGATGTGAGAATAAGGTTTGCACGCCGTATGAAGTTTTTCTTTATTGCTAGTGTGATTTTTTTTTTATGTTTTTAGAACTTATTTATTAAAAATTATTTGGTAGTGTGTAAAATGAATCATTAATCAACTATTTGAATTCAAACAAACTAAAAAATTAACCTAATAGCTTATAGGTTAAAAGAATTCATAATTAAATGGCATAACTTTTAGGATTTAGGATTTAGAGGTAAATTACTTATTTGCCATTTACAAATTATAATTAAAAGCTTAAATTAGTAAACTATTTAATTTTCTTTTATTTTTCAATTATTGTATACAAAATTTTAAATGCATTCATTCTATATATTTAGATTTGGAATGAATTTAAAAATCTTTTACATTACTTATAGTTTTCAAGGTGTTAAAGCTATACTCAAGTGAAAAAAGAAAAGCTTGATTAACCACAAGTTTTTTGGACTATGATCCCTATCATTTATTATATATCTAATTTCCTCATTTCTTTCTCTTCCCATGATAAGTTTGGAAAATATCTATTCCTAAATAATAAATAAACAACAATAATAATAAACAACGATCTTACGTGTACAAAAAAAATGGCAAAATAAATATAAGATAGAGAAAAACTAATTCAACTAACACAAAATCTATAACCTTTTTGTTTTTTTAGTTACAGTAGTCTTTATTGATCTTTTAAAAATCAAAGTTAAATTTTGGAAACTAATTTTTTAAAAATTGCTTTCAAAATAAAATTAACCCAACTTTTAAAATTTACAAAAGAAAAACGAAGAAAGAAAAACTTTGTTTAATTTCAAAGAAGAGTAGCCAAATTAAAGGTCCCACTTTGTTTATTTGACTATTATGGTTTTCTTTTTATCTTTTTCTAAATGGGACCTTTAATTTCATACTAACATTAATACTCATCTTTTGGGTCTTGTTTTGATCATAATTATAATTTTTTAAAATAATAATTTAAATTTCAATTGATATTTTTTTTTTAAAATTAAATTTACTAGACATCACCGATGGATTTAGTATAGGCTCATCAACTTTATCGTCTTTATATAATATGTATAAAAAAACTAATTAATGTATAACATTTGTAGGTAGTTTAATAGTAACTATGTTTGTTAGTCTCCTTCCAATCAGAGCTCAAGTCTTAGTTGTGTATCAAACCACTATTAGATATTATGATTATATTTTAAAAAACAAAAAGTACTTATTTTTCTTCTTTCAAAGTTTGACTAAGAATATTCAATCATTACTTAATAAAGATAAAAATAATATTCATGAATACGAAATTTAATTTTCAAGATCTAAAAACAAAACGATTATTAATGTTTTCTCTTTTTACTCGTCTTTTCTCTTCGTTGAGCTACTTCACGGTGAAAGAGAGAAAATAAAATGGTTATTAATTTTAATTCTTCTTTTAAAATCACAAACTATAACCTTTTTTTTCTTTTCATATTCCCAATATATGATATCAATCGAAGGTTAAACTATGCTAATATATGAAGATGTGTGAAAATACATGTGATATATTTTGTCCATTATGGTAGGTGAAGAAATTATTAAAATAATGTGTCACATGCACACTCTATATCAAATATAAAATAACAGTTTCTTTTAAATACAAAGAACTAAAGGCATTTGGACTATTATAAGTCATTTTTCTAAACTATAATTTGTATCTCAAATAAGATAAATTATTGTTACATACCAATGATAATAACCACGAGCTACAATAACAAATTTGAAAGAATCTCACTGAATTTTCTAGTATCATTTGTGAGTATCATATTCTCTTTGTTCACACTATAAATTTGTTATTTACTGATCGTCTATTAATATTAGTAGGTTACATCTTATATATTCTCAAAAGTATGTTGACGTAAAATATAATAGATAGAGGAGATGTGAAGCTTTTCTTTATACTCTCGTGGTATAGGAAATTGAATTTTTCATGTCCAGATGCACGACTAGTTCTCCGTCGAGTAAAAATGATCAATAGACATGCATGGTTATCGTGGTAGGGTTTATGATAACCATGACCATCTCCAATGAGATACTAAAGAAAAAGAAGTGGTTTGCTTTGATAAAGTTAAAACGTTAGGTTTTATTGGTTTGTGGGTTCGTGATTGATTTTAAAGATCTTTAACTAACGGGGGAGACTACCAAGATGCATGTAATTTCAAAATCAAAGGCTAATTAACCATTTAAACTCGAAATAAATGTTTTGAATGATTAACTTAAATTAGTTACTAATGGTGATTAATTATTTAAAATATCTCTTTGGAAAATTTTTACAAATAATTTCCTATAAATTAAAAAAAAGAAAGAGTAGGTGTCAAATGGTGAGAGGTGAACACACATGAAAAATGATAAACCGGCGGTGCACCAAATCAGGCGTTTAGTCATAGAAGTCACAATGAGTGTACGAACAAATCCATTTAATACTGAAACAGACGGCGTTCTTATCACTTATCACAAACCAATCGCCCTTCCCAATACCACACACGAGAATTTCCCGGCACCGGAGCCACCATGGACGCTGCCACCGAAGCTCACAACCATCATATGCACGGCATGACACCGCCACCGGACTCCTCCACCGCATCGCCGGAAATGATGCACCACAAGATGATGATGCACATGACCTTCTTTTGGGGAACCAACGCCGAGATTCTGTTCCATCGCTGGCCTGGCGAGCGCTCCGGCATGTACGCCTTAGCCTTAATCTTCATCTTCGTGCTTGCTTTTCTCGTCGAATGGCTTACACATTGCCGATTGATTAAGGAAGATTCGAGCCGGGCAGCGGCAGGATTGATCCGGACTCTGATGCATACGGTTAGGGTTGGATTAGCGTATTTAGTGATGCTTGCGGTGATGTCGTTCAATGTTGGAGTGCTTTTGGTAGCAATCGGTGGACATTGCTTGGGATTTTTCTTGTTTGGGAGTAAATTTTTCAAGAGATCGGAAGCGGTTTCTGGTAAATCCTCTGATCTTCCTCCTCTTAGTTGTTGATGAAGGGATAATAATGTGGAAATCTGGAATTGAAATTGAATGTTATGATAGTGTATTGAATGTTGGTGATGAATTTTTCTTGGATTGGATTAGAAACGAAATTTGTTGTTGGAATTCTTTGCAGCTTATGTCAAGTTGTAAACGGAAGAGGGGAAATGGTAAATTGGAAATGCTTTGGATTCAGATTTCAGGGATAATTCATCTTGTAATTTTTCTATCTCGCTGTTCATCGTTTTCATTTAGGATTCTTAATTTTGTAATTGTAAGCAAGAACTATGAAGATATTTAGTGGTGTTTAGGATTCATAGTCGCTATCTAAACTTAGAATTCGTGAGTGTTCATTCATATTGTCAAATTTTTCAATGATAATGTTAAAATTTTCTATTTTTGTTTTTTTTCACCTTATTTATCGTAAGTTTAGAATTTTGAATTTCATTTAAATTTTGAATAGCGATGTGTAACTACTTTTCTATTATGTAGGTTTAGATGACTTGAATTTTGATTAAATTGATTTTCCATATGTGGTTTAGGTTTAGATAGACGTCGTGAAGTTTGATTCGGTATGAAATTTAATTATTTGAAGTTTACTTTATTCTTTTTTCAATTTCTGGAATATTATTGGAATCAAAATTCTTTGATTAGTTGGGTACAAAATTGGTAACTTTTGTTTGTTTTGTTTTTTGTTTTCTATTTTTGTTAGTATCTATCACGTTATCATAATGTAAATATTGGTATTGGTATATCACACTAATGGTACACAAGAATGTCTATCTATGTTTTAGATGTTGGTATGTCATCTCTAAGCTATTTGATATAACACATAATTTGGAATTGTATCAAATATATATCATCATCAACTAGTAGTTGTATTAATTTACATGTTTAGTTAGGATTTTTTTTTTTTTTGTAAAATTTATAATTATATCAATTAACTAGAGATAAACAAATTAATTAAGAGAATTTACTACTAAAACAGGTTTGGAGTGGTTTTAAAAATAGTCAAAATGATTTTCATATAATCATTATAACGTTGGGATTATTACACCTCTAAAAGTGGTGTCTAACAATCAGAATTGGTTTTCCACTTTAAGTAAATTATTATATAGATATATCCTTCCAAACAAACTTCAACATATCTTATATCTTTTCAACGTCTTTCTAAATCAATATTATTGAGATTAAACAACAATCCATCGTAACGTACAAAAATTAGAGTCATAAAACAACATACAATGATACTCGATAGTACGAGTATCATGCATACATTACTAATAGATAATGGATACCGGATGTGATAATACTTACACATAAACCAATAGTATACACTTTATCTCTAAACAACTATAAAATCTCACTCAACTATTATAGACGCCACATCCAACTTAATTATGAGATTGATCTCGATGAAATATGTTGACTCATAAACCGTTTTATTCACATCACCATTAGCAACGTCCTTTACGACTCTTGAACTCTTGATCATTTTTATTCAAGACACCCAATGACTCCGTCACTTGACCATTCTCAGTCATTATTTAAGACATTTGATTTACTCAACACATACTATACTCAATTAAAATGCATAAGACCCTTTCACAAACCTCTAAACAATATTATTCTATATCCAACTGTCATATTATCAAGTCTCTCACAACATATCACAACGTCATTATGCATGCTTAAGCATCATGAATACAAACAGGTTGTAGAATATAGGACATTTTTACCTAAGTAACAGTTAAAATATTAATTTAACTTAGATGTATTAAGCTAAAAAATTCTATTGTTTTTTCAACTTAGAATCAATGGTTTCTTTCAAAATAAAATTCTATTCTTTTAAGTACAAATTGGAGCGAGAGATTTAAACATGACTTTGATTGAACTAATTAAACTTTTGTTCGTTTAGAATTAATAGGAGAAATCCCATTAATTTAGAATAAATAGACTAAAAAGAGGTTAATGACGTATATATTCCAAAAACTATCGTAATTCTTTTTGCATTATTCTTATAGAAATTATTACAATTGTATAAGTTTGAATTTCTTTTATACTTTAGAAGTCTAATTTCTCTATATTTATTAAACGTAAAAACTTTGTAGAATTAGATCATTTGAAAATATGAAATCAAAATTAAATCAAGCCATAAACTTCAAACGAAACCAAATCGAGGCATGCATTGGACATACTCCACATGGCCAAATTAACGAGGCTAGTAAGGACCGAGGATTAAGGTTTAGACTAACAAATTCAAATCAACGGAGTTGGAGCATGGATTATTGGACATGCCCCAAGTGAGGTGTGTGGCTGCTTTCGCCTTCAACATGTCTTATTTTTCTAGTTTTTTATCCTCTAATTTTGTTGAGTCATAATCATGTTTATGGTATAAACTTATATCCAATTTTTCTCCTTTTAAATAACCTTTCTGCTCTCACTTGAAAAATGTGGTAAGAGTCGAAAGAATGAAAAGTGATAAAAGGACGGAAGTGGAAGGAGAAAATGATAAATACTAATCTTACAAAATATAGAACCAAGTATCTTCTAAACAACTAATTAGCTAAAATATACACATATATATACACACATATACATATACATATACATATACACACATATATATCAAAGGTCAATAATAATAATAAATAGAGATTAATTATGTGTTCTTAATTAAAGAATCAAAAAGAGGGCATGAAGCATGCTATTTTATCTTCATCTTCTCATAGGTCAACCATGATATCCACTTTTGATTTAAATTTTTTATTGAAAACACTCCAGATTAGAAAAATATAATATATATGTCATTAATATTTTTAAAATAAGGGCTATATATTATGTCTCAACTTTTAACCTTCGATACATGTTAAAACCTACTTTTCTGTTTCTTCTCTGGTTAAATTCTAACATGCACGGTAAAAATCTACGTTATTAACAACTATTTATTCGATTTTGAGCCAAATTAATTTACACATGTAACCATGAGGTTAAAAAATTTAATTTACCAAATTAAAACGTTAATGTAAGGAGTAAAAGAAAGGAGTAATAAAATAAAAATATGTGTATATATTTTGTAATTTGTACTACAAATAATAAAAGAAGTACAAATTAAATACAACCAAGCATTAGTAGTACAACAATATTATCTAAATTAAAATTCAAAACTTCCATATTAAGCTATAAAATAAGTGAACTTCATTAATCATTTCTCTTAAAGTCAACAGACAAACTCAAAAGATTGCAAAATGGAACAAAAAACAACAGCAATCTTAACTCTTTGTTTTGTAATTTTTCTTTCTGTTTCTTCCAAATCCGACGCTACCAATGTTTTACTTCCCACCCACGACGGCATGCACATGGACCCCCCGCCGCCGCCGATAGCTCCGACGAGCAGAGGGTCCGGCGATGACATGCACACTCACGATATGATGTCATCGGCCATGCACATGACTTTCTTCTGGGGGAAAAACACACAAGTTTTGTTTTCCGGCTGGCTGGCCGGATCGGTCCGGCATGTATGCAGTGGCGCTGGTGTTCGTCTTTTTGCTGGCGGTGGCGGTCGAGTGGCTGTCGTGTTGGCGGATGATGACGGAGGTAGGGCCGAGAAATGTGGCGGCCGGAATCGTGCAGACGGCGGTACATGGGATAAGAATGGGGATTGCGTATTTGGTGATGCTTGCTTTGATGTCGTTCAACGGTGGTGTTTTTATCGTGGCCGTCGCCGGACATATGGTTGGGTTTTTGGTTTTTGGAAGCAGAGTTGTGAAGAAGGAGAAATCATCGGCGTACGATCAGGGAACTGTCGATCTTCCATCTAGGGTTTGCTGACTAATTATACATTTGATCATAATTTGTTACATTGTGCTTGTAAACGATTCAAGTGAACTAATTTTGGTTATTTTGGATCTAATATTCTCTTTTTTATTTGAAATATTCATAGGCGGCTTTGTTGAGTTTTCTTTTTCAAGAAAACAAATATTCATCGAATCTAAATTTGATTTATTATGTTATAGTTAAAAAGTTGTTTTTGCTTACATATTTTTGCTCATTTTTTCCTTTTTTTTCATATTTATCCTTTATTAAATTTGAAAGTAAATTTATTTGGAGAGAAAAATTAGGGACCCATTTGGTAAGGTTCTTGTTTTCATTTTTTAAGAAACAGATTAACGTTTCCTGTTTCAACTCGTTCTTAAAAAATATAAACGTTTTTCATGTTACAAGGATTGAGTGGAAAAATAGTTTCTCAATTATTTTTATTGATTTTTTTTAATTATTTCTATTGGTTTATTTTTCTTTTTTCTCAATTATTTTTATGGGTTTCTTTTTCTTTTTTTTCTCGGCTATTGTTATCTAATTTCTTTTCTTTTTTTCTCAATTATTTTTATTAGTTTTCTTTTCTTCTTTTCTCAATTATTTTTCTATTTCCTACACGTGATTTCCTTTTTTCTTTGTTTTATTTTCATCATCTTCCCCGAATAAGGTTTTCTTTTTCTTCTTTCCTAAATAACCATCATCTTCCTCTTCCTCTTATTATTTTCTCCATCTTCCTCCTCGCCTCTCATCCTCTTCCTCTACACGATGCTTTTGGATATGAGTTTTCCTCTTTGCATGGATAATTTTCGCTGTGGGGTTTTATCGGATTTGTGTTTTCATCGTGGGTCTTTGTCTTTCTTTTTGCCGTGAATTTAAGTCCTGAGTTTTCGTCTTCCTCTTTGTCGACTCTGTCCTTTGGATCTCAATCTTTATCTTAATTTCCAAATCTTAATCTCTATAAGATTACTAGAAAACATTCCTATGTAGGTTTGATACAATGAGTGGTGTAATTTTAAATGAATTGGATGTGAATAAAATAAAAAATAAATCTGGAAGAAAATAAGGAAATAAGAAACCCATATTTTCTGTTTCTGTTTCATTTTTTAAAAGAAACAAGAAGTAGAAACCATTATCAAACACATTTTTCTTCTTCTAATAAAAAAAGAAATAGAAACCATTATCAAACACATTTTTCTTCTTCTAATAAAAGAAGAAATAGGACAAGAGGTCCGGGTTCAAATTCTCATCCAGCATTTATTACCATACTTTTGTAAAAGAAAAAAAAAGAAGAAATAGGAAATCGGATAGAAAATTTATAAATTTTGAAAAAAAAAATGTTTACCTTTGAAACAAAGAGGAGAAAATGCTTAAATTTGGTGCCAAGATTAGATGAAGAAAATCATGTAAAATAAAAGGGAATGTTTTCTTAAGAAAATGAGGATTTTTATGGTTTTTTTTAAAGGGACCCAAAACTGATATAAAATATGAGATTAAAATTAAAAAAAAAACAAAAATAATAAATTCTCCGAAGCTATTTACTAATCTGTCCAATTTTGTTTAGAATTTTAACCGATGTGTGTTTTATCAAACATGGGGTTCATTGTATTATATGAATTATAGGATTAGTATCCACCTCTATTATATATATATATATAAACATTTTTTATTTTCCATAAGATGAGAAGCAGACATCATATATATTGATTTTATGTTTTATATTAATCAAATATGAAATGATTATCCTTAATTAATTAATGAATAACTATAATTATTAATAAATAATTATAATAATCGCATTTGTATGAAAATAGATTTTTATGGTTTATTAATAATAGATCAATATTTATCACCTCAATTAATCCTAACAAAGTTACTATATTATCATTTTTACAATTTTCTTAAACTGTGATTAATATACTTTAAAATGTGGTGAATATTTTGTAGCCATTTCTAAATTAATTTATTATTTTGACCTTTTGGCTTATCTATAAGATTAGGATTAGCCCACGTTACAATTCATTTTGGTAATATTATTGCTACTTTTTTATAGTTCTTTTTTATTCTTTTTTTTATTTGGAGATCTATCTTACCCACATCCTCTTGCTTCCATATGCATATGTTCTAATGGATTAATTATGGATCTTATTTTCTTTTTATTCTGTTTTAAAATAAAGAGAAAAATTCTAATGTAATTATTTCATTTTTTATTTTTATTTATTAAAATTAAATCTATTTTCTCTTCCCTTCGTATCCTACAAAGTACAACTTTTTTAAAGCTCATTTTTTCTAGTTTTTAAAATTTGTTTGATTTTTTAAAATCACTCATGGAATATAATAAAAGAAGAAAGCTATATATAGGCTTAACTACTTGACTCATAATCCATGGTTGGGACTGTATTTTGGATAATTTGATTATCGTCATTGTTGACGCCTCTGTGATTTTGGAACGTTCAAAAGAGACGATGTAGTTTGAATAAAAAAATTATTTTTAATTATATATAGAGATAACAATCCGTTAGTTTTTAATTTTTTTTTATTATTATAAAATAAAACATACAACAGTTATGTCCTCCATTTTATGAGCAAAAGAAGAGATTACTTTGTATTATTTTTTTTATGTTTTGAATGTTTATTATTATATAAATTGTAGAAAATCTAAAAATGAGGACAAAGAAGGGTCAAGGAGAAAAGCGAAGAAGTGACAGATTACGGTCTTCTGAATACACTAGTTCAAAAAAACCATTGTCAACAGGTGTCCAAACTCTTCAGACGAGGTATTCGTATATATTTTTTCAAGGATTTTCCTAAGTATAACAAAGTTGTACATTTTTATAACTTAGTGTATGGTTCATTACAGGATATAACAGAACATATAATGGCCATAGGGTCAGGAGGAAAAAAAGAATTTCCACAATCATCCAATAAGAGGAGGATGAAGGACCCTCCAAAGGAAGAACCAACCATACAGAAAAAGCCAAGAATAAAAAGCATGGTAAACATGCTTATTAACATTTATGTTCTCCTATTTTCTAATGAATACGAAGAGATTTTTTGAAGTTGTGCACTGTGTAGGTTTCATTAAGTCGAATAAAGAGAGCGAAATATATAGAAGAAAGTGAAGAAGAGGTAAGTGTTGTAGCTTGTTGTAATTGAATTAATAAACATGAACAAACTTGTCTAATTTAATAATCAAAAGAGAGTGAACAGGAAAAGACTGAGAGTCTGGAAAACAAAAAAGGAGAGGACGATATAGATCAAGAGTGGCAAGCGGATACCATAGCAAACGAAAAATCAAAATCATCCACAAAAGAGACGAGTGAAAACACTAAGCAATCCATGAATTATAAGAAGAGACAAACGAATACAAAAAAAAAGGGAAGAAGGTAACTGTATATAAATTAGATAACTGCAACCTCTTTATCTTAATGTATATTAGTTATACATGTAACAAAATTGAAAAAACAGGTAAAAACGGCAAAGATAGGAATAAAAGCAAAAAAGGACTGAAGAAGAAAGGGAAAAGCACCAATAAGGGAAGAAAGGGTTGAGGCACGTGTGATGTTGTACTGTATTTTAGATGGTACGAGTCTTTGGAATTTGCTATATATATGGTAATTGTAATTTATGTTTTATTTTAGATGGAACGGTATGAAAATAATGTAATACAATTACAGTGTATTTGTATTACGTTTTATATTGTGATTAGTTATTGATTTTGATGTACTGAGTCTTGTATATTATATAATTAGAATACATAGAATTTGGGATAATATGTTGATCGTTATGTAATCATTATAGGAATATGTATAATAGTTTACTGCAATTACAGTGTATTTGTAGATTATGGAACATGCTAACTTATATTTTGGATTTTACTGCGTTGTATTTCATTATTGTGATTGTCATTAACCTAAATATAACTACTCATCACTATTAGGAGTCGGTATACTTGATGTCCCACCAACGGTGGACTGAACCTTTAAGAATAAACCTCTAGACAAAAGCAACATAATAGATAAAATCAAACAAAATCTTGGAGAAAGACTGACAGCTAGATTTAGTACTGAGGGACTATTCAACCATTTTCTGAAATTTTTCATAACAACCTAGTCATCTCAATTACTCATGCACCTCATTCAACGTATGTGCAAGCCCAAATCAACCATCCAACTACATTTCCTGATATGGGGTAGGGTACTTAAATTTGGGCTGACGGAATTTGTCTTGATTATAGACTTGAACTGCGAGAAAATATCATATGTTAATACAAAGGATATAAAGAGTGGAGGACGACTGAAAATGATTTATTTCGAGACCCGAAAATCAATAACAAGGCATTACTTGAACACTATGTTCAATATAAGTACAACTGGAACGGATACCGATAGGATAAGGATGACCAAATTGAGAGCTTTCTACTCCCACAACAAGAATCTTTGAGTATACAGTGGGATCATATTTTGATGGTAGACAATGGTGAATTATTTGATAGGTATCCTTGGGGGAGAGTTGCTTTTGACCTCCTCGTAGATTTCATGAATAGGGTTGTGACTAAGCAAGAGGCAAATAAGGATATCCATGGGAGGGTTCATTTTTCGATCTTAGTTTGGGCTTACGAGGTAATCCCAACCTTGATTACGTCATCAAACTTCTTGCTACAGCGAATCTCAAATGAAGTGCCTCAGATAATAAATTGGACAGCAGACACACACGCCATAATGGAAGGACCTACAACAGAAGGTCTGTGTTTCGTCAATGGTATGCAACTCATTTTACAACAGTTTTTATATGTAGATAATCACTTATAGTTATAACTTTTTTTTTCTTCTTGAAACAACTTGAACTATCCCTGATGCTCGCTACAACTGATGAAGTGAGCAAACCATACTTCGCACTGTTACTTCATGTTAAAAAATATGATTCTCAGAGAGGCCGAAGATGAGTTTACAAAGGGCCAACAAGCTGAACGTGTAGCTCACGTGTCACTTAGTAGAGGCATGCCCTCTACAAGCCAGCTTGATGGACTAGCCAAAGTTGTTGAAAGTATTAAACAAAGCCTGAAAAAAATGGAAAAAATTATGGAGGAGATGATTGGATTGTTCAAGACTGTGGAGGAGAAAATAGACAAAAAGTTTGAAGAACTATATGTCAACTTAAACAACATTGTTGAAGAGATCAAAAGGAAACAACCTATTTCTTCAGGTGCCCAAAAAGACAAACGAATATATGGTAAGCATAAGCTTTAAACTATAAGTTACTTCTCCGATTATGTGTATATGAAATAAACTTTGAAAATACACTATATTTGTAATTTAGGGAGCAAAGTCTTTTGAGAAGCACCTTGATAAGGTAGAGGAGGGAAAAGAAGAAGAGGACAAAGGAGAAGATGAAGGTGAAGACCTGAGCATGGAACCGATGTATCAAAAAGGCCTTGGCAAAAAGGACGACGATGAGGGAAGGGGAGGCGTTGCTAGAAGTGGGAGCCAAGGCTTCGAAGGGTCAGCTAGTAGACAACCGACATCAACAAAATCATAAACAATACCTCCCAAAATAAGGCAAAATGGAGATCAACTACCGTATAAGGAACTTTATAAAGTAAATATAATACTATATTGTGTTAAACAATTTAGAACACATGTTTGAAAGTAAACCGTGTACATAACTGTAAAGGCCACAAAGGATGCCGATGAAGAACTAAATGAGTTGATCAGGTCAATTGATGAAAGTATTATATACGATGAAATAAACAAAAAGAAAGAAGACAAAGTACAATTGGTATAGTGGATTGCTGATACTTAAGGATTATCAATTATTATTGCATTACATTTCCAACTCTGACTTATGTTCATCTTTTTTGTTGTTATATTGTCATCAAATTATTATTACATTATCATGTTATACTGTCATCAAATTGTGTACATCCTCTTATTGTGAAACATGTGTACCTGTTTGTTATTGTCACTTAATTGATTGGTTGATTATGGTGTGATAATTGATTGATTTTCCTAAAATAATGTCAATTTATTATTATGTTAAGTGAACTGTTTTATGGAAAAATGGTTAAATGCATAATTATAGGGATGTTACAATCTTAATATGTTATTGTTTTTATATCAAATGCACAATTTTAGGGAAGGATACAATTTTAAATTCAAATTTTGGAAAATTTTCAACTAAACTTTTAAAATCAAATGATAAAATAAATATTTATTACTATATATATAATCCAAAAACAATGAAGGATAAATATGAAAAATTGTGTATTTGTATGATATAATAAAATATTTCTAAGAATTAAACAAACCTCATGAAACGTACAATGAATAAATTATACTATCAATCATTTTATTGATAACAAAAAGAGCATGAATTAAATTATACATATTAATAAAAGTAAATTGATAATTATTTGATTTGAAACCTACAAATCTCAAAATCGGATATAAATTGAAGACATAAATCTAGGAGATGTTGATTAGATGAGATCAATCTCGAAAATAAATATTTGTTTAATATTTTTATGAAACTGAATGATTTGCAAATGCACTGTACTCGTGGTTCTGAGTTATATTTCATTATTTTAATTTGTACAAATACACTTTATCTGATAAAAAAGTTTATCTGATCAAAAAGAGTTTCTGACTATGAAAGGTAAAATTGGCTGAAAATTTATCAAAAAATATCTACTTAAGACGGTTATGCTACAAATCAAAATAGTTTTTAGATTTGTTGTTTTTCGAATTGTTATCTATTATTTCGTCATTCTCACGATTTTGTCCTTTTGTTACGTGACTCGTTCTAACCTTGGGCTTGCTTTGGTTTATGGTGTCCTAATGTATTGGGCCAACCCATGTGTAGGTCGGCCCATTGCGAATTCTTGTATGTTAACTCTAAATATTAGTGGAAAAGTAATACTAGGGTATCGACTTCTTCTATTCATTATTTGACATGTTAAATGATGATTTATTAATTTATTTAATAGAATTTTAGTACTATTTTCACCTTTTTTTTTTATCCAATTTATTAATTTATTTAATGGGTTGCATGTGATGACTATGTAAGATGAATATAGTTTATGGAAAAAAAATCTAGTACTTTCGTATTCAACTCTTCTCGTACATTATTTGACATGAAATGAAATGTTTTTATCAATTTATCATATTTTTTTTTATGTTACTATTATGGTTAGTAATCAACGACTATGAAAAACATTCCTACTTTCTCAAATTTTTATAAATACAATTCAAAATTTATTTTTAATGTCTTTCTAAATAAAATACTTGAAAATGTATTCCAAACACACTCATAAATAAAATGATTGATATAATCAATAAACTTTGTTTCAATTATGGAGGAGTGAAAAAAAAACTCAAATTTGATCAACTAAAATATTCATACATATCATTGTGACTCTTGAAAAAGTAAGTAGACTCTCTTATTCCATTACAATACTTGGTATTAGAGTATTCGACTTAGTGTCTATCTTATATGTGTGGCCAAGTCATGTCACTCTCATATGCTTGTCTTCTTTTTTCATTTTTTTTTTATAGAGAATGAGGAATTTGAGATGGTTCTAAATGGTTTGAAAGATTCAAAATTAAATTGGAACTAATGGAACTAACCAACATTCTATAGATTGGAAGAGGAAACATCTCAAAACAACAAGTAATAGAGAAAAATAACTATTGAAGGAAAGTACCAACAATTTATATAGTGATTAGATCAAATGGAATATATATATATTAGGGATTCCTTCAAAAAAAATATATATATATAAACTCATACACTATGTTGGAGAATAAATTTCTTTTGGAATGTCAACTTTGAGGTTATCAAAAAGAGCATATAAATGTGAGGTTGTTGTATTGTTTACGTGTATATATCATCACTTTTAATTTTTTGGCCAACAAATGTGTATATATATCCAAAGTGTATATGATATTTTGAACTATTATGTTTTTATGTATCTCTCCTACATCAGGAGATTATCTTTTCTAGATTTGTTCAAGTTGTGAAAGAGACCATTCCTTCTTCTTCTTCTTTCTGCTTCATGTACAGAGATAATGACATTTTCTTTGTCACATTGTTTTCAACTTTAACCCTTTTCATTACTACAATATTACAACTAGGGTCCTTTATATGATTTCTCACTTCTCGATATTATCATGTTCAATAAATGGGAGCAATAATATGCATGTGAAGAAAATGGAATGATACGTTGATAATGTGAAAATTAGTTGGTAATAAGAAGAGTCACGTGTGTATCTTTAATAAAGATTATGAAGGTCTCTTATTTTTTGGATATATATATATATGATCTTCAACATATATGCTTCCTCAAAGTAATGTGTGCTTATTTGGATATATCATTCTTTTGATCTATATCAAACGTTTGTTTGGGACTTAATTTCATGAGCTATGATGTAGTGTGTACAAGATGAACATGAGGTTTCATTTTACAATTTTTCTAAAAACCAATGTACTTATTTTTCTTTAATAAGTACTTGAAAGTGATTCAATATCTAATTTTGCACTTTTCAACACATTTTCATACTATTAAAGTTGAATTTCAGTTATTAAAAATATTTGTTATGTGTTATTTGATTTTTTTAATACCATTTCAAAATCACACTCAAACTTGACGTGAAAACCCTTTAAAAGTTAATTTAAGATATATAGAGAGAGCATGATTTAAAACATGACATAAAAACTTCTAAAAATCGATACGAGACCAATAAAGATCAAATCAAACATGACATTAAAAAACTTCGAAAAAAGTCAATTTGATGGAGAGAAAATCTCTAAAAAGTTATATCGGAGGAAAAACGAGTTGGGAGATAGAACTAATCAAAGGTAGGAATCAAGAAAGGGACTATTTTTGTATCTCTTATTTGGTGCAAAGTTGACCTTCACACAATGAATTAATTTATTACTCCCCCATTATTTTTTGTATGCCCATAGAGCAATAATATTTGATAGTATTGCAAAGGTATGAATTTTTCTTCATCTCTCTTTCCTTTTTTGAATCCCTTTATTTGATATTTTTATTAATTATGTTGTGAAAATTAATATTTATTTGAAAATCGATTGTTTTATTATAAGAGTTGTTTTTAAATATAGTAAAGTGAATAAAATATTTACAATTATAACAAAAACTCATAATATATTAATAATAGATACTGATCAAATTCTTTATAATACTGACTTTAACAGACACATCAATGAAAGTCCATCATTGAAATTTTGTTATATTTATAAATAATTTCAGTTTAGTTTTCTTATTTAAAATAATTTTCTTTATTATTATTGACTCTATTAACTTAATTTTCTTTATTCAACAGTCGTCTTAATTATTAGCTTTATTGAAAAAAATAAAATATACCAAACAAATTAATGTTCATAAGAAGGAAAATAAACTCACGTATACACTAAAGCTCTTACATGTATGCTAAATTTATGTAAGTATTGTAATCTTAAGTGTGATTGAAATACATTATCGGGTGTTTAATTTAAGAAATGCAAAGAATATATAAGTGCCAAAAAATGATATTTTTATCATTTATTTCGATACAAATGTGCAAGAGTTTGAGATCAAACACTTTCCACCTCTTAGATACCATTTTTCTTAGTACAATAGAAATTCGAGATGAATTTTTAACCACATATCTCACAGTAGTAGCTAGGGCTACTATTGCTGATTTTGATCTTTTATTCATATAATTATGCTCGAGTTGACAATATTTATAATATATACATTTTTTTTGTATATAGATAGAAAATTCGAATCTTCAACCTTAAAAAAGAAATAGTATCTATACTTAATTGAATTAATTTGTATTAATCTTCTTAAAGTTTCAAAACTCAACAATTTTATCCCAAACATTTTTAGCTAAGAAGTCGCCTAATTTTTATTAGAAAATTTCTTAATTTGTGTAATTGAACTTGTGCAATTACTAAGTTTTCAAATTTAGAATGTGTAGCAAAATCAGTCAAGTTTTCGTCAAAGTGGAAGCTTAACTAAGCAGTAATTGACATGATAAGAGTAAATGTTTGAATTACTTTGTTATCGACTTTTTATTTGAATTACTTTTCTAGAAAACAAAGGAAGAAAGGACACAACGACGACGAAAACAAAGTGGCAAACGCCCGTGTAGTGATGATAGGAATCAAAGGTACTACGAGAAGATTGGAGGGAGAAAATTGTTTTTAAATGAAAAAATAAGTGTAGTGATGAATGGTAAAGGTGAATATAAAGTTATAAAAACGTACGATTTTTAAAGATAGAATCAAACTCAGTTCCATGATACTTTATGGATAGATGTATAATTTTTTATTTATCGATTACGTATTAAAAAGTTTAGATGAACAAGAATAATTAAATTATTTAAACAATTATTGTAGGGTATAAAATACAACCTTTGTTTGACAAATTATTACTAAAAGGAATTTTCATTTCCTTTTTTTTTTTCATAACAAATATTAATTTCCCAAACATTATTTACGATTTTGCCCCCTAATCGACAGTCAAAGAAAACGACATCGGTTCCCCTAACCCCTAATTCTTTTGTTCATTTCGTCTTCTTCTCCGTCTACTTGTTGGGGCTTTTATTCCAATTTACATTAACGTCATCTCCCATCTTTCACTTACGAAAACCGCCAAAAAGCTTTCAGATTTGTGATCCAGAGAACAAATGGCCCCTCGCCAGTTGTTGAAGTCATTAATATGTCCATTCTTGAGGAAGGCCCACGTCGATTTGGCTTGTCGCCGTCGTCACCGTTGCCGTTGCAGTTCCTGTATGACTTTTCTTAATGGTATTTGTTGTTGTTCTTGCATTAGCTGCAGCTTCTGTTTGAAAAGATATATAGGAATTTGTTGTTATGTTGAAAAGAGAATCTTCCATATTGAATATGGGGTGAAATACTAATTATGGTTGGAATGACCACCAACCATTTGTGAAAATGCCACAGTGAGAATTTTGTGGTGGGAATTGAAAATTTACCTCTCAGAGCTGTGAAGCCAGTGATTTTTTGTCTCGTCTCGTCGTCCATTCTGTCGTAGTGATGCTGTAAGGCTTGTAGGACTCTCACGGGTATTAGTACAGTGGAGCAGCCTGAGATAGGGAGAAGGTGGGGAAAAGGGCAAATTTGCTTTAGTGTTTTTGCCTTGTGAAGGAAGACAACATATCTATCTACCCATTGAAAAATTTAACTGTAGCGGGGAATGCAAGTGGTTTAACGATTCAACTGGGTGTCGTTTTCAGCCACCTCCTTTTGACCCCAAAACGGCTAGGCTTAAAGAGATGGATGAAGATTCCATCAAAGTAGCGGACAAATTTGGTTGGGCCAACCGTGTATGGTTGAAGGCCTGATAGATTCAGAGTGCATATGGGAGGACACGGAATCTCTATGAATCCGAAGAAAGAGAAGGGGGATAAAAAAAATTTAAAAAAAGGAGGAAAAGTCCAAAAATGCATCACGAGTAATGGTTTGAATGGCAATTCATTGATGGAAAAATCCCAACTAACGGGGTTAGCTAGTAAACCCGAATTGAAAAGGATGTAAAAAAATTAGCTATCTATTGAATGAAAGGAGAAAGTACCCTTTTTCTTCGGCGGCTGTGGTGGCTGTGGACATGGAGCTGGACGGTTGTAGTTCACATGGCGAGGTAAGAAAACGCCAGTCCCTGATGGCCCTACTGATTTTGCCCCTGAATTTGCTTGTAACGAGCTTCCTTGAGCTTGCTTGACTTGTGTGGTGCCTGAGCCTTTTTGCTTCATGAACTGCTGCTGCTGTTGGTTCTGCCTTCGTTTCTGATTCTACAAGGAGGGTTGAGTTTTGAATCAGCAAAAGGGATATGAGAAGAAAAAGAAAATTAAGAAACAGGGGAGATTTGGGGGGATTTGATTCTCATCTCACTTTGGGAGTTCTTGATTGGTCCTTGGAAGAGGAAGATCCTGTTTCTCCTATTTGGGTGCTTGTTTGGATTGATTTACCGTTTATGCTCACTTTCTTCATCTTCTCCAATTTGCTAAAAACGTTGTGTGAAATGTCTAGCTCTCCACACTCTTCAACTACCGGCGTTGATGGAGGCGATGGCTCCTTCGACGGCCCTTCTGGACTTCCGTGGCTACTCCCAGTGCTAGAGCCTAAAGGTGACCACAGCGTTGAAATTGGCGAACCAGACAAACCCCATGACTACCATAAACAAAACACACCCACAAAATCAAGAAAAACAGAGAAGGAACAAAGAATTTGACAAACACCCTGAAATCTCTCACTCCTTGATAAATTCAATACCTTGTTCTGAATCTCAGATTGAAAACTTGTAGTGGATGAGTTATCATCATCTTGAAGCATGTACTGAGCCATCCGTCGACTCAACTCCGCCGTGTAATCGTCGCCATCGTTCTCTCCGTCATCTCTATCACTTTCGATTTCATAGGAACCAATCTCAGATTCAACTGGTGAATTAAAGCTGAGAAATGAATCAGACCGTCCAAAATAGCTTGGCCAACTATCTCCTTCAAAGGGGTTCTGCTGCATATCCCATGCTCAATCTGAAACTTAGAGTTAAACTTCAACTCTCTGCCTTCTTGGTCTGCCGCCATGGCCGCACCTTGGTGCTGACACAGAGTGAGAGAGAGAGAGAGAGAGAAAAAAAACAACAGAAAGAAAGAGAGAGAAAGAGATTGAAATTTGGAAATTTATGCGCCGTAGGTTTGGACTTTATAAAGAGTAAAGGAGAGAGGGACCTATAAAACAGGGAGTTTAGAGTAGTCCATGAACTACGGACTTCAATGAATATTTTAAATGTACAGTTGCAAAATAGCCATTTGGAGGGGGATGGTCAATCCGCTTGTCGCCGGCCGCCAAGCGCCGCCGTGAGGTTAATTGGGGTTGGAGTGTTATGGTGCTTCATAGAAGCAAAACCTGTCATATGTTAAACTTATAGTATCCATCAAGAGTTGGGGCTTTTGGATCCCTCTTGGCCTCTACTTTCACTTTCATTGGATTTCTTTCCTATCTGTTTCCCTTTTTTTTTAATTATCTAAAACAGTATTTAGAGTTTATTGGGATTAAAAAAATAATTTTAAATTAATTATTTTGTTTCATGCTAGAAAAGATAAAATAATTGAAAAGTAAAAGAATTTATGAATTTATTTTTATTGATGCTTTAATTGAAAATTTTCTAAATTGACAAGATCAATTATATTATTATTTTTAGGCAAATTCGGAACATTTTGGATATGAAAGTTTTTAAGTAAAAATATAATTTGAAATCATTTTAGATTTTATAATGAAAAAACTCCCAGATGATAGGAGTCTGTGGACAAAAATAATAATAAATAAATTAGTCCTCGAGACTAAATTTAAGATTTATTGAAATTAGAACTAAAATTGGATGAAACCTACTATAACCGTATTGGATTTTAACCAACTTTTAAAATCTATATTCTAATACACTTACAAACCTTTTTATTTTTTTAAAGGAAATTATTATAAATGACTAACAAGTAAAAATATTTACAAAATATAGCAAAATTCTATACTCTATTAGTGTTTATAAGCACAGTGATAGACACTAATAGAAACATGTTAGTATTAAATATTTTGGTTCACTTATTTGAAAATATCTCTTTAAAAAATATCAGTATCCTTTCAAATGTTGCAATATTACTCTTAATCATTCATAACTTTCGAGGATGTGAGGGGAATGAATTTTTTATCTTGAAGTGAGTAATACAATATCTATGGTATGATATTTTGACAATACTTTATATATATATATAAAAGAGGTAAAGTTCAAAAAAATTTACTTATTTTAATTTTTTTGGTAAATGGCCTTTAAGAATAAGATAAATTATTGAACTTTATTACCTCTTGTGATATTGACCTTTAATATGTTGTTTTTATCAAAGGATTTATTGCATTGGTGCTTTTCAAAAAGAAAGAAAGAAAATATAAGAAATTGTATAGTTATTATACTCATTCAATTGATATAGACATTGTTGATTTATGATTTAATTCTTCACATAAACACTTTTCTCATTGTTTTGATTTTGTTTTTTTTTTTAATTACTTTTAAAATTTTCAAAAAAAAAATTTGATTTCTAAAAATTTAGGTTAAATGTTTTCAATGAAAATAAAAATTTCTGGTAGAATATGAGGATAAAAAAGCATCTAAAACCTAACCTTGTGAGATTGGGAGGTGGGAACAGAGTGAAACGAAGTTAATATTCTTCGAAAATCAAGTTTTCGTTTTCAGTAACTATTTGTTTTTTTTTTATCGGTCAAATATTATGAATTTAGTATATGAACTTTCAATTTGTCGTCTATTTTCTATGAACGTTTCTATTTATCAAATTTATTCTAAAATTTATTTTATAAAGAAAGTCAAATATGTATTGAACATAAAATTAAAAAATTAGACTTTATTAGACATTACATATAAATTTTTACGACATAAATGAATTTTTATTTTATAATATTTTTAAGAATTAATATTGAATGTTCAAGAACAGGTCAAATAGAGTTTTTTCAAAAATAGAAAAATCCATAAACTATTTACACTCTATAGAATAAAATCACTAAAATACAAAATTTATTACACTTCATTTTTCTTTAAAGTGTAAATATTTTACTTTTTGTAATTTCCCTATTGAAAAATTGGAGGACTAAAGTCACAAATTTAAATAATATAGCCTTGCCCAATAAACTTATGGATTAATTTTCTTTTTCTTTTTAAAATTATGTTTTAAACACAACTTTCAACTTTTAATTATTAGTATTAGTTTCTTTTGTTTGTTAATAATGTGATCTTACAATAAGTCGTTTAGGAAAATAAATCAGATAATTTGACACTCACTGGAAATAGTTTTTAAAAAATTCTCAACTTTATTCTCTAACTAATAACTCAAATGTTTACTTAAAGAAAAAGATGAAAAATATTAAGAACAAATTGTCAATTCTAAAAAAGTCAAATGATTATCCAACTCAACTTAAAAGTTTTCTCTATCCTCTTTAAATCTAATCTCACCTCCAAAACGGAACTTTAAAAGGTTACCCAAACTTTAGGTATAAATATTAATGATTGAATGTGATTTAAATTGACAATAAAAGTTAATATACAATAATTATTGATATGGAATTTTGACCATATGGCCTCTCCTATAGAAAAAAAAGAAAATAGATCAATTTTTCTAAAAGAAAAAAAAGAAAAAGGAATGAAGGTCTCTTCATGTTGTCATTAAGAATACCCATTTTGTAGTACCAAAACCAACACATTATACCAAACATTGCATGGTGGGAAGTTGAAGAGAAAGTTTGACAGTTTTTTTTTTTTTTTACATATTTAAGCAATTTCTTTCTTTATTTATTTTATATTCTCAATAGAAAGAAAAAAAGTTAAAGAAATTAAAAACTAAAAATAGTATTTTATCTAATAAAATATGTTTTGGAAGTCAACATTTGTAGTTGTAATTCTAACTACTTCCCATTAACGACTAATAATTTGACCAAACTCAATTATTGAAAAAAAGAAGAAAAAAAGTGGGTTTGATGAACATTATTGTATTTTAATAGAAATTGATTTTTCTAAAGGTTTTTGTTAAGCTTTTAATATTGTAATGTCTCGTACGTTTAGGAGAGAGGGACTTTGGTGAACTGAGATTGCATCCGAATGAGAGGGATGATCTTGTGTACACAGGAAAGTAGGGTTAAGAAAATACTTGAAGAGAATTGAAAGTTATTAAATAATGTACCAACAAATGTTCAATATTCATAAGAGTTTTAAAGTTAATCGTACTTAGTTTGGAGAAATATATACTATGTTGGTTGAATTCCTCAAAATTTTTCGAAGAAGCATGTGAGTGAGGAGAAAGCATGCATGTTGAAAGAATTCAAGTTGGTTTGTGGAGACAAATTTTATTATTGCAAGCGTTAGAGAGAAGTAAGAATGTGTCTAGTAGTCCAAGTTGAGAGAAATGTTGGGATCATCATGTGTGCTAAATACGAATTTTGAACCCTAATTAGAATTTTGATCCTGAAAACGTTGCAGGAATGTTTGGTGTAGAAGTCGACAAAAGGAAATTAAGATGCGACCCCAACGTGACTGCAATCAAAGGCAAGGCAAGGCAAGGAGTAGTTTGTAGTAGAGATTAGAGCATCATAGAAAGATTTTCCCACAAAGTTGTAATGCACATGTTAAGGAAGAAAACAAATTTATCAACATAAAGTTTGACAACATGATAAATTGTGGCATCATCAAATTTAAACCTAATCCATAAATTTAGATTAATTAGTCTTGGAAAGTTGTTTTTATATTTTCATGACCCACCACTCCAAGTTCTTTAACACTTCATTCGAAAGAAGAAAAATGGTAAAAACCTCTTTATCTCCATGAAAAGGGTAGAGGGTATTTACGATAAGAAGTAGAATAGTGAGAAGTAAAAAAATTATGAAGTACTCGGATCCACCAATTTTATCGACCAAGCAAAAAGTAGAATTCATCCCTCCTAATTTCCAATTTAAATTAGATTGGATTCCAAAAGTAAATAGCGTGCAGTGTCTACAATTATTTATAATATACACTTAGTTACAAGAAAAATTGCATTATATGACAAAAACATGTAGAAAAAAATAACCCATGATACCTCATTTTTCTATATTGTGAATATGACAAATATGACAAGTAATTAGTAATATCAAACAGCTATCATAGAGTTCTTTTAAATTTACTACTTTTACAATTTAGAAAATATAGTGACATAGATCCTATTATCATAAGAAAAAAAAAAAATTTGCAAGCACCTCTAACTATAATACTCATAATTTCAAGTGCTTAATTCAAAAGACAAATTCTTTTAGAAAAAAAAATTAAATTGCTTAGCAACCATTCAAAATAGTTTTGGAAACGTATTTTAAACACAGTTCATTAGAAGTATTTAAACAAAAATGTTATTTTTTAAATACTTAAAATCAAAACAGGCTTAGATTATTACAACTTGTGAACTATAATAATCATTAATGGGATGCTCCAAAACTGTTTCGTTGGTGTGCTCAATTGATATTTTTCTTAATTAAGTTTAGGGTTTATTTTTTAATATCATTAAGCCTAGCTACTTTGTTACATTATTTTGATTAATCTAAACTATTTAGTGTTGTTGTTTATATTTTGAGTTCTCTTTTGTTTATTATAATAATTACAAGTTAATCTCTCGTTTTAGGATTCAATCATAGGATGCCCTAAGAAGGAAACTATGTCCCCACCTTCTTAATTATATTTTTATGCATTTAACCTCAACACTTTGACCGTTATGCTTTTATGTTGATTCTTAACTTTTATTTAATTTAATTTCTAGCTCATCAATTTCCCCCTACCTTACCTTCTTCAGATTCAATTTTCAACAGGTTCGATTCAACACGATTTTTCATAAATGCAATCTACCGAAAGTTACAACTTAGTTTTCCTTTTTCTTTTTTTTTTTATCCGAACAAGTGTTGAACTTGACTCACGATTTAAAGTGTCGATTAGGATAGGTTGTCGAAACATTTCAGTCGTATTCTACTTGATTTGTATAGATAGCCATATTTGAATTTCCTTTTTCTTTTAAATGTAAGTTGTAATAATACTAATATCAGTATCTATTCTAGCGGTAAGATTGTCATCTAGCTCTTTTTAGACCTAATTTCAAATCCCGCTTCTTTTTTTCACTGAATTATAAAATTTTGTCAACAAAATTTTTGGATCTGTCACTGCTTTTACATTTATCTTTTGCCTCATGTTTTCAATGTTAGAAAACTTTGTTTTCTCAAAATTCGATACTTGGAATAGTTCGATTTTATACTTTTTTTTTCTTCTAGTAATGCGTATTTGTACCGAGGTAACTTTATCTCGACACCCATCATAAAATCATATGATAGGGTTTGGACCTTTATGTCAACTATTTTTTCTTTATAAAAATTGAACTCGTAGATCTTTTTTTTGTACCTTTTTTTGTTGAACTTTTTCATTTCTTTTGAACACTTTTTTTTAAGAATACTATGGGACTCGTATTGATAAAGTTGTGGAAGGAATAAGATTCATTTTGTTTTTAAGAATGATTCTTAAATTCAAGCAGTGGTCATACTAATTGATTCTATTCATTTTATAAAAGAAAACCACAATGGATGAAATACATAATTTTGATTCATATTTTGTTTTTAGTAAAAATCAGTCTTTAATTTTTTTGAAAAGAATATAAACATCATAATTGTGAGATTCAAAGATAGTTTCATCCAAACAATTATAAAATTCAAATAGATTTTTTTTTTTTTTTGGCCTTTTCTATTGTTAAATTATCAATGGTGAGCACATGAATATTTGATTTAAAAGAAATCAATTTCAATTTATCCTTAAAATTCTTTAAAATAAAATTTATTGTCTTCTCTTCTTCAACACTTACACTCTTAATTAATCATATTCTTAGCTATTACTTTCCACGTTCGGTGTTGATGTCTACTAATTAATTCAAGAGAGTCACAATTAATTATTTTCGTTGATTTTTTATCACCCATTAAAATCAATTTTAAAGTTTCATTCACAATTATTTCAAAGCTAACAGAAAAAACATACTAAAATTAACAAAATAATGATGATAATAATAATAATTATTATAACTTCTCTTTTAACTGATTTTTGAACTCCATAATTAAGGTAGTCTTTTATATTATTATCACATAGCATAAAGTTGAAAATCCAAAAAAGTATATGTTCTAGTGCTCATAATATATATATATGTGTGTGTGTTAAAATGATAAAAGATGTTGCAATCATTTTTTAAAATTGAGTACCTAAGGTTTTTAGGTTAGAGTTGAATGTCCAAATCTTTGAGTTTGGACAACTAATTTATAAAGGACGGAGTTACTTTTTGTAATAATAATATGTACTTAATAGCTAAATGATAGAGAATAAAGTACATAGTGTAAATTGAAAAAAGAGGGCATTAGATAGAGCTTAGTGTGTACAAATAATTAATTCTAATAACTTTATAGAATGACATATATATATATATACATATAAATGTCCTAGAATATAAGTACATGAATATAAGTACATGTGTGTATGGAGGAGTACTAGAAACTTCTCTTATTTATTGTCATAAATAAACGATATATGATTCTATATAACAATTTGATGGATTCGGCAACCTTACCACCCTAACCCTAAATATCAACGTTGAGTTTTGTAAAAAAAGAAAAATCAAATTGCAAGTTAAATCATAAAAGTAAAGACAAAATCTAGAGTAGATATGGAAGAATTATGTATAAACTCGTCCAATTGAATAAAACACTTCTTTCAAATTTACAAATGTTAAAATATAAATACTCTTGAATTGTTATAACATGCATTATAATACAATTAGTAAAGAGTACTATCCTCTCGAAATATCATAACAATATTCATATAAATTAAACGTTTTTATATATTGTTTGGTATGTCTAAAACGTTTCGAGACAACTAAGGGAGATTGTTGTTTTGTAAAAATATAAAATTGATTTTTCTAAATTAAAATTAAAGTTTCCCATTAGCCTAATCAACATCCAAATTGTTGGTTGGTAATGTTCATGGTGTGTAGAAGAATCTATTTGCAAGTCAAAGTGGCCATTGCTAATGATCCAATTTAATTTTGAACACTTTCTTACTTTTATGTACCTTTTTCTTCTCTTTGTATTAATTAGTGGTTAAGCTAATTCTTTGAGAAAATGGGGTTTCCTTTTTTTGGCCCTTTGTGTTATTTCCACACGCCCACTATCTTTTTTAGCAATGGTCAATATAATGAACCACTAACTAAAATTAAAAGATTTGGCTATAAAAGTTAGCCAATCAACCTTGAGTATACTATTCTATTCATTTAATCGTTAAACAATGATAGTGTTTCGAGAATTTTAAATATTCAATTTTGTTACAATATGATGTCTATGAGTTTTTGTCGTGTGTATCTTAGGTTTTTGGTTGTATATTTCACTTTATTTTTTAAATTCACGAATATACTTGATTGTGAACGTTAAGTGTTTGGATTTTCTTTTACGTAAAAGCCAATTTTATATTTCTTTGAATTATTTTGACTTGAAGAGATAGAGCCAAAAAGGATAAAATAAATATCAAGGGTAAAATCAAGATAGGATGAGTTGTACTCTGTCAGAATTTAAGTTTAATTGAAGTTTTGACCTAAAAGTAAATGACATGGCTAGATCCCGAAGAATAAGGTGGTTTTGTGAAACCTATAATTTCCTCGTTGAGTCTGCTTTTTGCAGGCCCTAGTCTATACCTTCTCTAGTTGTTGGTTTGGTTCCTTTTTCGTGAAAAAAAAAAAGAAAAGAAATCCTTGGTTTATTTTCTTATAAATACAACACTATAGATATATTTCTAGAACTTGTCTGGTAGTCATTGTAGATCAAAGTGTCTAAATGATCAATTGTTGTGTTGTTCAATTATCAATTTTTTAAAACACAAATTTATCTAACAAATCAATTATTCTGTTGTGCCACAACACTCTTAGCATACCAACATTTGTGAGAAAATATTGGAATGAAGAAGACTTTGCTCGAAAAAATATAATGACAAAAAAGAAGCATATGCCAAGAAAATCTATATTTATGAAGAGACACCTCCATCTTTTACAAAACACTCATGTCAAAACCATTTTTTTTTATCACAAAACAAGATATTTCAATTTAAAAAACCTTAACATGTTAATTGAAAAATAACCGTAAAACATTAAGTGGAAAAACAGTTACAAAACGTTTCAAACATATAAAAAAATTTAAATGGTGTTGGCTTCTTTGGTCGTTGTTAACCTCAAATTGATCAATTAATGATTTTAGTGTTCATGAAGAGTGTATTGTGTAGCGCTCAAACAACGATTCACACATAATTTCAATGACTCAATGTTATATGCCCGAAACAAGAATGTGGCAAACAGAGAAATTGAGAATGTGGCACATGGCAAGTGGATGGTCAAGAAGCCACTTGCACACATGTCTAATGATGTGGCAGCTCCAATGGCAGAATTGATGACATGGCATATGATGTGGTGAAATGTGGCCCTATAACATTTCTAAACATGGGATAGAATAATATATAAATATATACACAAACACACAAGAGAAAATTTAGAAAGAAAAAAAAAACTCAACAGTCAAAAGCTTAAAGCTTAAAACTTAAATATTAATTTATTTCAATTAATGAAATGTTGAGATGTGTCCAACCAATAAAGTAATATATTATTATTGGTTGAACAATCCAATTATTTTATTTTGTTATTATTTTAAATTACAGTCAATCACTTAAAAGACAAGTGGAAAGATGAGAAATTTGAAATTTTCATTTAAAAATCTTAAAATTTCAACCACAAGCTTTATTACAATTTTTTAATTTCTCTAGTCATTAGAAGGCTTGTATGAATGATAATTACAAAGGATTTACAAGACCATTTATAAGTTCTAATCCTAAACTCAAAAATATATTGAGTGAGAAATAGTTTGATCGAGTGTAAATCTATAACACGATAAAGTTGATCGTTTACTAATTAATCAAATTTTACTCTATTTAGGATTTATTACAAATACCTAAATTTGGTTGACAAAACAAATGAACATATAAATAAAGAGTATTGGGGATTCCGACATGTTTCTTACTTGGACGCCACTCTTTAGAATTGCTTTCAAGAAAACACTTACCCCAATAATTATACCAATTTTTTTTCCTTTTTCCTTTTTCTTTTTTCTTTTTTATTATAATACCTTCCTAATTATTTTTTTAACAAAAAGATTCTTTTTTATTATTATTAACATCATTTACCACCGCCATGTCCGTCGTTCCACGGCGGCGATCCACCTCCACCAGAATCCACATCCTCGCCCTCGACGGCATCGTTAACGTCAACTCCCTCTTCACCTTCGCCGTTTTCCTTGGCGTGGCGTGGTACCCCACCGCCAACCCGGCTGCCAATCTCCTCCCGGACGACGACGACGGTCCTTGCGCTGCTGCCGATTCTGTCGCCGAAAATCTCATAGCCTGCCATGTATACTCTTTCAGCTGCTTCTTGTTCTCCAGCCTAATCGCGTCGGCGCTGAAGCAAGCAATCAGACTCATCACAGGCGGTGATGGTGGGCAGGGTGAGACCCACGCACCGGCGCTGAGGGTGGGGATGATGGCGTCTGCGGTTGGGTCGGTTCTCGGGTGTGGGTTTTTGGTGGCGGCGTTGCTGAATTTGATTCAGATAAAACTGGGGGTTTTCGGTTGCCGGAGGTGGGAGACGGTGGCGGCCGCCGTGCCGTTGGTGAGCTTGGTTCCTTTGGCGCTTTTCATTTACATCGCGCTTGTTATTCACGCCTTCACGCGCTAGCATTCATTTTTTCATTTTTTTACATTAATGTTTACTTTTTTTAAAAAAAAATAATTTAGTTAAATGCTTCATTGTGGTTACAAGAATACGTCTGTGTGTGTATGTAACTTATAAAAGCTTTTAAGTTGTAAATTCATGTGTAAAAATGTGACAGCTTCTGCGACCTTAGTTTCGTATTAGTTTATGATTCAATTTTCAAGTCGGTAAGAAATCGTAGAAAATCATTGTGTGTTCAAATGTTGATCTCAACTATAAATATGAAACATCATAATTTAAGAGCGTAAATATGTTCAACTAATAAATTATATAATTTTCTCACTTTATGAGGGTATGAATTGAGGTGGTTACACGTCAAATGGAGTATCTTTTTTATAGATTGGTGAGATCAAGACTATAAATTAATTAAAACATCAAAACTTATCTGAGTAGATAGTAGATACACAATGAATAACTTCCTTTCTACTTTTTAAACTCTAAATTTGTCATTCACTTCAAAATAACTTCCTTTCTACTTTTTAAACTCTAAATTTGTCATTCACTTCAAATGGTTATAATTATAACCAAGTTATATATATATATATGTGTATATATATATATATATATATATATATTTTTGACAGTATTCATGGTTGAATTTTAACCATTTGAATTAAGTGGAATTCTTTAGAAGGATTATTTATGAGAAACTTTTCACCAAAGACAGCAAAACATAAGAGAAACAGCAAAGCTTTCTTCTTTTTTTTTTTCTTTTTTAATATAAGAGAAATCAGAGAAAAGAAAATACAGAGAACTCCACACCATTTTCAAATGTAAGTAAAAACCAAACAGGAAATTTGAAATGGTATACACAATATGTAATGTAAAACAAATACCCAACTTCAAAGCTTCATCTGTGCTCTGCTGCTTTTTATGAATTCCTGCATTGAAAAAAACTAAGCCATTTCAAGGATACCACAAATACAAAATGTGTTGAACAGAAATGTAAGCCGATAGAGGAACAGAGTAAAACAGACCAAACCAACCACAAAAATAAAATGTGTTGCATAATACAAATTGTCCCATTGCCCACACAGCTCGCTTCACCCTCAAACCATCGCATCGCATCCCATAATTAAAGAGCCTACTACCTCAAACCAACAAACGGCCCAACCCATGATTTCAAGTTGGAGGAATCTCTTTACAAGAAGGGGTCCCAGCTATACGAAATAGTACCTATAGAATAACTGCAAAGAAAAAAACTATGGAAAACATCTCACAAGGGACCGTAACTCTCTAGAATCCCTCCTCTCAATACCCCTAAAAACCCGATTGTTCAAGATTAAAGCTAAATAGGGAGTGTTCAATTCTAGCCACCTACCTAAATCTAATATCCAATAAATTTCTTTGACGCTAAAATGTCGTAGAATCAAGAGGTTTGTCCTGTGCAAGCTAGCTCGAACACTTACAAATTTCGAACAAAAATGGAACGTCTCAAGCTAAAAGACAGAAAATTTTACTGCCATCTAAGCTTTTTTCTTACATCTGTTGTACATTTTGGAAGTAATAAGAAATGATATGATATAGTGTTAGACATGTCTCGAAAAGTTGAAAAACATGAAAAGAATTCTACCTTTTTCCGTGAGATCTATTTATAATTGTAGAAACATTATTAAAACATAAGAATTGGATCATCTTTTAATCCTTTTTCCTTATACCATGAGGAGTTCGGTATCTCTCATATAAATGTGTTCAAATGGAAATATGGTTCAAATGCTTTGCATCCATCCTTTAAAGCAAAAGGAAAAGATTCTATTGGTCAATGCTATTAAACCAAACACTAAAGAATATATGGATGGAAAGAAATGATAGATTTTCTTTTTCCCACAAAGCCAAGAAATAGGTAGTGGGAGTAGGAGGAATGGGCAAAATTCAACGATTCTCTTGGATATTAAGGCAAACAAAGAGTCTTTGTATCTATCTTTTTTTTTTTTTTTTTCCTCTTCTCTAAGTTTAACTATTGCAGACTTGAAAGATCCAACCATCAACCAAGGATAGTCATTAATTCCGAATCCCCTAAGCTATACTCGGGTTATGAAGAGTCTTGTATTTGTACACCATCCAATATCGACGCGCAAATCAGGGAAGAAAGTTTGAGGTACAGTTTTTTGAGAAATAGTTTTATATTTTATGCATCTGTTTATAATTTTTCACATTCAATAGGAAAACCTTGTTTCTCATGATCTAAAAGAGAGCAAAAATAAAACAAGAAACATCATTAAATTACGTATATCTAAAACATCAAAAATAAGAAACAACTTTACCAAACAACTCCTATACCTTCGCACAACAGTGACATAGAAAAGTCATGGGATTTAATAAATTAAATCATAGATTAGATGATAATTTGACTAAATGTCTGAAATTTCCTATTTATTTGGTATATTAGTGGGGCTACAAGGAAGCAGGTTTTAAGCTTTCACATTATATCAAGTGGGTGAAAACTGAATACAAGGGCGATGGAAGTTTAACAACGTTGGTCCCAGTTGATTCTCTATGCTTAAAATAACTCTTATGCTCCCAGCTCATGGAATCAACTTCTAACTAAGAAAGGCAAGTCCAGTTCTTGGTGGACCTTAGTCTAATCGAATCAAGCTCAGTTAGATATTTCACTTTCAAACAACCAATGTCACTGATTGTGGATTCTAGTATTTCAAGGACATTCAATCACAGGACGTAAGTAAACGCAAGCATCATTGCATGAACCTCTCAAATTCAATCTGAGTTATCGTAACTAACAAAAAGACTTTGAAATATACATATATGTAGACAAAATTACATCATAAGATAAGTAATCAACGACATCAGACATACCTTAGAAAATAGGTGGGAATTCATGCGCTACCAAGGCAAGGTAGACGTTCTAATAATAAAGAGAACCTACAAAAGAATTTGAAATCAGAGACTAAAACAGATAAGTCAACAGATTCCTACAACTTCGTCCATTATATTATTAGTACCTTGCCACCAATTTCCCCTAGAAGCAGGTTGAGAGTTGTTTCCATTTGGATCATCTTGTTGACCCCCACTTTTCTTCATCTGGGTCATCAATGAATTGGCAACAACAGAAGAACAATCAGTTTGACTTTCAGTTTTGGATCAGTCTGATGAAATCAATTTGGATCATGTTAAAGTATACTCACAGTGTGGGGTGGGGGTGGAAGTGGGGATGGTCCAGCTGATGTGGCCTGAGAATACCCATCTTGTCCTCCATAGTATAGAGATGAACTCAGATGACAAGGCTCCAAGCTCCCTCCTTGAAATTATCAGATTTGATTTTTGTTAGGGATCATAGGTTTCTTGTTTCTTAGGAACATTCTAAAATTGAGGATCATACTCCTGTGGTTTTTATTTCTTTTTCACGGTACCTTGCACTCTTTGCCCTTATCCCTTTCCTATCATTAGAAGTAGTTACAAACTATACTCTTCTAGTTTAGGAATTTTAGAAATGGCATTCTCATAGATTTTTTTAAAATGGTTTTAAAAGATCCATAACTCTCTGTGAATTTGGATATCGTACCCTTTTGTCCATGAATTTAACAGGATTTGTATTTCAATTCACACACCTGAATTCCCTTGTCGGGTGTGATGTGGTTGACTTCCATTGGTCTGTTTTAGCCAATCCACAGAGCTAGAAGAATTCCTACCTGCTCCCTGAAAATTAGAAAAATAATAGTGTTAAAAAAAGTGATGCTTTGACAATGGCTCATGGCACTTGCCACCGGAACCCCATCCAGGTTCATAAACGAATAACATGTATAAGTCTTATTCTAGTCTTCACATCGGTCCCTCCATGTAGCTTGAACATCCAATTTTATTTTTGAAGTAAAATTTCATTTTAGTCCTTAACAATAACTTTTCATATTACATTTCAGTACAAATGCAGACTCAAATCCTGTGCCACATCAGTTAAGTTTGATACAAGACGTTTTGACGGATGCAAAAGATCTCTGCTAAATATAATTATATCAATTGAAGAAGATTTGTAAAAGTTTAAGGATCAGAACGGAAGATTTGGGAATATAAGAATTAAAATGGAATAAATATACACGAGATTCCTGCAACAAAACTTGCAATAGTAGTCAAAGTGGGAATTCAGGACAAACATATATCATCATTGCTAATAAGCAAAAAATGGTAGGGGGGCCCTTATGCAATGAACTTCAGAAAATGCTACATAAGTTTCAAAATCATTCTCTTAGCATTATGCAATATAACTTCTAAAAACTCAGCACTTAACACCTCGATGTATGTTTTCTCTTCCAAGTCATTTGGAATTCTACGACAAAATCTGAACATATTTGAAAAGGAGAGAGTTCTAAGTAAAACGGAGCAGTTCAAAAAGAGCAGCATTACCTTCTGTGGAGATGGAAAGATTGTTGCAAAAGCACCTGATGCGGAAGACAATGGCGCCTCCTTGACATCAAAAAGATCAGCAACGAAAGAGGAGGCTTGATACCCTTTAGACTTTCCCTCCATTTTTTCTCAATCTTTCCTTCTTACCAAACAAAATTGCTCTCCTTTTCCACCACTCCCTATTGAGAGTAAGAAATGAAAGCAAGAAAATATGCTTGTAAAGATCTACTGAATCAGCTAATCTGCTATGAATGAGATATGTCTAAATTGACTCCTCAACTCAGTATTTATAAGAAGAAGGAAATGGCCGTTGCCTTGTCACCTATGTGCCATCATCACTAGTAGGGAAAAAGAAGAATAGAATAGAAAAAAGAAAGAGAAGCCGCCTCCTTCAAATTAGTTTAAGAAAGATCTTATTTGGGAATTTCCTTTTGGAAATTTCCTCATTCACTTTCTAGTCTCTGCATACAAAAATAATAATATCATCCATGCCTTCCTGTGAGAACATAGGAAGATAAGTGCCAAGTGTGGTCCACATGTGATCCTAATTGGATATATCTTGTTGTGCCACGTGTTCTTTAATGGATAATGCAAATTCACAAGCACAATTATGTTCATTATATTATCTGACCCAGCTTCTCTTCTTCCCCACACACAACCAATGGCAATCCCTAACTGTGGTTTTCTTCAACTCCATCTTGAATATGACTTATGAGAGACAATGAAAGTAAAATAGACAGAAAGACTCAAATGGGGTTTCAATCCCACATGTATATAGCAGGTGATAGGATAAGATCATCTCTAAAATATGCCCCTTTCCATATCCAAAACAGAAGAAATCAACCGTTTTAACTCCCTAAATCATCAATATCCCAGTTGATTCCGATGCCATCAAACTATCTGATCTATCTAACTAAAATGATTCCATGGGTTCAAACATATTCCATTACAGTCTACAGAACCCCCCCCCCCAAAAAAAAAGAAGGAAGAAAGAAAGAAAAAGTTGGGCTCTCAAGAGAAGAGACATGAAGAAAAAGAAAGGAAGATTCGTTCAAACCAGTCCATTAATTAAGATATGATTAAAACTCCCAAAAGAAATAAAATCAAAATACAAAACAGTACGAATTTTTGGATAAGGGAAATGAAATTAAGAGCCAGAGAGGTGGTACAAGTTGAAGAACAAAGCAACTTGTTAAAAAGGGGTTGTGGGGATTTGTTTGTTTGGTCGTTTCTCCATGATTACATTGAGAAAATATTTTGATGAAGAATATTAAAAGAAAAAAAAAGCCATCAATCATAGTTGAGAGAGACATGAAGCCACTCGGCAACCACTCTAATGCAATCGATGAGAAATAATATCTTGAAAATAAAACTTTACTAACAACTAAAAAGAGGAATTGAAAAGGTCGAGTCCATTAATATCAGCCATTGATCGATTAGTCAAAGCAAGCAAGCAAGCGTGATCTTACCTAAAGGTGATCCACATTTTCTTCTGGTAAATCATGAAAATGGGAAAGAATCGTTTCAATTTCATTTTCTTCTTTGTGAAAGGCGAAACCAAGCTGAAATTTTGGCTATGAAATATGGATGAAAATGAAAAACATTTTGAAATCTTGATAATAATAGAAGTTTGAGGCGTAAATTTTGAAAATAGAAAAAGTTGTACCAACGGAAATTAAAAATTTTCAAATATAGATGACAAAGGTGTAAAATATAATTTACCGTAGTCCCATTAAAAATTAGATAAGACAAATAAACATTGAGAGTTTGATATGAAAATAAAAGGATCAAAATTTCTTAGGATCGTGAGAAGTGAATTTAATAAAGTCAAATATGAATTATTATGGGTTAAAAAGTGGAAATTTTAGAATTGATGGGTGGAAATTAAAAGATGAAAAGATGAAGAGTGATTTTTGGAATTTGAGATGTCAATTTCATCAAATCAATATGTCTCATTTTTCAACATTCAACTTCATGTAAAAGTGATAATTGGTTGCTTTGTGGGGTAGAATAAATTGGTTGTACTTTACCCATCAATCATACCAATACCATGTAACATTTTTAAATAATTAGCAATTTTGAAGTGAAATGTGGTATTATTTCAAACTCAAAAGAATTAGCAATTTGAATTTTTAGTCATTTGATGAAGCTATAATCTTTCTTCTTCATCCATGGGAAGGACACAAAAACATCCTAAAGATTTTTACACAATCTCTCTCTCTCCCTTCTTCTTCGTCCAAACCTCTAACCTCGATAACCACTCTTTCTTTTTGCCTTCACCTTCTTAGAAAAAATCAAGAGATCTACAACATTCATTTTGTTTTCTCTTCTACCAACTCTCTAAATCTCCATCTTTCTCACAAAAACTCTATAGAGTGCCACAAAATAAACTCTAGCTTAATTAAAAGTGTATGGTAGGGTTTTGGTCTCAATAATCCACACTTTAAACAAAAGTGAGTTTAGTGGTTGAAATTTATTTCTTCTTTTTATTTTGTTGGGTCTTTTCAAAAATATAACAAAGTGATAAAAATTTTACGCGGTATAGAACCATTTGGAAAATGAAAAATAGTTCACATGCTCACAATAGGAAATTTAAAAAATGCTCCAATTAATTGGCATCCAGCACGCATAATATATTTCGAAAACGATCTTTTAGTATTTGAAAAATGATAGTTTAGATTTGGCTATTCTTTCTTAGAGTAAAATGATAGTTTAGATTTGGCTATTCTTTCTTAGAGTATAGTTTATATTTGGCTTTGATCAAATCTGAATCTAAATAATTTTTTAAATAATCTTTTATATTTGGTACATCGTTTACATTTGATCGTTTAAATTTTAAAGATTATTTGGTACACGATCGTTTAAATTTAGCGTTTTTTTTTTTACACAATCATTTAGATTTGATACATGATCATTTAAATTTGATCTTTTAAATTTGGAGAGTCAAATCAAAACAACAATTTTTTAAAGAGTTTTTAGTACACGATCATTTATAAGCTATCTTTTTGTATTAGATTTGGCTATCAATATCCCAATGATTTTTTTTCACGATCTTTTATATTTTTTCCACAATCTAAACAACAAATAAGAGTTTGAAAAAAAAATAATCTTTTATATTTGGTACACGATCTTGAACCAAATAAGAGACGTGTACCAAATAAAAGTTTGAAAAAAAATTAATTGCATAAGAATTAGAGACTATTATTCCAATGATGAATTTTGAGAAATTATACTAATTTGTAAGTGAGAAAATTTGAGAAATTATACTAATTCCTAAGTGAAAATTTTCTTCAATATCATATAAGTGATGAAATGCTCTCTATTTATTTATTTGATCATTACTTCAAATATTAGAGTAACCAGAGATAAAATAAGATATTATTTTTTAAAAAAATAAATAATATTTTCAAGTATGATTTGAAATTAGGCCATAATTTTTTAAATGGATATTATGGGTTCTAACACCTTTCTCGTACACAAATAACTCAGAAATCATCTCTGGTTTTCACAAACTATTTTTTTATATATATTTAAAAATTGTTTATTTTATTTTGATGTCCAATCAGCAAAAAAATATTGGTGGAGACTCTTATTTTGTTTTATTTTAAAAATTAACCTATTTTGAGGATGTCGTCTTGGGCACGTGGCCACACTGATTTTTCTTGGATTTGATTCATTTTCGTCTTTTTTTTTATTTAAATACTTTCAACTTAATTCTTTTTCTACATTGTTGGGTTAACATTGATTCTCATGCATTTAAGTGTGATTATTTTAAATTTTTAATCTTAAACTTTAAAAAAAAAAAAACTATTTTTGTTCGTTTTTAGATTACTAGAACCAAACAAACAAAAATTAAAAGTAGGAAGTAAAAAACGATCCTTTTAAAAGTAAAGAAAAAGAAAATTAAAGTTAAAAATATAGAAACCAAACCGAACATTTCAAAAATATAGAAACAATAGCAAAAAGTATAGGAACCAAAATCGAATTTAAAACATTGAAAACTTACTAAAAATGAAAATCAATATCTTCTTAGGGCATTTGGCATTTGGATTTTCTTTTTCAGCCATACTCAATAGAAATCTAAAAGGCTTCTCCAATTGAAATAAAAATGATTTAATTTAGGATCATTAGAGATTTTATTTATTGGTGAGGATATGAGATTTGAGGAATGATATGCTTTTCCTTTCTTCCTAATCTCCACTTACTTACTATCCCATCTTCCCTCTTTATTCTTCTTCATCCAATCTTATTATCTACAACGTTAAATCAACCCACAAATTTAGAAGTCACTTCATCATTCCATTGAAAAGCTAATAAAATTCTACCAGTGAAAACCAACTTTAAAAAACTTAGAGAGTACTAAAAAAACATGTCAAAAACTAAAATAGAACAAGAGACAAAGTTGAAGGACTGAAATAGTATTTAAACCTAAAATCAACTATTTACATTATACCGATCAATACTACTTTACAATTTCAAAATATTAATTTCATTAAGGTTCGCTTAAATTTCTTTTAAATTTAAATTAGCACAATACGAATTATTTTAACTTTAAAGTTTTAAGAAAAATATCATTTTGTTTTCAATCATCCAAGTGATACATTATAGTAACCTAAATTGAAATAAAAAATTGGATATGATGAGAAAAGCATTTAGAAAAATAGATATTGGTATGTCATATTTAAGTTTTCTCTAAATAATTTAGTAATGAGAGAGGGAGAGGGAATGGGAATCAATCATAGATATGCACAAAATATCTATAAATCAAATGTTTTTGGCAACTTCTATATACTAAAGGAATCTTTTGTTGAGAAAAAGAAGAGTTTAAGGCTAAAGAAATATAAAAACGTGAGCGGCAGGATTCGAACCTGCGCGGGCAGAGCCCACATGATTTCTAGTCATGCCCGATAACCACTCCGGCACGCCCACTCTCTTATTGAAACTTTTGCATTCGAATCTTATTTTTATTTTATTATCAATTATTGATTTTTACATTTATTATTGTTGTTATTATTATTATTATTAAAAGAAGTCCAATTAATTTACTTTAAGAAGAAAAAAAAAAAGAGGATGAGGAAGAATATAATTGGAATATAAGATATTTATGGTGTGGGGGAACATAGCATCTTCCCTCAAATCTCATCCCCACCAATAATGGAAACAAAGATTTGAGGGATATAACCTAACTATACATATTTCACTTTTTTTAAAAATTTATTTATTTATTTGAAGAAGATATTCCATTTCTTTTTTAATAATAAATTTTCACAACTCAATTGTTTGTAGAGAGTTCCATATCTAAATTTTTTTAAAAAAATGTATTTGTTACATGATTTTAATAAGTTAAGAGTATGGAATATAGATTTGATAAGTGTCAAGTTACATAGTTTGTGTTTTGATGGTAAGAAAGGAAAGAATATTTAACATCATGCAACTTTTTTAATAAAAAAAATTCTAAATTTACATAATTTTGTAAAGAAAAAAAGTGTACTTTTATTTTTAAAAAATTGTCTAAACATTTATTTTAAAAAATCATCGCAAAAATCAAGATGAGTAATTTCTCTGATGATTAGGAAACAAAAAGATTTGAATCTAATCTTGATTACATATACCTAAAGTATACTCAAATTGACTTCCAAATCTCAACTTTATGCCTTTGAACTTTATGACTTGCATTAAAATTAACACAAGGGTTTAATTTAATAAACTTGAAAAAGAGTAAAATTAAGATTTTAAAAAGCTGGAAGGATAAGTTACACATATGAGTTTCTTTGTAGCATTCAGATTCGTCAGTTGAATAGAAATTTTCTGGGCAATGATCCTCAACAAACTGCACTCTCTAAAAACAGAAATGAACACCTACATTTGATTCAAGTTTTGGTATTTTCACCATCTCCTTCGCTTCTTCTTTGCATCCCAAGTTGATGCGGGTCCAGAGAAATGTCATCAATAACAGTCCCATCTCCTTGCAGTTTCATATCGTCAAGCTTCACACACTTAGTTGTTTTCAGCTTCAGCAGGGAAAAGATCAGGAAACCGGAATAATGTTCGTTGACAAACCGTCATGTTAGTTCACTGAAATAAAGCGTAATTTAAAAAGAGAAAAAGAGAAAGATCAGATGTATAGAATGTTAGGATGAATTCAGGGCCAATGAAGTACTTGAAAACAAGACCATGCAAGATAAAATGCTAAAGGTCGATTTGTTATTGTTACAACACTTTTTACATTTAATAAAACTCTACATTGGTGTACTCTTCCAAAAGAATCTACTAAACCAACAAAAGTGCGGACAACCAATGCATTCCACTTTTCATTATGAATAAACAGCAGAATACACGCCAAGCTACAAAGGACTCCAGCCTAGAGCAATACAATTAGGCAAATAGTTACAACTTACGAAGAGTTCAGAAAAAGAGAATCTAATGAGGGACTAAATATCGTTTGAAAAACTATCCTAACCTTTGAACATTCTATTGTCCCACTCCACAAAGCCCCAACAAAATAGCATATACCCCAGTCTGTTACAAAAAAACGCCCTTTAACACAAAATGGGAGGGTGAAGGATAAGCTCCTCACCTGTCGAATAGAACTCTATGGTTGGTTCATAACCTATATATTGAAGACATACACCAGGTGATCTTGCAGTATGTAGTTTCCATAGAGCGGAGACGATGGTGTTGATCTATGAATTTTCCTTCCTTTAGTTTTGCTGCATTTCATTTAAAGGGCTGGAAGAGGATAGTATCAAGTTCTAAACACAAGGATAACACGACTCACTTGATTGATCCTCTTCCCAAGAGAATCCTAATTCCTAAGACTAAGAGCGTTCTCAGCTCCAACTCAACTACTATCCACATGACTCGTTTTACATCTGACTGACTCTTATCCAACCTTCTTTGGGTTTCTCAAGCTAATTTTACTCACAGGCACGTTTTGGTCGCTTCCCATATTTTTGGAAAAGTGAAAAATATTTGGTATTTAAAAACTCACAAGATATTAAATGTCACAAGGAAGCATAGAATGGCAAAGGGGCTACTATTACTGCCTATTAAGTGGTACCAAGTTACCAACCTTCAGAATACAAGAAAAAAAATCAACATTAATTGGGAAGAAAAGAGTTAAAGAGAAAAAAGAGTTTCATAAAACATACATCAACGTAGGCTGAATATCTCTTCTGGGGATCGAACACATGCTGGTCAGGAAAGAGCTCCTCAAAGTCTTGCTTTACTCTGTTTCTCAAAAGGGGGTGTGGCAAAAGACCTTTCAACAAAATTCTAAATGGCAACTCGTCTGGTGGATCTGGAGACTTCTTCATATCCTCATATACGTTCATTGCATCAGAAGGAGATCCATATCTCAAGAAACCTCTGATGACTTCAGTATACGTTTGAGAGTCAGGGAATAAATTTTCCTCTCTCATGCTTTCCCATAATTTCATTGCGTCATCCATCTTTTTACTTCTAGCTAATGCAATAATCAAGTCTTTATATATATAAACATCAGGCTTGTACCAGTCTTGCTTCCGAATCAACCTAAATATCTGGAAATTTCAACAAGCATGTAAGATTGCCAGAAACTAATAAAGTAAAATCAATTCAATCTTGAAGATAAAAAGAATGTAAAAGAAAATGTTTCCACACGCAACTAAAATGAACTATGTTCCATATTTGAGACCTTTAACTCATTCGAAACATTTGATGTAGATCTGATAAGCACTCAAAGGGGCAGATCAGAGTTAAGCGGGAGAGAAACAAGACGGTATTCAAAAGGAAGAAATAATTTTGAATGCAAGAGCAACATCGACATAAATCAAGCTAAACTATTGAGACGAAGTGCGAAAATAACAATATCATTTAAAGGAACCCAATACACGAATTTACTTCCTCTCTGACCTCCCTTAAGCATTCTTCGATTACTACCATGAATAAAGAAGGAAATAATTGAAATTTAATAAAAATTGCACAAGAGCTCCATGAAATGATGCAGGGAAAAAGTCAAGAACATCATATTCATACTAAGGAAGCTAGAAGCTGAGAAACATAATCTTCCAAATTCAAGAACAGAATAGAACCTTGAATGCAGCATTAGTAAAGTTATTCAATAAAGGAACTAACCATCAATAACATCACAGTTAAGAAGAAAACTCACAGCATCAACTAACAAGAAAAATAAGTTGCAGTGACAACAAACAAGAGCGATATTATGTGTAATGTACAGAAGCCAATTATCAATTTCTGAGACGACCCATTACGTAAAATCTAAAATGAATGTGAGGATCCAGAAAGAGCAACAAAAACGACAGAACATATTGAAGAAAAGGAAATGGAAATAAACCTTGACAGCTAAAGCAACCTCCTCCTGCCGCTCGAGTTCACCAAGCACAGCAACCATATCCAATTTCAAGAGCCTTGAAACATGACTCTTCATGAACTTTTCGAATTTCTCTTCATCTTCCTTGAATCTCTTCAATCCTTGAATAACGAAAAGTGCTTCTTTACCAATTGCTTTCCGGCTTCTCCAAAGGGGTCCCCGAGGCCTCCCGTCGTGATATAGCCGGAATCCCCAGATGGGTCGCCTGGAATCCGGCTGAAAGTCAGTGATCGTCGATTTAACTGGTAATGGGACATCTCTAATTGGTCTCCTCGTTAAACCCTGTAGGAATACCGAAGCAAAAACGGGCAATTTCGACCTGGAAAACCACCGAATCGCCATCTAATTATTGCCACCCGAAATCATAGTGGAATAAGACGATTCTTCAGGAAGAGAGCAGAGAGGGTTTTGTAACTTATGAGAGGCATCAGAACCAGATAGTATCCTGTTAACAAATTGGTGACTCAGAAAGAAAATGAAGATGGGCAACGACTTATCCCTGCGAACTGAGCGACCGAAGCGGAAGATAGAGTGTGGTTTTCGTCTTTGGCGGAAGAATGCGTAGGGTAGTGAGCGACGAGTAGAAAAAAACTGGGCAGTCGCGAGAGCCGGAGCAGTTGAAGCAGAGAAAGATGAAAGGGGATGTTTCCGGCGTGCGACTGCAGCGGAGAGAGATATAGGGAGAGAAAGGAAAAGGGGCAAACAAAACGGTGTAGAGAGTTGGATGTGACGGCGGCGGAGGCAATGAGTTGTAGGAGGAGAAGGAAGATAGGCGTGAGAAGGAGGAGAGGAAGGCTTTTCCTTTTTCTTTCTATTTTTTTAAAAAATCTATTTCAGGGGCGGAAATGACAATTGTTCTTAGTTTGAGGTGAAGTTATAAATTTGCTCGTTCTTTCTCTCTTCTTCTCCAACTCCAACTTGATTGAAATCAAAGTTTTCTCTTCTTATATGATCCAAAATCAACAACCCTCTCTCATTCCATTCTTTAGTGATATTGTGTTCAATCATGGATATTCACTCCCAACAACACACACCTTTCCTCCTAGGAAACTTTATTTTGATAGTTTCACTCAAACTTAGGTCAACAAAACATCATTCTATTTTTTTAAATTCTAATCATTTGGTTTAGATCATCCCTACAGATTTCCCATTTTAAAATCCAATTTCTTTAAATATATATATTAAAATCTTTAATTTTTAAATGTTTTTTTCTTTTTTTTTTTTTGGAAACTTAACCAAATCTTTGCCTAAGAAGTTTTTATACAGATGTAAAAATTAACACACACTTAACCAAAGTAGTAATTAATATTTAATAATAAATAAATAGCTATTTGCTTTTTTTCTAAGTTTACATTCCCAATCAAAATGTTAGAAATTTTAAATCTCTGGCATATGTTTAAACGAAAGAAGACACGCATGCAATTTTAAAATGAACTAAAATTTCATTAGCATGTCAGTTCATATTTTCACATGTTCATATGTCGAGTTATTGGCATCTCACTCATGCAAATATAATATATAAATCCGTAGGACCATCCATATATAATGAATATTCTTAGAAAGAAATAACAGTGATTTCACTCGTAACGTTTGTTAGTTGATCCAATGCTTTCATCCAAAATATAGTCCTACAACACATGACTTCACCAATATGTAATTTCTGAAGATTGATGAAACAATATCTCCTTAAAATAAAAACCTTATGAAAACATAGATGCTTTTAAGTGTATACTAGAAGCTAGCTAATTACTCAACAGATAGATTCTTTAACCCTCAGCTTCAAATGATGATCTAACTTGAGAAGTTAAAAGATAGTCCAAGCACAAAAAATGCAGAGAAAATTTATCCCTAGAGTAATGTAATGACATGGAGTGAATCCCAGAGCTCAATAGTTGACACGGAGTTCCAATGAGTGAAATGAAACAACAATGTCATCCACAAGTATGAATTCCTGACCCCCCCCCCCCCAAACCAAAAAAAAAAAAAGACAAAAGTAGTATTGTAATGAACTTCACTGACAATCTATTAGTCAAGGAAATCTATATCTATCACATAAAATTGCCATCTGCTTACAATGTCAAATGGGTGGAAGAGTGCATAGAGGTTACATATTTCATGTATGGAGATAGTTGGCAGCCATCATCAACTCAAGAGTCAATTCAGGTTCAATAGGGAACTCGGTCTCTTTCCCACTGACAAAAGGAAGAAATCAATCAGTGACAATGGAGTTAAAGAATGAAACAAGAACGAACTAGATAAAGAGGACACGTAAAATATTGACAACATAATCTTTAATCAGTTAATTCCACATAAGATTGCCAGAAAATGAGAAGTACATAAGTTTATATGAAAAGTTTAATTTCATCTGTTGTCCAACAATGAGCAAACGACCAAAACATTTACACACTCGTCCATCCAAACCTTTGTACAATATTTATCTAAATCCATAAGTATGCTCCCCCCACTTGCCATAGAAACACTGGCGAGTTGCAATAATGAGAAGAGCTTACTCTAGCCTAATTCTGTTTACATATGGATGAATAATGATCTAAATGGGCGTGAGACAGTCTAGGAGGCTTGTCAATCAAAACTTTCTACAAAATTTGTCGCTCTCCCACATGCCAACAAAACACTTTGGGAAGTTACAAGTTGCAAAATAGTGAGAAGAGGTTACTCCGTCTCAATTCTGTTTACGCATTTATGAATAATTCTTCAAATAGGTGTGAGAGGTAAATTATAATCTAGGAGGCATGTCCTTATCACCATGCCTACAAGACCTCTCTTATAGAAGAAACTACAGAAAGTACGTAACTATAGAAACATGGATGGTGACGGGCCAAATTAATCTGGATTAAACAGCACTGCAGTTTTCTATTCATTCTATCTAGTTTCCCAGAAAATTTCTATTTTCTTTTCCTATACAAATCTAAGATTTCAGACTAACAAGATCAATCTGCACAGGTCAAATGGCAGAATTAGATGTCCTGCACACCAGTTTTCTATTTTAAAAAAGGGATGCTTGCAAAAATAGCAAAATAAATTATGATAATAGGACCCATGTCACTACATTTACTAAATTCCAAAAGTAACAAACTAAAAGTCGATTACCCTCTAATAACCCTTCGAGATGATGGACAAGAATGGTGGCAACAAGTGCAATAACATCCATAACTCATCTTTTTCAGAACTAATTTGTGTGAGGTAGGTTGAGAAACTAAGGACTGTTTGTTGCTTGAAAGGATTATTTTTCTTTCTTTGCACCTAAAAGCACTTTTTTAAGCACTTAGAAAGTCTATTCAAGCATCAAAACTTTCAATAAACAATATACATTTTCAAATAGTAACCATCAGAATATGGCCAGTTTAAGCAAAATAACCAGAAAGTAAGGCAATTCCACAGATTAATCAGAAACAGAGAAAAATTGACATAATAAAGAAGAAATGAAAACCTCGCGAATTGGAAGATTCCAGTGAAAATATTGGCAAATCTTCTCGAGAATGGTGGTACTAATCTCAGGAAAAGTCACTTCTCTATGCTGCGATTCAGCAAAATTTCCTATCCATGAAAACGAAAACAGTAAAACAAAGCCCTAAACATGGGGGGAAAATCCAAAATAAAACACCCATTATACCAAATTTTCACCAAATTCATCGTACATAAACAAGGATTGAAAAAAATAAGATCGTATGCCTCAAAAAAATGGATTGATGTACAGAAAGTGAGAATGAGAAAGGGAAACCTGGGGAAGTAAGCATGTTTCGAATCGTTTGAGAAACCATGGCAGCATCCTTGTGAATCACGAACTCGAAACCTTCAGCGCGCTGATCAATTTTACAGTGTCTTCCTTCTTCATTTCGGTCGTAGTTGAGAGAGATGCTTGTTCCCTCTCCCTTTGAAGAGAAAGCTTTCGATTCTTGTTTTGGTCTTCTTTGTCATCACATTCACATTCACAACAAACTCTTAGCTAAATTGTAGTCTACGTCATCAAAAAGGGTAAATTACCACTTTACTCCCTCAACTTTTACATATTTGTCTTCTTTGTCTTTGAATTTTTATGATTACAAACTTAGTCCTTTTAGACTAGGGGTGAGTCGATCGAAGATGAGGAGGGATTCACTCATTGTCGATTTGGATTCAATCTCGACAACATTTTTAAACAATTTCAAAAGCTTAAAAAACCTCAAATCAAAAGATTTACGAACAATTGTTTATTTGTACTCCTCCATGGTCGGAGTTAGTTTGAACATCTACTAAATCAATCATAGTCAGTTTGGTGGTAGTTTGGTTGGAAAACCAACTCCGACCAACTGATGATCACCCTTATTTTGAGCTTTTGGATTCTTTAAAATTCACTAAGGCAAGTTAATAAATTTGTGTTTTAGGTGTAGAGTTATAAGATGAAGTTCTTCAATATATGAAATATAGAAATAAAGCATAAAATAAATTTCTTTGATAAATGTAAAAAATAGAAAACGAGAAAAGATAAAGTTATTCAATAAATATGCAAAGTTCAACAATGTTTAATATGGCCTTAAGAAGCTAGTGGACCAAACGATCCCCTTGTAAATACAAGATTGATAGTTGTAGTCACTAGGTACATATTCCATGTCTAGCAAGGAAATTCTCTCACGTTCATAATAATAGTGTTACCAGACTCAAGACCTAAAGTAGATTCTAGACATGAAAAATAACATTTTGGTTCGTACTTTATATATTTCGTTTCATATACTTTCAAAGTCCAATTTTAATCGTTGCACTTCTCATAGATCTTAAAGTTTAGTCTCTATTAACATTCCATTCATAAAAATAGAGAGAGACTTAGGAACAAGTCTTCATCTTGTGAAGATGGAGACTATTTTTTATCGTCTTTTCATCTCTTTTTTTTTTGTTGGTTTTTCCTTTAAATAAAGTCATTAACTCTTGTGCTTCTTCTTTTTCTTTTTTTTTTTTTTTTAAGAACCAGACTGCTTTTATTGAGAAAGAATGAAAGAATACAAATGCATACAAAAGAACCAACCCACCAAACCCTCCTAAATTGAGTAATTACAAAAAAAAAAGCTTTAAAGTTGAAGCTCAAACGAATGCATGAAATCTAGTTAAAAGACCAAATCTCACTATGCTCCCTCTCCCTTGATGATTCAATGTAAAATCATTTTTTTCCATAAATAAAAATAATTATAAACTTTAAAAGACTAAATTTGAGATTTGTAGAAGCATAAAAGTCTAAAAAGGAATAAAGATTAAATCTCAAATATGAAAATGATATCTTAGTCTAGTTTGTTGATACCTAAAAAATAATACTATTTTAAAAAGAAAAAACCCATTTCAAAATCTAGAATGAATTTGTAGTATCTTTGTCCCAAATATATACACATACACAAACATATATATATATATATATACACATATGCATACATATATAGATGGAATTTTGATATCGAGAGGAATGAGGTTTCTTTTGAAAGGGCAAAGAGTATCACACACTTTTTTTTTTGGTTCTATATTCCCTTTATTTCTCCATAATGTTTATTCTTTTACCTTGTCTTTTCTTCTACACTTTTGGAATGCATAAAAAAGAGATAATATCAACACAGAGATTTTATTCCACTTTTGATTCCTAAATGACAGTAATAAATCAAAAAGAAAAATAATATATTCTTTCTTGTGATTGAAAGGAAAAGGAAAAACATAACATGCAATCATAATTGTCGAGGACTTGTTCGAATTGATTTTTAAAAGAAACATATTCTAAAGAGAGTTTTAAAAAAGTTTACCTCACTATTTAAAAAGTTCCTATTTCAAGTATATATAATTCAAAACGATTTAAAACTTTGATATAACACGTGTTATCTATCATCTAACATCGACTTTACTAGAGACAATTTTGAAACCAAATTCAAACGTTTATGGTCTACTTATAAATCAAACAAACTAAAATCCAAATAGAAATTGAATGATAATCTCAATATTTCAGAGACACATTTATCAGATCATAAGCCCATTGTGAAATTTTATCAAACTTGAGAAATTTGTGGAGATGTGAGATCAGAGAATTCATTGATAGAACAATTATTGGTGATTGGAACTTCAAGAACAATGAACAAATAAAATGAATGTCCATTGTGTATAAAACTCTTGGTACAAACTGTCAGCTTTTCTAATGCTCAAGAAGTAACAAGATGTTACGAACACGAATAATCTACTCCCGGCCAAAAGATAAAAAGTTAAAGCTCCTCACATGGCATATTGTTGAACTCTTGAATTGGAAGAAGAGTAGATGTTGTGTCACCTGAATGATAACTCAATTATACCAAGGCAACAAGTACACTTTGTTACATTCCCTTTCTTTTGCTCTTGTTTCCCCATTTCTCCTTACTCAACTTGTATGGTGGTATGGACTATATTGTATCTCTTTTCACAATGGCTTTTAATCTTCAAAATTAGCTCCCTAGAACAAACTCCGGCTTCAGCAACAACGTGGCATGACAACACGACTTTTCCAACCGTTATGGACCAAATGTGCAAGTCATGCAAATCATAAACTCCTTTCATGTTCTTGATGTCATTTTCTAAGCTCTCAATATGGACCTCCCTAGGTGTTCCTTCCATTAATATAACAGCTGTATGTCTAAGCATAGAGAAAGTAGTAGCTAAAGCAAGAACAGAAAATACAAGAGTGCAGATTAAATCTACGACGATCCACTCGGGTTTAAACCAAAGAACCAATCCAGCAATCATCACACCAATAGATTGAATCATATCAGTAATGACATGAAGATAAGCGCCTTGGAGATTTATGTTCAACGTTGAACTATTGTCCTTTGATCCCAAAGAAGCACCTTCTTGTTTGGTTAATGTGTAAACCTCCTCCTCCTCATGCTCCAAGTGATTCTGATGAGAATGAGAGTGATGATCATGATGGCAACAATGAGATGAATGAGAGTGGTGGTGGTGGCTATGGCCAAGCCAAATAACCATAAACAAGTTAAGAAGGAATCCAAAAGCTGCAACGGCAAACATAAGGAAACCATCCACCTTAGTCTTTGGTGCAAGAATCCGGTCAATCGCCTCGTAGATTAATATCCCAGAAATCAGCCATATAAGTTGTACAGACACAAGGGCACCTAAAACTTCAAGACGGTTATACCCGAACGAGTGTTGCGGTGTCGCCTCCCAACCCGAAACCCAAACTGCAAAGAGGGAAACAGAGAAACCAGCAACATCACTAAGCAAGTGAGCTGCATCTGTCATTACCGAAAGACTGTTAGCTCTCAAACCACCAATAATCTCAACTACTATAGCTATAGTATAAAACAATATCAATCCACCAAGCTTCATAGCTGATTTAGAACGTTTTAATGACTCCAAATTACTATGTTCTAGTCTGGAAAAAGCACAGCCAGAACTGCAACATTTAACTTCTGAGGAAGTGGAAGTGGGAATAACATCATTCATCTTCTTAGCAACTATTGGGATGTTAATTTCATCCGAGTGTTCTGTTTTCAAAATAAGCACTTCCTCCTCCCCCATTTCCTTGACCTATCCAATATATATAAATCAATACGAAAAAACCTGCAAAAAGAAGAATCAAAAGTAAGCTTCATTAACCTACATAAGAATATCTCAAGAAGAAAAAACAAACACGAACTAACAATTAAAAAATGCTCAAAGATTCAAAAACCAAGCCCCTCCAGGAAAATATGCAACAATCGCTACTCTGGGTCGATCAGCACCCAAAACGAACAAATGAACAAGGAATCGATAGAATGCACAATTCAATCGTATAATCAACAATAAGAAAGAGGTCCAGGATATCAATTTGTACAAAATAAGCGCGAGCCACTGAGAAAAGGAAACAGACGAATTCATAAAAAAGGAAAGTTACAGAACTATATAGCAAAACAATTCATTACCTAATAAAGGATCAAATTCCTAAAAAGGGTAAACGAAACGAAACGAAAGGGTTTTAATGCGATCGAAAAGGGATAAAATTTGAAAGAATTTACAAATATGGTAGGAAATGGGGAACTTTTTTCCTTATCTTTGTTGCCTTGAAGGATTCGTTGTTGATCTGAAGGGCTAAACAGAAAAAAAAAAAGAAAAAAAAAAAAAAATTTATAAGAATAGTAATAAAAGAATTGAATTGTTTTGATCGTTGCGTTTCGTTGCCGGCCAACTACTGAAAAGGGAATCCTTTCTCACGCACTTTCCAAGCGATTATGAATCCTACATTCCAATTATTGGTGCGTGACTTTGACGACCTGTCGTTTAGTTTCTTTTTCATGATATTGAAATATTGGTAAGGAAAACGACGTATCGTTCAACCTTCGTCAACGCCAAAACGACATAAAATATTAGGGAGTTGACGATATTTGCACGTCGTTTTGGGTCCATAAAGAATAAGAATAAATTTAATGTCATGGGGCGGTTAGTGGGATTAAGTTTCTATTGAAAATGATATATTTTAGTAAATTATGAGTTTAATTTCCAAGCTTTCAACTTCAACTATTGTATCAAACCATCAAAACTGTAAATATATAGTTCTAAATTCTTTTGAACTAATTGTCGTAACAAAGATTTAGTGAATTACATAGGTAGTTAGACTAGGAACAAAGATGAAATCACTGTAGACGAAACCCCATCCTAAGGTTAACATTCTAAATTAGCTATGTTTTACCTTAATTTGACAACGTTTTATGTTAAACAAAAAAATATATCAATATAGCTATGAAAAGATAAGTTGACTTTCTTTCACATATCTTAGAACTTCTCTACTCTTTTTCACTCTTTGACTTGACCACACTTAAACTTCATGTCGGAGTTTTTTCATAATAAACTTTTCATCATTAGTGATATGGAGGTTAAAAGAAAAAAATTATGGTTCAAATTTTAATTGCAATGGAAATATGAATGTGTATGGTGTCAAAGATATGAAAAAGAAGAGTTGGAGAAAGTGGTTTCTTTGTTGGCAAGGGCAATATTTGACAATGCAATTGTTGGGTATCACTATTAATGGTGTTACCTTCATAAAAGGAAAATGGAAGGGTGCATAAAGATAATGATTTTGTGTGGTGCTCAAGCTTGAAGTGGTTACCTCATTCAAAATGGGTTTTATGATGAAAATGCTCATAAATCTAACCATTAGATTTTGATCATAGTGTCACTTTCATCCAAAGTTGTATTAGTGTATGGAATGGGCTTAAACAAACACTTACATTATGCTATTATTTGTCTTATAGAATAAGTTTGATGATTCTTTTAGGGCAAAAAAAAAAAAAAAAAACTCATACTTTGCTTGCACGAATAAAATCAAAATAATCTAGAAATTAGAATAGCCTTGAGAAATTTCAAAATCGAAATAATAATAATAATAGTAATTATGGTCCACCAAAATCGCATAAATTCTTTCTCAACTACAATAACTTTTACAAACTTAAAAAAAAAAAAAACATTGAAAATCTTAAGAAAAACACAAACGATTTTTTTAAGCAGTTATCACTAAAACTGTATACTATCTTTTATGAATACCTCCGGAACATTTGATACTTATTGTAAAGGAAAAAGGAGAATGTTATTCTCAAAATGAAAAAAAAAAAAGTTAATTGTATAAGTATATGTTGCATTATTAACCTAATGTTGGAAGGTCATGTGATGATATTCTCTAACAACTTTGGCCATAAAAGTCTCTTGTCAAGTGGAAGAAAGTTTTTGTGTTGTTGGGCTCAAAGTGGAGGGCCCACCAAAACCAAAGCCCATTAGGGGCACCCTATGACATATTTAAGTGTGACAAACCAAATCAAAATTAATCCACAATTACAACTCTATTACTTTTTTTTAAAAAAAAATAATCATTTTGATCTTTTTATTTTCATCTTCTTTCATTTCATTTGTAAATGATTGAATGAGTAAAATAGATAGTTTGGAGGATTTAATTTTGTAAAAGAAAATGTGATGGTTTTTAAAAATTAGAAAAAGGAAAAAGCTTTGGAATTTAGAAAAAGACTTAAAGAGCAACCAGCTGGTGCCTTGTCAGCATGAAGAGACACATACAGTTGATAAGACTTTTAATAAATAATGCAATCTATACATCTTACCTTTTTATATATATATATATATATACATAATTGTTTTGACAAAAGAAAAATAGAACAATTGAAAAGTGGGAATAAAATCTATTTATAATTTTCATATTTCATTTATAAACTTCTATTGAATATCAATTGATCCGAGTAAATCTTCCCATCAAACTAACAATAATTAGTTTAGTAAATATTCAAACTGACCTCGACTATGAAGAAGTACAAAACCAACTATTGGTTAGTCAATTTAAGTCGGTTTAAACCTATGAATTTTATCTTTGCCAAACCAACACCGACCGAATCTCGATTTTTTGGTCTACCATGTTCATCCCTACTATCGATGTTACTAATCGCTACGTTGTTTATTATTATTAGAATATGAAATTTGGTTATATTTACATAAACAACCCAATTTAAAGTTTGTCAACTAATTGGCAATTCATTTCCTAAATGAAGTGAAAAAATATTTTAAAATTCATACATATTTAAAAAGGAAAAAGGAAAAACATGTTTTCATGGAGTTGATGTATTTTATTTGAAAAGGTATGTAATACCAAATATCACACTAAACTGCCATGTGGCATTAGGAATAATAATTGAATATGACAACCATTTCGTGGCTTCCCAATTATTTCTAACCACATACTAGATCAAATTTTATATATATATATATATGTATATATTAAATTGGATCAACATATGTCTAAACCTTAGTATATATATAAAATGAAAATAATAATAATCTATATATTATAGTCATCACTCACCTAATTACAAATTTCCTATTGATTTGAAGAATCTAATATATATGTATGATAGAGTTTTAATCATTTATATATATATATACTATCAACCAATTTATATAATTGGTTGAAGAGGGAAATTTGGTTTCTTTCCGTCTACTTTTTCTTATATACCATTTGGTTCTTCTTTTTTCTTTTTAAACTATATTTTGTTCGGTATACTTTTTAACTTTTGTTCATTCTAGTTTATGTATTTTTAAAATGTCTATTTTAGTTTTCGGGTAATATTTTGATCGTTGAACTCTTAAAAGTTATCATTTTGATTCTCTTAAAAATGAGATGAAATGAAAATGAAGGGATTGAAATGAACGTTTTTAAAGTGCAAAAGTTTAAAATGAACGTTTTAAAGTATAGAGACCGATATAAACTAAAGCTAAAAGTATAGATATTAATTTAAAGTTTAAACCTTCTAGAAATGTACATCTCATATCATTTAAGTAAAAGATGGTGAGTTTAACTATTCACTTAAATACCATTTTAGAATTCGTTTGGATTGAATTAAGAAAAAATTGTTTTTCAAGAAATCGTTTTTGTTTAAACCATTTATGGATCTATTTTGAGTGGCTTCCAAACGCTCTAGTTTTTTTTTTTCTTTAAAATAACTTATTTTATAGATTAAACACTTGAAAATATAATCCAAACACATCATTATCTAATCTATGTATTATTATTGCTAGTTTATTATTGATTATTCATGTTGCAAAGTGTATTAATATTTTGGTGCAGTTTTGAGTAAAAGTATGACTTTATGTGTTATTTTTTGCTCTAAAATATCATAAATGAGTAAAGTAAATCGGATCGAACGGCAACGTTAACATTGGATGTCAAAGATCCATAATTCTAAGTAAACATGATCATAAAAGCAATCCAATTACGTTTGTGTTTGAGATTCGTTACAATCGATTCTCCGATAAAATTCTTTTACAATCACACGAATATTTTTCTTTGGAACTATTCGAATGACACTAATGACACTAAGGAGATGAGTTTGGGTCGATGAAGCACTTTGGACTCGATTATATAACTTTGTTCCCACCGTTTTGAATCGTAGCCCATTTTCATACCGTTTGTACCTATCAGGATTCTATTTTCATTTCCTTATTGATTCTTCTTTACATGCATCTCAACTATGGGCTCATATTCTCAATAATGTGTTTCCAAGTCTTTAAACAATGGATATATAAGTGGTAAATGAGGTCATAGTGTGAGGTGTGATAATGATATATTGATAGGCAGAAAGTAATAGAGAAAGAGAGAGGGATATATATATATATAATAAAACATGATATCCTTGACTCCAATTGTAGCATTGATATAGTGGAGTACAGTTGTGTTTTAGGAGAATAGAAAAAGAAGATAAAAGCCCATAAAATCAGCAAAAACAAATCTGTACTGCCACACACCCACTCACTAACTCTATCTCTCTCTTCACCTGCACTTACACATTTCCCACCGCCGGCACTGAATCCTACGCCGCCCCGCAATTTGCCTTCCATGCGCCGCTCCCCCTCTCCACGTATCCCCCTTTTCCCCAACTCCCCCCTTTCCCCCGCGACTCGTGTCGCCGCCGTATCGGAACCCTACTGCCACCTGGGTTTCTCCTCGTCGGAATTTAACGGATCGTATGGATAATGGCTACCCTCTTTTCTTCATCCCCTCACCAATTACACGTTTCCACTCTTAACGGATTTTAGGAACCTTCCTTCCACTTCCATCCACCACATCTAATCATTCTCTCCCTCTTTACTCTCCTAATCCAAATTATATTAAACCTTTTTAATATATTTATAAATACAATTTTGCATCAACAATATCATCTTTTTAGAAATATCCCTGTTATAAACTATAATATGCATAAAAAATAAAAAGAAAAAGTTGAACAATTCATAATTATTTCTACTAGTTTTATAGTTATATATTAAATATTTGCTTCCAAACACAACTTTTGAATACAAAACGCAAGTTTTTTTCATTAAATCACTTAGTTTTATAGTTGAATTTTTTCCAACACTTTACATAAAAAAAAAAAATTAATCCTCTTTGTAATAAATAAATATATAGCAATGATTGTAGTGATATTTATTTCATGAAAAAGAAAATATCATTTTATAGCTACCCCTTTCTCAAACTAATAATATCCTAACTCTGCCTCTCACCTTACTTGTTGGGAGAATTGAAGAGTTGGAATAGGTATGAGTTGGAGGTCTTAATAAGCCAAAGTGATAATTCTCCAAAAAAAAACAAAGAAAACCAAAGAGATAAATATTAAAATATTGAAATATCTTCTTATATATATATATTAATAATAGAATGTCATTGGTATTTTTGTAATTTTCACATTGTTATTAGGTGGGAGGCTTAGGGGCTTTGAGTGAAAAATCAGATGTCTTAATTATAAGAATTGAATTATTGACATAAAAATCTTAAAAAGGGTGTAACTCAAGAAATCAAATGATCATATATTATATGTATATATATTGAGTCAAAATGAAAATGTGTATGTGATGATGACACTTTCACATGTGCTTTTAATTTTCTCTTTACCAATACATAATAATTTTTATATTGATAATAAAAGGGTTTGATGTCAAAATTTAGTCTTTTCTTATAAATTAAATATTCAAGATTTATATTATTATGTCTTTTGAATAATTATGTTCTAAGAAAAGAACCAAGTTAAAATATAGCTTTTATTATTATAATCTATTTCACTTTTTCTCTTTACAAAACTTCTAAATTTCATTCTAACAAAATTTTAGTTAAACCATATGATTTGAGAACTAAATGTTGGTGAAAAAAGTTTTTTTTTTTTGCTTTTTAAATGCATATAGTATAACAAAATAAATAAATCATTATGTGAAAGTAGCTTTTGGTTTTTAAAATTATTAACTAGGGTTATTTAAAAAAAATAGAAAAACAAACAAAAATATAAAAAAAAAATAATTTAGATTTATCACTAGTAAATCTTAAATTTTGTTAATTTTTATAAATATTTTCATGAGTTTATTTTCAAGCAAAAAAAAAAAGTAAAGTGAATTTAAAGTTAAAATTAATAACGCTATAAAATGAAATAATAAACATTAGTCGGTGTATTAATTTACTCTTTCTATTATTACATTTTGTTTGTCAATGAAACTCTCAAACATTCGTGAGAAAATTAATTCAAATACTCAATTATCATCAATTGATGCATGCATTTTGTTTGATTTTATTATTTCAATTTTCATATAATAATTCAATGTATTGACAATTAAACAAAAAGGTGAATTTTATATTAAATCTAAAATGAGAATATGTAACTGGTTTAAATTGATATAATTATTAATTAAAATGTAAAGTTAAGCTGTTGATAAAGATTTTGGCTAAAACATACTAGTTGTTTTTAATATTTCAGATTTACTCTGTTCATTCTCTTTTATTTCTTTTTATTTGGTTAAAAATATTTGGAACCAAAAGAAATGTAGAGAATGAAATATAAATGATGAATTAATAACACAACATTTGATATTTTATTTAAAAGTTTTTGAAATGGTTAAAAAGAAATATTTTGTTAAAATTTAAAATGTAGAAGAGAGTAATAAGAATAATAAATAGGTTTGGAAAAGGGAAAAAGAGGGGTGTGGGGTGCGTGTCAGGAAAATGGGAGTTTAAATAAATATTTGTCTTACTAATCACGTGCATTTTTTCAAATGACATGTCCACGTCAAAGTCCGCTACCCGAAACCAAAAATCCTACTTTCCACGTGGAGCCTTCTCCTTATTCCTTCTTCCGTTTTTCTTTTTAAAAAGAAAGGAAAAGAAAAGAAAACTTTTTTTTAACTAACCGGTCCCACCACCGCTTCTCAAATCATACTCCGCCACGTCCCCAACATAATCTCTCCTTCCATGATTTCTTTTGCCTACCGCTTTCAGGGTTTTTCGTCTTTCCCTTCTAATTATTAATTTTGATTGTGATGTCTTCCATTCCCTCTCTCAATCTCTCTCTAACATTTTCCAAATTACTTCTTTTTCCACCCATATAAATCGAAACTTCCTTTTGAAATTTCACACCTTACGAAAACGTTCATGGTTGATGTCGGGCGGTTAGGTTAGCTTAAAATATGGGTTGGATTGAATTAATTTTATTTTTTATCTCTTTAAATTAGGTTACATATGTCGTTGAAAGGTTGAAAATTTTGATTCAATTCAAACCAAATCGAATTAATATAAAATATATATATATATTTAAACACAATAATTTTAAACTTTTATAATTATTAGAAATTAGAAATAGAAAAAAAATTATAACCCAATCCATATTTATAGGTTGAGTTGGGTTATAAACTAAATTCGAGTTATTCGAATTCTCAAACTCAAATAACTCAAAAATATTGATCTTATAAGATGGGAATTTTTCAAAGAAATACTTTTTCCTTCTTCAAATTCTGGTCTAGACTTTTAAAACGATACACTTTTATAGTGTAATTTCTTAATTTTAATACGATTCAAATTTACGTACTCAATTGACCTTAGCAAAATAGAAAACATCTCATGCATGCTCCTAAACTCAAAACATCGTTCTAGAAAAAATGTTGAAACGTCAAACATAAATATAGTTAAATAATTAATCTAGGCCAATCACTTTATAAAATACGTAGTTATAACTTTATATGAGATAACTTGAACCTTACCGTAAAACTTTTTGTTTCTCTGGCCTCATCAAAATGTATATACATCAAACAATGTTGGTTCTTTTACGTACCATATTGTTTTTCGTTTAAAACAAAGATCAAGTGCATTTTTCGTTCATATTTTAACATCAATAGTTGATATATGTATAAAAACAGAGCTAAAGGCTATGAATTATTTAATGTTATCAAAAGTTTAAAATCAAAGAAAGAAACATTTATTTTTGAATTGTTTAAAAGGTTAGATAAACTCAAACCTTTTGATCATATAATTAATTATGCTAAGCTTTTAACATGTTAGGTATATTAGCAATTCTCCTAACATTAATTTATGATTTATTGACCCTTTAGATAATTTATTATTATTATTATTTCCAAAAGTTTTGGAAATGATTTTACCACCCTCGTTATACCCTAAACATTTGGTACATTAATTACGCCTCTTGATAGCATGAAAAACTACCTCACATTTATAACTTTGTGTTTATTTATAAGTTATATAGTTTACTAAAAATTTAATTACTCATCTAATTTTTTATAATAGAATTAGACTTCCTAAAGACTTAAACGATTCGTTAGTTAGAATATCATATTCAACCGACGTTAAGTATTTTAATAATACACTGTATATTGATTAAAACGACGTTAAAATCTGAATTCGTACTAACAAGTTTAACTTTAATTTATGTATTTTTGAATTTTTGCACTTTTAATACATTTTACTTGACTTTTAGTCTTACTATTATTGTTGATTATTATCTAGCTATTATTATTTTTCCAAACCGTTGAAAGATATATATTCTTTTTACAATTTATTGTTATTATTATCTATTATTATTAGTTGAGTTGTATTAATTTAATAATCTTAAAATATTTGCATGAAAGTCGTTACTATTATTAATTATTTAATCAGTTAAAATAAACATTAATTTTGAACTAGTAATTAATTTAAGATAATTTCAACTACAAATTGAAAATTTTAAGAAATAGGAATGAAGATTGAACAATTCGGAAAAATTAGAAAATACAAAATGATATTAAATTGTATATTTAAAATGTAAAATTTATTAAAGGAAACATTAAGTAGATAATTAATCTTAAAAAGTAAAAACGAAAATTATCCAACCATAAACATAAATTTTCTTTTTAATCAAACTCTTATCCTTTTATCCATGTGTAGTTAACAGATACTATATAACAGTTAATCTATATAACTCATATTTCAATTGAAGACAGTTTAAACAATTTGAGATAGTTATGTTTTCTTAAAAGTTGAAATTTTTATCAACTTTTTTAATTACTCAACCTTGAACAATCCTTCTTTTTTTTTGCTTGAAAGTCAAATTTGATTTAAATTTTTGTTACTACTAAGTGGGTTGTATAAAATTTTAAAACCAACACTTTTTTGGTAAAAAGGTAATTTGAATTTAATTTCTAGAAACACTTTTAAGTTAATGAGACTTCAATTTAGTTCATAGTTCATGAAGTTTGCAATTAATTTTTGTAGAACAAGGTGGAAAGTAGAGTTAATTAATTGGCCTAACATTTGTGAAAAAAATATGAAAATTGTAGTTAACATATGCTTCTTATAATTTTTTGTTGTGTCTAATGTATGATACTGTATAATAACGATACTTTTTTTTTTTTAATTCTAACATTAAAGTTAAATGAAATCTGAATGAAGATTAACACGAGGCGTGTACATCAAATAAAGTAATCAATATTGATATCTTATTAACTATCAATCTAGAAAGGAATTTGAAAGGTATGAATTTGAAAAATAGGGTGTGACAAATTTGTGAATGTGTTGAATTAATGAATGAAAAGAAGATTTAGAAAGCTAAAAGTGGCATATGGTCGAAACGTGTCCCTTGTACCAACCGGTCGGGTCGAGTCCTTTTAAGAACGCCACGTTTCCATCTTCCGCCTTCTCTTTTCTCAGATATTTCTTTTCATTTTTTAAAATTTCACCCATGGGTCCCACTCCCCAACACGTACTCAATTCTCATTGGCCATCAAAAGCTATAACCGAATAAACAAAAAAAGAAAAAGAAAATTCTCTCTATTTTATTTATTTATTATTTTTGTAATCTCGTATTCCAGGATTCCGACACGTGTCAGTAAGCTATGTCGTCTTAATATTTAATTGGGAAATTGTTATTTTAAAATAGGGACGCCTCACAGAGTACACCAAGGACCACATGCGTGTCAAAAAGGAAGTCTCTCTCTTGTTGCGCTGCTCCAATATTATTGGGCCACGTTTCCACCACCTCCCCAAACTAATTCCATACGTGTCTTCTTCCGATCAAACCACTCTTTCTCAATCAACGGCTCTCATTTCCCTTTCCACTACGTCACGCACTTTACCACCTCCTTCCATCTTTCTCACTCTCTCTTCCCCTAATCTCTATTTTTCCTATTTCCCCTTCTTTTCTATCTCACCTTCCTTTTTAAACCATCCTCCCTCCCCGGAACCACTCTTCTCTTTTCATCTGCTTTCCCTTCGTTGTTGTTTTTTTTTTTTTTTCTTTTTTAATTTCAATTCCGTGGCCGGCTTTAAATTTAATCAATTGCACTGCGGCTGAGGCTAGGCAAGGAAGAAGGAGGGAGATTTGTTGAATTAGTAATGGAGGAGATTTGTTGTAAAGTTATGAGTGAGAGTGAGGCGTCGTCTTCTTGTGAGCCGAGCTCGCGAGTGGCTAGACGTCGGAGAATGGAGATCAGGAGATGTAAATTTGTTACCAGGGTTGATCCGTCCGAGACGGAGACTGTTTCGAAACGGCAGAAGCTGGAGGATCGAGCTACGTCCATTTCTAGAGATTGTGATAACGCGGTTCAGAATTGTGATTCGGGAGAAGAAGAAACCGTTGGGAGATTTGTGGTTGGAGAGGTTTCGACCAAGGAGGTTTCGATTCCTCTGTCTAGGGAATCTTCTTGTGGGGTAGTGGTTCCGAAATTTGGATTCTCTTCTGTTTGTGGAAGGAGGAGAGAGATGGAGGATCGGTGGCGGTTCATCCATCGCTCTGTTATACGGAGAAGAGAGCTAGTGATATGTTGCACTTCTTCGGTGTTTACGACGGCCATGGCTGTTCTCATGTAAGATCTCTAATTACTTAATTATTCTCTTGAACTGTAGTTAATTAGCTTTAATTTCTGTTTGATTAGTAGAAGAAACAAAAGGAATTGCAACTTGGTAGTAAAATAATTAGGTCATTGACTTTCTTCTTTACGGCGAATTTTTGGGGATATTTACGGGAGGTTTTTCCGGTGTGTTAGGTGGCGATGAGGTGTAAGGAGCGCTGCATGAACTGGTAAAAGATGAGCTAGATAAGGATGAGAAGGAAGACGCCGCCGGTGCGGCGGAGACAGAGGCGGAGACGGCGTCGCGGTGGGACCGTACTATGAAGAGAATCTTCTGGAGAATGGACAACGAAGTTGTGGCGCGAAACAATGAAGAAGTGGTTGCGAACTGTAGATGCGAACTACAGTCGCCGGATTGCGATGCCGTTGGATCTACCGCCGTTGTCGCAATTGTGACGCCGGATAAGATCATCGTGGCCAACTGCGGCGATTCCAAGCCGTTCTCTGCCGTAACGGAAAGGCCATCCCTCTCTCCTCCGATCACAAGGTTAGTACTCAGATTTAAGTGCTAATTAATTGATTAATCCTCCGATTTTCAATTTCCAATAATCAACTGTTTTAAAATCTTACAGCCGGATCGTCCGATGAACTTAGCCGGATCGAGGAAGCCGGCGGACGAGTGATTTACTGGGACGGACCGAGAGTCCTTGGAGTTCTCGCCATGTCAAGAGCCATAGGTAAGCAAAATCAAATCAACGAGGCGCTGACTTTAACCCACCGAACAACAAAACTCTAACGATGAATTTGATTTATTTCAGGCGATAATTATCTGAAACCGTATGTGATATCGGAACCAGAGGTGACGATAACGAATCGTACGGCGGAGGATGAGTGTTTGATATTAGGAGCGATGGACTATGGGATGTGGTGCCGAATGAGACGGCGTGTGGAGTGGCAAGCATGTGCTTGAGAGGGAAGGCGGAGGAGAGGTCGCCGGTGTCGCCGTCGAGTGAGGCGGAGACAGCAGCAGAAGGGGAAGAGAGAGGAAACGCCGACAAGGCCTGCAACGATGCGTCGATGCTGCTGACGAAGCTGGCGTTGGCTAGGCACAGTACGGACAACGTGAGCGTTGTTGTGGTGGACCTTAAGAGGGACGCTTACCCTTAGTATCTCTTTTTCTTTTCTTTTCTTTTCTTTTTTTCCCCATTTAGTACAAAGAATTTAATTTGAATATTTCAGATTAAAAGAAGTTTTTTTTTCTTCTTCTAGAAATTAGAAAAGGGAAAATGGAGTTTTATTTTAGGTAATTTCTCTTCTTGAGAATCTTTTTATCTTTTGAAAAGAAAAAAACAAACAAAACAAAAGTGTAATTAAAAAGTTATCAATATCAATTATCAATTATCAATGTCAATGCATTCTCATGGATTTCTCAAAATTTTCATATAAAATTATACATCAAATATCTTATCGTTATCGTTATTGTTGTCTAGGGTTATTTTTTATAGAATTATATTTTGATGATTGGTTTAGTATTGTGGATTGATGAATGGCATTTATAGGATGAAACTATATTTGAACTTATATTGAATGCTCCTTCTTCTCAAGGGAAGGAGGTTTCATTAATTCAAATTTAGATGGAAATTGAAATTAATTATAGTTAATTGTCAATTTATTTGAGGTTTGAAAGGGTGGCTTTTTGGACGGTTAATATTCTTTCGAGTGACGTCGAAATGACTCTGATTTGTCTTTGAGATTTGTTAAGTGACGTCCTCATAATTTAAAGTAACCAAATGTTTTTTTTTTCTTTGAAGAAAATGCTTAATTTTTATAAATAATATATACGGATTTAATTTTCTCTTAAAATTTTAGAAGATTTGTAAGATATTTATATAAGGTAAAAACATTAAAGAAAAAACAGCTTAGCACCAATTTCTTTTTTGCTATGGTAATATGAGGAGATCACATTTAGATTTGTTAGGACAAATAGTCTATAATTACCTCTTCTCTTCAAATTCTCTTGGGAACTTTTTTCTTTATACTGATTCTCTCTCTCATACACATTCTCTTGTTCCTGTAGCTTGTTGATTATAGTGAACGAGGTGTTGTGTTAATGAGAAAGTAATTGGCAGATCATTACTCACGGAACTTTTTAGGTTTTTAGATCTATATCATGAAATGATTTGTAGAAGTTTGGAGAATATGTGTAAAAAAGTGAGTAATATTAAGGAATACAGCGAGAAAAAAAGGATATGTATTATTCAACATTAAATTTTAGGATAAAGTGCAAAAAAAAAACATCCCTAGAGTATATAATTATAATTGTAGTTATATTTACACTCCAAACTCTCAATCATAACAATTGGACCCTAAATTAAAAAAATGTTAAAACTAGATCTTTTAAACTTACAGTATCTGACAAATTGTAAGTTTGATGGTCCAATTAAAAAATATTGCAAATTGTGATGCTGAGATTAAGCTCCAAAATTTATTTCTTTCAATATTTGGGTTAAATTTTGAAAGCAAACTAAATAAATAAAAAAACACTTCGATTATTGGAACTAAATGATAACGTATTAAAGTATAATTAAGCACCAAACCATTACATTATTGGAATTCATATATAATTGAAGGATGAAAGGGGAATTCTGAAGAAACTCTATTATGTGTTTGGCTTTGGAACTGTAGCTAAAAGAATTAAATAGCCTTAATTACATTATGAATTGGTTGATGATGTATGAAGATGCCAATGGGCTATTTCAAAGTCAAATATATGAAGTGGGTGATTCAAATGTCAAACATTAAACTTTAAAGTGATATAAAAAGGAAAGGAAATGCATATTTAATGGGATAATTATGACCATAATAAGTGATTAGTCTATTCTCATTTTATGTAATCATGTTTGCCTTTGTTGATGAAATTGAGGGAGAAAGGGGACTCAAACAAGCCCCATCTACTAGTTTGATATCAGTTTTCAAGTTCGAAAGACTGAACCCCTTTTAACTGGTTTAATATTTGCGAAAAAAACGAGAAAGTATTAAGTGGCTTAATGGACTTGAATTATAAATTCCAAATATCGACCAAAATAGGAAAAACAATGTAAATTAATATAATTACGAATGTGAAACCCACGTTTTAATAGAGGACTTTCTTGTAAATTATATTTTGAAGTTAGCGGAATTAAGCTTGAGTAGGCGTCTTGAGATAACACGAGGAAATGGGCAAAATACAAAGAAATCAAACGTATTGTGAAGAAAGGCAACGCAGTACTACAAGATAACGCTAAAAGGGAAGGCAACAACGAACACTTAACTAATAATCACGTGACGAGCTAGGTGAGAAGAAATCGGTTAAGTGTTTAACCTAAATGATTAGTATGCTAAATATAGGTTAATTTTAAGTTAAACATGGTTTAAGAAGAATACTAAACTAACACGTGCAACGCACTAAGTAGGAGCTGTTGAGATTAGGAGAAATATAATGCTGACTAACCTAATTTGATGGACGTATAAATAGGTTTGAAGAAGGACTAATTCAAGTGTTTGGATAAGAGGAGTAAAAGGTGAAAGTTCGTTGTAGGACCCGACAACAAGAGGGAAGAAGAGCTAAACGGTAAGAAGAAAAAGGGAAAAAGGAAACCTCAGCTGAGTGAGCGACTCTTCGAAAGAAAAGCAAACTTTGAAAAAAATTTTTACCACCAAAGTTATTTTGTTATATTGTCACGTTGTTAGATATGCTCATACTGTAATCTCATATATACATATGAAAGAACATGACTAATTTGAAGTATGTCTATGTTTGTGAAGTTATATTATTGTGATGCTTGTATGTATACAAAACTATTAGTCTTATTCCTAATCAAAAGCTAACTATTATGTACACATAAAAAGTAGAGGTTGATTCGCTTGTAGAAGGATGACTAAACGTGTTGAGTGGTTCGTGTTCAAGTCAATCCCAGAGCAATTGGTATTAAACGAGGGTATGTAGGGATGTTGATGGTGAAGTAGTAATCTTCACAGTGATCCTTGCATTGAGGAAGTTATATCCAGGCATTAGGACTAAGCAGACGCTAATGTGAATATTGTGTTATTTAACGCGAAATGAGATGTTAAGACGTTTCTAAAAGTAAGAAAGCTTTTATTGTAAGTAATTGTATTTTCCAAACGTATTTCTAAATTCTTGCCACTCACTTAGCTATTACTTTACATTTTAAATTTTCCTTCCATAGGTTAAATGAAAAGGTGCCATTAGGCAAGGCAAGGGGAGGTCGCTGCTAAGTACTTGATGTGTCGAATAGTAGTAGTTACTTTTAAATTGTAAATTGTACGCTTGTGTTGTAGCTATTTATAATTGTAAATTTTAATTAAAAATTTTATAATTTGCATCGGTTAGGTGGGTATTTTTCAAAATGACATGTGGCTTTTGGTGCAATGGCTATTTATCCTTCATGGTTGAAGATGATTGAAGGAGGTCGTAGGTAGTAGGTTTTCGAGCTTCCCACGACTAGCCAACATTGACCTCCGACCTCCTTCAACCATGAAAGATGAATAGCCATGGCACCAAAAATCACCACATGATACTTTGAATGCGGGGACAATGTATTTGTTTATTGTAATCTAGTGTCAAAATCGAAAATATCTATCATGCAAACTCATAATGAAGATTGATTTTACGATTTGAATTTTTCCTAAACCAACTCTGACCGATCTCCTCTTTGTCTCCAACCAATCACCTTTGATTCGGAGATCAAGTTTTCACCACACTCAACCCTCTTTTATCACTTAAGATTGAAACATACTTGAGACTTCATTCTCTAAAAGTAATCTAAGTTAACAATGAGCAAATGCACTATATTATTATTACTTAATAAAAGAAGGGAACTCTATTTGTTAATCATTAAAAATACCTTCATGATTCAATTAATAAACTTGCCTTCATGATAAAAAAATTTAAAATATAGATCCTAAAATTGGTCAATAACTCTAAGTGGAGTACCAAAACAACATTTTAACCGTTATCTTTCAATTTCATAAGTGCCAAAAAGTTCTCTCAATATGACTTGTTGCATTAAGGCATGAACATCAACCTCTTCCACAACCAACATAAAACTATGATTAAGTTCGTAAGAGATTAAAACACAATCATGTTCTGCTCCATGGTTCATGCTAATTAAGTTTCTTAAAATAAGCCAACTGAAACATGAACCACAAAATGTGTTAAACTGAACTAAAAGAAAATGACAAGCCAAGTTCCACAGCCAGCACTTCATTAGATTCAGGAAAAGAATACTGACATTTAAACAACAAAAAAAGAAGAAGAAGACAGCAAAACACATAATGGCACACAAGAAAAGGGGATACAGAAGAACTAAACCTTTTCAAATGTTGCTATAGATTAGAAACCTATCTTGAATTTACCCGACTTTTTCAACAGCTCTCTATTATCTCATCATCAATTTTCTGCCTTTTTTATAGCTTCCAAGTTTCTGAAGCCTTTGTCAGTTCCAAATATCCTGCCAATCAAAGAAGCCAAAATATCCACTTCAGTATTTGTCTTTTGTTCCATTGCATAGAAATTATCGATAATAAATGGACACGAAGAAGCAAAAGAACGTAAAAGAAGAAAAAATGCATATAGGTATGATTTTCTTTAGAACACAAAGACACAGTTGTACAACTTGTAGAATCCATTGTCCTTTTTACTCTATCGAGATAAAACTAGAATCTTTCAACATGATAAAAATAGAATACAACAGCTCTCCAACTCCCTACTTGAAGTGGCCACTATGTCTCTCACAGCACTTGATTTCTTTTTCAATAAGAACTCAACATATCTTCACAATCAATTTTGCTTTTATTCTCCATCAGATCCACTCAAAAGTTAACTTCCAGATAATATTGGGAAAAATAGCATTAAGAAGTGAATTCTTGGACATGTATGCAATGATGGTTCTCCAACTCTCATTTCCAAAATCAAAATTTCCTTCTCTCCCATCTTAACCACTCAATAATCCACCTTAAGATCGTATTGGGTTAAAAGACTTCAAGATGTGGAATTTATTCTGTCCAAGCATACTTCCTGACCATCACAACCCAAAGTGAGGGCATCACATCAAGTCACTGATTAATACCTTTCCACCAAAATACAATAAAGTACAGTGCAGCTAAGAGAGTAAACATTTTCCACACATAATCTACATATCAAAATGTCTTAGTTATGTTAACCCACCAATGTAAAAGATGAAATGAAACCATCGGTTTAAATGGATAGAGGAAAGGGACCAAGGAATGTTGGGTGCATCTGTAATCATCTCATTATTATTCAAACACCCCTTTTGTCCTACAAGTACTACAAAGATTTCGCATCCATGGAAATAGACATGAAAAACTATTGAATGGAAGTACATCAGTTTCCCACAAAACTGGTTTTAATGCTATGAAGTTCAAATCAATAATGTATACATATAAAATAAATGGTTGGACCATTTATGGACTAAAACTTACCAATCCATGTAAGTGAATGTTGATGAGTAGTTGCCAGATTTCGTATAAAGCAGTCGGTGATGATAATCATGAAAATAAGCACTGTAGAGAAAGAGCAAAGCTGAGTTCAGGAACAATAGATACATACATTATGACTTATTCTTTTTAAAACATTACAAATTCTAATCGACTCACCCCCATACAAAGGTATGAAGTTTGAAGGGCTCCAAGGAAAATCGTAACCACAATGAGCCTCAACTGTCTCCAGGACTCTAACCACCATCCATAACCACAGGGTAAATAGATGGGGACCAGTAAGAGCAGGACCGATGATTGTAGCAAATCCAAGGAACAGGATCTCGGCAGGGTGAGCGTATTCAGATGTTAGTCCGAAAGGTGTAGCATATCTGCAAAGAACCATAAAACAATCTAAGACAATTTTATCATGGGGCACAGCAGAATATACATGAATTTTCATTTATAAATCTCACTCGTGATGGACGCTGTGGACATTCTTGTACAGCCATTTGGTGTGCAAAATTCTATGCCCCAGTAGAAAACAAAATCCTCAATAATAAAGTAGAATATTATCTGGCCGAAAACTACTTTCCTACATTTAATGATACAGAAAACAAAATTAAATTTAGAGAAGATAGTGGAATGGTCCAAGCTAAGAAAAAAGTGAAAGTAAACTAAGCCTAGCTAGATAAATAAAACCTAAATTATATGCTTTATGACAAAGAACCTGAAGATACCAGGATGGCAATGGAAGAGTGCTTCTCATGCCCATACGCTTGAAGACAGGATAAGAAACAAGCATAACTGGAAGATTAACACCAAAATGATAAAGTAGTAGGCGTGAAATACATTTTCCTTGAGCAGCAGGACTGTTATTCTTCGCCTGAAAAAAGCAGAAAAAAAGTTATACCACAACTGAAAATAATGCATCCATAATTAAAGTTAGTTACATAATTATTGAGTTGAACTGTAATTACTGGGTGGAAAACCTAGTTGGTAGGGACTTTATCTGCATTCATAAGTATCAGTACTATTGTCAATATGGTAATCAATGAGAAACAATTTTGTTTCTTTCCTTCCTTTTTGTTCTTTTTTTTGCTAAAATTACAAATATGGTTCCTTTCGTTTGGAGAAAGTTAGAATTTTTGTCTCTATAGTTTGATAAAATCCCAAAAAATTGTCATGATCATAGGAACTATTTGTGGGAGTTCAATAAAACCAAAGGACTAAATTCTAACTTTCTTCAAACCATCAGGACCAAATTTGCAATTTAACATTCTTTTTTTACAAAAAAAATAATCAATTTAAAGTAAAGCTTGAAATCCTTATTACTTTCTGACTTCCTGTTATTTCTTTGTTTGAGATTAAAAAGAAAAGATAATCAAAGCTAGTTTAAGTTCTAATCTAGCTCATAATCAATTAGGATAAGATATTAAGAATCACTAACAAAATCAAATCTAATTCATATATCAACCATTGCTTAAATATCCATAAGAACTTGCAGTTATGAAAAATTTATGGTGAAGATTTACTAAAAGAAGCAAAAAAGCAAACCTGGATCTTGTACTTGCTCAGCCATCCTGCTCTTTCCAAAAGTATAAATGGTAGTCCAGATAAGAAGAAAACACTTTCATGGATGATGAAGCTTCCAATACAAGCGAGTTGAAAATCACTGAAATTTGTGATTAGATACTGCATAATGTAGGAAAAAGAAAATCCTTAAAAAGAAGTACCAGATGTATAAAGAAACATAGTGTAATTCAATAATCCAGCAAGCCAATACTGCCAACAAATTTAAAGGAAACCATCCAATTGGAAAAAAAATCTGAAAAAAGAAAAAGGGTATTCATAGCTCACATCAAAGGACCTCAAACGAAGAAGCAATTAGCTATCAACAATATAGATCCTATTTCAAATCAACAGTAGGAAATGAAATTCACCTCAAAATTACATCAAAACCCCAATGTCAGTCTCAAATCAACAACCCAATTTAGCAAGATTCAGAGTAAAATACAAAAGGGGAAGACACCCAAATGAAAACCCACTTGACATTCAACATAAGAAATTGAAAACTCAATCCACAGCACGATGTAAACAGCAACCAGAGTACAGTAGTGGAGGAAGTTAAAATATATAATGGGGTTGGTGCGTCGAAAACCAAGATCAAATCTAAGGCGGAAAAGAACAAGAAAGCATAAGAAAAGATAAAAGGAAGAAAAGGGTAATACCTGCCAGGCAGATTCAAGAAGCGCCAGCCATGAATGATGGGAAGAAAAAGAAGAAGAATGGAGAAGGAGATGATACAGGTAAGAGAGAGAAGAGAAGAACAAAGGAATCTATGGGTTTATGGTTTACGTTTTATGATAATCTCTCTAAACTTGCCTTTTTCTTCAATTTCCAGGTGGATCGCTCTCACTCTCTCAAAAATCTCTCTCCGTTCATGGTTGAGCACGTTGGATGTTCACAAACCACCCCTCTTAAAAGCACGCTTTGGATATTAAATGTCTTTGATGCCAAAGGTCTTCTTTTTTTCTTTTTCAGACTTTTCATTTGTCTTTTACATTTGAGTAAAAGTATTCGTACTTGAAAATATAACCAAAGTTTCATGCAAATTAGGTAAGAGAACCATAATAGATATACAAGTGAGACAATTATTTCTATTGATATAAAATCTTTGGTTTACTAACAAGTTGTATTATAACACTTGGTTAAGAATGTCGCAAATGTTCATAGAATGAATCTTGACTTCTAACGTGCTTTTGAAGAAGCTTGAAGTAATGTATATTTTATTGCCCTCTTTTAATTTCTATAGAATAGGTGTTAGTTTCGTGGACTCAAACAATTTGACTTTATCTATTGAATGGAGAGAGGGGGCACATTGGAGAACCTCGACTATAAATGACCTAGCTGAGATCGTTGTGGTATGGGCAAAGGGCATGTCCTTTAGTGGAAGTGGATTTGGTCTCTTCCTGGAGGGATTGTTTTGTATTTATTTGTAAATAAAAAAAATAAAAAAATTTAAGTGATGACCATCTGATAGTCCTATGATTACTTTCTGATAACTTATGATTACCATCTGATAACTGACTGATATCTATATTCGCAATATGCAAAAAATTGGTGTCATGGGCTGGTTTTTCCTAAATGTTTTGGTCATTTGATGCAATTTTCCTTTAACATTTGAGATTTTACAATGTAATTTTATTTTATAGATCTTGAACTACCACATTGTGTTTTCTTGTTTGGCAACGAGTTGGAAAGTGTACTCTACCCTTGTTTGGTTCATTAAAGTTAGCATCTATGCGAATCTTTTGTTTGATTTTGAATTTTGATATGAATAAAAATTAAGTTTGTAAATTAAAATATTTACAAGTTACAACAATTTTTTTTTATTCTATCCATGATAAAACTGGTAGACTTCTATTACTATCAATGACACGTATTGAGGATATTTGTTAATAATAAAATTTAAAATTTTGCTACAATTGATAAATATTTTGTCAAATTTGTTATTTTTTTAGGATTCCACCCCTTTTTTTTAAAAAAAATTGTTATTAAATTTTATATGGTAAAACTTTAATTTCCATAATTTCTTTAAAATCTAAGTTTGAGTAGTACAAGTGTATTCTAATTTAAAATTTAGAAAACTTAAGAAAGAGACACACATATATATATATATACAATCTTAGATTATGATTTTATTATATTTCCTCCACATGCACAACCAATCTGGTTTTGCAATTTAGAAAAAGAAACAAAAATAACCTATTTTGTTTTAAATATAATAATCAAATTTAAAATATTAGTATATGTATAATAATACTTTTTTAAAAAATTTGTAAATATAACAAAATCTAGCGAAGTCTATCTGTAACAAATGTTTTTTTATTGATAGTCCAAATTGAAAATATTGGTTTGATAGTTTACGAGTCTATTAACATTCTTTTAAAAAAATGTTATTATACACTTAATTATTATTTCTAAAAGTGCTACATATTATAATTATCATACTAACATATTTACAACTTTTCGTAAATAACTATAATTGAGCATTTAGGTAATGTTTATCAAGATGTAATCAAATTCTATTGATAGATTAGCTAATTGGATTGTTATTGGTCGTTTTTATTTATAATTACGAATTTGTCACAATTTTGCTTTCTTGTTTGACCCTAAGCGATAATGGTAATGATAAAGATAAAGAAAATAGTAAGTATTCTAGGACAAATTCATAATTCTCATGCAATCACAAACGATATTTGTAATGGTAAAGGTAGTCGGTCTCACCTAATTTCAAAGTACGACAATCAATAAGCACCTTCGTTTTTTAATTAGATTGTGTGATTTGATTATAGATTTAAAGATCAACCTAGCGAGTTACTATTATTAAGAAACACATGTAAACATGCAACAACAAATGTAATCAATGAGACCTACTTTCTACATATATTCCTTGATGAATTACATTTCATATGAGGTAACACATGAACTTTTGTTATTTTCTAAAAGTATTTAGGTGCATCTTGGACACCATCTATTTTTGTGCATCTAGGTAAATTGTCTAATCACATTTTTCCTTCTTACATTTTTTTGAAATATATAGTCATTATTATTTTTTATTTGTGTGATAAAAATGGTATACATATGTCGAGATGTACCTAATTATTACTTCTTTTTTTAATCTCAAATCAACATACATTAGGTTCTCGAACAATAAATACCCTTTATATATCTTTTTTTTCTTCTTCTTTCTTTTTCTTTAAGTAATTAGGGAAGAAGAGAACAAGAAAAATCTGTCTAAGAAAAGGATCCAATGGGAAAAATCCTCCCACCAAATACGAGAATGGACTTCCCTCGTCAAAGTTCTTGGTCAGGTTTCTTAAGATTAACCATAAGATTATGGTAAGGTTTCAAATCTCAGTCGAGTTTTGAATGATTACGCATTGAGATTGACGTACTTTTTAAGAGATTTTGATTGCTTTTATTAACTTTTGTGTACTTATTTGTAGGATGCCTCATGTATTGGAGGTCAAATGAAACGGTTGATTGTTGATGTTAGTATAAAGTTTGAGAACATTTTAGGTAAAATTTATAGAATTAGTGGGATAAATTTAATTAGCTAAGTTCAAATTGGTTCTAAGATTTTGCAACTCTAATTAAACATAACTTAAATTTAGTCTATTTCATTAAACTTTAGATCTCTCAACTATCCATTTTGCACTAGTCTTTAAATTTCAAAATCATCTTTAAAAAATCAAGAACATTAACCTTTAATTTTGTCTCTAAAAAATTCTAACATGTCCAATTATTTATGATATTTATTTATTTTTACTTTACCGAATTTATTACTTGTAATCTTTTTTTCTTGTTATTTTTCGTAATGACATCAAAGCACCAAAATCTAGACAAGTTCGAGTTTCGCCCTTCCTATTAAAACTACTTGAAAGTATCATAGAATAGTTTGTAGAATAATAATAACACTCATAAGTTCAAATTTTTTAACACAATCATCTGTTTCACTAACAAAAATCTTGAGCTTTCAAGATCATTAGAAAAGAAACCTGATATTTGAAGTGCTTAAAAAGTGATTTTAAGCCCTTGAAAGTAATTTCAAACATGATCTTGCTCTTCTTACCCACCACCGAATATTTATGTACTTTTCATAAGAAGGAGATTAGTGTAAAGCTACCATCCTATTCATCAAATGCTAAAATACTTAAGAAACCCAGAACAGAAAATTACAAGATCGTTCCTATTCGTAGGAGTCGAACAATGACTTTTTGGTTTAGTTCAATATTCAACTAAAAAGCTATTTGATGCTTTAAATTACCACACTGGGACACCTTAAATAAGTCATACCTTAATGGAGCTTAGCTTTGATCTTCCCCCATATAAGAGCAGAAGGGAATTTTCAATTTGACGTCAATAGACGCCTCTTCTTTCTCATTTTCTCTAGAAGACATTTGAATAAAATTATAGGCCTAAAGAAAACAAGTTTCAAGGTGTGTGGAAGTGTTCAACTATGTAGCTGAGCTGCCCAATAGAATCGTTGGATCACTTGTTATTATCATAGAGGTATTAGAAAAATAAAAGGAACAAGATAAGGATTTGTATAGATACTACCAATAATCTCCACAAGAGCAAACTCCATCTTTGAAATGGTGGAAACGATTCAAATCTCGAACCATAATCTCTCGATCGGCAAACTTGGAAATGAATTTTGTGACGGAATGGCAGTCTTCACATAGCCTCAAGTTCTTAGTTATTCTTATGGTGTCCCCCTTGCTTGTATTGATTAGTCCAAAAGCAACTGCGAGTTTTTCGCTATGACCCAACACAATCCTTTCCTTTTCTTCCTGATCAAGGTCATACAGAACCAGTTTTGTTTGTGGGGTATATCCTCTTTGCTTCATTTCATTTGACAAATTCACTAACAGGGCATGAAGTTGCTCTCCCTGTGGGTTGAACTCATCAACAGATGTAAATGAATAGATTTTCCTTCGTACTTCAATCCAACTTCTACCAGGGACCTTTTGTAATTCACGAGAATCAAGAAGTTTTTTCACTCTCTTTACCTCATCCCACATTTCAGCTTCTGCATAAATATCAGCCAGAAGTACATAATTCCCAGCATTTGTAGGCTCAAGCTTGAAAAGCCGTTTGCTTGCTCGTTCAGCAAGCTCAACATGGCAATGAATCCTACAGGCACCAAGAAGAGAACCCCATACTTTGGGCCCTGGTTCGATACGCAGATCTTCTATAATCTTGGCTGCTTCATCCAACCGGTTGGCACGGCCAAGAAGATCAACCATACAAGCATAGTGCTCTACACTAGGCTGTATACCATGTTCTTTTACCATGGATTCAAACAACTTCTTCCCCTCTTCAACAAGCCCAGTATGGCTGCAAGCACCCAAAACACTTATAAATGATATGTGACTAGGTGAGAATCCATGGTCAATCATCTCTTCAAAAATTTTGATTGCTTTTCTTCCATATCCATGCAGTCCATAACTCGAAATCAATGAATTCCATAAGACAACATCTTTCTTATGCATACGGTCAAAAATTAGTTGGCCTGACTCAAGCTTACCACATCTTGCATACATGGTTATAAGAGCACTTATAACTGGCAAGATTGAATCCAGACCCCTCCTAAGAATGTAAGCGTGGATAAGCTTCCCTTGCTCCAAAGCAGCAAAAGCAGCACAAGCTTGGAGTACACTGACCATCGTCACAGAATTCGGCACTGAATCGTGGGTATTGAGCATCATCTCACGAAAGAGTTCCAAAGCTTCGTATGGCTTCCCATTCTTTGCATAGCATGCAATCATAGCACTCCAAGAAACCACATTTTTCACAGGCATTTCATCAAACACTGCACTGGCATAAGAAACACACCCAAACCTTGCGTACATATCCATCAGAGTAGTCATAACATGAACATGAGCTCCATACCCATGTCTCAAAATATGCGCATGAATCTCTTTACCCTTCTGGAGAAACGAAACCAAACACTCTGAAGCAACACAAGCTTTGAGCAAATAAGTATAAGTAAACCTATCAGAAGAAACTCCCATCATATTCATCCGGGGATACAATTCCAATACGTCGTTTCCACGACCCGCCAACGCAAGAGCTCTAAACAACGCATTCCAAACATATATAGTTCTCTTACGCGTTTTGTCAAACACCTTGCGCGCATTGTCGACAGTGTCCAATTCGGAAAACATATTGATAAGCTTGGTGGCCAAAAAAGGGTCTTGGTCAAAACCCCCATCGACGAGAAGCTGATGGACGTCAAGGGCATCGGAAAGAGAGTTCCGGCGAGCGGCGGAGAGGATTAGAAGCTCGCAGGTTTGCTGGGTAGGATTGGATTCATGGGAGAGGAGGTAAAGGGCTTGTTTGAGATTGCCCTGTTTACACAGAGATTGAATCAAGTGATTATTATTTGAATTTGGGGGGGTTGAAGGATTGAAGGAGAAGGAGGAAACGGAGAGTTTTGAAGTGGAATAGCGGGGAGAGGAAGGTGGGTAATGGGTAGAATAGGGAGTACGAAGCGCCCACATGACAGAAGGATTCAAGTGAATTATGTTCAAATCATCCCATGAGCGAATTTGAGTAGAAGCTGTGTGATTTTTGAAGGATGAATCAGTGAAATATCTGAGAGTGATTGAGATGACGCTCTCTCCACACTCTGACCTTATTAAAAATCAAAATCTCAAGATTTCAATTTCATGATGATCTGATATTTCTTTTTTTTTTCTATTTCGGAAATTTGCATAATTGGCCCTAAACAAAAACGCTTTTTAACTTTCAAATTTACACTAACCCCAAATCATTAATAGGAAAATTGCATTTATATGTTTTAATTTTAAATATTTGCTTTGTTTTTTCTTTTCTATATAAATTATATTTATTTTCATTTTTTTTGTCATTTGTTTTTTACTTTTATGTTTTGTTGATGCTCAAATTTAGTAGGAATGTACATTTTTTTCCATTTTTTTCTTTTTATTCTACATATTCTTTTTTATACTTTTTCTTTCTTTTGTGTCTATTTTCTGAATTTCTTCTTTCCTTTTCTACATTTCTACTCTCTCTTTTTTTCCTTTATTTTTCCTTGTTTCTTTAAGAATGGAGGATCAAGTGGTAAACATATACAACATAAATAAAACATAGAGCATCACGCATCAATCATCGATCGCCAAGTGGCTAAGATCAAAGATCAAGTATCTAACATCTAATACATAAAGTATCGAGGATCGAGTGCACTGATGGTTTTAGGAACAAATTAGTAAATTCATAAGGTATGAGACGTAAGTAAGAGACCACTTTTCATTCCCTCTTAAATATTAAAGTTGGGACAATTTTTCATTTGAACGGAGGCCATCCTTAGGAATCACCCACTTTTTTTCATAACCCATCCTTACGAATCACCCTCTTTCCATGAAAATTAATATTTTACTTACGTCACACGAACAATTTACGTATCATCGTGTTAGGTATATCACCGCAATTCTTATTGTGCAACCCTCGTAGTGATTTTAAATTGAACAACAAATGTCGAAAGATTCAAGTTTTCGTAATTTTGGTCGTTGGTTTGCTCATTTCCACCTTTCTTTTTTCTTCTTACTGATGTATTTACTGTCTTTCTCCAACCTTCTTCAACTACCTTTGTTTGTATATCTTTTCTTACTGTGGTATGTATTTTAATTTACGATTGTTTGATTACCTTTTTCTGTTCATCATATTAAAAGAAAAATCCATTCAAGTCAGATTGTTGTATGTAAAGAAAAACAGATATCAAAATAGCAATACAAGATAACATAAAAGAAAAATGGTTTTAGCCTTTGGGACATAATTTCAGTGATTTCCTTTCCTCTATCAATGTTGTGGAAAATCAAGGCTGACCCTCCAAATTTCACTAGCAACCACTTTTGTGTCAGTATAAAGTATGATAAAAAATAAGAACAAAGAAACTTGAAATAATTCATAAGCTAAATGGGTTTTAATCATTCAAATACACACGGATATCTATACCAAAATGAATTTCAAAAAATTAAGTAAAAATTATTCTTCATCTACAATGATAGTTTATAACATAAACACATCTCTGCAAAAGCAATCACATTCGAAAGCAAGCCGTAGTCATGGTTCCTATCATACCTCAATGTTCCCCAAACTATAGAACTCGTTTTTCCTTTCAAATATCATGAACCATTCAGCATGATAACATTTTGAAGAAAAAGAAACGAAAAGCTTCAATCAATTGTTTGCGAGTGTCATCCTTGCAAGTGAAAGAAAAATCAACACTCGAACTAGACATATCCGAGAGGGGAGTGGGGATAAATAGAAGATGTTCATTTATAATGTTATTTTGGGTCAAAGCCATTAACAGACATCCCTCCATCAACACCAATGATTTGGCCAGTAATATAAGATGAAGCAGGTAGGCAAAGGAATGCAACTAAGGATGATACTTCACTTGGTTCGCCCAAGCGTCGAAGCGGGGTTCGGGAATATACCTCTGTTAGGATTCTACACCCTTTTTAAATAAATACCCAACTAGGGCTAAACAGAGACAGAATATATAGCCCAAAGTTACAGCTACAATAAGGAATGAAAACAAGAACAATGAACAACAAGAACAAACCTGCACCCTTCACAAGAAGGATACCCCTCTCCTATCGGCTGCTGCCGCCTCCCTTTCTAAAAGATAACCAAAAAGATACCTATCCCTATTTCTCAATCATTCTATTTATACTCACCCTCAAATTCCTACCCAGTGGGACCCACCTGCACATTCTTTTATTTCCCACTCATTCTCTCTCCTTACATGTTGGTGAGTTTCCCTTCTTACCCTTCCTAACATACGTATGTATGATTGGGGGTCTCACAACACCCCTCGGTTCCAAATTCACCTTGTCCTCAAGGTGGAATGTGGGAAACTGTTGATTCATTTGATAGACAGCTTCCCATGTGGCTTCAGTTTCTGGTAAATTCTTCCACTTGACTAGCCATTCGTTAGCTCCCAATTCTTTGTTCCAGCGAATTCCCAATACCTGTTCTGGCCATAGTTGTAATTCGAAATCTGTTGTCAACATAGGTTGCTGTTGCTGCACAACCTTCTGCTTACCTAACTTGAGCTTCAACTGTGAGATGTGGAACACATCATGAATACTCGCCTCTGGTGGAAGTTTCAATCTATAGGCCACCTCTCCTATCTCTTCAATGATTGTGTAAGGCCCGTAGAATTTTGGAGCCAGCTTTTCACACCTTTTCCGAGCTAAGGATCTCTGCCTATAAGGTCTGAGCTTTAGGTATACTTCATCACCCACCTTGAACTTCAATTCCCTTCTTTTGGTGTCTGCCCATTTCTTCATGCGGTTTTGGGCTAAGTGAAGGTTCTCCTTCAAGGCGTTCAATGCCAGATCTCTCTCCTTGAGCATTATTTCTACCTCATCATTCTGAGTTTTTCGGGTTCCGTAGGATAGAATCGGGGGTGGTTGCCTTCCATATACAATCTTGAAAGGGTTGGAACGTATGGATGAATGGAAAGTAGTGTTATACCACAGTTCAGCCCATGGAATGAACTTATGCCACCTTTGAGGTTGCTCATTGCAAAAGCATCTCAAGTATGTCTCCAGACATTGGTTTACCCTTTCCGTTTGCCCATCTGTTTGTGGGTGGAACGCCGTGCTTCTTTTCAGTTTAGTTCCCATAGTTGTAAATAACTCCTTCCAAAAATGACTAATGAAAACTTTATCCCTGTCGGATACTATGGATTTTGGAACCCCATGCTTGCTGATGATCTTTTCAATGAATGTCGTCGCCACTTGTTTAGCTGTGAAAGGGTGCTTCATAGTGATGAAATAAGCATACTTGCTCAATCTGTCTACCACCACCATTATCACATTCATTCCCCCTGCCTTCGGTAACCCTTCTATGAAATCCATTGACCATTCTTCTAGTATGGCTTCCGGAGCAGGAAGTGGATGTAATACCCCTGCTGGTTTCGTGGCCTCATATTTGTTTCTTTGACAAATCTCACACTGTTCCACATATTTCTTTATATCAGCCTTCATTCCCTCCCAGTACAGCTCTCCGCTCATCCTTTTATATGTCCTCAAGAATCCCGAGTGTCCTCCTAAGATGGAGTCATGGAATGTATGCAGCAATGTGGGAATCACTGACGACTTCTTTGATAATACCACTCTCTTCTTGTAGAACAGTTTCCCATTCTCCCAGCTAAATTTGCTAATTCCCTCTGGATTCTGTTTCAATTCTTTAATGGTTTTCTGTAATTCCTCATCTTGGTTGACTTCCTTGTCTATCACTTCCATGTCTACAATGCCAGTTGTCGTCAAGGAGTTTACTTCCAGCGGATATTCCATCCTAGAAAGGGCATCTGCTGCTTTGTTTTGTAATCCAGGTTGGTATAATATTTTCAAAATCGTATCCCAGCAGTTTGGTCAGCCATTTCTGAAATTGGGGTTGTACTTCCTCTGCTCTAGGAGAAATTTCAATGCCTTTTGATCTGAGATAATTGTAAACTTCCTTCCTAATAGATAATGACGCCATTTCTGCACTGATAATACTACAGCCATCAGTTCTCTTTCGTAAATGGACTTGGCCTGAGCTCGTGTCGACAATTTCTGGCTGAAGAAGGCTATGGGGTGACCATTCTGTGAAAGTACAGCTCCCAATCCTGTCCCTGAAGCATCTGTTTCGATTAAAAAAGGTAGATCCCAATTCGGCAGTGCTAGCACCGGATAGTAGTCATGGCCATCTTTAATTTTTCAAAAGCGTCGGTTGCTTGTTCATCCCACGCAAAAGAATTCTTTTGCAACAATCTGGTCAAGGGGCTGCAATTTCTCCGTATCCTTTCACAAACCTACGATAATAGCCCGATAATCCCAGAAATCCTCTCAGACCCGTGACATCTTTCGGCTGAGGCCATTTCACCATGTCTTTGATCTTCTCCTCATCAGCCTGTACTCCTTTACTCGAAATTATATGCCCCAAATATTGGATTTTGGAGTGAGCTATGACACACTTCTTCTTATTTGCAAATAGATGGTTATCCCTCAACACTGCAAATACCATCCCTAGATGTTTCTCATGTTCTGATATATCCTTGCTATATACAAGTATATCATCGAAGAATACCAATACACACCTTCTTAAGAAAGGTTTGAATACCTGATTCATCAAGGACTGGAAGGTGGCTGGTGCGTTTGTAAGACCGAAGGGCATTACCAAAAATTCATAGTGACCCTCATGTGTTCTGAACGCGGTCTTCTCAACATCTTCCTTCTGCATCCTTATTTGATGGTAACCAGACTTCAGATCTAGTTTTGAGAAAACCGTGGCTCCATGTAATTCATCCAGCAGTTCTTCTATCACTGGGATAGGAAATTTGTCCGATATGGTTACTTGGTTGAGTTTCCGGTAATCTACACAAAAGCGCCACCCTCCATCTTTCTTTTTGACCAATAAAACAGGGCTGGAGTAAGGGCTATGACTGGGACGTATCACACCTGCTTGCAGCATTTCCACCACCAATTTCTCAATTTCCTCCTTCTGTACATAACCATATTTATATGGTCTGAAATTGATGGGCCTTTGGTTCGGTAAAACCAATATACGGTGATCTATTTCTCTCTTAGGGGTAGTTGTTTTGGATCCTCAAAGATGTCTGCATACTGTTGTAACAGATTTTTAATCATTGGAATCTCTTCCTCGTCCCCTTTCATTTCCTGCTCCACTTCCACCTCCGTGTCTACTTCATACTTTTGGAATTCCAACAGAAAACCCTGATCTTCATTTTCCCACGTTTTCTCAATGGTTTTCAGGGAACATTCTGCTTGGATGAGGGATGGGTCTCCTTTCAAGATAATTTTCTGTTTGCCTAACCAGAAAGACATTGTTAGAGATGGCCAATGTATCTTCATGGTGCCTGTTGTATCCAGCCACTGCATACCCAATATTACATCCACATTTCCCAACTCAATAGCAAAAAAATCAGCCACCACCACCACCCCTTGTAGTTCCAATTCCACTCTCTTGCAAACACCCTTGCCTGTACACTTGGTGCCATCTCCAATTGTAACCAAACGGGTTACCTTTTTCCAAATATAAGTTCTTTTCCTTTACTGTCCGGTTATGTATAAAATTATGGGTTGCTCCACTATCAATCAGCACTATCACTCCTTTGCCCTTTATATTTCCCTTCAGCTTCATCGTTCCCTTCGATGCCATCCCATGGATTGTCTTCAATTCTATTTCCTCCCCTTCAGCAAAATCCAGATGGTTTAATTCCACTGTTTCCCCTGGTTCCCCTTCCATCTTGCCTTCCTCTTCCTTGCTCTCCTCTTCATTCATGATAAATAACATCAGCTCCCTTTTTTCCTTCACTCTACATCTGTGCCCTGGTGTATATTTCTCATTACATTTAAAACATAGGCCCTTATCCAATCTGGACCTGAATTCTGCGTCTGAAAGTCGTTTGATAGGAGGTTCACTTTTTTGATAACTACCCTTAATAGGTATAGTTACTTGTTTTATGGGGAAATCTGTCCTCCTCATGTAGCCTTTGTCTGTTCCATCTTGGATTTTTCCTGCATACTCTTCTTTTTTCTTTGGTTCCACTGTCCTGCCCTCGGTCTTAGTCAATTTCATTGCTACATTCCGATCATTGACTAGTTGAGCCTCCCTCATACAATCTTCCAATGTTCGAGGTAACGACTAACGACTTCTGCCTGAAGATTGGGTTCCAGACCGGTCAGAAAAGCATCGCGTAACACACTTTCCTCCATGTGAGGGAGGGGAGCTGAATATGTGACAAATTTCTTCACATACTCACTGTAGGATCCATCTTGTTGAATCCTAATCAAGCGTGCCACTAGACTTGTTTGTCCTGAGTCCTTGAAGAAATCAAACATCCTCCCTTTCAAATCTTCCCATGACTCTACTTTCTTCCTATTATGCGTCCACCTGTACCAGTCCACTTCCTCTTGCCCAAAACTGACCACCGCCACTCTGATCTTCTCGTTTTCTGGCAGGTTGTTCATCTCAAAGAAATGTTCTGCTCTATATACCCAGGATTCTGGATTTTCACCTAAGAACATAGGCATTTCTAACTTTGCGTACTTACTTCGATCCACATTGCTTCCATTTTCCTCATTAGAGACTTCTGATTCTTCTACTTTTCCTTTCAGCTTCATGCTGGATCCATCAGATGTTCCGGATTCATCTCTTTTCTTATAGCTATGATTCTCTCTTAGTTCCTCTGTCAGTCTTTCCATAGATTTCTTCATTTCCAGTAGCATTTCTTTCATGCTCAGCAGCTCCTTCTCGGTTCCTTCCATTCGTTCCTCCATTTGTCTTTGTGCCATGCGACGCGTAACCACCCCCAGTTTTTTCTTTTTGTCGGGCTCTGATACCAAATGTTAGGATTCTACACCCTTTCTAATAAAATACCCAACTATGGCTAAACAGAGACAGCACCCTGTGATCCTTTATTTATATATATAGCCCAAAGTTACAGCTACAATAAGGAATGAAAACAAGAACATACCAGCACCCTTCACAAGAAGGATACCCCTCTCCTATCGGCTGCTGCCGCCTCCCTTTCTTAAAAGATAACCAAAAAGATACCTATCCCTATTTCTCAATCATTCTATTTATACTCACCCTCAAATTCCTACCCAGTGGGACCCACCTGCACATTCTTTTATTTCCCACTCATTCTCTCTCCTTACATGTTGGTGAGTTTCCCTTCTTACCCTTCCTAACATACGTATGTATGATTGGGGCTCTCACAAATTCCATCTCCGACAACTTGTAATAAAAAATTACTTTCCCTAACATTTCCAACCAAGTAACTCCTAATATAACGTCGGCACTCCGAGTGGTAGAGGGAGAAAATCGTGAGTGATTGATAAATTGGCGATTGTCAGGTTTACATCCTTACACACACTGGTTGCTTGGACTACGCCTCCGGTTCCCAGAACAACCCCATATATGCATCCATGGTTTCTACTGAAATTTTTAGCTCTTTGACTACCTCTTCTGCAATAAAATTGTGCGTGGCTCCCCCATCGATCAGCACCACAACCTCACGTCCCCTTATTTCTCCTTTAATTTTTATGGTTTTCGGCGAATTGAAACCTACCAATGAATTTATTTACAGATTCACTATTTCTGTATTGACTTCCTCATTCCCGTTGGTTTCGATTTCTTCCCCCACTTGATCGGTTTTGTCACTTAAGTCTTCCCCTTCTTGTACAGCAATGATGTTCAATTCACGTCTTTTGCAGCGGTGCCCTAGACTAAACTTCTCGTCACATCTAAAACACAAACCTTTTTCCTTCTTAATCCGCACTTCGTTGTCAGTCATTCGGCGGTATGGTCAGACAACGTACTCTTCGCGCCCGATTCCTGCGATGAAGTAATCGCCGTGGACGAGTACGACGAATTTCGGCTAGGGTTAATCGTAATCGTTCGTGATGTAGCGACCCGATCTGAGGCCTTTGACCCAGTTTGACTTCTCGACCTGCTTGGCCCACTATTTGACATTTTAATTGATAAATTAGGGTTTCCACTTGCCCCATGAATTCTCTTCAATTGAACCACTCGATCATCTTCTCAATTATTTGGGCCATTAACATTTTAGCCTCTAGGCCCACTGGATTCAATTTTCAGATCTCACTTTGGATCTCTTCCTTCAGCCCACACACAAACTTACTTTCTAGGGCTGCATCACTCATATCTTTAAGGCGACCGAAAATTGTTCAAATCGCCGCCGGTAATCCCTCACGGTGGTCTCCTGCTGTAATTTCATCAACCTTGCGTGTTTATCTCCTTGGTCGGACGCTTTGAATCTGGCCCACAGAAGCTATCGGAATTCTGTCCAGCTGCCGATTTTCTTTCTATCCTCCTTCCATTGATACCAGTCCAAAGCTTCCCCCTCCAAGCACAGGACCGCCGCATCCAACTTATCTCTCTCCGTCAGATATTCACCACAAAATAGCGCTCCACACGTTGTAGCTATCCATCCACATTCTCTTCTTCCTCCCCTTTAAATATCGACACCTCCAGTTTTCGTAGCTCATGTCAAAAAGGGGTATCTCACGGATATTTGGTGCACATGGTACTCCAACTCCCTCATCCACCACCGGGTTAGTTTTTTGTTCACTTTTTTCTTCTTGAACTTGTTCCTCATTCATTATTCCCTTTCCCTTGTCCGTAATCATTCTTTCACTAGATGTGGATCCTTTTGAAGCACTTCCCATCACTCCCATCCTGTGTATTAACAATTTCATATCCTCACTCAATTTTTACA